>NW_024881717.1:0-600000 GCF_019059575.1 Amphibalanus amphitrite | reverse complement strand
ATTCGAATTATCTGCGTGATCGTGCAACTGCCATGATTGTTATGCTTAATGTTCTGGAAATATTCGGCATATTATACTTCTGGCTTGATGCGGTACACAAAACCATGTTCTTCCACATACGCAGCAGTTCTTGCTTCAAAGACTTATATGCTGACGGTGCACGATAGGTATACCTACTGGGTATAGGTACGTACCTCATGTATTTACCACATCTATTCGGAAATATGCACTCGGAATTGTCTCCAGTCAATAGTATTAATTACGTGACCGTCATAAATACTAATGATTCCAGAAACTTCTGAATGGATGTGGTGTATGCATTCATTGATTATATAACCCATCAGTATTTCGTTTCTTGTCAGCGCAAGCCTTTGAGCATGAGCAATAACTGATGCCAGTCATGGTTTTGTGCACCACTTCCAGCCAAAAAATAACCTGTCCGTATAGAAAATATTTCCTGAATCAGTATCGTGGCAATTGAAAACGAACGCGAATCGCAAGTTCTTAAGGTTATCAAGTATCAACGCAAACAAAGCAATTGTAAGGAAGAGCAAGTTCGAACAGAGTGTTAGTACTCATGGGCTGGTCCAAGGCTGTGGAATCAGATAATGGTTCCCGTTTACCCTGCTGTGCCTCTGGTGCCTCATTCTGGCGAGTCAGTCATTTTGCAAATTGCCTAGGCATTTTGCAAAATGCCTGGTTTTTCACTTGTTTCACCAATAACTGGTTTCACCCAAAACTGGACTAACAAATTCAATCTAAGGGACCAGACAGCCATACATCTCATAGACCATCATGGTTCCAAAAACCATGCATACATTGCATACATTATCCACTTGAAGACAAGTCTTGTGACAAGTGAGTGTCATAAAATGATGCCTATTACTTTAATCAAACCTCTGCTGCCGCTTAACACATTAGGTTAATTTTTAACTTCAATGTTGAATGTTAAAATTTTGATCCGTTTTGATCCGGGTTCAACCTTCAATTCCCAAACCGGCCCGCCCATATCCGTTCTTTTTTAACAAATTTAGAATCCAATCCTATCCGGTCCGCGGATTTATCCGTGGATAACGGATTTATCCGGCCCATGAAGTGCTCTAATATATATATATATATATATATATATATATATATATATATATATATATATATATATATATATATATATATATATATATATATATATATATATATATATATATATATATATATATATATATATATATATATATATATATATATATATATATATATATATATATATATATTCGTATAATTAGGCAAAATATCTTCATTCAAACAATGACCATTAAAAATCACGGCATGTTGTGCTTTAGAAAGCTTTCTGTTGAGTTTTTCGATTCTTCTTACCAATGTTTTTAAGTCTGAATTCAAGTTGAACAATAGTTCACCGAGAGGCATGTGTCATCGTTTATATTGACAAGTCATTGACGTTTCGGATAATCGACTATATCCATTTTCAAAATGATACAACGCTAGTTCTAACTAACCATAATCCATTTTGTTTATACTAAACACTAAACAGACACGCTGAAGAACCAGAGCGCTGCACAAGCTCATTCACATGCTACCAGTTTTTAAACATGTTTCGAAATTTAAAAGAGTAAACACGAGCATACATAAATTGACATCTTCGTTTGCAACAGTTTTGCGGTAGGGTACTAAAAATTAACCATACCTATAGCGATAACCAGGCACTTGGTCAGACCTAAATAATATATATGAAACACACACGCACGCATACAGCACGAACATACACTATACCTTCAGCCCACCCCTCTTTGAGTGCGCTGACTCCACAGTGACAAATTGCATGTTTGTTGTACTTGTTTGTTGTACACGAGGAGCTGTTTTACACGGGTGAGTTCTACATGGAGCAGCTCATAACTGGAACAAATGCGTAATGCTCTGCGTGAACTGCGTGAACAACGGGTACACCAACAGTGAAATTGATGTTGAAATCAATCACTTACTTGAAAAACACCTCCAAGCCGATAACAGATCCAAAACCCATTCTGTTTGCACTTTATACTACCGCAATTTCATGAACACGGCTTACAAAACGGATGAAAAGGTTCTCAAAAAAATCATTTCGAAACATGTGAAGGGCACTGGGGATAACAAAGTGGTGTTACAGATTTATTACAAAAGTCAAAAAACGAAGAATCTGTTCATGAAAAACAACCTGGCGAAGACAGAAATGTTGAAACGTACCAATGTAGTTTACAAATTCTCTTGTCCTGACGAAGATTGCAGGCTTCGTTCGGTAGACTACATTGGTGTTACTACAACATCTCTATCTCGCCGTCTCACAATGCATCTGTCTGAGGGGGCTCCAAAGGACCACATGCAGCGGGAACACAACACACAGATCACCCGAAGAACACTCACACAGAACACCACAATCATCGCCTCGACACATGACACCAGGAAACTGGGCGTGCTGGAAGCCATACTCATACATGAACAAGCACCCATACTCAACAAACAAGTACAACAAACATGCAATTTGTCACTGTGGAGTCAGCGCACTCAAAGAGGGGTGGGCTGAAGGTATAGTGTATGTTCGTGTTGTATGCGTGCGTGTGTGTTTCATATATATTATTTAGGTCTGACCAAGTGCCTGGTTATCGCTATAGGTATGGTTAATTTTTAGTACCCTACCGCAAAACTGTCGCAAACGAAGATGTCAATTTATGTATGCTCGTGTTTACTCTTTTAAATTTCGAAACATGTTTAAAAACTGGTAGCATGTGAATGAGCTTGTGCAGCGTTCTGGTTCTTCAGCGTGTCTGTTTAGTGTTTAGTATAAACAAAATGGATTATGGTTAGTTAGAACTAGCGTTGTATCATTTTGAAAATGGATATAGTCGATTATCCGAAACGTCAATGACTTGTCAATATAAACGATGACACATGCCTCTCGGTGAACTATTGTTCAACTTGAATTCAGACTTAAAAACATTGGTAAGAAGAATCGAAAAACTCAACAGAAAGCTTTCTAAAGCACAACATGCGATTTTTAATGGTCATTGTTTGAATGAATATATATATATATATATATATATATATATATATATATATATATATATATATATATATATATATATATATATATATATATATATATATATATATATATATATATATATATATATATATATATATATATATATATATATATATATATACAAGTGTTGTTGAACAGAATAGAGAGTTTCGCATTTGTTATTTTTTTGCTCAGACTTTCCACGTTTCGTATAATCTTCTTATTTTCTGGCGTATGTTGAAAGAGGACATTTCCGAGGTTCATAGTGAAAAGAAGGAAGAAGATGAGACACATGTTTAATGAGTAAAGACAAATCAGACGTTTCGTGTAGCATTACACATTTTCAATGGTTGATTGTTACATGATTACAGATTAATATGATGACATGATGACATATAAAAACACATCAAATGTACAATATCGATCGGTGTTTCGAAGATGGTTTCGAATGTGGCAAGGAAGTGGAGCGACTTGAATTAATCACTTCGCGTGTTGTCCTGCGTTCCGTTTATGGCGGGGCACCTTCAAAAAGCTGGAGTATCCCTCTGGCGTTGACCTGTCTGTTGATTTTAGGTTCCAGTTTTCTGATGTAAACTGCTTCCAGTATATGCAGTTTTCTCTTGTCTGTTTCTTGACATAGTATGGTGATGTTCTTAGTGATGTCAGTTCGTGTGAGATGGTCGTCTTGGTGGTGTGTGTCGTTGTGTGTCAGCAGCGCGCCCTGTTGCAGGTGCATTGTTATTCTTCTGCTAAGTGTCGTTGTTGTGTGTCCGATGTAGCCACTGTTAGCTTGGAGCGCACAGTCTCCCTTTTTGCATGAGTAGTGGTATACAACGTTCGTCTTTTTGAGGATAGATGGGTCGTTGGATGGGTTGTTTCGAAGGACTAATGATTTGGTCGTCGGGTTTTTGTAGTAGATTATTAGTCTGACCTCATGGGATGTGTTCGTGGGTCTGACGTTCCGTTTGATGATTGTTTTGAGGGCCTTTTCGTCATTTTTGTAAGCCGGGGACATTTGATTTTTGAAATATAGTGTGTGAGTAGTGGATGTGTCTTTGTCAGGTTCAACCTCACGGGACTGAGCTTTTTTGTCCATGTAAGCTGATAGGGTTTTGTTTACGATCGAATCAATCAGGGAAATTGGAAACCCATTATTTGTCAAGAGTTGTTTGATGTGTCTTAGCTCACGGTTGAAAAGTTCCCAGTTTGAGCAATGCTTAAGGGCCCGGTGAACATATGCTCTAACGACGCTCTCTTTGAACTTATCCGGGCAGACACTAGAGCCGTTTAAGCAGCGTCCCGCATCTGTGGGCTTTCTGTTCTATATATATATATATATATATATATATATATATATATATATATATATATATATATATATATATATATTCGTAAAAGAAGGAAGCAAGTTATTCAATTCACACTGTTTGTTGAACGTTATCGCAGCTTTGGCACACGTTAACTTCTTACTAAGAGACTCTATCGTTCTTATCGTTTTACGGTCGTCGGTGTTATGTTCGAAGATGACATTTCCAAAACTCATTATCAATACATATAGTTGAATAAAATCCAAAACATGACCTTAAGTTCAACGCGTTTCGTGTATGTCTCTACACATTTTCAAGAACAGGGTCATATCTGGTCACAAAGTTGAATAACAATATATATATATATATATGTTACAGGCAAAGTGAAAACCCGGGCATTTTGCAAAATGCCTAGGCAGTTTGCAAAATGCCTGACCCGCCAGTCATTTTGCAAAATGCCTAGGCAGTTTGCAAACTGCCTGACCCACCAGTCATTTTGCAAAATGCCTAGGCATTTTACAAAATGCCTGACCCGCCAGGCATTTTGCAAAATGCCTGAGTTTCCATATATTCCACCGTTGTTGTTGACTTCAGGCGTTGACCATAAACGTTCCACTGGGCCTGAGCCCAAATACAGGGTGTCACGAATACAGGGTGTCACGAATACAGGGTGTCACGAAATTGTTGCGGATATTGTACTTGTGTCCCAAAATTGATTGTTCGTAGTTGCGTCAGTGTTCTCCAGCACCTCGCTGACAAGTTATCAGCGGCCACGTGGTCTGTCCCTGCGGCACATGGTGAAGCTCAAAGAGGCCTATGTAGCCCATCATGCCCCAAACGAGAATCGCCAGTGGATGCTTCACTGTCATCGACGGTGCAGCGCTTCTGAGCTGCTGTTGGCCCAGAACTAGTTGTCTGTCGGGATGGCTAGTGACTTAGAAAAGCTCTAATATCGCCTCATCACTGAAAAAGTCTGAATCTCTGCGGTCCTGAATGGTCCAGATTTGGTGGGTCTTGGCGAAATCCAGCTGCATCACTTCTGGATGACGGTATAAAGTCAGGGTTGCAGCCTGAGGTTTAGCAGCCTCAGCTTCATGGTAAGGTCTTCAGATACCGGGGGATGGCCGATTTACATAGATGCCGAGCCCCCTGGTCCAGATGCCCTGGTGCCGAACCCGGTAAAATTACACCCATTCAGCACTTAGGAGGGACATGGGAGGGACAACATAACAGACCGGGCCAACCGCGCATCAATTTCGTGATATCTGTAAACTACGTCTTGCGTCAATTCCGTCGAGATGGAACTAGTTACCACTGAATGGACTTGAGCCACCGTCTCCGTACCTTTCGTATATACGGAGTTGACAGTTGTAGCCAAGTGTATAAAAGCTGTGATGTCCAGTATTCTGCTCTAGTGGGCTACTGTTCTGGCAGAGACGATTGAGAATGTAAACGTGTAACGATCAAATTTTCGTAATTTGATGGAGTATTCTTTTCTGATCAATATCCACCCACAGTATTTTCAAAAAGTCACCAAGGGCTCTTAGAAACAGCGCAATTATTGTACCGAGCGCATGTTTACCAGCGAAACCACGCCCGGTGCTCGGCACCCGACGGCCGCTGGGGCTCAGTGACCTGAACTCGGCGGCGCTACCCGGAGAACGCATTGTCTTCTCACTTGGTGCGCATTGACAGCGATTAACTTTTGTAAGCGCCAGTTAGAAATGATGCTTACCTATACCTACATCACCGCTAGTGCGAGTTTGATGTCAGGCATTTTGCAAAATGCCTGGGAAAATATTTCAGGCAGTTTGCAAAATGCCTGGTGGGTCAGGCAGTTTGCAAACTGCCTAGGCATTTTGAAAAATGCCTGGCCGGTCAGGCATTTTGCAAATTGCCTAGGCATTTTGCAAAATGCCCGAGTTTTCACTTTGCCTGTAACATATATATTGGTATATACAGGCAGTCTGTTTTCATTAAGGCATGTTTCATTGAACGTTAAAGCAGAATTCGCTTTGGTAAACTTTTAGTAGAGATGTTCTAGAGATCGAATTAGTTTCTTTTGTTCTTTAGTTAAATATTATCAATGAAATCTTTGAAAGGCATTCAATTGTATTCTTAAGCTTTCGATTACATCGCATAATCATGGTCACAAGTTTTAGAAGAAGGTTTTAGCCAAGTAACAATGACATAGTTTAAAATTTCACTTTTTTGGGCTGCAGTTTGTTGTCTAAATATCCTCGGTATCTGCTTTTTTGGAAATTATTTGCATAGCACGCTACTCCTACTTTAATGTTTCAAGGATAAACCTAACGAAGTACACATACATAGGCACGATAATACCTAAGAAGACACACAGGATGAGCGTGATATTATTTCTACAAGGATAGTGTGAACGAAGACTGGGTTTGTATGTTGATGAACGGAGAGAACTCGCGGATGTAGAGAGCCTCCTTGACCCAGATTCTGCGGTGGTCATTGTAGGTCTCGATGATGTCAGTGTTGTTCACCAGGTCTTGTCGGGTGATGTCTCGCTTGTGATGTTGTTTGGCGTGTTTTTATAGCTCCCTCTTGCAGATGCATAAGTAAGCCTCCGCGATAGTGTGGTGGTCGTCGCGCCGATGTATTTATCGGTGTGGAGGCGTCTACAACCGGCCTCGGGGCAATTGTACCGATAAATGACGTTGGTGCGTTGAAGGTGACCGTTTTGTTTTTGTCTCAGCTTCTTCACGTGCATGTTGTTCTGGAGGACGAGACCTGATGTTTTGGCGGTGGTGTAGTAAATAACCAGGTTGAGTTGTTTGTCAGGGTCAGTACATTTCACATGCGATGTGACAATGTCGCGAATGACACGCTCCTCCAGTTAATATGCCGAGTTCATCTGGCTTCGATAGAAGATGTGAATTTTATCTTGCTTTTCCTTTCGGGTTTTGTCGTCATGTAAGTTGTCTAACTGAGCCTTGATTTCAGCGTCCACCTGCCGGTTGCTGAAGCCGTTGTTGACCAGCACTTGTCTGATCCGTGTCAGCTCCGCGTTCACTTTCTCCCACGTCGAGCAATGCACGAGGGCCCGGCGCACGAAGGATCTGATGACGCTGGATTTATAGCGCTCTGGGCACTCACTTTTGGCGTTCAAGCAGTTGCCTTCGTCGGTCGGTTTCCGGTACACGGACGTGACACACTTTCCACCTTCGGCTTCAATCCACACGTCGAGGAAGGCGATTTTGTTCATAGTGCTGAGTCTTCGGCTTCAATCCACACGTCGAGGAAGGCGATTTTGTTCATAGTGCTGAGCTCGTATGCTGTTCTACTTGGACAAGTTTACACGTAGAATTTGAAAGGGTTAAGCAGATACTAGTGAATAACGGATATTCAAACACGGAAATTGATGAAGAAATTAAAGCACATCTCGATAGGATGTTACGTGAGGATAAGCAAAGGGACGACAAAAAGAACATGCTTACTTTGTACTACCGCAACTTTATGTCAATGTCTTACAAAGTAGATGAAAGAGTCATTCGTGGGCTGATCAATGATTTTGCGAGGTGCACTGAACCAAATGACAAAGTCAATCTTCGGATTTACTACAAAAAAAAAACAACAAAGAGCCTGATAATGAAAAATAACTTGTTATCGACTGGTGAAAAACTAAAGCGCGTCAATGTAGTCTATCAATACCTTTGTCCACATGAAGATTGCAGACTTCATCCAGCTAGCTACATTGGCGCCACAACCACGACACTCTCCCGGCGTATCACAATGCACCTGAGGGAGGGCTCACCAAAAGAACATTCGCGCATACACCACAACTCCCATTTGACACGAACACAACTCGTTGAGAACACGACAATCATCGCATCATGCAACGATCCAAAGCGACTGCGGATTCTCGAAGCACTACACATCAAGGAGAAAACGCCCACAATCAACAAACAGATAGCCTTATCTGCTGTCACTTTAGCACTGTGGAGTGGCTGAAGAATTGTATAGGAGATCAAAGAATGTGTCTTTATGTGTATGCATGTATTGTAAAAAGGTTTTAATGTGAATATCAGAATGAACGACAGTATTTCGGCAATACCTGGAAAGCAATGTCGCGTGCACCTGAACTATTATTCAAATGCTAGATTGTGCAAAAATAAGTGTGAATTAATGACCATTCGAGCGCGAATGTAACCGACTCTGTATATGTGTTACAGGCAAAGTGAAAACTCGGGCATTTTGCAAAAT
The DNA here is from genome assembly GCF_019059575.1 of Amphibalanus amphitrite. Taxonomy (NCBI): domain Eukaryota; kingdom Metazoa; phylum Arthropoda; class Thecostraca; order Balanomorpha; family Balanidae; genus Amphibalanus; species Amphibalanus amphitrite. Next base: position 591,390 of record NW_024881717.1, on the reverse strand, counting down.
GCCTAGGCAATTTGCAAAATGCCTGACCCGCCAGGCATTTTGCAAAATGCCCAGGCAGTTTGCAAACTGCCTGACCCACCAGGCATTTTGCAAACTGCCTAGGCATTTTACAAAATGCCTGACCCGCCAGGCATTTTGCAAAATGCCTGGGTTTCCATATATTCCACCGTTTTTGTTGACTACAGCCGTTGATCATAAACGTTCCACCGTGACTGACCCCACAACACATTTGACATGTGTTGTGTTCACATTGACACATTCCACGGTCACGAATACGGGTGTTACGAAATTGTTGCGGGATGTTGTACTGGTGTCCCGAAATGTATTGCATCGTAGTTGCGTCAGTGTTCTCCAGCACCTCGCTGACAAGTTATCAGCTGCCACATGGTCTGTCCCCGCGGCACCTGGTGAAGCTCAAATAGGCCTCTGTAGCCCATCATGCCCCAAACGAGAATGCCCAGTGCCCAGTGGGTGCTTCACCGTCTCGACGGCGCAGCGCCTCTGAGCTGCTGTTGGCCCAGAACTGCTTGTCGGGACGGTTAGTGACTAAGAAGAGCTCTAATAGCCGTTTTCACGACGGGCTGTCCGGTGAGTGCACCTAATTTGACCAAATATGCACCTAATCTCTCTTAATACAGCAAATATCTTTATTTAATGAATTTATTTCAGTGTTTTAACCGATGATGCTCTCTGATAATATGACAAAGGAGGTATATAAGCAATTAGTACAACCCTAGCTGATAGCTACTAAGAGACACAATGAACCTAATTTGACCAAATATGCACCTAATCTACACCAGAGGCCTGTTTCACTAACAAATAAAACTTGTATTTACAAAGAAAAAGCTTGAGTTTACAAGAAATAATTACCAACATTTGAGATTTGGATTTCACGAAACCTTTGAACATGAATTTTGAGTTTAAAATTTGCAAACTTTTTTACAAGAAAAGGCTTGCTAGAAAACATGGGAATCGCAAACTTTCTGTTTCACGAAGACCAGAAACTTGAAAGAAAACATCGTAATTGCAAACCTGATATTCCAGTGGTCCTGACGTTCGGAATTTTGATGCTTTTTGTGCAATAATGCAAAAAAGTCATATATTTAGAACAACTGTGCTTTGTTGAGTCGTTTCATGCTCAATTTTTACTTAGCACACACCCTAAGAAGCAAAATAATCGGTATTAAAATATCGTCATGTTTTGTCATTCGCGCGCCAAAATTGCATTCAACAGTCTTCTGCTGTCAAATGTTTTGCGTGTTTTTTTTTTCTTTCAATAATAGGACAATGTGAACTATCATTTATATCTTTTTCCAAAACAGCATCATTATTTATAATTTGATTAGGCAGCTTTTGACATGAATACTAGACAATATTTGATACAAAGAAGCAATATCTTTAACATGCTATAGTTCTTGACTAAAAACAATTTTACTGTTTGCAAGTTTATTTGCAAACATTTGCTTATCGGAGGTGCCACTGGCGATGAAGCTTAGTGAAATCGGTTTTTACGTAGTTGGTAAAAATACTTATGAATTGTAAACTACAAACACTTGTAAATACAAGTTTTCAGTGGAACAGGCCTCAGATGTGAACCAAATGTGTACCAGATGGCCGTCGTGAAAACGGCTAATATCACCTCACGGCCTCATCATTGAAAAGTCTGAATATCTAGTCCTGAATGGTCCAGATTTGGTGGGTTTTGTCGAAATCCAGCTGCATCACTTATGGATAACGGGGAGTTCCAGGGGGGCGACACGGCTATTCGCGCAATGTATTCATTTATGGGCCGCGCGGGGCCTCGCGATGACGCGGCTGGAGGCAACTGCTCAGCGCGCTAGGATACTTCTGGCGGGGCCGGGCGCTGAACGGTGTGCAATGAATGGGTTATGGTCGGGCAGACAGAGATGAGACATTGAATTTGAATTGACATCAGCAATCGGGTGGGGAAGGAGAACGTTTCTAATCGAGCTTGGGATCGGGAAAGCCGAAAATATCACGATCGGCTCATAGCTCCGACAGGGCCGGGTGCTGTACCATGTGTAGTATATTTAGGCGGGCAGACAGAGATGAGTTATTGGATTTAAATTCACCTTACCATCGGTTTCTGGTGAGGTTTGAAGACGTCTTTAGTCAAGCTCGGGAGTGGGGCAACGGCAGGGCTGGGAAATCTCTCATACTTTCATACCCCAGTAGGTAGCAGATATCGCTTTATTGGTCCATCAATTGTAGCAAAATCAACATTTCTCTCTTCCGTACATCATAAAGAAAAATACAATAAAAACATCAAAATTCGCACATTTTTTTTTTAAATAGAGGTACCACCAGCCAGTGGCGGCGCCACGAATTTTCGCCAGTGGGGGCAAGCTTGAGGTGATCAGACTGTTGTCTGATACGCCAATCTGCAAAATCCATGAGCACCTTGCCCCGAGTTAGATGTTGCCATTCAAAATTATTATGGTTTCAGGTTTAATGCATACGTATTGAGCTTAGCCATTAACCCTCGCGGGCCCGGAGGGGGGGGGGGCGTTTTCGCCTCCCCCTGGCGAATATTTGCGATACCTCACGAACGCTTAGGGACAGAAAGACCAAACTTGTTGTACCTTATTTCCCATTACCTACATAATTTGACATCTTTTGAAGCAAAAAATTTGGACCTAGCCTCCTTGATAACGTCTCAGGGCCGATTTTTCTAGACCCCTGCACGGCAAACTTCGGCGTCACAGACGTGAACTTCAGCTAGCTGCCAAAATAGTTTTAGAAATAAAATAAATAAAGACAAATTATGAGCACGGTTGTGTAGCATTTGACCTAGAAAAAATACTTAAGTAACTTTGGTGACCTGAGGTCAGAGGTCAGGTCAACGACCCCGAACTGGGCTTTAGTTTTTTTCGCAAATAATTTCAACAAAAATGGTCCTGGAGCTACGGCAAAGGTACCTTCGCATTCGCCTTGTCAAGCGACGTCGAATGACATATATATTACGTTGACCTCATCACTCATGTGACCTCGAATGACCTTTGGTTGACTTTGACACATGAAAGGTCGTTTGTGATGATTTCGTAGCCGCTGATCACGATTCTGGCATCCATTTTGCTCTAAGCATTCATTTAGAGTCTCGGGATGGCAAAACATGTCATAGTTATTATGCCTGACTTGAATAAGTGAAATAGCCTCTAGCAAGGATACTCTCTTGTGGCTTTGACCTTGAGTTGTAGCAGCCTTGTATCGTAAGGTAAAGCACAAATAGGGGTCCGCTAAGCTTCAAAACATCTCGGAATTTAGTATACAAGATTTAAGAAAAAGTGGCAAAGTTTGTGGTCAATTTTGAGCATGACCGTGATCTTGAACTTGAATGTTATGCACATCATCGGAATCTCCAGACTCTCTTCTTTCGTTTAACATCCATTTTAGCAGGTTTTATGCATCATGCCGTCCTCTGGACCACAAAAGATGTTTAATAGCACTACAAAAGTGCCGGTTTTTGCCTTTGACCTTGACTTCTAACCTTGAAAATTGGCTTGAGGTCAAAAAGTTTAGATGCTTTAGAATCTTCTCGTAGATACCTTTCGTTTGGTACCATTTTTGTTTCCGTAGCTGCCTTATTTACGGAGTTAGACAGGTGGGGGGGGGGGGCTACCCCCGGGCTGCGGTGGTTGGGATTACCCCCGGGCCCGGCCGGCTTGAGGTCGCCAGTAAATAAAACTATAAAACTAGATTGCGAGACACAAAGACCTGTGAAAACGTTATGTTGCTCGTTGAGATGTAAAATGGTGTATTCCTCAAAGCAATAGTCAGTACCTACCTAGAACTAGGTACTGACTAGGTACTGAACTAGGTAAAAGAGAACTTTCCCTTTTCCCGTAGGCGTAGTACGTATATGTGCGATTCTCTCACACACAATTAATATACCAGAATAAGCTCCATTAGGGTAACCCACATACATTTCCAAATAACCCGGATATATACATACCTATCACATGGCAGCCTTCTGGTGAATCAAAATGAGTAGGAGAATGAGTGGGAGTAGGAGATATGCAACAGACGGTCTGAGAACGAACGTTCTGCTGATGCACTTGATACGGGGACCATCAAAAACAAGCGTACTATTATAACCACCTATCATGAATGTTGCACCGGTCTTCTGTTCCCTTTTCAACATCAGCCAAGTTTTGTGGGGGCAAAAACATAGTCTTGCCCCCACGGCCTCCTGTCAGTGGGGGCAGTCTGCCCCCACTGCCCCCACGGTGGCGCCGCCCTTGATCTCGTCGGCGAATAAGAACAAAACATCTGTAAGCCTAACACAAGTTCAAAACGTCAGCTTTGTGCTCCATTTTATGACTAATCTGGCGGCTCTTTGTAGCAGTTTCCATTGTAGCATTACTAATTCTTCATACTCTGAGTCGCGTAACAAAAGGTATCTGCTACGCCTTTTTATGCGCTATCTTTCTTATGAATATTGCTAAAAGGAGTTTCATTATTTGTGAAATATTCAAATGACATATTTACGAAACAAAAGAAATTGTTTTCAAAAGGGCATTGTTCAATGATCAATAAAAATACGAAAAGAATCAACTCATTCTGCCCATGACATCTCTAAAAAGCCATCTTTTATGATACAGTGTCCTGCAACGTCTTTAATCCTTTTTGATGACGTCATACACAATTTTATTCAGTTTTTTATGTATTGTATTGTTAAAATCATACTAATTGGAACCAAATTAGAGTTTAAAAGAAATGATGAACATTTTCTGTAAGTTTTATTAAGAAATCTTGTCAAAAATATGGAAATTACGTCATTACTGTTTGTGTATTTTGTTGATGCATTGTTTCTGGCGCATTAGAGACAATTCTAGTTGTCGTTTCGCGTGGATAGTTCAGTTGAGTTTGATGAGTGTTTATGGGTGTTTTTGAATTATTTCAGCTATTTTAGCTTTTATTTTGCAGCTATTTTAGGAAAGTGGGATATTCCAGGCCTAATTTCAAGTGTTGCAATGACAACTGTCCCTAAAGCGGCGTGCAGTACACAGTTAAAGAGCAAGGTAGCCGCCCAGCTCGCAAAGCAAGATGTGTGAAGATATAGGGAGATACCTATGATCGAATTTGCGCAGAAGGTGAGATCTGATTGAAATATTGATCAAGTAACGCCCAGAAAATAATTTTTTATTTACTTCCTTACATGTTCAATTATTGTATTAACTCTAAACCTTGTTTGGTGGCAACTGGCAACTTTTGTACAGCGGGTTCGGCATGCACAATGATAGTAAATTGTTGACCAGACTGAGCAGCCAAATCAACCTGATTTCTTTCAAATACTTTCTGCCTGAGTAGGCTGATACCATCTGAATCCTGAAGTTGCTGAAATGCTGATAGGAAAACTCTAGGGCTCACTGGAGCTCTCTGGTGCTCTCAGGTGGTGCTGGAACTTGCCCTGAGAAAGCCCTACAGCACGTTATTTTGATATTTGTATGCTTTTTCTAAACCTGAATAGTGAGTACCTACAAAGAGTAAAAAATAAGAAAAAGAACATTCACAGGGGCATACGCAAGACACTGTATCTGTTTTTGTGTGTACAGCCAACTAAATAAAAACATTCAAAGCTCAATTTGAGAATAGATAGAAAATGAAAGTGGAAAGCTCTCTCCAGAATTTTGATTACTTGTAAAATCATTTTCTCTAGCAGAAATGATGTGAGGAACATTTGTGGCAATGTAGCTAATAAAGAGTTTCTCGTAATATCTGGTATGTAGCAGATTCAGCATTTTTACCAGCCCTGGGCAACGGCCACTGGCGGATCCAGGGGAAGGCATTTGGGGCAAATGTCTTCCCCAACAACCAGGGCAGCGCCCGAAATCGATTTTCGTGAATAAATGAAAACTTCACAACTTTTCTGAGGAAATGTTGGTTAATCACACCGCACAGCAGTGCACAAGGAATCGAAATCCGAGTTTTTTAAATTAATTCCGAGAAACCTTTTTGGGGTAAGCCCCCGCAGTGTCCAATACCGCTTCCTGGATCCGCCAGTTGTGAATAAGTCACGGTCGATACCGAGCTTCGGCGGGACCAGGCGCTGTACACGTTGTTCTTTGAATGAAGAGGTGGACAGACACCTAGCCCCACATCCTACTGCTATGCCCGTGCTTCTGTGGGTGAAGCACTAAAGCATCACGGAATCCCAGAGGACCTGCGAGTCGACGAGGTGGCCGCTTTGGCCGCCGGGTACTGCAGCTCCCTGGAGTTGCCTGGGACCGATGGCAAAAAAACAGCTCCGGCGGTGCCCCTATGGGCCGTAGTAATTAGTGAATTCCCGTAATGTAGAGATAATATCCTCAATAGGGTGTGTCGATAGTCGCAGATTCGCGTTAGACAAAGATATAAATTGGCGCGAGCATGCCAAAACACTAGCCCTGCAGTTGGTTTTGCGTAAAAATGCGATTTGACGAGGCTCGGGCAGGTCGAAGTTACAGCGAAAAAGTCGCAGTCGACGGTGCTGCCACCTACATTGCCAATAACGGGCACTATCATATCGTGATAATTGGGGTAGTTTCAAATGAGAAATGACTTCTATTTTTGTTCAAACTGCTTAAGAAGAAATAAAACTTTTCGGAAACACACATTTTTCCCAAATATCGCGTTCCATTTTTTCCTGTTGAGTTGTTAGGAAAGTGGTAAATTTCAAGGTTGACGGCTAAAAAACGAAACAGGAGGAACAGAGCAGGAATCACCAAGGCGTGTGCCGCGCCGATGCTGTAGCCTGTAGATAAGGGGTGAGCAACAGAACCAGCATACCTAACGATTTTGATTACTGATAGATATTTTTCTCTAAATGGAAGACTATTAGTAGCTCAGGCAAGCCTTCTAATATAGGTATCGACAGGGTTGCGGTAAAAGGTACAATCGATGGCACATTACAATTATTCTGAGTTGGGTAACAACACTCTTCAGATACCTACCATCAACAGCCTCACTATCTCCTATATGGGAGCTATATCATCTGATTCCAGCGCCCTGAAAACTTTTTTTTTTTATAAATTTAGCTCGAATGTTTGAATGGACGGATTGACAGAGCCGAAGCCCACGCTAAGCAGAGCTTGTTGCGTAGACCCCGACCCCTACCGTCCGATCGCGCAATTCCGGGTAACGGGAGAATTTAGATGCCAAAGTTTAACGTGCCCTTCAAAGCCGGACACGGCCTGTCCCACTCAACTGACTTCAACTGGCTGCGGCTGCTCCCACCAACCGCAGACCATCCCCGTCAGGAGTCTCAAATATCGAGCGCCGGAGCGTCTCGAACCCGGGCTCTCACTACCGGGAGTCCAATGCTCTACCAACTGAGCTACGGGACAGGCGCAAACAGGTTATTACCAAAAATCTCTATATTAGCGCCTACCGACATACGCTGAATGACGCTATCAATACCCGACATTTGTGAAAGGTGATTCGCCACACAGCCCGCCGGCGTCTGAGGGGTTGAATAAGTGAGCCAGATTGCCAGCGACTCACCGCTGAACTACCGGGCATAACAAAACGGACGATGCGACATGACTCAGAGATCATCACAGACGCAACGAAAAATGTAACCGAAGGCCATCTGAGCTGTTGTTGTTGTTGTTGTTGTGTGTTCCCTCCAGCCGCGTCACCGCGGTGTAGCCGTGCGGCTCTGGAGGTCCCTCACGGCGGCCGCCAGGGCCGCCACCTCTCCGTCGTCGCGGACGTCTTCCGGGTTCAGGAAAATCGTTCCGTACATCCGGAGACGCCAGCCCATGAGGGCCGGGCACCGGAAGAAGAAGTGCCGGGGCGTGTGGCCTCCTCCCGGCACACGGTGCACCGGCCCGCCGCACAGTCGGTGTCAGGGCACTGGCGGCAATCATCGGAAGGGTTCCGTCCAATCCGGTGAAGGTATTGGCGGGATCCTGACCAGTGGCCCGCGCGGAGCTGGTGGACGTCGACGGCCGACGATCTGTCCCCCGTCGCGGCCGGCGGCGGCAGCCGGTTCTCCATCAGGGTCCGGTACCAGCCCTCCGGCCAGGCGGCGATGGTGCGGTCGCGGGCCAGTCTGGCGGCCGCGCGGTGGGCGGTAGCGACGTCCACCGGGACCGCCGCCTGGGGGAGCGCGGTCGCCTCCTTGGCGATCTGGTCGGCGCGCTCGTTTTCGTCGACGCCGCAATGGGACGGCACCCACTGTAGGTGGATCCGGCGGGACGGACCGGCCAGGGCCGCTAGTTCGGTCCAAATGGCGGCTCCTAGCAGGGTCTTCTGGGACGCCGGGCCCTCTCTCAGCGTCGCGAGGGCCGACTGCGAATCCGAGCAGATGGTGATCGGCGCGCTCGGCTGGTGCGGGTGGTCGCGCAGGTGGTTCAGGGCCGCGCGGAGTGTGACCATCTCCGCCCTGAAGCTCGAGCAGAGTTGACCGGCAGGGACGCGTAGCTCGTCGGTTGCACCGTCCGGCCACTCCACAAAGGCTCCTGCTCCTCCGCTGCGGACTCCCGCATCCGTCCAAACCCAGATGGCTTGCTGGGGGAGGGACGCTAGGTGTCTCTGCGCCGCCTGGTGCAGTTCGTCAGGTGGGGCGTCCCGCCGCAACGCTCCGATGTCCAGGGAGAATGTGACGTGTGGGCAGGCGGCCACCTCCCACGGCGGCGCGCGGGCGGGCAGCAGGGGCTCGATCGTGAGCACGATCCCAGCAGCCCGCCAGGTGTCGTGCCCCACCCCGCCCCATCTGAGCTCGTGCGGAACCCTCGTTCAGATACGTAATGTCGCTATCTGCCACCTCGCGGTTCCCTTGTCAAGCCGAACTCATAGGCGGCGGAACGGGGAGGGCACCGCGGCACCGTGCCCCCTTTGATTTTGGCATTTTAACATTAGCCCTATGGGCGTTGCATGGAATGAATGGGACCAAAAGTCGGCAGTACCCCCCTTAATTGAAGGTATTCCGCCGCTACTGGCCGAACTGATGACACGCAATGGCCAGTCAGTCACAGCTCAGCTTCCTGCGGAACACAGGAAGACACATTCAGTGAGAGTCGGTGGTCATTGATTGTGTCAATATTATTGACATGTTGACTAAAGAACGGTTATATTGCGCCAATACTGTTGCCAGTAGCAGCACCACCAATCTTTTGAACTAAAACCACTTGACATCGGTAAAAAGAAACCCTCTAGCTTTTTTTCAAGCAATCCGTGAAATAGAGGGGATTAGAAAAACCGAAAACCCAAATATTAGCACTAGATAACATAGATCTTAAATTTTGGCCAACATTTTTAAAGCATAGGTACATCAGAGGAGATGTTGGCGGCTTACCGTCGCGTCTGTGATGATCTCTGAGTCATGTCGCATCGTCCGTTTTGTTACGCCCGGTAGTTCAGCGGTGAGTCGCTGGCAATCTGGCTCACTGATTCAACCCCTCCGACGCCGGCGGGCTGTGTGGCGAATCACCTTTTACAAATGTTGGGTATTGATAGCGTCATTCAGCATATGTCGGTAGGCGCTAATACAGAAATTTTTGATGATAACCTGTTTGTTTTCAGGGCGCTGGAATCAGATGAAATAGCTCCCATATAGGAGATAGTGAGGTTGTTGATGGTAGGTATCTGAAGAGTGTTGTTTCCCAACTCAGAATAATTGTAATGTGCCATCGATTGTACCTTTTACCGCAACCCTGTCGATACCTATATTAGAAGGCTTGCCTTAGTTACTAATAGTCTTTCATTTAGAGAAAAATATCTATCACTAATCAAAATCGTTAGGTATGCTGGTTCTGTTGCTCACCCCTTATCTACAGGCTACAGCATCGGCGCGGCGCACGTCTTGGTGATTCCTGCTCTGTTCCTCCTGTTTCGTTTTTTAGCCGTCAACCTTGAAATTTACCACTTTCCTAACAACTCAACAGGAAAAAATGGAACGCGATATATGGGAAAAATGTATGTTTCCGAATTGTTTTATTTCTTCTTAAGCAGTTTGAACAAAAATAGAAGTCATTTCTCATTTGAAACTACCCCAATTATAACGATATGATAGTGCCCGTTATTGGCAATGTAGGTGGCAGCACCGTCGACTGCGACTTTTTCGCTGTAACTTCGACCTGCCCGAGCCTCGTCAAATCGCATTTTTACGCAAAACCAACTGCAGGGCTAGTGTTTTGGCATGCTCCCGCCAATTTATATCTTTGTCTAACGCGAATCTGTGAGAAAAACCCCTCTGTCGACACACCCTAATCCTCAATGGTCTCCATTACCATTTTATATTCCTAAACAATATGACAGACCAATTATGCTTGCCTACGTTCAGGCATTACCTCTGATGGTCATACGCCCAGTACAACATGTGTTGTCTGTCAAACAACAATCGACGACGGGATCCCTTCTCATCATCTCTTAAGCCATCGGCTGTCAATTCACCCACCCCGTTTCCCTAAAAATAGACGGTCAGATTCGGCCTGGGTCCTTACGACCTCTCTAAATTCGCCAGAGACGGGATCGGATCGCCGTTATTGCACCCGTCTTAGTGTCTTAAATACTATGACAGCTTCGACCACGGACGTCGGACGGGGTGATCGTTCCACGAATGTACGCACCATCCAGGCCTAGGATGCATCGAGGTTTAAAAGGATGCAGTCTGTAGATCAATCAACAAACAATGGTGGTATGCAACCACTTTAAAATATCTTCCTGACTCCCGCAACGTTCCAACGCCCCTCTGTTATGCATTCGCCCTGTGTGTCCGCCGAGCCGGCTTGCCTCCAATGACGTCATCGGCCGGCCGGCGGCGTTCAAGGTCAAACGGCTGGTGTCCTTACCTGGAGTTCTATAGCCTTGGATAACGGTAAGTCAGGGTTGCAGCCTGAGGTTGAGCGGCTTCAGCTTCAGGGTAAAATCTTCAGATACCGGGGGATGGCCGATTTAGATGCCGAGTGCCCTGGACCAGATGCCCTGGTGCCGGACCCGTTAAAATTACATCCATTCAGCACTCAGGAGGGACATGTAGGGACAAGACCGCGCCAACCGCGTATCAAGTTCGTGACACTCTGTATACCTATACGTTTTGCGTCAATTCTGTCGAGATGGAGCCAACGCTGAATGGACTTGAGCGACCGTCTCCGTACCTTTCGTATATGCGGAGTTGTAGCCGTGTGTATAAAAGCTGCGATGTCCAGTATTCTGCCCTGGTGGGCAGCTGTTCCGGCAGAGACGATTGATAATGTACCTAAACGTGTAACAATCAAATTTTCGTAAATTGGAAGAGTATTCTTTTCTGATCAATATCCACCCATAATATTTCCAAAAAGCCACCAAGAGCTCTTAGAAACAGTACAATCATTGTATCGAGCGCATGTTTACCCACGAAACCACGCCCGGTGCTCGGCACCCGACGGCCGCTGGGGCTCAGTGACCTGAACTCGGCGGCGCTACCCGGAGAACGCAGTGTCCCCTCACTTGGTGCGCATTGACAGCGATTAACTTTTGTAAGCGGCAGTTACAAATGATGCTTACCTATACATCGTCGCTAGTGCGAGTTTGATGTCAGGCATTTTGCAAAATGTCTGGGAAAATATTTCAGGCAGTTTGCAGAATGCCTGGTGGGTCAGGCAGTTTGCAAACTGCCTGGGCATTTTGCAAAATGCCTGGCCGGTCAGGCATTTTGCAAACTGCCTAGGCATTTTGCAAAATGCCCGAGTTTTCACTTTGCCTGTAACATATGTAACGATTGTATGCTTGCTCATTTTATTCTGAAGATGAAACATGAGTGTTTTGAAACGTTAATAGATCATGAGCATCGGTGAACTTTTATTTAAACTACCGAAACATCAACGAAAAACATTCCGACAAATCGAAGCCACCACACGGAAACTGGTGAAAGCTGAAAATGCCCTGGTCTTTAATGAGACTGCAATAAAGGAAAACGTTCTGCCAAACTATACGAATATATATATATATATATATATATATATATATATATATATATATATATATATATATATATATATATATATATATATATATATATATATATATATATATATATATATATATATATATATATATATATATATATATATATATATATATATATATATATATATATATATATATATATATATATATATATATATATATATATATATATATATATATATATATATATATATATATATATATATATATATATATATATATATATATATATATATATATATATATATATATATATATATATATATATATATATATATATATATATATATATATATAGGGTGTTCCAAAAAAGTGAGCCCCCTAACTAAGATCGACTGTATCTCCGCAACCGTGTATCCTACAGCTTTGGAAAGCCGCTCATTAGAAAGAGCAATCGAATTCCATCCAGATAGGTCGTAATTCTGTTACATTGCTTGCACAACACGACCAGCATTGTGAAAAGCACAATTCAATACCAAATTCTTTGTGAAATATTTAGGGGTAACTGATATGGTTAAAATTTCTTCACATCTGACTGCATATTTCAGTTCACGTGCTTTTATTCATTCTTCGCGCGTGAACTTTTATCATAAAAAAATGCAGACTGAATGGATGACCTAGTTCAACCAGTATTTTGACCACTCCAATATCGGTCGTGCGTTGCCGTCAGCAATACACGTTTACCGCCGTCGCCGTGTTTCACCCGATCTCGCAACACATTTTGTTCTGGTCGTTCTCGGTGTAATACGTAATCATTCAGAGCCACACTAGGTAGTCTACTAGAACCGAAATTGACCGTTCTTTCCAACAAGGGGTCTTTCATTATCGTAGGACATACGGTTTTGGAGATAAAAGCAATAATAGTTAGGCGGGGCATACCGCCGTCGCCAAGTTTCACTCGATCTCGCAACACATTTTGTTCTGGTCGTTCTCGGTGTAATACGTGATCATTCAGAACCACACTAGGTAGCCTACTAGAACCGAAATTGACCGTTCTTTCCAACAAGGGGTCTCTCATTATCGTAGGACATACGGTTTCGGAGATAAAAGCAATATAAGTTTGGGGGCTCACTTTTTTGGAACACCCTGTATATATATACATATTGTATATATTATCTACTGCTACTCAACTTATAACGGTATGTTACGAGTTCTTATTATTTTATTTTTTGTTCTTCAGGAGAGCGCTCCAGCACATTCCGTCGAGGCCACCGAATGATGAGAGCGGCTCAACAGCCGTCTGGGAGCAGCACTGACGGCCATCGGTACTTCTCGGAGCCAACGAGGACATGGTTTAGGCGGAGAAGCTGGGGTCATGGCTGGGGCCGGACCGTTCGGTGGCAGACAGAGCCGCGGCGATTACGGCGGCCGACACGACGCCCAAGCCGCTCCCGTGTCGGGGGCAGCGGTTATTTTAAGGTCGGTCGTGAATGCTTTGTACATTCACCAGTGTAAACTAACGTCACAAGAGCCAAATGAGATGTGCGCAGGTCTCAGCTAGAATGTGACTGGTGGCCTTGGCCAGGGATGACAGGGCGCTAGTGATCGTCGAGATTTGTGATTGGTCGACTTTCGGCGGGATTAGGTAACGGTTGCATCATTTTCACTAGACGGACGACCTGTCGAAGGATGGACGACATCGGCGTGTTTTCCATGCTGCATGCTATGTACTTCACCTTTCATTTCATTTTACGGCTGGGGTTCGTGTTGATTTTGTTGGAAGCTAATCAATTACGACATTGCTTACAGGAGCCGTAGAGCTCGTTAAAAATGAGCATATGGTTAAAAGTAGTTCCGCTTAACGAGTCGGGTGGCGCAAATGCTGCAGGTGCAGGTGGTGTCCGTCCAACCCGGCGGCTGGCTGGGGTGTCGTCACTCCGCGGGCCGAAGACGACCTTCTTTAAGCTTTATTTGTCAAGTGGCATCATGTATGCGATCAACTAAGGTCAAATGGCAGCTTTTGTGAACCCATCATCACATTGTGATCTTTTTTCTGTTGCAAGGCTATGACAACAGCTAAGGTCATAAGTCGGGGTGCTGCCTCATGCGTCTTTACTTTTTCGTCGGTGCCTCGGATATGGGAGAGGGGGAGGGGGAGGTGGACGATCACGACGAACGCTGGTGATATTCAACGGAGGTGACTCGAGTCAGAGACTAACTTATCACTATTTATCGGGGACTAGAACCAAACCAAAGCTGAGATTTTGCTGCGGCGCGCGTGTTCTGGAGTGACGCGGTGTACTGACGGCTGCTCCGGCGGGCTGTGACACGGACGGTGACGACGCCTCACCGATACCGCTGGCACAGAGCCGAGGTCACGGTGTGGCGCCAGCAGGTGCCAGTAGCGCTGTGCCAGGCGCTCAGCCTGTATTCCTCTCGCGTAGATTTGGGCTTATGTTATGACGGTTGTACATTTGTTTATGGAAACAGGCGCACACCGCAAACTCACACAAAGGGAGAGAAAGAGAGGGAGAGAAAGCATACATACATATACATGCATTTATATATATATATATATATATATATATATATATATATATATATATATATATATATATATATATATATATATATATATATATATATATATATATATATATATATATATATATATATATATATATATATATATATATATATATATATATATATATATATATATATATATATGTGTGTGTGTGTGTGTGCCTGTGTGTGTGTTACAGGGAGTTTGAGAAATCCGTGAGTTTGCAAACTCCCTGACCCATCAGTGACTTTGCAAACTCACTAGGGAGTTTGCAAATTCACTAGGGAGTTTGCAAACTCACTGACCGGTCAGGGAGTTTGAGAAATTCCAGAGCGATTGGGCCAAATAAAATCAAATGTGTAAGATGAGGGTGGCATACGTGCCGTCCGTGATGTTAAAACAAAAGCGACTAGTGGTACGGCCTATATAACCGTCGCACGCTGACAAAAAGCTTACAGATCCTTCATTGTTTTACCGAAAAAAATGCTACTCGCGGCTATGTAGAGGGGAGGTTCGGAGCAACGTGCTCCTCCGTTCCGTCCTTTCCATCCTCAGCAATCAGGATACTGAAATCCTTCTCGTCCACGCCGAAACCCCCATTCCGGGCTGGACAGGCACCTTTATCTCATGCGGGCTGCTCCCTTGGAGCTGCACCGCTGCTCCCGAGGGAGCGCACCCCGTAGCCGGGTGCAAAGAGTGCTTCGGGGGGGGGGGGCTGGTCGGTCTGTCAATTCGGACGGGCTCAGCCCCGGCGACTCTGCATATAGGGTGTCTGCCCAGACCAATGTCTCCCCCTATAATTCCTATCATTCGTCCGACTCTGAAATGGTCTTGTCAGACCGAAAGGGCCTAACCCAACAAAACAAAAACAAACAAGCAACGTGCGCCAGTCGCAGCTGGGCTGGCTGCCAGCAGCGCCGGCTCTCGTTGACACGTCTATGACGAAGTGGGAATGGGCGTGAATTGATGCGTGTGCCTGTACTTTAGCATAAGTGACCAACAGTGAGCTGTTTCTACTTTGATATATTTAGCCTGACTCTGGAATAGCCACACTTGAGTGGAACGGGTCTAATTGGGACGTGAACTGAATAAATGTATAACTAAATAAAGCGGCGGTACATGCATGGGTAAATCACTGAGCAGTTTAAAATAAAAGAGGTATTTATGGTGTGCATATGATCTATAAGCTTTTTGTTAGCGTGCGAGGCCTTAGAGCTACCCTCCTTTGTTTTGACATCACGGACGGCACGTATGCCACCCACATGCTGCACACTTGTTTTTATTTGGCCCAATCACTCTGAAATTTCTCAAACTCCCTGACCGGTCAGTGAGTTTGCAAACTCCCTAGTGAATTTGTAAACTCCCTAGTGAGTTTGCAAACTCACGGATTTCTCAAACTCCCTGTAATATATATATATATATATATATATATATATATATATATATATATATATATATATATATATATATATATATATATATATATATATATATATATATATATATATATATATATATATATATATATATATATATATATATATATATATATATATATATATGGTTGTGTAGAATGGTAGCGTAGTTCCGCGCGCCTGATGGATCCTGTATGATCTGCAGATGGACGCCGAAATCCCAGGCCAAGCTGCGTCAAGTTAATTGTTGAAAAACGCGGTAAAATGTAGATAAGATAATCAACGCTAGAAATGAATGTTCCCCGCGACAATACAATTATTGAAATGACTGCGCCTGTATGTTTGTGTGGACGTGCCGCGGCGGCCGGCCCGGGGGCGGTTCGGACGGCAGCGCCCAGTTCATATCGAAAAGCCCATTGGCTAGGGTCACTTTGTAAAAGTGACTCAAAAGGGCAAATTGGTAACGTTGGCCTGGTGCGTAAAGCTCAAGCTACACTATCAGCCTTTTTTCGGTTTCTGTGGGATTTCGGTTTCCGCGTTTTTTTATTGGTTTCTGCGTTTTTTTCGCTCCGAGCGGCCTCAGTCTCCCACACAATAGGGAAAAGCTAAAATTATTGAGCGCTCGAAAAATTGAGTGGGTCCCATTATAAAGGAATAGGGGATACGATGGCATTTTACAATGCCTTTAGCGTCACTGTGGTCACCGATTTGACGGGGTATGAAACGCGCTATTAAAGGGACTATCCCACCTTCTAAAATGTTGTTAAAACCAGTTACATTGTGCCCGACTTTATAGATTGGATGACCAGGAAGGGTGCGTATTATTTAGGCCAGGGTTCATAATGTCCAGGGCACAATGTGTCCAGTGCTCGAAATGGCCAGTGCCTTGAATTGGCCCGTGTTCACATTGTCCAGGGATTACATGGTCCAAATGTGGCCAACTGGCTGCAGATAGGGTAAATTCAAAGAGGCCAGGGTTCATAATGTCCAGGGCACGATGTGTCCAGTGTTCGAAATGGCCAGGGTTCATAATGTCCAGGGTACGATGTGTCCAGTGTTCGAAATGGCCAGGGTTCATAATGTCCAGGGCACGATGTGTCCAGTGTTCAAAATGGCCAGTGCCTTGAATGGGCCAGAGTTCATGGTGTCCAGGGATTACATAGTCAACCCAACCCAACCCAACCCAACCAAACCTAACCTAACCTAACCTAACCTAACCTAACCTAACCTAACCTAACCTAACCTAACCTAACCTAACCTAACCTAACCTAAGGTAATGATGTTTGCCTACCGGGGATAAGGAAATAGTTTCTCGCATGAATAGATTGCAAGCAATAGTAAATCAAATATTTTTAGGTTAAGTGGTTATGCATCAGGCTTCAGGCCTTCGGCCTGAAGCCAGATACATAACCACTTAACCTAAAAATATTTGATTTACTATTGCCTGTAATCTCTCCTAAGGCATTGCCTTCGGCACTGCACTGCTTCGCATTGAGCTGGTTCCGTGTTTTTTACATAATGACGTCACTATCAGTGACTATGTAATCCCTGGACATTATGCACTCTGGCCCATTCAAGGCACTGGCCATTTTGAACACTGGACATATCGTGCCCTGGACATTATGAGCCCTGGCCATTTCGAACACTGGACACATCGTGTCCTGGACATTATGAACCCTGGCCATTTCGAACACTGGACACATCGTGCCCTGGACATTATGAACCCTGGCCTCTTTGAATATACCCTATCTGCAGCCAGTTGGCCGCATTTGGACCATGCAATCCCTGGACATTATGAACTCTGGCCCATTCAAGGCACTGGCCATTTCGACACTGGGCATATCGTACCCTGGACATTATGAACCCTGGCCAGAATGAATGCTCCCCACCAGGAACACGGTTCTGGCATTTATTTTTCATTAAACATCTTAGGCTTTCCATATTCCAAACACAAACTTTCAAATATGTGACGTCACAGCCCAAAATTACCTCCTTCCCCAGGCCACATTACTGTCATAAAGCTGATTGTTTTTACTCTGTAGGCACCACAACAAAGTTCAGACCAAGTTTTAAGCGATTTTTCAACGAACAAACCCATTTAAATCAGAATGACTAAACGAGGTGACGTCACACTAACGGTCGCTCCATGTTGAAGATAGGGCCTTGTACAAGGCCCATTTTCAAATGAAGGGAACGAATTTCTTCAACACCAAGAGGCCGTGGGGGTTGCAACCTAGATAGATCGTGGTTTCTGAACCTCGCCGCAAACTTGGCTATCTCAACTCAAACCCCATGTTAAAGGTGGGATAGTCCCTTTAATTGTAAGCTGTGCAGCCCTTATTTTTGTTTATTCATGCGGTTTCTGAAACGACAGAAATATGAACACTAAACAACATGCGATAAATTACAATCATAATGAATTTTAGAGGCAACAAGTACTGAAACAAATAAGCAAATCAATAATAGTAAGCACGGAACAATATAAAATAATAGCTTACCAAACGTTAGCCTCATCCAGCTTCGGTGACGGTCGTTCGAGTTCATTCAATCATATTAGCATCATTCGGACATCGCTCGATCGATTGTTTGGTTCGTTCGTTCGTTCGCATATACAATACAGTAAATACAATAATTCAGTTGCTCATGGCAAATCAAACTAAAATAAAACATGGCCGCACTTATCCTAAAACCCATTATCAATCAAAAATCATATTTTTTATTCTGTTCCTTTTGTTCATCTGGGTTCATCATCACCCATCCGCTAAGTTTTCCCACTTTTCACGCGCGTTTCGCTGCCGTGCGCTTCACTTAAAACATCAGCATGTACAACACCCTCCCCCGCCAGTGTTCCGTCTGCACCGGAACGCTACATCACTCATTAGTCGCTTAGTTCAAAACTGCGATCAGTTACGGCCGCTGAGACAGCCACGGATCTTGCACGGATCGGCCCTCCACAGGGCCCAATCTTATAAACGTCGTGAAATGGATATGGCAGCACTCTAAGGCAGAGCCCTGTTCGGGCAGCGCATCCTATTGTAAAATTTTGCACCACGCATGCGCAGTTGGGGTCTCTCGGGTGCCAAGCTCCGCCCTTCGGCGTATGACGTCACACGTGTGACGTAGGCTCGCGCAAAATCTTTCAGTTTTGCGCAAGAAGAAAATAGTAGCTGCAGGTGGCGAAAGTGGCGCGGATTAAAGTTTACCCTCATATATTTCTTATTGTAAGTGGTTAGTATGGTGTTGTTTTGGTATCATTATCTTTCTTTTCAGTGGCACATTGCTATTAACCACATTTGAACGCATTTTACTTAGTAACTGAACGAAACACACCAGTCCAACCGCGCCACGGTTCGCCGCGTGTCGCGTGGCCCTCGGCTTTGCGAACCGGCGGAGAGGGGGCGGAGCATGGGCGGAGCCAGGCGGGTGACATCATCGTATGTGTGACTTCACACTCAGCAAAATATTTTGCGCGGACCCGAACAGGGCTCTGGATATATAGTACGCAATCCTATAAAACGGGAGTGTCTAAAAAGCAGACGAGATTAGCAGACGAGCCCATGCTCAGTAACTACCGGACCGATTTTGATAATTCTTTCACCATTCAATAGCAGGGAACTTATATAGGTGCCGTTTTTCGGTTTTTGGCGATTGGTTCACTCTGACTGGACCAATCGGACCAAAATGGTCCAGAACCATACACCCCCTTAAAAGCAGACGAGCCCATGCTCCGAAACTACTGGACCGATTTCGATAAAACCTTCACCATTAGACGCGCCGTGGTCTGAAATGGTGCCGTTTTTGATAACTTTTTGATTGGTCAACCTTAAGTGGTCCAAATCGGTCCAAAACCCCTAAAATCTGTTGCAGACGAGCCCATGCTCCGAAACTACTGGACCGATTTAGATGATACCTTTACCATTAGACGCGCCGTGGTCTGAAACGGTGCCGTTTTTGATAATTTTTTGATTGGTCCACCCTAAGTGGTTCAAATCGGTCCAAAACCGCTAAAATCTGCAGACGAGCCCATGCTCCGAAACTACTGGACCGATTTCGATGAAACCTTAACCATTAGACGCGCCGTGGTCTGAAACGGTGCCGTTTTTGATACTTTTTTGATTGGTCCACCTTAAGTGGTCCAAATCGGTCCAAAACCCCTAAAATCTGTTGCAGACGAGCCCATGCTCCGAAACTACTGGACTGATTTCGATGAAACCTTCACCATTAGACGTGCCGTGGTCTGAAGCGGTGCCGTTTTTGATAATTTTTTGATTGGTCCACCCTAAGTGGTCCAAATCGGTCCAAAACCGCTAAAATCTGTTGCAGACGAGCCCATGCTCCGAAACTACTGAACCAATCTCGATGAAACCTTCACCATTAGACGCGCCGTGGTCGGAAACGGTGCCGTTTTTGATAATTTTTTTGATTGGTCCACCCTAAGTGGTTCAAATCGGTCCAAAACCGCTAAAATCTGCTGCAGACGAGCCCATGCTCCGAAACTACTGGACCGATTTCGATGAAACCTTCACCATTAGACGCGCCGTGGTCTGAAACGGTGCCGTTTTTGATACTTTTTTGATTGGTCCACCTTAAGTTGTCCAAATCGGTCCAAAACCCCTAAAATCTGTTGCAGACGAGCCCATGCTCCGAAATTACTGGACCGATTTCGATGAAACCTTCACCATTAGACGTGCCGTGGTCTGAAACGGTGCCGTTTTTGATAATTTTTGATTGGTCCACCCTAAGTGGTCCAAATCGGTCCAAAACCGCTAAGATCTGTTGCAGACTAGCCCATGCTCCGAAACTACTGGACCGATTTCGATGAAACCTTCACCATTAGACGCGCCGTGGTCTGAAACGGTGCCGTTTTTGATAATTTTGTGATTGGTTCACCCTAAGTGGTCCAAATCGGTCCAAAACCGCTAAAATCTGTTGCAGACGAGCCCATGCTTCGAAACTACTGGACCGATTTGGATGAAACCTTCAGCATTCGACGCGCTGTGGTCTGTAACGGTGCCGCTTTGGGATAATTTTTTGATCGGTCCACCCTAAGTGGTCCAAGGGGCGGCGGCCGTATTCACGTCGACTTCGTAAGTCGATTTTCTTTCGTAAGTACCTATAATTTGGTATTCACGTCGACACTTCTTAAGTTTTTATCGACGGAGTTCACGTGAATAAAAAAATTTGCTTAAGAAGTAGGTCAAACTTAAGAAAATTCTTACGAAAATGATCGACGTGAATACGGCCCCAAATCGGTTCAAGTACAGCCCAAAAATACGTTTTCATGTAGTCAACCGATGAGCTGGTTTCCGCAGCGCGGAGGTGCCCCAGGCCCAATTAGCATGCATTTATGCTCTAGTTTGGAAAGCAAAATGCATGACAATGGGTTTGGGGCACCTCTGTGCTGCAGAAATCTATCCAGTCTCTGACAAAGTACAAACGGGTTTTAGCCCGGCAGGCGGTGGGGCTAGGCACCTTCCGCGCGGTGGGGGGGGGCACTTTTTTGCCCCCCCGGCCCGTATCTCCGAAACTACTAGACGGATCCGGAAAATTCAAACGGCGTTCGATAGCCCTGTCAAATTTGTCGAAGGAAACCAAATTTCATTGACCTCGGGGTCACCGATGACGTCACAGGTCAGGTCAAAGATAAAATGTTTCACCGTTCACGGGGCTTCTAGGGAAAGCGCTATAACACCGAGTAAAACGCATTTTGTCGAAAATCAGCGATAAGGCGTCAGTTGTCTAGTACATATGTTGCTATTAGAGTTCACTGGTCATACCAGGTCAGGTCACAGGTCAGGTCACCAAAGGTCACCAAGGGTCACCACATGAGCCCAACTTTACTATGGTTATGCGATGCATGTTTTATGGCCAGTTTTTCATTTCCAACTCAATGGTGTTGGTTATAAGACCATCAGGTACGGTTTAGGTCACTTTCTGGTGGAGGTCAGGTCAAGGTCAGGTCAAAATAGGTCAAATTTCAAAGTTGATATTTTTGCATAAAATGGGTATCGATTCGATGCAGCTCGTCACGGGGAGTCTAATGGTGGTCTTTGTTTTGCGCTACGAGGTCTAGAATTGCTAAAAATTGAGTTTGAAAATTTGACGTCATCAATTTTAAACAGTTTTTTCGATATATCTTGGCCAAAAAAAGAGGTATCGATCTCAAATTTGGTATGTAGATAGAAGGAGGTAGGGGCTATCACATATAATCCGGTTTTTTCGAAATTCAAAAAAACTTTTTGGATTTTTCGGCTATTATATTCAAAAAATCTATTTTTTGATTTTTGGGGGTCAAAATAAAAAAAATCGAAAAACCGAAATAGCAGTTTTGTAGCCCTTTTAATTCCACACGTTTTATGTCTGAAACATTTTTCTGTATCTCTAAAGCTGTAGGCCTGACAGCTCTTCCCGCGAAACCTTTTTTTGGGTCGAAAATGGCAAAAATGACGTCACTCTGACGTCATTAGCGGCCAACCTATCATAGCTTTTGGAACAATTTTTGGTCACCATGTGCGCTAGCTGCTCCCGGGAGGGTACTGAAAGTTTGGTGACGATCGGCGCAGCGGTTCTCGAGATATATCGAAAAAACTAAAGGGGGGCAAAAAAATGCCCCCCCCCCCACCGCCTGGAAGGTTAGGCATTTTGGGCCGATTTGGACCACTTAGGGTGAACCAATAAAAAATTATCAAAAACGGCATCGTTTCAGACCACGGCGCGTCTAATGGTGAAGGTTTCATCTAAATCGGTCCAGTAGTTTCGGAGCATGGGCTCGTCTGCAACAGATTTTAGCGGTTTTGGACCGATTTGGACCACTTAGGGTGGACCAATCAAAAAATTATCCAAAACGGCACCGTTGTATACCACGGCGCGTCGAATGGTGAAGGTTTCATCGAAATCGGCTCAGTAGTTTCGGAGCATGGGCTCGTCTGCAACAGATCTTAGCGGTTTTGGACCGATTTGGACCACTTAGGGTGGACCAATCAAAAAAGTATCAAAAACGGCACCGTTTCAGACCACCGCGCGTCTAATGGTGAAGGTTTCATCGAAATCGGTCCAGTAGTTTCGGAGCATGGGCTCGTCTGCGACAGGTTTTAGCGGTTTTGGACCGATTTGGACCACTTAGGGTGGACCAATCAAAAAATTATCAAAAAAGGCACCATTTCAGACCACGGCGCGTCTAATGGTGAAGGTTTCATCGAAATCGGTCCAGTAGTTTCGGAGCATGGGCTCGTCTGCTTTTAAGGGGGTGTATGGTTCTGGACCATTTTGGTCCGATTGGTCCAGTCAGAGTGAACCAATCGCCAAAAAACAAAAAACGGCACCTATATAAGTTCCCTGCTATTGAATGGTGAAAGTATTATCAAAATCAATCCAGTAGTTACTGAGCATGGGCTCGTCTGCTAATCTCGTCTGCTTTTTAGACACTCCCTATAAAACTCTGTGAAATCAAAAAACACGGCACGCTCTTTACGGTATTGGTAGCCGCTGGTTTTGAGGATGCTGTAGACTGATTGTAACCGTGAGCAGCTGTGCACATCTCAAAACACCGACAATCATCAGCTGTTTGCGGTTTCAGCGGCATCCATTTCACGCCAGAATTTGTGGCGTACTTTGACGAGCTTCTCAGACAGTTTAATTGATTTAAGATAAATTCCATGTTTTTATGATACAAGTATGCAATATTTTACATTATGATATTTCTAAGATTAAGACATCCTCCACACATTAACTCATGATTTATTATAATGATGCTTATTAGGTATACAGACAACGATCAATTTCAAAATATATATTTCCAGGAACTAAATGCACACCAAAACACATAAAAACGAGTGGTCATCGTTTTATGGCTTTATTTTTCAAATTAAAAGGGGATTTTCAGAGGATTTTAGCACCAGTAACCGTCTTACCTTTTCGGCAGCCACTGCATTATAGAATCGGTATGGGTCTTAAGCCTATTCTCACGTCTTACGTATGACACAAATAACGGGCACTTCATGGCTTCTGATTAGATATTTAAATTAATGATGATATACCTTAGTTTGTCAAAAAATTATCAATGCCTACTCACTATTCGTATTTCCTCACTTTCTGTTTGGCAGTTACTGATCAGTGATCAATCTGTTGTTTCTCTTCCTGCATCTCGCTCTGACTTCTGAACCAAGTATTTTTCTTGATGTAGCTTTGATATGTAGACTGGGTACTTCAATCTTTTGAGGAATTGCTTTTTAGCTTTAGGCTAGGTAATAGGTACCAAGGGTATGCTTGAATAAGGGGGAAAATAAGCTGTAACTTGACCTAATTCACTTCATGTACGTAATCTTCGAATCTTAGTAGCTTTATCTTCAAGAAGGAAAATTTCAGGAGCTTATGACAAGAAGGAAAATAAGCAATATCTTAAATTGATCCAGTTAATGTACGTATCTTGATGCTCAAATTGTAGGAGCTTCATTGTCAACGGCATTACTTCAATTACTGAAAGAGTAGCCGAGCCATAATTAAATGATTATTTAAATAATTCTTTAACAAATTTATTGCAATTCCTTAAAGGGACCCTCCCACCTTCAAAAAAGTTAATGAATTGGCATGAAAGTGATGTCACTCGGTTCAGAAAGAGCAAAAACGAATATCTACCAAATTTCATCGAAAAATATTCACCGGTTTTCAAGATATTAGACTTTTGTTTACTTTTTGGGATCTCCGCTGTTCCTAGCGACTTTATTTGAAAGTGCGGCATTTGTTGCGCGCAAAGCAGCATATACCACCGCGTGCTACAAAACGTTTTAGTCAAACATTTAACGGACGTTCGAAAGCCTGATGACGTCATCAGATTCCCGTAATGGTTAAGAGATAGGGACCACGCTGGTCCCACCCTGCAAGTAAAGGGAAGAAATTTCTTGAACACCATAAAGCTGCGGGGGTTGCGACCAGGATAAATGGTGGTTTCTGAGCCTGGCCGCAAACTTGGCTATCTCAACTCAAAACTAATGTTAAGGTGGGAGGGTCCCTTTAACAGCAAATAAATGCAAATGATAAGTAGAAGAAACACTTTATTCACTCGATTTTCTGAGCGCGAGAATGTCCTCGCTGAAATTTATTTGGTCGGCAATCCACTTTTCAGGAGAATTCTTCAAGCATGTTGGAGTTTTCCATAGTTTGCTATCACGTTTTCCATAAATAATTTACTTTTTACACATATGTGTGTCTCTAAAAGAAATAAATGCCCCATAAAAATTAAAACACATAACTTTTGCTGTTCGCAAAAAGTACGCATAATTTCCAGTAGCGACGGCGACAAGACATTGACCAATCACGTTGCGTGTTTCCTGCTGGCGTTGATTTGTACTGTGTGCAAAATGACGTGAACAGAATTACCATACTATTCTCTTTATAAGATTGCGTGAATAGGGTGCCGTAAATATAGAGTGGCGTGGAATGATAGTACGGCATATAATATGCCGCATATTAGCCAAGGTCATCTATATAAGGTACAGTCACCACTCCCCCGCCGACCAATCAGAGACAGATCCTGAGTGACGTCACCCCTGATGCTCGCAAGGGGTAGGTACTCCATTCATTTGCAACGTAAAATTGACTAAGTTCATTTGAAGATTATTGATGGTACTCTACACATTCAAAAAACGCATCGAGCTTATTCTATATTACTATTTGAGGAGGGTGCGTCTGTCCGTTACCGAGGTCCCGACTTGGTGGTGCTTTGCGTGGACTACAGGCCAGACCGTTGCACTTAGCCCGGTGAAATTTGCACAACCTATAGATCAAGGATGCGCGACGTGCCTTTGAGGGGTCTGGGCTCGATCGGATTGATAGGGAGCGCGTGACACGTGCTCAAAAAGTGCACATTCGCGCCATAGACTTAACATGTATAAATCGGCTTGCAAAATCGGGCGAAAACGGCTAATTTTGGCCGACAAGGGTCCAGTCCCCGTGCAATATCTTGGTGACCAGGGGTCCGACCGGCACGGGGAAAACAGCATCGTGTAGATAACTGAATGGGCAATGGAATCGTGTGCGATACAGAGGATAGCACGCGCCACGTGCACCGGGGAGGGCACTTTTGTTGAAAAATTGCGGTTTTTAGCGGATTTTGGAATTGATTTTATTTTTAGGTGACCGTTAAACAGGGCGAGTTGGAACAACGCCTGTTGGCAAGAGAAGTGTACCGCCTATCATATAAAAATTGTGAAAAGCTGATTGATCCAAATCAAGGTGGTACAGCCCTCTGCAAACTGCGTGGTAGGTATTCTTTTTTCGACAAAACCGAGAACAACGCGAATACTGTGCTATCGGTTACTCAAAAATCGTAACAGCAAGACGCGCGAGACTCCGCACCTTAGATTGACATTATCATCGTGTTCATTTTCCATCAAGTTTGGCAACAAAACCCAAAAGTTTATATTTGCCCCTAAAACAAACTTTTGCATTTTGCTGTCACACAAGGCGTATACTTTGTTAAGTGATAAACCCATTCGAAGGAGTAGAGCATGGCGCATCTATTTGCAGTGAGTTCCGACCGACTGATAGCATAGCCTTTGAGCTATTATCGGTTTTGTCGAAAAAAGAATACCTACCACGCAGTCTGCTGAGGGCTGTACAAATCAAGGGAGAAAATGGTGTTTGTCAATTTTGTGTCACTTTGTTCATCAAAATGGCTTTGCTCCATGATCTGATGTAGCTGGCAATTAAAAATGGCACCGTTGGAAAGAGCATTCAATTCTGACCAAGGTTGAGTCTTCATTTTTGCATGATGAGCAACAGTATTCTTAAAAATGTAAATTTTCTAAACCATTGCATCGTCATTTTTAGCGAAATTCATCGATGGCCCTCAAAAGACTCCACGCCAGTTTTCGAATCATTCTAAAGTAGAACGCATGATAATACGACACGGACACCTCGATGTGATGTATCTTTTTTATTACAAAATGCTTGGCCGTCAAAAAGCAATCGAACGAAATGGATAGGTACCAGCGAAATCGACACAGACCAACCCAATACCCACGGGTAAAAATAACCCTTCTTTGCGTTGCGGAGCACGCGGGTAACCCTAGTATTTTCACTGTGAATAAATCATTTTTCACTAAGTTTTTAGATATGGTATAGGTTTAAGTTACAACTTTATTACAATATTTTTAATTATTTGAAACTGTTTCAAAATAATATTTTCAAAAATGGCAGCTGTTGGCAAGTAGCTTGGGAGCGATTGTGGCGCACCACGCCATTATTGTCCTGAGGCCCCCTTATTGATGTCATCAAAAGTGGAGTGACATGGGCCTGATATTAGCGTCCTAATCTGAATACGCTCTTGTAGTGTCAGTGAGAGTTTGTGGTGAGGTGATGACTGGTGAGGTGACTTTTAGCTTTTGTCACTTGTCTGTTAGAGAATGCATGATTGAATCAAAGAATCTAAGCACGCCTTTCTAGGAAGCACACCTTGTTGACTGGTCTGTGGTACGTCAGACCGCTTCCAGTTCTTAGTTCCACCGAACGGACCCGGCCGTCCTCACCCGGCATGGTGCGCACGACGGTCGCCAGAGGCCAGTACCCACGTGGTGCCTGATTTTCCACCATTAGAACGACATCTCCAACTTGCAGATTATCTGACTCGCGTGCCCATTTTTCACGCCGCATCAGGGTCGGCAGGTATTCTTTTCTCCATCTTTGCCAGAAATGGTTTGCCAGCGATTGTGCAATGTGCATGTTTCCATCTTTTCTTGCTCAGAAGATCGGAGCCATCAAATATTCCTGGTGGCAGACACACTCCTGATGGGCCGAGCAGGAAGTGATTCGGAGTCAGAGGCTCTGAATCCTTTGCATCACCGCTGCAGTATGTAATCGGTTGACCGTTGAGAATGCTCTCAATTTCCGCCAGTGCAGTGTACAGAACTTGGTCTGTGACAACCTGTTCGCCTAAAATGACCCTCAGCCTTCGTTTTACAGATGCGACCAGGCGCTCCCATACGCCACCCATGTGGCTCGCCGTGGGGGGATTAAAATGCCACTCGATGATAAAATGCCACTTTCAATTTTTACAGAGATAACGAAATCAATGTTTGCTCTGTACTCTAGCAAGATTTGTTGTTCTTTTTCTGAAATGGCTTTGCCTTGAGTGGTTACCTGGCTTTTCAGTGAGAGACTTGAATTGGTTACCCACGGGTGTGGACGAGTTGGCGACTTTATGACCTCTGGCCAAGGTGTGGACTACACACTACACAGACCATGTCATTATCGATGTCCTGCTCAGCGGTACCCATGACCCCGACATTGCACGCGATGTGCTAGGGTCCGACTCACTCCTGTCCAAACCTGTGAACGATGTGATCGCCCTTGTTGAAGGGAAAGAGATGGCCAGGAACGCTCTGCCAAATGCGTCATTGTCTGCAGTGTCTTCGTTCCGCCGCCAGACTCACCCCACGCCAGCACCGCCAGGTTCTGACCGTCGTCCCCCTGATCGGACACAGCGGGCTCCCTGCCCGGGGTGCGGAAAGTCCTACGCCCTCTTCTCTGAAGGGGCTCGCGGCTGGAACACCAGGCCTCATCAGGTATGCCTGGACTGCTTTCGCCTTTAACGCCAGCAGAAGCCTCGCCCTCCGGTTCGCTCTGCAACTGCTTCATCCGTGCACGTAGGTGAAACAGATGCGCCTGTCGTGGCACAAGTCACCGCCACCCACACTGACAACGGGGAGCCGACACTCGATCACCATGTTTTCAGTGACGGAACATGGCGGAGGGCCAAGCTTCCGGCCCACCCCGAGTACGAGTGCAGATTCACACCGACGACTCTCCGGCGGGCGATGACCCCCCCCCCCCTCGTCCCATCAGCATCGACGCCGTGGCGGATTCTGGTGCGCAGTCAGATCTGCTGCCGCTGGAAGCATTCCTCGCTGCGGGTCTCCAGCGCAGTGGCCTTCGCCCTGTCACTTTGAGCGTGTCAGCGGCCAACCGCTCGTCAATCCAGATCGAGGGCGCTTTCCTCGCCCGAATTGTTGGTCGCTCACCCCGCGGGGATGCTGTCGAGTGCCGGTCCATGTCAGCAGTGCAGTCCGGGACATGTATCTATCCCACTCAACCATGCTGAGTCTGGGGATCGTCGGGGAGGACTTCCCCGCTGTGGGCATCGCTGATACCCAGCCTCACCGCGGCGACGTCTCGACTTGGGTCACCTGCGAGACTTCTTCCCTAAGTGCAACCCGGGAGCTTGGTGCTGGATGCGTCCACCCATCAGACTCCCACCTAAATTTAGAGACCACTGACACCTGTAAGAGGAGTCAGATGTACTGTGGGGTGTCAAAATTTTTATCAGTGTGCCCGTGGAAAACTCGGGATAGTCCCCCGGAGAACTCGAGATAGTGCCCCCGCGGACTTTGGGATGGAAATAAATGGACAATACTAAACTAAAAAACCCGATGCGAGAGACAGAAATGGGCCTCCGGGAGACCCCGAAAACGGTACCCTATTCCGATAGACCTTCTGGATGGTGCCCCCTTAGGAGACCTCTGGGTTGAAGCTCCCGTCGGTGACCTCCGTGATGAATTAAAAAAAAAACGTGATGGTGCCCCTGGGAGGCCCAAGGGGGGCCATGGCCCCCATGGCCCTCCTTCTGGATCCGCCACTGAAATGATCTGACCCAAGATCTGACCTAAAAACGACCAAAAGCCTTCCTTCATTGTCCGAAAACCACTGACAGTTGATAGCTCAATGACACTAGAGCCGTGCATAAGGAGGCGTGAAAACACCCTCCTCATCTCGATCTATTACGAGAGGACCATGTCATGGCGTGAGAAAGGTGTTCTCAAAATAGATGACACTGTATGCATGAGTAAATAATCCGCGCCCGTTGGGCTATTGGCGGACCCTACCACCTGATGGGGTGGTGCAGCTGTTTCGCCCTCCACCTGAGATCTCGGAAAGTTACCGACCGATTTTGAAAATTTAAAGAACGTTCGATAGCCCCACCAGGGAACTACCTTGTTCCAGGTTTCGTTGACCTAGGTGCAACCCATGACGTCACAACTCAGGTCAAAGGTCGCATTTTTTCACCGATTTAGTCTAAGGAATGCGGTACAGTCAGTTAACATATCAAATAAAAGGCATGCTATCGTAAAACATCGATGGAGCTTTGGTTGCCTAATACATATGCTACCTTAACGCCAACGCAAACGTCGCAAACAAAAACAATAAACAAACGCACGCCTGCCGCAAACCGCAAAAAAACGCAAAAACACTGCAAAAAATAAAACCGCCCGCGTCGCGCTCCCGCTAACCACCAACCGAAAACGCCTAAAAATCGCCCGCCCGCCGCCGAAAGCAAACACCGCATAAAAGAAACGAAAAAGCGGCCGCCAACTGCAAACGAATTTAACACCGCAAACGACGCAAAAAAACGCCCGCATCGCCCGCCCGCCCGCCGCCAAACACAAACACCTTAAAAAAAAACACAAAACGCTCTCCCGCCGCAAAACGCAAACACCGCAAATCGCGCAAAACGCTCGCCCGAAACGCCAACGCAACGACTGGCATACCGTTAGGATTCCAGAGATTCAGCAGCTTTTTGGTCATTTTCACAAATCGAAAAGAGATCTGCAAAAATCTCCTAGATGGAAGCGCCCAACTAAAAAACGGATGGCACGTGCCCCCGACTTCCTTCAGGTCAATCGTCATTGGGGTCACCTAACGCATTGACGACCGGCTGGGTGGACTAAACATTGTGCCAAGACATGTGGGTAATTGTCAAAGAGAATCCTAAGAATGGTAGATCCCAAAAGTTTGGAACTATCACTTTGACCCACTGAACGACACCTTAAACAGTTGCCGACCAGATGACACCCATTGTTTGGTCACCCACGCTATAGTCTGCTTCGCGGGTGTGCCGAAATGACCTAAAGTCGAAATTTCCGGTGTGCAGGGTCATTTTCAACCGCACGTGGCACGTGGTTCTGAATTTTTCCGGCCACTTTGCGACATACCCATTAGGGTGTGTCATTTTGGGCATTTTTTTTTCGCAAAACATGGTGCTCCACTGATATTATTGTGCCCCAGATACGTAGAAACCGTGTGGCATTTTTCATTTCCCCAAACATCAACACCCATGCGGCGCTGACCGCCGACACTTTGGCCTATCTCTCAGCATTAGCGACCTCAGCGCCCCTAGCGGCAATATGTTGAACTAACACGCTCGCTATGCTTTGTGAGCTTAGGATCATCATTAATTAAATGCATTCTACAGAACTGACGCCCTTGTTGGCTTGCCTAGCACTCGGAGCGTTGATGAAAATGTGATGGCATGCACCTTAAAGCACGAAATAGTCCTGTGTGAATGTATATTGTATAGTACTACCCCCGATCCCCGTCCTGGTCTGACGGGATACGTACGAGTAGGGGAGAGTGGGGCAAAGCGGCCACCCGGGGCAATGCGGCCACCCATCGTTTTAGCCCTTCGTAGCTGGCATCAGTTCCAATTTATGGTTTCCAATTATACTTCTCTTCACGGTCGTTCGAATGAGCCAGACCGGGGTTTCAGGCCCATCACCATTGTTCTGTGAAACACGGAATAGCATTTCTTGCCAGGTTACCAACTATGTTTACAATTTTCAAATGTTATGTTATTCCATAACCGTTTGGATTTTTTATAAGCGTTCTTGTCCATGCATTGCATGGTTATCGTACATGCATTCTACCAATTTTAATAGCAGGTGTTCTTAAATCGATGCTGAATCAGCAGAGACCATTCACATGCAAGAGAACTACCTTGTGCTGATGTAAGATGTTAATATAAAAACAGACATGTAGGTCCATAAAAGGGAGGAGAAATCCTTCCTCGTTGCATCAATGTTGATGGGGTGGCGCCCACTCGGCTCTCAGTTGGAGGGGGAGGGGTAAGCGCCCCCGCTGCCCCCCCCCCCTGTTCCCGGGGCCTATGCAGTGAACGACGCTACAAAAAAAAAACATGTGACACCTAATAGTAGGTAGGGTAAGGTGCCTTATTAGCGACCCTTTCCGATTTGCGACCTCCTGTTCCTAAAGGGTCTGTTCTCCGAGAAACTGAACTCTGAGATACTCTTATCCCGATTCCCCTTACGCGTGCCTATCCGACCGACGCGCACTGCAGCACTGTTTGCTGAGAGTCGCGCCCGAATCAGCACGGTCCAGAACGGGTTGGTCTGTCGTGTCGCGAGAGAGACAAACTCATTCCTCGCTCATTCCAAAGACGATTTTTTCACGACCAGTTTTTTTGTGTACAAAGCTCATGTTATCAAATACGTTGCGAACTTACCACCACCTCCGGGCTACTAGTCACTGTTGGTAGGTGATTCTTATTGATTTTATATTTTTATGATTTTAAATATGTCTATTTTTAATGTTTTCTTATATTTTTCATTTCACTTTATACTGTTTTACGTATCACTGATGTTAGTTGTCGGACTTTCGTCCCCGTCTTGAGTTGAGATGTTAGTTTCACAACGTTTCGGCCAGTTACTTCTCCGGCCGTCGTCAGGTGTTCTTTGGCCCTTAGAAGGACCTGGATGTTGGTGGCGTTGCGCCGTACGCGTCATACCGTTCGAAAGCTCCTGTAGTCAGCGGGAATCGAGCTCGTGTTTCCCCGGTGATAGTCCATGGTTCTAACCACTCCACTATCGAGGCAGACATCGTTATGGAGCTGGAAACTTGGTGTCATTTATCCCCCAGATGTTTTTGTGATTTCCTTAGTAGTGGGAGCCATATTGGGCTGATGTCAACGCTTGGCTTGCTGATGGGGTTGCTAGCCAGCGCCATGTGTGCGGCTTCCTTGATTTTTCTGATTTTCCAGTGTGGCTCCTTGTCGATGATGGTGGTATCATCCCAAGCAGGTCTGTGATCTCCTTCAGACCATGCATGCTCCGCCACACCGGATTTCAGTGTTTCGCCTCGGATGGTGGCCTTCCTGTGTTCTTCGAGCCTGACCGCCAGTGGGCGGCCAGTCTCGCCCTTGTATGACCTGCCGCAGCTGCACGGGATGTCGTATATGCAGTTCTTTGTTTTCTCCTTGGTGGTTGGCGGTCTGACCTTTGTGAGTGACCTGCGGAGGGTGGTGGTACTTCTGAACACCGTCCTGATGTTGTATGCTCCGCAGATTCGCCTTAGCTTCTCTGACAGTCCTCTGTTGTATGGGAGGGATACTGTCGCGATGGGCTTATCCCTTGGTTGTTGTTGGGATGCTTCCTTGGGTTTGTGTTTCATGAAGCTCGTTGGGTATCCGTTTCTCCTGAAGGTGCTGGTAAGGCGTGACATTTCCATCTTACTGGCTGCTTCGTCTCCACAGATGTTGGTGGCTCGGGTCTGCAGGCATCTTACGATACCGTTTCTCCTGAAGGTGCTGGTAAGGCGTGACATTTCCATCTTACTGGCTGCTTCGTCTCCACAGATGTTGGTGGCTCGGGTCTGCAGGCATCTTACGATACCTTTCTTGACTGTGTCTGGGTGGTGTGACTTGAAGTTGAGGTAGCGGTCGGTCGCTGTTGGTTTGCGGTAGACCGATGTTCTGAATGCTTCCTCAGATTTCTCCACTTGGACGTCAAGGAATGGTAGTTTGTTGTCGACTTCTGTTTCCATTGTGAATTGGATGGAGGGTCGGAGGCTGTTGAGGTGGTCTAGGAACGGTGTTATGTCCTCGCGATGGTCCCACAGGACGAATGTGTCGTCGACATATCGCAGCCACAGGGATGGTTTCAGTGGTGCTGTTTGTAAGGCCAGTTCCTCGAAGTGTTCCATGTAGATGTTTGCGATCACCGGTGACAGGGGTGAACCCATGGCCATTCCTTCAGTTTGTTGGTAGTAGTCATCGCCCAGTTGGAAGGCGGTGGTGGTGGCACAGAATGTCAGGAGTTCCATGATGTCATCAGTCGGGATTGTCGTTCTTTCGGGCAGTGTATCGTCGCTCTCCAGTCTTGTCCTCACTATGTTCAGAGCTTCGGTAGTGGGCACATTGGTGAACAGACTCACCACATCGAAGCTTACCATTTGCATGTTCGGCGAAGGTCGCATGGCCTGAACCAGTGAGACGAAGTGGGCTGAGTTCTTGACATATGTAGGTGTTTTGCCACTCAGTGGGTTGATGATCTTGACGAGGAACTGGCTCAGAGGATGGCAGGCTGAGCCACGGCAGCTTACTATTGGTCTTAGCGGTACATTGGTCTTGTGTACCTTTGGCAGCCCGTACATGTGTGGAAGTTTGCTGTGATGTTGGCTCAGCTTTCTGTACTGGGCGTCCGTCTACCGTCGTCGGTCTACCGCAAACCAACAGCGACCGACCGCTACCTCAACTTCAAGTCACACCACCCAGACACAGTCAAGAAAGGTATCGTAAGATGCCTGCAGACCCGAGCCACCAACATCTGTGGAGACGAAGCAGCCAGAAAGATGGAAATGTCACGCCTTACCAGCACCTTCAGGAGAAACGGATACCCAACGAGCTTCATGAAACACAAACCCAAGGAAGCATCCCAACAACAACCAAGGGATAAGCCCATCGCGACAGTATCCCTCCCATACAACAGAGGACTGTCAGAGAAGCTAAGGCGAATCTGCGGAGCATACAACATCAGGACGGTGTTCAGAAGTACCACCACCCTCCGCAGGTCACTCACAAAGGTCAGACCGCCAACCACCAAGGAGAAAACAAAGAACTGCTGTCGACGCGATGTCCTCTGGTTTTTTTCACATTCGCTCGCGACACTGATGTGTTTGAGTAGGGCCGACCAGAATAGATAGCCAGGCTTTAACAGGATGGCGAGGAAATCAACGGTCACTACCCGATTCAGTCCCTTGATGGCAAGGCAACTGAATACAGGCAGATCCCTAGGATACTCCGGTGCCTTGCTGGCAAGGTACACCGGAGCTGACGGATTGCCCCCCTAGTATGAGGAATCCCGCACCCCGCGTCTCGAGGGCGAGACACGGGAAACGAGTATAAGCCAAGGCGCTCGGTGGCGAGTCACCTTGGCAGCATTCCTCACACACCCCGGAAAGGCAGTAGATGAGAATAAGCCCCAGGTAAAGGAATCAAGGAATATACTGATATTGTCCACAGACGGCTGGCTTGCACCTCGATTCAGCACTCACTCTTTCACTTCGTCACTCGCTCACCAACACCAATTTTCCACTGCTCTCGGTGTATATTTCCACAGATCCTCTTGCGACCAAATCCCGAGCCAGACTGCGTCACACATGTCGCCCCGGCCCGACATCACCTCGCCAGTGCCCGGGGCGAGGGTCACCAGCGACCAACCACCGGGGCGCTTACTCAGCGCCAGCTCGGCGCAGACACGGCCCCGGGCACCACGTGGCCCGGGCGTCTCCCGGGACCACGCTTGCGTCATCATGCAGCGGCTGGTGCCAACATTCCCCCGCACCGTGTGGCCCCACTGGGCAACACTAACAATCAGTCACCGGCAAGCTGCATGGCGATCCCAACATTATTCGCTCACACAGTAGTGTCCACACTTTTCCCAATCATGCTGTTCCTGGGTAACAGATAAAACACAAGGATGAATGAAGAAACATTTGTTAAACACAACGACCTTTATCGGCACCGTAACGCGTCCCTGAGGTCATGCCACTCGTATGAGCCAATGAAACGGCCTCAGCGCAGCCACGTGACCGAACACGCTGCTGCCATACGTGCCGCCCGCGCAGAAGCAGCCGCGGAGGCCGCCGCCCGCGCCGAAGCAGCCGCGGAGGCCGCCGCCCGCGCCGAAGCAGCCGCGGAGGCCGCCACCGCCCGCAGCGAAGCAGCAGAGATGGTCGCCGCCGCCCGCGCCGAAGCAGCCGCGGAGGCAGCCACCGTCCGCAGCGAAGCATCAGAGATGATCGCCGCCGCCCGCGCTGAGGCCGCCACCGCCCGCAGCGAAGCAGCAGCGACGGTCGCCGCCGCCCGCGCCGAGGCGGCAGAGATGGTCGCCGCCGCCCGCGCCGAGGCAGCCGCCGCCAGAGACGGAGCCACGGGAGCGGCCGCCGACGCTGCTCCGCCGACCTTGGTCCGCCAGTGTCTGGAAGCGATCGGAGAGAGCCGCATAAACTCTGTCATTCGCCGCAAGGCAGTGTACCTGCTTGGTCGCTTTTATAAATAAAGAACATGAGTCCTCCTGTATGTTTGTTTATTACGTGTGCGATGATTCTCGGGTTGACACAGCCCAAGCTGAAGTTGGATCCCAGCCCCTCGGTGGCGAGGCCACTGGGATCCCGGGTAAGCCGATAATTCGGCTCCTCAGTGGTGAGGTTAATCTTGCGTGACGCATACCTTCAGTTTACTTGCAGTCTTCCTCTAGAAAGCATATTTTTACTGCAGGTCTGGTGTACGTTTTCCCACTTGCGGTTTTCAGTACCGCTGACCTCACTCTTCCGTCTCTTCCTGGAAACACTTGAATGACCCGCGCTAGCGGCCATAAGCCCCTGGTCAGATTAGAATCTGCCATCAGCACCAAGTCACCCACTTGTAGGTTTCTTGTGTCTTGGCGCCATTTACTGCGACTGGTCAGGGTTGGGAGGTACTCTCGAGTCCATCTTTTCCACACCTGTTCAGCTACCACCTGGGACTGTCTCCACCTGCGACGACTACACACATCACGGTCTCTTGTCATCATCGGCGCGAGATGCGGTGAGGCATGACCCAACAGAAAATGGTTGGGTGTCAAAGCCTCAGGATCTGTTGGGTCAGAGCTGACGTAAGTCAGCGGCCGACTATTCACCATATGCTCAACTTCGGTAAAAACAGTCAGAAGCACTTCATCGGTAAGCACTTGAGAACCAACCACAGCTTGCAGACAGGTTTTGACGGACCTTACCATCCTCTCCCATACCCCACCCATGTGGCTGGCGGCTGGTGGGTTGAACTTCCAGTCTATTTCGAATGCGGTCAGCTTCTCTGGCAGCAGTGCCATCATCAGCTGTAATTCCCGTCGGAGCTCACGGTTGCTCCCAATGAAGTTTGTTCCTCGGTCCGAAAACATGACTGCTGGCTGAGACCGCCTCGCGAAGAAGCGCCTTAGAGCCATGATGCAAATGTCCGTGTCCAAAGAGTGTGCTACTTCTAAATGTACAGCACGGGTGGCCATACACGTCACCAGTAGACCATATCTCTTCTCTGTTCTCCTGAAGCGCTTCACTTGCAGCGGCCCGAAAAAATCTATGCCAGCATTCTTGAAAGGGCGACCAGCTTCCAGTCTTTCGCTAGGGAGTTCGGCCATTCTTGGTGGCATCGGTGTAGCTCTACGTCGGTGGCAAAATGAGCAGTTTCGCAGGTGCTTCTTCACAGCAGCACGTCCTTGAGGGATCCAGTATTTTTGACGTATTTCGTTGAGTGTGTGCTCTACACCTGCATGGCCGTGCTGGACGTGCTCACTCATGATGACTAGACGAGCCACTCCACTTCCCCGTGGCAGGATGATCGGATGCTTGGCTTCATCTGATGTAGCAGCCCTGTCCAGTCGCCCTCCCACTCGGATCAAACCACTAGCGTCGAGGATGGGAGTGAGTGAAAGCAGACTGCTAGAAGCCGGCAACGGCTGCTGGCATTCCAGACACCTCAGCTCCTCTGCGAAAGTAGTAGTCTGCGCTCTCGCGACGATCCAGACTTCTGCTTCTTTCACTTCAGACGTGGATAGTGGGCCCATCAGCTTTTCTGCTCGATCGGGCAGACATGCTTGCATGTTGCGCATGAAGCGTCTGGTCCAGCCGACGACTCTTTTGCACCTGGTCCAGGAGGAGAACCTATCTGGCGTCAGATAGTCTGGCGAAGGTCCAGTTACATTGCCGGCGAACACATGCTTTTGTTTTTCTTCCTTGTCACATGCTGGTGGTGCTGGTTCCTCTTGACGTGGCCAGTTCTCTTCATTGTCTCGCAGGAAATCTGGGCCTGTCAGCCAACGACAGTTGCTGATGAGTGGCAGTAGTGGGAGTCCCCTGGAGCAGTCATCTGTGGGGTTTAGCTTGCCAGGGACGTGGAGCCATCGCGCGTCTCGCGTTAGCTCGTGAATTTCTGCCAACCGGTTTGCCACAAAGGCTTTGTATCTCCGGGTCTCGTTCACGAGATAATGTTGTATCACTTTGCTATCAGTCCAGCAGATGACGTCATCCGGCTGCTCCGTCAGTTCTTTCAAAATGGCGGCTGACAAGCGCGAACCAAGAACTGCTGCCTGAAGTTCCAATCTGACGATTGATAGCTGCTTGAGCGGTGCTACCCGACACTTGCCCATCAGAAAGCGGCAGTGATGCGTGCCGTCCCTCGCCGTTGTTCTCCAGTAAGTCACTGCCCCAAAGGCATCTTCGGACGCGTCGCAAAACACGTGAAGCTCGCGACGCACTGTGTTTTCCCCTTCCGGTGTCAAGCAGCGTTGGATCATGACTTCATCCAATTTCTCTGATTCGTTAAGCCACTGAACCCACAAACTGAGTTCTGGTTCGGGCAGCTGCTCGTCCCACTCCAAGTGCTTGCACCACAGACGCTGCATCATCATCTTCGCTCGGATAGTGAAAGGGGCAGCGATCCCCAGAGGGTCAAATATCGCTGACAATTTGGAGAGAGCTCCCCGTTTGGTGACGACTGTCTCCTGTTCCCTCATGCGAAACCCCAATGTGTCTTTCACTTCATCCCACACGACCCCTAGGGCCTTCTCTGACGTGCATGAGCTTCTCAGGCAAAGGCTGGTCGAAACGGGGGCTTTGTCACTTTCTGAGATGCCTTCGAGCGCTTCAGGCGTGTTGCTACGCCACTTTGTGAGATGGAATCCCCCCTTCTTCAGCGCCTCCGATAACTTGGTACACAGCTCCTGAGCGTCAGTCGCGTTTAAGCTTGAGAACAGGCAGTCGTCCATGTAGAAACTCCGAGCCAGCTGGTTTCCCGCGATGCTCGGGGTTGGATCAGTCCAGTGATCCTGTAATGCTCTTCGAAGGACGTAGCTGGCGACCGCAGGCGACGATTTTGCTCCAAAAATGACCACCTGCATTTGATATACATCAGGCTTGCGCTGTTGCTCCATGTCTCGCCATAAGAAGCTGCATGCCGGTTGGTCTTCTTCTCGTATCCTCACTTGATGATACATCTGTCTGATGTCTGCTGTGACTGCCACTTGACCCTCTCGGAATCGGAGAAGCACACCGGGGAGACTCTGAAGCAAATCGGGTCCAGTGATGAGTTTGCTATTCAAGGAAGTCCCACGGTACGTCGCCGCTGCGTCAAAAACGACGCGAATATTCCCTGGTTTGTTGGGGTTTACAACCGCATGGTGTGGTAAGAACCATCGGTTTTCCTTTGTTGCTTGAAGTTCTTCCGCTGATAATTTTCTGGCATGCCCATCAGCCACGTAGCCGTCGATGATGTTTTGGTATTTGATCGCCATTTCTGGCTCCTTTTCCAGTTTCCTTTCCGTGCACTCTAGGCGATGGCACGCCTGCGTCCAGTTGTTTGGAAACGTCGGGTCTTCTTCCGCCCATAACAGTCCCGACTCGTACCTGTCCTTTACCAGCCTTGTGCGTTCTTGCAGGATTTTTGCGGCACGGAGGTCCTCCAAGGATCTGGCATCCGAGTCGTTGACTCTGGTCCCGAACGCTTCCGTTGCCCACCATTCTTGAACCATGTCATGCAGGTTGTTTTCTTCATTACCTTGTCGGTGTATGAACATAACCTGACGACTTGCGCTGGGTACCAGAGCCGTTATAGAGCCAGTCAACGCCCAGCCGAAATCCGTCCGTACTGCTACGGGCTGTCCAGGTCCTCCCACCCTAGCCTCCTTTTGCAACACAGCTTCTAGAACATTAGCCCCAATGAGAAGCTCCACATTGGCGCCGCTGTACTGTTGGATGTCCAGATCATGAAGATGTTTCCACTTGTGCATCTGTCGACTGCTTACACTCGGTGCCGAAACATTGAGTTTCGACACAGACCACACTTCTGGGATCACTATGTGATCTCTTCCAGCATCTGAGCTCAGAGGACTGACCGTCAGTTGAGTACGAAGGGACGACCGTTTGCGACCTGGTCCTTCAACGTTGTGAAGTTTCAAGTCTTCCCGAGAGCCACAGACTCCAACCTCTTCCAGCACTTGCTCGCAGCAAAGCGAAGTCTGGGATCCTGGGTCCAACAGAGCCACCACATCTCTTTCTCCCTTCGGTCCATGTATCCTTACTGACACCAGCTGAAGCAATGTGTCTGTGTCCTCCTTGAGCGCCGCTCCGACGATCGGACTCTCTGTCTCTGTCTGAGATCCTTGCTCCGTCAAGCTCCCTGCGTGCATTGGAGCGCTTCTGTTCTGATGCAGGAGTCTGTTGTGAGTCGCCTTGCAGCCGTTTATGTCACAACGTTTTGCAGATCTGCACACGGCCATAAAATGTCCTTTGCGCAGACATGCCCAACAGAGTCGCTCCCTCTTCACCTCTTCCAGCCTTTCAACGTGAGTCTTTGCCTTGAAAGCGACACAGTCTTCCACTCTGTGGTCCTTCTTACACACAGTACATGGTTGTCGCTTTCGGTTCTGTTCCTGCGGAGAAGCAGATGTGACCAGCGTTCTGCGCGCGGATGCTTCCTTTGTGCTTCCAACATGCTTCTTTCTTTCTGGGTCTCGGCTTTGAGATGTGGTACATCTTAGAATATCCACTTGCGTCTTCAGCCACTCGCTGAATGACTCGAGGTCTGGACGGCTGGGCTGTTTTCTGTACACCTCCTTCCCCCATTGGAACGTGAGTTCAGCTGGCAATCTGGAAACGACGCGACGTAGAGTATCACTTGAAGTCAGGTCACCATCGAAGCCAAGAGTTCGCAGCGCCATGACGGAGTTGCTTATGGCCGTGCTGAACTTCTCCATAGATGCCAGATTGTCAATGGATGGAGCAGGAGCGGAAAACATGGAGTTTAAGTAAGACTGGCTGATGTCATCCTCGCAACCAAAGCGTTGGTGCAATATGATCAAGGCTTGGCAATACGACCCACCGTCAAACAGAAGTCCATCAATTGCTTGCTGGGCGGCTCCCCCTACCGCCTGTTGCAGATGAGTCATCTTTTCCACATCTGAAAGTGACGCTTGGTCGTGGACCAACGCTTTGAAAAGGCTTATCCAGCGAGGCCATTCTCCCGGGGCTCCTGTAAACTGTGGCAAACTGAGACGCGGTATGCTCTTCGTGAAGGCTGACGATTCTCGTACAAATTGCTCCCGACGATCTCCTCCATCTGAATTCACCCAAGTGCTTGGGTCCAAAGCACTGCAACGTCCGCCTCCCGTCTTTTCCCTGGCGTCTCTGGAATCGTTTCGTGTCACATTGTCGGCTAAAGTTTCTGGCATGCTGTCCTTCCCTCGGTCAAACTGGCTCGTTTGGCATTCTGGAGTCTCCATGGATCGACCCAGATCGACATTTCGCTTCGCTTGTGTGAATACAGGTGCGGTGTCTGGTGCAGTGTCCGTTCCCGTCTGCGTCATGCCATCTTTACCATTCATTTCTGATCTTCCCATGTTAGCGGCCACAGGCTCGTCAAAGTCGTTGCGTCGCTCCCAACTCAAATCATCTTCAGCCGCACGACAGAGGCGAACTTTATGAGCTGCTCGATCTCTCGCGTCTTCCGCTATTTTCAACTGAAGACTGACTTCACGTTCTTCTAACTCCATCTCCTCCTGTCTTCTACGTTTCTCCATATCCAGTTGCTCCTGCTGTCTACGTTCTTCCATCTTTAGACGTTCCAGTCTGATCCGGTGCTCCTCTTCAAACTGCACTCTCATGTCCTGCAGCTTCCGGTCAGCGTCATCAAGCTCCACAGCTGCCTCTTTCGACCGTGCTGACACAACGGTCTCCTTCGAGGCACGTGATGCCGCTCGACTGAGACTTCGACGTGATGCACTCGCCAATGACTGGGTTTCTTTCAGATGCTGGAGATACTGCTGTACCTTTCCTCTGATTATACTTTCCTCTTCTTCCAGACGATCGGCATACTCGTGTGCTTCCTCGAGCTCTTGATCCACAACCAGAGCTTCGTAAAGCTGGTGAATCCTTCTCAAGTCGCCAAAAGCGTCCTTTAGCCTCCCATGTAGATCTTGAATGTCGTCACGACTCGCGTGTCTCTCTATTTCTATCTCTAAAAACTTGCGGATGCGAGTTACAGATGCCCTCTTGGTGCCACGCTGCCGACGCAGACCAACCAGCTCCTCACTTGTGGTGGAGGATTGTGCTTGTGCTCCAGCTTTGTTGAAGCCCTCCGGTTCCACGCTGCCTCCTTCCTTTTCATTTCCCATTCTGTCTTTCGCTGTTGCAAATCACTGGCACTTGATCCGGCCCGGCAGGACCAAGAAATGTCGCCGCGATGTCCTCTGGTTTTATTCACATTCGCTCGCGACACTGATGTGTTTGAGTAGGGCCGACCAGAATAGATAGCCAGGCTTTAACAGGATGGCGAGGAAATCAACGGTCACTACCCGATTCAGTCCCTTGATGGCAAGGCAACTGAATACAGGCAGATCCCTAGGATACTCCGGTGCCTTGCTGGCAAGGTACACCGGAGCTGACGGATTGCCCCCCTAGTATGAGGAATCCCGCACCCCGCGTCTCGAGGGCGAGACACGGGAAACGAGTATAAGCCAAGGCGCTCGGTGGCGAGTCACCTTGGCAGCATTCCTCACACACCCCGGAAAGGCAGTAGATGAGAATAAGCCCCAGGTAAAGGAATCAAGGAATATACTGATATTGTCCACAGACGGCTGGCTTGCACCTCGATTCAGCACTCACTCTTTCACTTCGTCACTCGCTCACCAACACCAATTTTCCACTGCTCTCGGTGTATATTTCCACAGATCCTCTTGCGACCAAATCCCGAGCCAGACTGCGTCACACATGTCGCCCCGGCCCGACATCACCTCGCCAGTGCCCGGGGCGAGGGTCACCAGCGACCAACCACCGGGGCGCTTACTCAGCGCCAGCTCGGCGCAGACACGGCCCCGGGCACCACGTGGCCCGGGCGTCTCCCGGGACCACGCTTGCGTCATCATGCAGCGGCTGGTGCCAACAACTGCATATACGACATCCCGTGCAGCTGCGGCAGGTCATACAAGGGCGAGACTGGCCGCCCACTGGCGGTCAGGCTCGAAGAACACAGGAAGGCCACCATCCGAGGCGAAACACTGAAATCCGGTGTGGCGGAGCATGCATGCATGGTCTGAAGGAGATCACAGACCTGCTTGGGATGATACCACCATCATCGACAAGGAGCCACACTGGAAAATCAGAAAAATCAAGGAAGCCGCACACATGGCGCTGGCTAGCAACCCCATCAGCAAGCCAAGCGTTGACATCAGCCCAATATGGCTCCCACTACTAAGGAAATCACAAAAACATCTGGGGGATAAATGACACCAAGTTTCCAGCTCCATAACGATGTCTGCCTCGATAGTGGAGTGGTTAGAACCGTGGACTATCACCGGGGAAACCCGAGTTCGATTCCCGCTGACTACAGGAGCTTTCGAACGGTATGACGCGTACGGCGCAACGCCACCAACATCCAGGTCCTTCTAAGGGCCAAAGAACACCTGACGACGGCCGGAGAAGTAACTGGCCGAAACGTTGTGAAACTAACATCTCAACTCAAGACGGGGACGAAAGTCCGACAACTAACATCAGTGATACTAACACCTCGTCTCAAGCATTCAGAAGAACTATAACTGTTTTACGTGTTTTTAAAGTACCTATACATCGTTTATCTCTGTGTTCATATTTACTGTTTGTTCAGCTATTCTGGTTTACCTTGTATCATGATTTCTTTCCCACCTTACATGGGATTTTAAAACTTATGCTCAGTGGTCGTTCACACATTTTTTTCTTCATATTTTCACTTCATTGCCTATTTCATTATATTGTTCATTG
Organism: Amphibalanus amphitrite; assembly: GCF_019059575.1. NCBI lineage: Eukaryota > Metazoa > Arthropoda > Thecostraca > Balanomorpha > Balanidae > Amphibalanus > Amphibalanus amphitrite. Next base: position 547,629 of record NW_024881717.1, on the reverse strand, counting down.
TTTTCTATTTTAGTTACATGTGTATCTGCGTTTTTATCCCGGCGTGTGTATGCTGCCTGTGTGTGCCATATTTATTGTTTTTAGTCTTGTGACTCCGTCTTTTAGTGGGCCAAGTGCCTGTTGACGGTCTGTTGAATAAATACAAATACAAATACAAATACAGAAAAACTGGTAGGAAAAAAACGGGGTAAAATCATCGTTAAAAGCTCAGCCATACTTTGGTTATCAAATTAAAATATTTTCCGGTCGTCGATGTTTCTGGTGGGACGTTTCAGATGAGTTTAAATAAAAATGACGAGTTTCTTATCCAAAACGTGTGTGTTTGGGCCCTCTCTGATTAAAAGCGATGCACATTAGGATGATGCACCTTTTTTATCCTGAATCGACATTCCTTTTTCAATTGATTGCCGTTTTCCCATAGTGAATCGCTCAACTGTGCACAGCATGGCGGTTAAAAATGTGTCGCAACTCATATTTCCTATTTGCGCCTGACATGGTCGCAAATGCCTCAAGTAAGGGAAAGAAAGGGGAAAAGAGAGAAATGAAAATGAGGTGTTGCTGAAGCTTGCAATGTGTGGCAGGGGACGCCAAATGTCGTCACCGACTGCGGGGGTGCCGAATTCAGCGCGGACCTCGAATATCATACGAGATAGCCCGCAAAATTTGGGTTTCCGCCTTCTTTTCGCCTTCGGTGCATCGCGTGATCAGTTTTTACTTACGTAAATGTGTTGGATAAATGTTCCTGTTCGAGTGATTGAGTGCTTTGCGTATAGGTTACCTTTTCAAGATCATACAGGGTGTCTCACAAAAAGTGTACATATTTGTTTTGTAAATAGCTCCGTAAGTTAAAAACATACGTAAAAAACACAAATATCGCTGGAAAGCACAAAGCTTGCAAATTTATTCGCATATCATTTGCACGTCTTCATATTCACATACCGAATCAGTTTCCCATACTCTAGCTATGCGCTCATTTTTTTAGATGCTCAAAATGACAGCCTTTGCGCTCAGCGCACGTGGTGGCGCGCCTCATGGTCTCCTGAGCTACACGGGCGCATGTCTCCATGGTTATCCCGCGTATGGCTCCTCTGATGGCCTTTTTGAGCTCGTCTAGCGTGTGCGGCGCCTTCACGTACACGACATCCTTCAGATACCCCCATAGATAGAAATCCATGGGGGTGAGGTCGGGTGAGTGGGGTGGCCAGCTGTGGGGGGCCCGCCTGGAGATCAGCCGGCTTCCCAGGCGCTCGGTCAGCCAGGCCAGCGTGGCTCTTGACGTGTGCGCTGGAGCGCCGTCCTGCTGGAACCATTGCAGGCAGATGGTGTCCGCGCACTTGCTGTTGAGAGACCGCCAAAAGCGCTTCAACACTTCCAGATAACGGTCTGAAGTCACCGTCACTGCTTCTCCGTCACCGTCTTCAAAGAAGATCGGTCCGATTATGCCCTGGGCGCTAAGCGCGCACCAGACCGTCACTTTTGGAGAATGTAATGGGACTTCCAAAGTCTTCTCTGGCGGGTGTTTGCCCCAGTGTCTGTGGTTTTGACGATTAGGTAAGCCGTGAAGGTAAAAGTGTGCCTCGTCCATGGTGTGTCAAAAGTGGAAATAGCCGGTGCGCCGTCTGGCAACCCGGTAGCCCGCCGCCATAGGGAAATTCATGCTTTTTGTCGCTTTTTCGCTCCTTATGAGTCACTTGATCTTATTAGAGCTTAACTAGGAACGAGGCGGGTCACTTGGACGTATTCGGGAGCCGAATACGGTGTTTTGGAGCCAATACATGGGAAACCCTACCCGCCCAATGCGAGTTTTTAAGAGTCTGCATGCCCAAATTAACGTTGAGCGCGGCCGTTTTCGGTCGGTTTTCCGCGACCTTGTGGCGAAATCGCCTTATTTATTCAACCAGGGTGGGCTAATTCGCTTAACTAGGAATGAGGCGTTGAAGAGAATTATTCAAGGAATAGAGCTGTGCAAAAATATTTTTTGTATTGTTAAAACTGTATCCGCCCTCGAACGATAATTATTGTTGACCCATCAGAAACACATCGCCTGGAATGCGTTTGGACTTGGCTGGATCTAATATTAGCGAGTATCTGCTAATGCAGTTTCTTGGCTTACACAGTACGCACACAAGCATACATACTTCCTGCCCTTAGTTATTCCTCACTTGAATGAAAATTTTGCTATAATAACTATTCCAAGCAGTTAACAGGTTTTAGTGCAGTGCCAAGTCGGAACCGTTCAGCGCCGCCAGTCTCCCAGGCGGCGCGTAGCGGCCGCCGCCGGCCGCCGCGCCGCCGCTCTGGCAGGGTGTTTGACTTCATATCTCTGTTGCTAGAAAAGTTGTGGACCGATTTACTTGATTCTTGCATGAAAAGATTCGCCATTCAATTCTTAGCAGATAACGAAAATTTGACGTCAATTGCACGATCCGCTGCCCATATTGTGGTACTGCCATCTATTGACAAGGCTGGCGAACTAAGGCCGGGCGGCTATTTCCACTTTTGACACACCATGTCGGACCACCAAATGTTGCCGATGAAACTGGGGCAAGACGAGCACTTTCCTAAAAACCAACGGCAAAACTCCAACCGTTGTAGGCAATCAGACTTGGAAAGCTCTTGAGATGTTGATAGTCTGTATGCCTTAAGCTTCAGGTCCTTCCTAAGAATCCGATGCGTGGAACAGCGGCTGAGTCCAACTTGTTGCGCAAGGTGCCGCACGGACACTCCAGGCTTTTCCTCAACTCGCCGAATGACTTGTCCGATTTTCAAAGGTGTTCGGGCAGTTATCTTGCGGCCGCTGTTTCCAGTGTTTTGATTTCCGACTGTTCCGTGAGCCAAGAAATGTTCAGTAAGCCGTTTTATTGTGTTTGCCGGCGGTTTCTCTCTTATTGTAGGGAAATGAGCCCTAAATTTCCTCTGAGTCAATACCAGGGAACCGGTTTGAAGGTAAAATTTCACGATTATTTTCCTTTCCTCTTCACTTAACTGTCTCATGACTCTCACTAACAAATTGTATGTCAAATAAATTTGCACGAGCTAAGCTTCAATTTAAGCCTGAATTTGACGTGAGCGCGTGCTTATATGCTGAAATATCTTCATTTTAAATGTGTACACTTTTTGTGAGACACCCTGTATTTCATCTTTTCAGGCGTCGCATGTTTTGCCATTTTCAATATGGGGAAACCCATAGACTTATTAGCGACCCTTTCCGGTCGCTAATCGGGAAGAATTCCCTATTAGCGTTTTTTGCAATGGTTTGCCAAAATGCTCACTACAAATAAGTTAGTGAATATTGGGGCAGAAAATGACTATATTTTAATAGAAAAATGAGCGATCTCTCCGAAAATCAAGCCCGTAATACAGTGGCACCCACAGAGCGTGAGCAATTACGGTTCAAATTAAGGGGGTCGCTAATTAGGCACCTTACCCTACTATAAATATGTAAGGGAGAGTGGGGCAAAGCGGCCACCCTAACGCTTCTCACGATGCCAACGCTTGATTTTTAAACTTGGAAAGATTCTTTCTATACTAATGTGATCCCTATATTAAGTTGCCTTTTATTTCAACTGCATTTTATTTCCAAAGGCGTTCACATATGGAAGATATTGACAAAACTTTAAACCTATGCATATTGGCCACTTTGCCCCATACCCTGGGGCAAAGCGGCCACCGGCGTCTTCTCAAGTCCCGATATGAGAAACAACATAGTTGCCTCATGTACGACTAGGGTTTTGATGGTGACAAGGTTTAAGCGAGGATGGATGTTTACTTTATCATCTTCCACCTGTAGGTAAACAAAGAAAAGATTTTCATGAAAAAAACATTTAATTGCATTATTTGGTAACTGGTAAGTTTTTTATCCAGATGGAAACAACTTATGGCCAATAGGGGTGGCCACTTTGCCCCGGCCACTTTGCCCCGCGCATACCGTCCGAGACAAAAATATTCCAGCTTGGGGCCCAGCCCAGGAACATTTTTCAAGTTGGGGTGCAAGACCGAAATACCTGACATGACGCATATGAAATAGCAGCGTAGTCAGGGGGTCCCAGTTTTCCAGTCTCTGCTGCAAAAACGGTGGTGAATCCACCGTCGTCCGACGGTTTCGATGACGCCAATCATCGGCGAGTGTTGCTGTGATGGCCGACCTGACTGAGCGCACAGCGGCAGCCGCCGTCGCCAATAACGACAGTGAGGACACCTCCGAGTCGGACGGAGACGCCGCCGCTGACGACTTCACCGTGCTGGACGAGGGAGGTGGAGCGCTCGAGCCGACAGGCCGTGCACCGCGTGCGCTGCCCGACTGGCTGGCGCACCCGCAGCCGATTGGCGACCGGCGCGGTGGCCGGCGCCGGCCAATCTGCCGGCGCTCTGCCCCGAGCTGCGCGCCCGGCTGGCCGCCAAGGGCATCGAACAGGTGTTCCTGGTGCAGGTGACGGTGCTGCCCGAGCTGCTGGCGGCCGCAGAGTCGCCGCTACCACCGGCCGACCTCTGCGTCTCGGCGTCGGCCGGCCGCGGTAAGACGCTGGCGTTCGTGCTGCCGCTGGTGCAAGCGCGGCGCACTGTAGGCCGGCAGCCTGAAAAAGCGCTAGAAATTCCCCCAAACTGACTGTCCGCAATATGAACAAAATAGGTATCATTTAATCCCGAATTGATCGAAGAATACGATTCCGATGCTAGTTTTGCCCTAAGGTCAAAATTGAGGTCGTCAGTTGTCATCAAACACAAGACAATTTAGGCTCTCTATAGGCCACCACATTTACCGATTTTAATGATGAACTTTAGTGGTAATTTTTTAGTTGACCAATCGTCGTTTTGAACGAAATTTGCTGTCAGACTAGTTCAGGGCACTGTTGTTCACTGTGCCAACATCATTCTGACATATTGCATCGCTTTTCTGCAAGATAAGCTAGCTGTTTGCAAGCAGCTGCAAGACGTAATTTAAAATCATATCCAATTTTTTAATTAGACTTTTATAAAAACGTTATTTAGGGCGGCTAAAAATGAACTTTTTATACTAGCCTCTGATTACTCATCTTTTGTTCCATATAGGTGCTTTGCTGCTTTTCCCTGCTACTTTTCGAGATATGCGCCAGTAAACCACATGATGTAGGGGCAATTGTCACCTCGCCGCTCTACTGAAGGCTCGGCGCTCTTTAAAACGCTGGAAGTTGTGAAAAACAAACGCTTATAATCTAAATAAAATATATGTCCCTGAGCTCAGAATTGATCAACGCACACAATGCTGTCAACATTTCTGGGCCAAACTAAAAAATTCAGTCATTATTAACCCCTAAACACAAGTCAGTGATAATCAACAACAACTTGCTCTTTAGGTAGACTTTTTGAGAAATGTTATTTCGAGCCGCTAAAAATGGCCATGCCATACAAACCACCAATCATCTTTCTGTCATGCCCTACTCGCAATTTTTGCTAATGCCTGCTACTCTTCGAGGTCACGTGACCTCACCATTAAAAGTGAATGGGGAAATAAGGAAACTGTTGTTTTTGCGCATGGAATGATTTCAAACTATCTCAAGCACACGGAATCGTGATTTCGTGCACTCCTTGCAAGATCCGATGCTTTACTTTTGCATTTTTGACCTTCCGTGACGTCATTTATGACGTCACACCGGTCATAGGAGTTTCTCGTCAATAACTCATGATCAAATTGAGCCAGCGACTCGGGAAAGTCACCAATGGACTCGGGAAGACCTCCCGAATCGAATGATATGCGATACGACCTCCTTCGATTAAGTTCGTGGCCTGATGGGCTCTGAACTGACCTTGACTCGAGGTCAATACCTTAAGTTGACCTCACCCGAACAAAAAGTATACCATTCGACGCACCTGAGCCAGGCGAACACGATGGTGCCAAAATCGCTGCTCTGCGGCCATTTTTTTGCGAAATTATTTGCCAAAAACAAAACTCTACCTTGGGCTTTTTGACTTCACCTCAGAGGTTACCGGTTGACCTTGGGCCTTAAAATCGGGTATCAATCGTTCCGCCTTGAAACGGCGCACACGCTTGTTTTTTCCGCGAGGCTCTAGCTCCATTAGGGGCGAAACGGCAAAAAGGGGTCGTACAAACCCTCCCCCCCCTCGGCCGGCCGAGGGGGTGGGGGGTCCGACAATAGGTCCGGCGAGGGTTAAGCAGCCCCACTTCGTTTTTAGCATGTTTGCTTGTCACTGAGATCAACAACTCAATCACAAATAATTTCTAGCACTTTTCCGGACCCCCGGCCCAGTGTGCGGCGCCGCGGTGCGCCGGCCGCCGGGTGCGCGCGCTAGCTGTGCTACCCACACAGGCGCTGCCCGCTCAGGTGCCCGCCGTGTTCCGCCAGTACGACGCCGACACGCCGCTCTGCGTCCGGCTGCTGGGTGGAGACACAGTGGCACGAGGGGGCACCAACTGGTGGCGGTGGGGCCGTGCGGCCCGGTCTCCCTGGCTGATCGTGGTGAGCACTCCCGGCTGGCTGTTGGATCACATAACCAGCGCCGAGGGCTTCTCGCTAGCGCACCTGCGCTACCTGGTGATCGACGAAGCCGACCGGGTGATCGAGCTGGCCTAGACGGGCTGGCTGAAAGCGGTGGAGCGGGTGGCGGCGGCCGCGGCCCGCCGCCCTGCATCGCCGGCCGGCTGACGGCCGCCGCCGTCTGCGCGCCTCACCTGCCGCTGCAGAAGCTGCCCGTTCTTGGCCACCCCGTCACAGAGCCCGGAGGCCGGAGAAGCTGGAGCGAATGTCGCTGTTCCAGCCGCGACTGCTGGTGGCCGGCACGGCGGCCGCCGCCGTCGCACTGCCCGGTCAGTTCGTCGGCAGGTTCACCACGCCGGCCGAGCTGAGCGAGTCGTTCAACGTGGTGGCGCCGCAGCCGCTGAAGCCGCTGCTGATGCACAATTTGCTCCGACAGCCCGACTGGCGGCGCTCGCTAGTGTTGGTCAACTGAAACGAGGCGGCGCACCAGCTGGAGCTACCGCTGTCGGTGCTGGGCGCGCGCGAGGCCGAGTTCCCTGGGGCAGTGCCGGCGGGCCAGCGGCGGCGCGCGCTAGCTGAGATGGTCGCGTTGGTGTGCTCGAGGCTATGGCGCGCGGTATTGACGTGGACGCCGTGGACGCGGTCGTGTCGTACGACATCCCGGCGCTGTTGAAGGCACAGTGCGTGCGTCGGACGGCGCGCGTCAGCCGGGCTGGCCAGGCGATCACGCTAATGTTTGAGCGGCAGCGCAGCCATTTCCAGCGGCTGATGGCGCAGGCGGGCAAGGCAGACGGCCGGGTGCGGGAGACGCCGGTGCCGCTGTACGAGCTGCGCCAGTACGAGGCGACCTACGTCAGTGGATTTCCACACTAGCTTCTAGTTGATCGCTTTTTTCACCTTTTTTACGCTCATCGCTCATGATTTATTTACATTTTAGAAATATTACAATGAATAGGTGTTTACCTTGTCATCAGCCTAGAAAAGTTAAAGTAAGTAAGGTGTTTTTAGTTGCATATTTGTTCATGAACACGGATTTAACGTGTCCTAACTCCCAAATACTTCGATATTAGACCCGAGTTTTGCAAACCAGTCGAAAGGCTTAAAAGAACGATCATTTGGTTGGGGCGTAGCCAGACGGCTCGACTGGGCGTGGACCCCGGCGAAAAGGTGGTCACCACGCGATCATCATGTAAAGCGGTCTCTGTCGGACGATTGTGTCCGTGCGCAACGAATGATCTCGGCACACGTGGATGAGTTCGGCAGGACTCTCCACTGAGCGGTGCTGGGCGCAGTCGAACGACGGTCGACGAAGCTAGCGCAGGTATTGTTACGAGCCGGACCAGTGCACAGTGGGGATTTTTCCGATCTAGCGCCTCTTAATTCAAAAAATCTTTTTTGGATTTTTGTTTATTTTTTGTGTCATTGGGGCTAGAAATGTCTGAATGTTTCATATATGGCATTGTTTTATCTGTATGTCCACAGCAAGACTAGGAAAAATGCGCCCAAAGTTAACACTCATGCGTGATTATTCAATGGGCTCAGTAAGGCCCGAAAGTATAGCTCAATTTCATTGTCCTATCCTGTTGGTTTTAATCTTGCGAGGTCTTAAAGTTGCATATCTTCTGAAAGGCACCTTTATTGGGAATGGAATGGCAAACAGAAAGTATGCCACAACCTTACTGTATCGTGAAGTTTAGTTCACGATGTGCGCAATTCGAAAGTTCCATGTCATTTACCCGCGTGATTTTATTTGCGATGTTTACTATGTCAAATTTGAAATCTGTGCGCATATTTATTTGGATATCATTGAAACTTTGACTTTTGTTGGAATCTTGATCAGTTTTTTGTTTGTTTTGTTTATTTTATTGAAGAGAAAATTGCATCTATAGACTTTCGGCGCACTGTAGTAAGTACGATCTTCAAATGTATGTCAAATTTATTGTATTACCTCTCAGTTATCTAAACCGTGCGACCTGTGAAGCTGGACATGCAATGATTGTTGTTTCTGTTTCAGGATGAAATTTTACTACAAATTATATGTCTCAGTGCAAAGTCTCGTTTTGTTGAGTTAGCATTACATTTCATCTACAAGCCATAACGTAATTTGAGGCACCTTTGCTGTTTTAGTAAGAACTAAGAATTAAATGGACACAAGAACTAAGAAAATGAACCTGGAAGAGGAAGAAAATTACGAATCGATCAAACGACAACGAGCGAACGCAAAGCGTAAGTTTACACGAAAATGTAACGCGTTTCAGGAACTAAGTCACAATAAAGAACATATTTTGGTGATAAAGGAGAAATTTGAAGATATTCGAGAGATATATAAAGAAATTGATAAGTGTAATGATCGACTATTGCATGTTATAAATAGAACTGCTTCGCACGGTACAATGAACAATCTTCTGGATGAGGCCGACACATATATGACAGAAATTGACTCTGTATTAGATCAAATGAGAAGCATATATGCCGAGCAATTACCAGAAAACGGGAGTCATCGATCTTCGGAAATCCAAGTAAAACCCCTAGACTCCCCACGGTTCTCAGGCAACCTTCGCGAATACTCTAGTTTTCGTCATGACTTTCTTCGCTTAATGGCCAGTAAATATGGCAAGGATGCCTATGCATTACGTTCCTGCCTATTTGGTTCTGCTCTGGACACGGTTAAAGGAGTTGAGGACAACTTCGACGAGATGCTTTACCGTTTGGACAAGGCCTTCGGAGACCCCAGAAAATTTGTTGACACTGTTATACAAGACCTTAAAATATTGAAACCCATCGCAGAGGGAGATACCAAACAGTTTATATCCATGGTGAATGTCATCGAACGGTCCTGGTTAGATCTAAAGAGGATGGGATTATCAAATGAAATGAACACGGTGACAATCGTAAGCATGATAGAAAGATTACTACCTCCTACACAAAAACGAGAATGGATTTTGAAAACAGATTTAAAGGATTTTACTTCCAAGGAAACAATATTTGAAAATCTTTTGCAATATCTTCTCCAAGAAAAACGCGTCATTGAGTACATGGAGCACGACGTGCGCATTTCTGGCAAACATCGCTACGTGAATCAAACCGTGGGTAACTCCTCTAACAATACAGAATTCACCAAGGGATTATGTCTAGAAGAAGCGAATTGTACACCTGAACGTCGAATATGGAACGAAATCGAGCGAGTGTCCAACCGTTTGGAACATCTCGCTCAAGTCACTAATATTTCAAAGAATTTTCCTACTCAAAATGATACTCGCTTGGAACCAAACCAATGGTGTTGGGTACTTAAAACCTCTGGACACGCCATCGCTTCATGTGATCATTTTGCAAAGATGACACATGACGAAAAATTATTGGCCATGCGAAAAGTAGGAGCATGTTTCAACTGCCTACAAACCGGACATATAGCTAAAGATTGCACAGAAAATCCTAGATGCACAGCAATGTCGTCGGGAAAGGTATGCGGAAAACGGCATCACCCCCTTCTACATCGACAGAGCAACACAGAAAACAAGCGGATCGCAATCTACAACGCCCAAATGAAAGATAATCCGGCACTTCTGGCCATAAGTACTATTCTCTGTAACGATCAACTGGTTACAGTGCTGTGGGACTCCGGAGCTAATATTTCGCTAATTACACATTCTGCAGCAAAACGGTTAAATCTACCTGGAAGTAACACGGACTTATCCATCGTTAAAGTTGGAAATCAACCTGCCATACTCAATAGCAAAAAGTACACCGTTCCTCTAATCGACTTGGACAAAAATGTCTGGAATATTGACGCATACGGAAATCGGAATGGACGAAATTACGACTGACCTACAAAACATTGATGAAAAATACATTACCAAGTATTTTCCCGAAATTAATATCATTGACTATCGAAGACCAACGGGAAAAGTTGACATCCTTATTGGTGTTGACTGTTGCGCTATAATGCCAAATGTCGTAAGAACGGTTGACAACGCGCAACTTCTAAGAAATCAGTTTGGATATTGTATAAGGGGCATTTTCCCAGGAGCGAACGAAAGATCCGAACAAGATATGAGCACAGAAATACGCGCGAATACATTGCTCATACGCACAGACGACATCCAAACGAGTACCCCGACCGAGAACGCTATCGAGAAGTTCTTCAAGTGTGAAAATTTAGGCATCAGTTGTCACCCACAATGCGGAGGATGTCGGTGTGGAAATTGTTCCATGGGCATGAAAGGATATACTTTGAAGGAAGAAAGGGAATTAGCTTTGATTAAGGCCGGTCTCAAATACAACGAAGAAGAACAAATATTCGAAATTGCCTATCCGTGGATAAAAGGACCAGAAAATCTTCCCAACAACATAAGAGCAGCGAAAGCGAAACTACGATCGACCGAATCACGACTCAATAAACTGGATACCGAACGACAGCGAGCATACAGAGAGCAAATGAAAGATATGGAGCGCAGAAAGGTGGCAAGGAAATTATCACAAGAGGAGGTCCACTGTTACACAGGGCCTGTCCATTATCTTCATCATCATGAAATAATAAAAGGTGACTCGTCAACAACTCCAGTTAGAATCGTGTTCAATTCTTCAGCATCATATATGGGGCATGCGTTAAACGATTATTGGGCAAAAGGACCCGATTTTGTCAACAGCCTCTATGGTATCCTGATCAGATTTAGAGAATACCCAGTGGCGATAGCTACGGACATTTCAAAGATGTATAACTCGATTCGACTGTCATCAAGAGATCAGCACGTTCATCGTTATCTCTGGCGTGATCTGCAAACTGACCAAGAGCCCCACCATTACGCTCTTACCGCCGTGCCTTTTGGAGACCGTCCTAGTGGCACGATCGCTATGGTGGCCCTTCACACAATAGCCGACATGAACATGAAGCAATATCCAGAAGCAGCGAGAATGATCAAAGAAAATAGTTATGTTGATGACTTGCTACAATCGGTCACAAATAGCAGCGAGGCATTGGCTTTAGCCTCTGACGTCCAAATCATCCTTGCTAAGGGAAACTTCAACATAAAGCATTGGGTTTTCTCGGGCGACAAAAAGGAAAACGCAAGCCAAAATGTATTGATCATGAAAACAAAACGTGTGAAAATCCTAGGAATGTTTTGGGAAACGCAAGATGATAACTTCGTATTCGAAATGAGGCTAAACTTTTCCCAGAAACGAGACAAAATGGACTTTGCACAAAACGTGATGAAAAGTGATTCGGAACTGAAAATCCCTGAAATTTTGACAAGGAAGCTTTTACTCAGACAAGTCGCAATGATTTATGATCCAATTGGCCTCATTGTCCCATTTACACTGAAAGGAAAATTACTCATGAGAGAGCTGGTCATCAATGCTTCGCCGGAACATGGAGGACAAGGACAGAGCACCTGGGACGAGTCTGTCTCGGAAAGCTGCAGAGAAGACTGGATCCCATTTCTAATTGACATATTCAAGCTGGAGCTTTTGCGCTTTCCTAGATGCGTTAAACCTCCTCATGCCATCGGACAACCGACGTTAGTCATTTTTTCGGACGCTAGCTCTCGAGCGTACGGAGCTTGCGCATACGTTCATTGGGAAATAGAAACGGGGAACCCTGGTGACTGCAAATCCTTTCTCGTATCTGCCAAGAACAAGATCGCTCCAACGCGTCAATTGAGCATTCCCCGCCTCGAACTTTGCGCCGCCGTTTTGGGCTGCCGGCTTGGCGAAACAATACAAAAGGAGATGACTTATCAATTCGCCGAAACTGTATATATTGTAGATTCAATCATTGTTAGATCCCAAATACAGAAGGAATCGTACGGTTTTGGGACATTTGTAGCTACCCGGATAGCTGAGATCCAAGAGAAAACGTCTCCGTCTCAATGGTGGTGGACAAACGGCAGCAACAATCCCGCAGATATGGTGACAAGACCTGCAAGACCAGAAGAATTGGATACAGGAACTATTTGGCAAAACGGGCCTTCCTTTTTAGAAGGCGTTAAAGAAACGTGGCCAATAAGCCAGAAACCCTACGAGGACGACCTGCCAGATCGCGTGGCAGTCAATATGACTCTCCTGGCAAACCATTCCAGCCGTGACATTTGTAATGACTTGCGGATTGACGACTTCAGTAATTACGACAAGCTTCTTAGAGTTACGGCCAGACTTCTAAGGGCTGCAGAAGAAAGGACACTTAGCGTCATTGGTCTACCCCCAGAAGCAGATCAAATCGAAAAGGCCGAAACATTTTGGATCAAACTCGTCCAACAGGAATTTTCTCGAAACTGGGAAATACGGTTCAAAAGATTAGGACCGAGTATCACTGATCAAGGCATACTTACAGTCGGGAAACGCATTTCCAAGTGGCTGAAGCAGAACTGGAACCAAGACTGTTTTGTACTTCTACCGAACAACCACCCCTTCACAACCTTATTGATACAGAAGCTACACAAACAAAATCACGGTGGTGTTGAAACTACTCTCGCTCGCCTACAGACAAAATTCTGGGTGCCCGGAGCCCGACGAATCATCAAGAAGATTAACAAACAATGCGTCATCTGCAGAAAGTTACTTGGTCAAACCCATGGTCAGGTAATGGGTCAACTTACTCCTGAAAGGCTGCAGCCGTCTCCTCCATTCTACAACACAGCCTTGGACATGTTCGGACCATTTCTTATCAGAGACACGATCAAGCGTCGAACAAAGGCAAAAGTCTACGGCGTATTATTTACCTGCCTGGCTTCCAGAGCAGTATACATAGACTTGGTTTCAGGATACAGCACGCAGGATTTTCTACTGGCGTTCCGTCGGTTCGTCACTCTTCGCGGCTATCCAGCTACATTATACTCGGACGCTGGGTCTCAACTAGTGGCCGCCAGCAAAGAGCTACGCGACATGATACACAAGTGGGATTTAGACGATTTGTCCAATGCAGGAGCGAATCATGGCCTCAAGTGGACTTTCACAAAATCTTCGGATGCGCCGTGGCAGAATGGCTGTAGCGAATCTCTCATACGTCTGATCAAGCGGGCCATCACTATCGCTATTGGAGACAGCGTTTTGACCTTCGGTGAATTACAGACGGTTCTGTTTGAAGCAGCAAATTTATTGAACGAACGACCGATCGGCAGAAAGCCCGGCGCTGACCCCATAGCCGGCGTCTACCTATCCCCTAACGACTTGCTGCTCGGACGAACTCAAATCGCCCCGCCACAGGGAAGGTGGGCCGACAATTCGCGACTAGCTGAACGATTCCTATTTCTTCAGCGAATTGTCTCTTCGTTTTGGGAAAAATGGTATCGTGACTATTTCAGCACATTGATAACTCGGCAGAAGTGGCATGAGAAACTGCGCAATCTTCGACCGGGAGATATAGTGCTTGTCCAAGAGAACAAGCCCCTACGCGGCAAGTGGAAATTGGCCGAAGTTGTGGACGTCGAGCCGAGCAGTGACGGCAACGTTCGAGACGTCACTCTACGCTACAAGACCCAGACTGAGGGACGCACTTACACAGGGCAACCGGATACAGTTATCAAGAGGTCCGTGCATCGTCTCGTTCTACTGATCGAGGCCGACTCATGAGCGGGTGGGGGAGTGTATCGTGAAGTTAAGTTCACGATGTGCGCAATTCGAAAGTTCCATGTCATTTACCCGCGTGATTTTATTTGCGATGTTTACTATGTCAAATTTGAAATCTGTGCGCATATTTATTTGGATATCATTGAAACTTTGACTTTTGTTGGAATCTTGATCAGTTTTTTGTTTGTTTTGTTTATTTTATTGAAGAGAAAATTGCATCTATAGACTTTCGGCGCACTGTAGTAAGTACGATCTTCAAATGTATGTCAAATTTATTGTATTACCTCTCAGTTATCTAAACCGTGCGACCTGTGAAGCTGGACATGCAATGATTGTTGTTTCTGTTTCAGGATGAAATTTTACTACAAATTATATGTCTCAGTGCAAAGTCTCGTTTTGTTGAGTTAGCATTACACTTACTAAGGTCACAAAAAATGCCATTTACAAAAACCCTTACAGACACCATGTTGAAGGAATGGTATTCTAAATAAATGTAGGAAATCAACAATGTTTTCCACACTTTTCCACTCCAAAATATATCCTATCAAATTCGCCACTTTCTCCTGCACAAGTCAACGCCTAGTTTGGCTGCCGGAACTTGCCTGAACACGGAATATTCACATTAGAGTATCCTAACACCCCACTCAAGGAGCGCTAGGGCAAACAGCACGATATAGGTATGTTCCGGACAGAGGCGAATAATTTTACTTCGTGATTTATATGATGCATATTTTCTGAGACACATTCATTAGGAATAGGATGACAAGTGTAAATAATACATACCGTAACCTTATTAACCCTTGCACTTGTGGGGAGGGGGAGGGGGAGGGGTCGGATAAAACCCCATGGTTTTCCGCAAATTACTCGCGCAAAAAGCGGCCGATCGCGACGAAACTTTCGGTGCCCTCGAGATCATCAATTTTACATCTAACCTAAAACTTTCATGACTCTGACCCAACTGACCTTTGACCTGTGGCATATTTCTCGAGACCATGTTTGGCCGGAATCGTGATTCGGCGTATGCCAGTTCACATTATCCGCGGTTTCCAGTCTTTTTGTGGTTTTAAACGCTCAAATATGTGAAATGATGTTGGTGCCATGCATTATGGTGGGTGATAAGGTCACGTGAAGGTCAAGTCAAGGTCATTGACCTTTGATGACCTTGGTTCACTTTTTCGGGTTTTACTTGTTTCTAGGGTACTTTTTGGTGCTGATTTCGAATTTATCAACCATTTGAATATTTACGAAGTAGTTCTGGTGCCTTCGTACCATGTAACGAAGCTATCAGTAGTAGGTGACACCTACTATGAATGGCAGGCAGGACGCCTAATGGTTGATCTAACCTGACCTGACCCGACCTGGCCTAAATGCATAAAGACATCGTCTGTGATCAAAATTAGCATGAAATTCGTGATCAGCACCCCAAAATACCCCGTAACACCCTAACTTTGCGAAGTTTCAAGAGATCTCGATTTCCCAACTTTAGTTGGGTCATTAAACTGACTTGGAAAGTCAACTAATTAATGGCCTTGGACTTTGAAATTGGATATATTCGGCCTCATTTCGTCATAGGCAGCACGCTTGATTTTTCCGCGAAGCTCTAGCTTGATCAGGGGCCAAACGGCTGAGCCGGGGGTCCAATTGAACCCCTATACTATGTTGACTATGCACATTTACAGGTAAAATTCTCACCAGAACACACCAGCCAACATCTGTGCACAATCTGGCTACAATATTACCTATGGTTTGCCCTCTACGAATAAAGACGTGCTAGATCGGAAAAATCCCCACTGTGCAGTGTAGCGGGGCCGGAGCTTATATTGTTTGCTGTGTGGCGTTCCTTCGTCTTCACCGGGCCCGGCAAACGGGGCCTGCATATCGGCTGAAACCACCTAGCCGGGCAGCATGACCTCCACCTCGCCGAAGTGGGGCGAACGACCGCCCTCAGCCCTGCAATGACCGCGGTGCAGTTAATCTGGGTAGGTATCTTCCTGAGGTAAGACACTCGCCTTGGCACAAGGCTTTATATAGGCCTTGGCGAATCCTTAGCCCTCTTGGTCCTAGAAGTAGGTGTAATGCAGTGCGCGCGAAGCCGCCTCGCAGCACCACAGTTCACTCGCTCGGCAGCGGAACTGTCCGTCCAGCTTCAGGTGGCGCCTCTTGCTGGGATTTGGGAACAATGTTTGCCGCTTCTTCCCCACTCTTGACATCTAGGAAAGAGCATTTATCAGCTGCCGGACATTGGTCACGTGACCACATTTTCCGTTTGACCTTGAGTTGGCAGTTGGCACCAGATTTTGTCGACAGATGTGGCGCAGCTTATTTTACTGCATTATTTTAGATACTAAATATTTAGACGTGTGGTGGTAAATGATACCATGCAAATGATATTGAATCATCGGTGATATAGTTACCATTGAAACTTGAATAGCATCAATAAAATACAATAAAACTATTATAAGGTACTCTTCCATTGATTTTATCGTGTTTGCAGCCTGCAGGCATAGGTAGAAACTGAAGATCTGAGCCTGCAGCTTACAGTTGTTCTATAACTCTTAATGCATAAATCAAGGCTACTGAGGGCTGCAAATTTTGCGCCAGCGGTTTTCCTACAAGGGGCTTGTAAGATTTTGTTACAGTGTAGGCGGCGGAACGGGGAGGGCACTGGGGCACCGTGCCCCCTTTGATTTTGGCATTTCAACATTAGCCCTATGGGCGTTGCATGAAAAGAATGAGACCAAAAGTCGGCAGTGCCCCTCCCCCTTAATTGAAGGTGTTCCGCCGCTAGTGGGCAGAAGAACAAAGGTAAGGGGCGGATAGCGGTGAGTCATGATGTGGGCCCTTTTATCGGTCTTGAATTCAAGTTAATCTGCGTTGGCAAAGGGTGGCTTTTGCGCTCGCAGCCGGGCTGAGTTCACCAATCAAGTCCCAGCTTATTACGCCTCAGGCAGATGTGCAGTTGGCTGCTGCTGATGTCCAGCTGCTGGCAGACCAGCTTCAGGCTCATTGCCGCCATGCACAAGCATGCTTCTTTAACCCTCGCACGACCAGGCCATTTCTCATAACACGAACGACCAGGGGGGGGGGTTGTTACGACCCCCCCTGGCGTTTCGAAACGGAAGGTCGTAGAGCTTAGCGGAAAAAACCAACGGATTGCTCTCAACGAGATCTCGCGATTGGTGGTATATTTTTTGGTCCTAAGTCAACATTTGACCTACTTTTGACCGGTCAAAGGTCAAATTTTCGGAAAATAGACTTCTTTCAACTTTCGGCGGCGATTGCGGCAAAACGGTGGGAGATATCGACTTGAAACCTTCACTATCGTGTTCCTTGATCAATTCTCTATTGTTTGGTATGTATTTCGTTTCCCTAGCTCTAAAAATGGCGCGTTGGGAGCGCCGGAAGTCGGCAAGGTCACAGTCGGCGGCAGAAATTCGAAAAATCAAAATTTAAATTTTTGAAATCTGATTGTATTTTTGGATTTGGGAGGTCCATTTGCTCCCTATAGAAGCTAATATTGCTGCATATTCCCATTGAGGTGACAAGAATTAGCAAAATAGTGGTTCGGGCGCTTTTCAAAAATAGTACCGGACGCTGTTCCTCTTGTGACGTCATAGCTCCGTGACCTGACCTGACCCGGTCAAATTTCTTATACCATATGATAGCCAATACTTGCCCCAACATGCATGGGAAGTTTCATCACGATCCATCAACCGATGTCCGTACCACCGGCAGGAAACCTCGGGCGTTGGCACTCAGTTTGTGAAAATCCGGCCGGAGGCTGTACCTCTTATGACGTCATAACTCCGTGACCTGACATGACCCGATCAATTTTTTTCGGCAAAAGATGCGCAAAGGTTGCCCCAGAGGATATTGAAAATTTCAGCCCGCTACGACAAGCCGTTTAGCGTGCACTTCGAAAAAACCTCAGGGGGGGGGGGTTGATACAACCCCCCCCCCCCTAGGCGTTCTAGGGTTAATACAAAAGGAGAGAGTGCGCTCCTTTCTCTCGCGCCTTAGACGAAAACTATCAAATGAACCCGTCGGTGACTCGACTAATTACTCAGAGCAAGAAGCATCTGGCAAAGGTAGGTCTTTGCTGAGTTGAGAGCCGATACCGGAGGCACTTGTACAGCCAGTATTCCCGCTTCTAGCATCAGAAAAGAAACTGTGCGAACAGATATGGCGAACAAATATATGTCCGGATAATTTCGTTACACCCTAAATAGTAAATACTCTTGGGTGACATTGACTTTCGGGCTGCCTTGGAATTGGATCGCATCTTTACCCACAAATAGGGGACTGATAAGCTTTAAGCTACTTTAAAATATTTGCAAAGACTGCTTTGCGGTCGTCGAAACTTGTACGGACATTCCGTACAAGTTTTCGGGCCTTCCAAAACTTGTACGGACACTGTCCGTAGTGTCCGTAGTGGTGGCGACGCCCATGAAAGAGGGGTGGGCGTTTTACCCGCCCTGGGCGCTTTGCCCCACTCTACCCTACACAATGACACATGTATCTGTACATTATCTCACTTGCATTATATACTATTTCGCTTGCAAAGTGCCCTTTCCGATCGAAGCATGTGCCCTATGCCACCTTTGGGACGCAGTGAAAAATCCTTAAAATATGCCCTGCGGCGGCCGCAAACGTAAATCGAGGTCCCGAATTCCCTACTCCTCAACACAGGCGGCAGCCGGTTCCTGGTCTGCGCAATATGGCCGCCACCGTTAGACACTACGGCCAATAGGGTTGAAGCGACAGCGGCAGTGCTCCCCTGTGACTTGAACCGATGAAGGAACGCCTCCGAAATATATTCACGGTCGTCAAGTTAGATGTAAGTGAATCCTAATCTATAATCTAAGATTCGGAATCAGGTGAGCCCCTACGATTTGGACCAAACTTGGTCAGTGGATAGTACAGTAGGTCTACAAAAAAGTCCCCCGCTCCAGAGGCGGCCGGCCGGCCGAACCCCCGGATTCCAGCCCCGACTCTATTGCGCAGGCCGCGGCAGCGACACGGGTCGGGTCGCGGCGCCCGGCGAGTGGGTCAGTTTTGGGTCAGTTGGCGGCGGCCGGCCGGGGCATTCCACGTCAAATCGAACAAAAATCGGCTGTTTTGCACCTTATCATCAGCGATTTCATTATAAATTTGTGAGCGAGTTCCTGTGTGGCCCCGGACATTACATTGATGTTTTTTGCACATTCTGACCACAGGTCTTCTAAATATAGGGCATCAAATTTTTACAAAATGTTGCATCTTTATATTTTTGAACGACCATAACTTTGTTTGTACTTGTTTGATTTGAATGAAATCAACCTTACTGTTTAGGTAATTTCTTAAGCATTTGTTTAGAATTGCACCTACTTAAATGTATGACCTTGAAATTTGCTTAACTCTGTTCTTAAGCACAATTATTGAAATAGCAAAAAACACGTCACCTTCGATTTGGCTCATTTTCATATATTTTATTGCCTACCATATTCTTAACAACCTGTGAAAAAATTAGAGTGGGCCATTCATAAGTTTTGAAGAAAATTGCACATATGCAAACGTATGTTAGCACGCGCAGTGGAGGGGGAAGAGCGAATTTCGCCCACCCCTCCTGTTTTTCGCCAATATCTCATAAGATTAATGCGAAATTAATTATGGCTACCTGTCAAGAATTGAATTGGACATCTCATCGTGCAAGCAATAAGAAAATCGGTTCACAACTGTTCTAGTAATAGCGGTGTAAAGTGAACATCCTGTCGCCGCAGCGACGCGGCGACTCGGCAGCCGGCGCCGACCGCTACGCGCCGCCTGAATTGTAGACTGTGCCGGGACGGAACGGAACGGTTCCGTCTTTACATCGCGCTCCCTACCGCTGATTACGTTCGATTCGCGTCAAATTTTGTGAGAAGACTAAGAAATGTACAGGCAATCTTATGGTGAAAGAATTTTGAAAATCGGTTGGTAAACAATTGAAATATGAACGTGTAAACACAAAATTGTGATTGCTGCGTTTCCCGCATCGGCCGAGCCCGCCTCAGCCGGCGACATGTTACTCTTAGCAGGCCTCTAACTGCCATATTTATTATTGGATTAACTAGAAATTCCCCATACATACTAAAAAATGTATGTTCTTTCGTAAAGTGAAGATCAAAAGACGTGAAGATATTGTTGCGTGATAATGTTTTCGTTGAATTTACTTCATGATGCATTTCCACACGGCTCAAAATTCACCGCAAAATACCGTTTGCCTGAGACACTTTTACTATGGAACGTGAATGCTTGACTACGATGACTATGCATTTCCATTCTCGCAGAGTCTGGGATATCACTAATCAGCAATCATTCATTTCAGAAAGTGTACACAAGCAAGCATGTCTTGACTCTGTCTTTCAAGGTCACGCGCGGTTGCGTGATGTTGATGCATGAAAATGGCGTTTGCCGCGAAAGTTATGAATGGCCCACTCCAATTTTTTCACAGATGGTTAGGAACATTGTGACGGACATAATATGTAAAAATTACCCAAATCGAAGCTGACGTGTTTTTTGCTATTTAAATTTTTCTGATTTAATTCAAGGTCAAATGCATTTCAAGGTCACTTCAATTTAATTTTATAATTAAAAATCAAAGCCTTATCAATTGCCTATAAGACCCTGTTAATATCATTTTGATACCAGAAAAGGAACCAGAGCTATAGCTATTTAAAAAATTGATGTGTGGCATTTTTCGCTATATTCGATGACCTATATCTCAGCGATACGTTATCAAATTTCGAAAATATTATACGTAACTCAGTTTTGAACCATGCCCAGTCTGCCTACAAATTTTCAGAAAAATCGAAGGGGATGACGGATTTCGGTGTTTGATTTGACGTGGAATGCCCCGGCCGTGGAGTGAGGACGCCGTGTGAGGGGCGTAGAGATGCCGCAGTGCAGAGGAGGGGGAAGATAATGACTCTGCACTATGCTGGAAATGATGCCTTTGTGATCTAAATTAAACACCTGCAGACGCAGTGCATATCCTCCCTCGCCCCATTCCTATTTTATCATAACCCTTCAATAAGCCGTAATGACCATGCAACGCAAGCAAGCAAACAAAACAACCCGTTTAGCGGCGACATCATCTCGGATAAAAAAGCGACAGTAATGATTAAAATAGACATAGCGCGAGAGCAAATCGAGGGGTATATATGTATCACATACCCAGCATTTTATTCCCATCTAGCAAATCAAGATTGGGGATCTTGTCCAACAAGTCAGCGGCCGTTCTAGACACAGATAAATGCTTTGTTTTCGGTTGCATCATTATCTGCAATAATTCGAAGCGAGGTTTAACCCTCGCCGGCCGAGAAGAAGGGGTGAATGCCGCCACCATGTATTTTTTGCGGTAGCTCAAAGCACACTGATGATAGAAGGCTGACATTTCATATGCCTTGCATTTGATTCACGCCGGATCATTTGACATCAACCACGTTTTCAGGTCAGGTCACTTAAAGGAACTATCCCACCTTCTAAAATGCTGTTAAAACCAGTTAAATTGTGCCCGACTTTATAGATTGGATGACCAGGAACACAGTTCTGGCATTTATTTTTCATTAAACATCTTAGGCTTCCCATATTCCAAACACAAACTTTCAAATATGTGACGTCACAGCCCAAAATTACCTCCTTCCCCAGGCCACATTACTGTCATAAAGCTGATTGTTTTTACTCTGTAGGCACCACAACAAAGTTCAGACCAAGTTTTAAGCGATTTTTCAACGAACAAATCCATTTAAATCAGAATGACTAAACGAGGTGACGTCACACTAACGGTCGCTCCATGTTGAAGATAGGGCCTTGCGCAAGGCCCATTTTCAAATGAAGGGAACGAATTTCTTCAACACCAAGAGGCCGCGGGGGTTGCAACCTAGATAGATAGTGGTTTCTGAACCTCGCCGCAAACTTGGCTATCTCAACTCAAACCCCATGTTAAAGGTGGGATAGTCCCTTTAACCATGGCGTCTTAACCCTCGCCGGCCGAGGGGGGGGGGGGGGGGCGGGTGCCGCCCCAATGGTTTTTTTTTTCGCGATAGCTCCGAACACGCTGGCGATAGAAAGCTGAAACTTGGCATACCTAACCTTTGATTCAAGCCAGATCTTTTGACACCAACCACATTTTGGGTCAGGTCAGGTCACTGACCTATGGCGTCATAAGTGAACCTCTGCACGGTCTTCAGATGTCGCAACTTCGCAACGCCCTCACTGCCAGA
Source organism: Amphibalanus amphitrite (assembly GCF_019059575.1). Taxonomy (NCBI): domain Eukaryota; kingdom Metazoa; phylum Arthropoda; class Thecostraca; order Balanomorpha; family Balanidae; genus Amphibalanus; species Amphibalanus amphitrite. The sequence continues at coordinate 525,350 of NW_024881717.1, read as the reverse complement.
GGAGATGTCACAGGGAAATGAAACTTGCAGGATCTAGTATCCATTATGAGTCTCACAACTTGTATATCTCGGATTTTTCCTAAAGGTCATATGAGGTCAGGTCATTTTCGTGACCTCACCATTAGGGATAAGTCAATGGGGAAAAATGAAAACTGCTGTTCTGGCGCCGGGAACGATCTCCAACTACCTCAAGCACACATAATCGTAATTTGATGCACTCCTTGCAAGGTTAGATGCGTCACTTTTGCAATGTTGACCTTGCGTGACGTCATTTATGACGTCATCAAGGTCATATTAGTTTTTCGTCAATAACTCCCGATCAAATTGAGCTAGCGAGTCGGGAAAGCCACCAATGGACTCAGGAAAACCTGCCGAATCGAATGATATGCAACATGACCTCTTTCGACCAACTTCGTGACCTCGGGGTGCTGACCTGACCTTGACCTGAGGTCAACACCCCAAGTTGACCTGACCCGGACAAAAAGTATATCATTCGACGCGCCTGAGCAAGGCGAACACGATGCTGCCAAAATCGCGGCTCTGCGGCAGTTTTTTTTGCGAAGTTATTCACCAAAAACTGAACCGTACCTTGGGGCACTTGACCTGACCTCAGAGGTCACCGGTTGACCTAGGACCTTAAAATCGGGTACCAATCTCTGCGTCTCGTAACGGCGCACACGCTCGTTTTTTCCGCGACGCGCTAGCTCCACCTGGGGCGAAACGGCGAGGGGGGGGTCGTACCCGCCCCCCTCGGCCGGCGCGTATGTAGAAAACCAATAGGTCCGGCGAGGGTTAAGTAAACCTCTGCACGGTTGTCGGTTATAAAATGATGCAAATCCGCAATGCACTTAGTGTCAAGCATAATGGAGAAATATGGAAACTGTTAATTTGGCGTCGGAAATGATCTAAAATTACACCTCAAGCACTTCAAATCGTGACTTCATACATTCTTGGCAAGGTCTAATGCTTCACTTTTGCATTGTTTACCTTGCGTGACGTCAGTTATGACGTCACTAGGGTGATAGGAGTGCTTCGTCAATAACTCCCGATCAAAATGAGCTAGCCAGTCGGGACAGCCATCTTTGGACTTTGCAAGCTTGCCGAATCAAATGTTATGCAACATGTCCTCCTTTCAACAGCTTCGTGACCTGTGTTGCCCTAAAATGACATTGGCCTCAGGTAAACATTCTAAATTGCTTCACCTAAACAAAAAAACATATAAATCGACGCGTCTGAGAACAGAAAACACGATTGTATCGAAATGACGATAATGCGACCATTTTTGCGAAGCTATTTACCAAAAACCGATTGAATGCTTTGGGGCCCTTGACCTGCCCTAAGAGGTCAATGATATTTTAAAATGGGGTACCAGTCGCTGCGTCACGTAACGAAGCAAGCGCTCGTTTTTTTTCCGCGAGGCTCTAGCAGCTAGCTCAATTATAGTCCATGAGCTAAACATGGGGTTGGGGGATCGCTCCCTTCTCACTCACTATTTGGCCGGGATAGTGTTTGCAATTATTGTTAAAATCTAGCATTTTCAGATTTCAAATAACCCATTTTTCTCGCCCAAGTCTTTCAATTCAAGGTCATAACACCAGGTCACGTCAAGTGACCTTACCTCAAGGAAAGTTCCTGTGCTCATCATATCTAAATACACCGACTAACCGATCGCTTTACAACTTTCAGCGATTTCAATGGGCAACACTATATGTATTTGAAACGTTTACTTTGCAAGTTTGACATTGTTGACAGGAAGGCCGGGTCAATTTTGAGATCGCTCAAGTCAATGGGAGAAAATTGAACTGCGCTTTTTTGGACGGAACGCATAATAAACACTCTGAAAACATGTGGTGCTTGATGAGATACAATACTGAATGAGAAAATTGTTTGTTTTGTTGAGAGCCATCTTTTTCAGTCTGAAAAGGCCCTTGCAGAGCTATGACATAACTATGCTCTGGTGTAGTGATTGGGTTGTGCGAGCCAGCGACAGTGATCTGCGGAAGCGAGACTGTTCCCGTGGGACGATTGCCCTGTCGAGTGTCGGGACGGTCCAGCCGTCTCCCAAACGGTCACCCGAAGAGGAGTATGTGTCCTGGAATGGATCCGACATCAACTACAGGTTGGCTGGTGGGGTGACCTCCAGTCCAGAGAGGGAAGCATGAAGACTAGGGGCGATGCGGATTGTTTTTTTCCTGAGGATAGCGAGGACGGAAGGGATCTAGCACCCTTGACCCTTCCTTATACTGAATGTATCTCAGGCTGTTAAATCTCCTAAGTGTTTTTTTTTCTCGACATCGTCAAGGTGTCATTAATAAAAATATGAAATCCGGGAGAATAAATCAAATATAGAAATTGTGGCCAACAGAACATTATCAGTTGCGTTAAACATACTAGTGAGCATGATCACACACCCAGCTTATATATGAGCCATGTCATAATTATTTTTGATAGACATGCTTAAGTTATGAAATCATCTAAAGTGTTCGTAAAGTTCCACGATACGAATCTAATATCCTGCTATGCATCATGACCATTTCTGGTCAGGCCATGTCTTTGAACATAGGCCAAATTTTTCAAATGACCTTTAAAGATCAACTTTTGATTCATTCGAAGCGTTTTTTAATAAGAGGAACACGAGGCTGGTAAAATTAATTTCAAGCAAGTTTTAAGCTATAAAGTTTTTATAAAAACGCAATTTTCAAAAAAGGCCATCGATCGATTTTGATAAATATTACATTTTTGGATTCAGCTCACCGTCAGCTTTCGAATGGTATATATCGTTTCTTTTGAGCCCGAGATGACCTTCCGACGAACCGTGTGAGCGGAGCGCCCGGTTTGTGGATCTTGGGCAAACCGTACAGTCTTGGAGCCACCGAGTGAGATGGTAAAAGCTGTTGTGCTCTTCTGACTGATATTTCACCCCTGTCCTTGAGCCGGTTGAGCAGCTCCTTCATCTTCCTCTCCTTGGTTCTTGTCGGATCTGTCCTCACTTGCTGATACGCCCTGTCCGCCAGCAAGTCCTCGAGTTTCCCGGCGTACTGACCGACAGATAAGACCACGACTGTGTTTCCTTTGTCGGCTGGAAGAATCTTGATGTCATCCCTCGCCTGTAGACTTTTGAGTGCTGACCTCTCTTCTCGGGTGAGATTATCTGCCGGCGGTTTGGAACTACGAAGAACTGACGCGATTTTAGCCCTGACGACGTTGGCCTCCATGGGGTCTTTGATGTGTTTTATACCCATCCACTACCCACTACCCAGTGAATACCCAGTGAATGTGTTTTATACCCATCCACTACCCACTACCCAGTGAAAGTCCGTTAACAATTTCAAATAAGTGTTTCCGTCATTATTTTGACGCTCTTTCGATTGCCGCTTACCGCGTGTCGCTACGTGGCCCAGGAGCCAAGTTAGAGTGGGTCGTGTGAAAACGCATGCATGACACGGAAAACACAGGCCACCAGCACGGCGCGGTTTAACTAATAGGTAATGGAGAGGTAGCAAAATTGACCTGTCCCTCAATGTAGATATTTTGTCTGGGGATTACGCAAGGCGAATGTTCGGTGAGATCAGCAGGTATCTATGGCGCTTATTCAAAGTCGATCATGCACACTCATCATCTAATACTACGTCGTCGTCTTCTATACTACGTCGGCCGAGGACACCCTTTACCTTAGTGCCACTAATATGGGACAGTCTCACGCCTCATCCATCTGGCACTCATGCAGTCACCCATGTCCACAAGTAGGGGCTGCCCGCAGTATAGACATCGAATTTAAGGTGATTTGTGGAGAGAGAAAAAATCCAGAACGTATGTAAGCGTTCGGTCGCCTCTGACTGGAGTCGTTGCTAGTATGACAATCAGTTGGGATCTCATGGTGGATCTTATGGTCTGAAATGTTCAAGTCTTTCCTGGATTCCAATTTCGGCAATAAGTCGCAGCGTGAATCCTTCATACTACGTGCGGTCTTAGATTCTAAGCACGGTCACTCCGGTTGACCACAGGCTGCAGTCCACAGGTCACTTTGGATCAGTGAGTGAAGCTGTATAATTTTTTGCAAATAATAAAAAATGTGCTCATCGATCAATGTATGTTTTACCGTTTCGAATTCGCATGGATGCGTTTTTTGAGAATGAAATATCCGTAGCCTGAGGTCGTTTCCTATATCGTGCTAAATATTCATCAAGATCAAGGTTTTTTTTTATAAAACAACACCGGGCTGCAAATTGCATTAATTGGATTTTATGACAAATCATCGAAACCTAGTTTTTATACTCGTATTTTGCAGCACCTAGTAATCATGCATGAACATGACGTTACATTTTAGACTGACGCCCCTGTCGCTAAGCTGACAATGGCGCCCCTCTCAAGGGAAAAAGTCGCCCCCTCGAGCACCATTTGATTTAGAGCTCTTTCGCTGATTTCTGGATACGCCACTGGGTATCACTATTTTCGGGGCCAATTCAGCCAAAATCAGCCTGCTGGTTGTTGTTGTTGGACGATGGGTGGCTGCTGGGTGGGGCGGGTGCTGAAATTTCCAAAACGTGGCATATCTAGTAGTGGTAAGCTAGAATAAGATTGCAGGTTTTTTAGTATGCCGGTAATTTGGTGGTTTTTCGCTTGGGGCGTGGTAGCATGCCGGTGGCAGCCTTTGGGGAAAATTTTGCAACTCTAACATGTTATCGATACCCCGACAGACAGCACGAAAGACACGCTACTTGCTCCCCTAGGATGTTCCACACCGTAGGGATATGCTAGTGTGCTGCTGAAATCAGCCGGCGTTGAGGCGAGGTGTTTACTGTTTGAGATGTTTGCTGGGCGCTGGCGACAGGTCGAGTGAGTGGAAGCAGACGCAGCCGGCCCCAGCGGGCGCTCAGCTGGCGCCGACGGAGGGAGGCCCGGCCCAGGGTATATTGAGTGAAGCCCGGCCGGCGCTCAGTGTGCCGCCAGCGGGCCGCAGGGTTGGATCTACTCTGGGACGGCCGCCAACTGGACTGGCAGGTGAGCACACCGCGCACCGCCGACACTAGCTCTATATAGTTAGATAGTGCCGGCTCCGGAGGCGGCCGGCCGGCGCAGACCCCGGATACCAGCCCGGATTCTGGTGGCGCGGGCCGGGTTCAGCAGCGACCTGGGGGGGGGGGGGGCAGTGAATCCCGGCCAGTGAATCAGTTGTGAGGGCCGGCATTGCAGTGAAGGCGCCGTGAGTGGAGCTCAGAGATGTCGCAGTGCACTCTTCTTGAGAAGCGGAAGATAATGACCATGTGTGATGCAGGAAATTATGCCGCTATGATCAGATCACCATCAACCTCCCCCGATTCCTACAATCGCATAGTCCTGCAACGATCAATAACGCCCAAGGGTGTTTCCATCCAACAAAATCAAGCGAAGGGGCCGTTTAGCGGCTACACCATTCCGGATAACCCGTGACTTCCTTGGGGGGGGGGGGGGGTAGGGAAGGGCACCTCCTCTTCGTCGGAAGGTCATTTCATTCACAGACGAAATATGCCATTAGAAAGCTGACAGAGCTGATTCCAAAAATGCAATTTTAACCTTTTTTTCGATGGCCTTTTTAAGAATGGTGGTAAAAAACGTTGATTTTTTGTTCATCGGGCTGTCCCCGACATTCATAAAATCATATGCATTGGCATATTTTGGCATTAGTAGAGCAGACGTCACACGAAGGTTTTCCAACCGAGGAGAGGCGCTGTAGGTTTGTAGGTTGTAGGGTAGGTTTGTTGGTTTGTAGGTTGTAGGTTTGTAGGTTGTAGGTTTGTAGGTTGTAGGTTAGGTTAGGTCAGGTTAGGTTTGTTTAGGTTTTCCTAGAAAGAAGCACGTCCGGGTATGGCGCCTCTCCTTGGTTGGAAAACCTTCGTGTGACGTCTGCTCTACTTTAAAGGAAAAGGGCCACCTTTAACATGGGGATTGAAACTGAGATAGCCATCTTGTAGCCCGTGTCCGAAAACCTAACTGTCTACCTCCTTACGGCCGATTTCGGCCTCCATTCGTAGTTATCGGCAATTTTAAAAGAAAATACGCCAGGAATGCGTCCTTATCCCAGGAATGCGTTCTTATCCGACAATACAGCCACCCGCGGCGAGGCTTTGGTTTTTTACCAATCAGCTCCAACCAGCTCAGCTTTAACCAATCAGCTTATCTGACACAATCCGACGAGTCTGTCTTCTAAACGCTGATTGGCTTGAGTGTGACGTCATCGCTATGCCATCATACAGTAGGTGCCGTAGAGAGTATCAACATAGTACCAATATGTTAAATAGTTTTAAATACTTTTTCGCAAATTGTGCACTTCTGGCACCAGTTTTAAAAAGAAAATGAAAAATAATAATGTCAAAATGAAAAACAACGATATCTTCATATTTCACGAAGGTGGCCCTTTTCCTTTAAGCGTGTCCCAGTAGCTGAACGCCAAAAGAACAATATGTAGGCGAAAAATCGACCTCGGGCAGGAGCTGTGGGACTTGTACATGGACAAATTGAATAGATGCTAGCCTAGATCATGTCGTGGCTGCAGTCCAAGACATGTTCACTAGTTGCCGTTGCTGCCGCCGCCTGCTGCTGCCCTGCGTACCGGCTGGCAGCTCACTGCTGGACTGTTTGCGCGCCAGGCATCCTATTGGACGAGTGGGGTGGGTCGCAGATCTTTGAGAGTGAAACGTTTGGTCTATGTAAATGTAGCTGAAACTCTTACAAATAATCTAATAAAAAGGCAAAATTTCAGAGGACTCCATTGGTGTCTCAGTGGTGACAATCAGAACTTGATCAGAACTGTTATCATGCTGAATGCTGAAACTGAGAATAGGGCTGAGCTGGTGGGCTAGAATTTAATATGCAGGCTTACAAGGTCCCCAGTTAATCCAAAAATTTGTCAGACTTGCCTGTAGGCAAATTTATGCAGATGAAATGTTTCTGGCAGATAGGTAGCCCTGAGGCAAAATGCTATTCAAGCTTGTTCCGCAGCTCGTTGCGTTCCACGTGAGCCACTAAATCAGAGTCACACAACTCTGCCAAATGTGCTGAAAGGCCACGATTTTTTCCAGTAGGTAGGTATATTTATTATTTTTTTCACAGACACAACAAAAATACGAATGCAGGTCACTACAATTCATTCTGCTTCAATTACAAATGCTGGAATGTATTTTGCAGACTTATTATATTGAATCTTGAACAGACTATATTATATTACTTTGCTCATGGGCCCAGGCCAGTACTGTATGGCTGTATGTGCGAGTATAGCTCGCAGGTCGCCAAGGAGCACTGGCCCAACTCCCAAGTTCAAAATTGACACAAACCCTTCAAACAGAGCCCGAAAATTCACACCAAAGGGGGCTGAGAGAACACAAAAATGCACCAAACCCCAAAATGGCCAATCAAAATCTGCACTGACCTCAAATCCCCACAATGCTACACATCTGCACCACAGCAAGCCAAATTCGCATCCCGCTACACTAAATTTGCACCACACTAAACCAAATCCGCACCGCACCACACTTAAATCCGCACCAGACGAAGGAGTCCGCACTGACAAAATCTTGACAAAATTGCCATACTTTGCAGTCTGGCTCATGGCTATGTCCATTGTGATTCTTAGGTCTGATTATTGAAGTTGAGCTCACTTCCATCATCCATGTGCCCAAGACATTGTGGGCAGCATCAATAATCAAACATCAATATCTTGCTTTTGCTTATTAGGGAGCATTCTATAATCTTTTAAAAATGATAAATAAGGCCTTGTTGATATTCTTTGCAGTTTGCGACCTTCTTCTTGACAAAGTTCAAGCTACAATTTTCCAATTTTCATTTCAATCCTTTCCATGCATATTGAACATGTTACTAAAATACCAATTTCCTGAGTTTTGATTTCATGCGCAATGTTTGTACTATTCGCGGCAGAAGCGTAACAAAACTTTGTGCCACCGATTTGGCAGCTAGGAAAAAACTTTGCCCGATAAAAAAACAATCATATGACGTAATCGATCCAAAAGCTTTAAATTGGAATTTTTTAACAATTAGCCAACTATGGGCCGAATGTTTGCCAATTTCGTGTAAAGGGGCCCCTAATCTATGTCTTGCAACGCAAGAACAGTATATCAAAGCAATTTTTTGAAGGTGGGACAGTCCCCTTAAAGGAACTATCCCACCTTCAAAAAGGTACCGTTTAGGATTCGGAAATGTTACTCATGATATTTTGACGAATTCTGCAAGTTTTTACGCGTTTTCATCGTATACTTTTTGAGATATTGCGACTTTCATATTTCATCGTGACGTCATTTATATCGAATCTGTGACGTAATGAAGGATTTACTTCATGTCAATGTGAGGGGAAATTTGGCAGCAAATATATTTGCTCTCAAATATGACGCGGCTCATACAATAACAAGAGTGTCTCTGATTGGCTTATTCGTAAATCAAGTGATACTTCACTTGAATGTGTGACAGGCGTTCAAAAGGCAAATGAGTAATGACGTCATCAAATGGCCGTTAATAGTTAAGAGATAGGGCCTTAGCTAAGGCCCACTTTTCAAATGAAGGGAACGAATTTCTTTAACACCACGAAACTGAGGATATTGCGACCAGGATATATAGTGGTTTCTGAACCTGGCCGCCAACTTGGCTATCTCAACTCAGAACTAATGCAAAGGTGGGACAGTCCCTTAAATGAACAAATATTTGAGAGGGAGGGCAGTATGCAGAAAGAGCTATAACAGGACTCCCAAATGTGCTTTTCTGGGGTGCTGTAGCTCTATCTGTTTCTAAATTATGCATCATTTTGTTCAGCATTGTCTCAATAGTCTGAATAGTCTCAATAGTTTCAATAGTCTCAATTGTCTGAATGTTTTTACTGTCAACTATCATGTGTATGTTCATATGTAATATGTATGTGTTCAAATACGTTCTTACTGTGCAATTGACGTGGACGCCAGAGAACCTACACTTGTGCAGGGTCCCAATAATTTATCTATCTAATAGGACCTGGAAATAAACAAAATACTCTGGAATTGGGCATAAATTGGCTTTCAATACCTTAGCGACCTGACCTTTGAACTGGCCTTGAAAATGACATAAGTATAATAAAAAATGTAGTAAAGAGCAAGTAGCATACGAATATATTCAAGTAGCAATTACATATAAATATGTAATTGTATGTAATTATATGTAATTATATGTAATTATATGTAATAAAAAATGTAATAATAAAAAATGTGTTTTTGAACTTTGCCTACAGCCCAGGCTCCATTGCAAGATTTTCTGTGCCATTTTGTGATAATGGACAAAAAAGTTCAGAATTTTGAACTTTTTAACGATGACGCGATATCGCTTTATCACAAAATCGCAACAACCCACGGAAAAATCCTGTAGTAGAACCTGGGCTTACCAGTATCCTTACACATTTCATCGGTTTCATCTAACCATTTTGGGAAAGTATATTTAATAAGGTTTGCTTGTCAGCTATGATACATTTTGATTTGTGATATTTGAAACAGATTTAGATGCCCAAATGTTTAAAGCAATTATTTCTAATCATTGCAATCAATAAACTGTTGTTGTTATTTGGGTTAGGGCGCGTAACAGCTTGGCAATCCATAAACACAACACATATTTGCCTTCCTATGTAAAAAATATAGGGCTGATGCAGATAATCGTAATGGTTAATATCATCCAACATCACCCTCACTCTACGTACGTTGATAAATGATATTCGTATAACCCAGACTTCAGACAACTGCAAAACTGCAAACCATTATAGAGATCAGTGCTGCAAACACGCAGCAAACAAGCATTGCGCCAGATTTTACGCGCCATTATCCTAACTTCCATCAAAAAGATAGTTCAAAACCGCATGCTCCAGTCATTCCAACAAGGTACTATGGAACATCAAAGCAATTTTGATTTGTTACAACAGCTTCAGATCATGATGGCTTGAAGTTTGTTACACCATTTGCCAGACAAACCTCTACAAAATGTGTATCAATTACCAAACTAAGCAATTGTTGATATCAGTATTGGAAGTTTCCAGTTTCCACACAATGTTTCATAATATTATTCGATTTTTATATCAAGAAGTTGTTGTTGTTGTGGGTTAGGGCGCGTAGCAACTTGGCTCTTGCGTCCAACTTTTATATCAAGAAACTCAAATAATCCACAAATTGTTATTGAAACACCTCGTCCTCCACTTTAACATTTCACAGCAATAACAATACAAATTCAGAAGCAAACAAACCTTGCGCCAGATTTCGTATGAAACGCGCCATCATCCTGAAGTTTCTACCACAGGCGGTAGTTCAACCGCAGCCGTAGTGCGAAAACCCCTACCCACCTTATCCCACGGCGGAGCTCGGTTGCAATTTGTAAATACGCCTGCCAAATGCTATTCAGGGTTGTTAAAAAATTGCTCAATATGTCGGCAACATCCGACGATCGCGGACGGTCGCTGAGCGTGACGTCACGTTAATTATAACCAATGGACGAGCTGTTGCTCTCGATCGCCGAGAAGTTGAATATTTTGAACTTTCTGGCTGTCGCTGCGGTGTTGCTGGCCGCTACTGCTGTACGAGCATGCAGCTATGGAGCAGCAAATAGGTAAAATATTTACAAAATACCGTCCTCTTAGATTTTTCAATGCTGATTACTAGTCAGGATATCTGAAAGGCATTTTGACTGGTTGGATATTGGTCTCACTTCTGATTTGTTGGTGGGGATCAGTGCCAGAGAAACCGTGGGCGACCGTCTCCCCGGGCCCCATTAATTCCATTTTCTGGGGGGCCTAATATATAACGAAAGTGGGCCCTTTTGAGTTTTAAAGAAAATTAACCACTTGGGCCTGTATTGGTGTTCTAAATCTCATTCCAAATATCGGAGCGCTATATCAGTGAGTAGATCTCAATGAGTCGGAGTTCACAGCAAGCTAGTGGGCCCAGTCTGAAGATTCCAGGGCCCTGTTCGCTCGCTGTTTTTATATCAGCGTGCTGTCGGTTTTCCCCATATAAGGAAGTTATTGCTGGCGCGGCTTGGCCTCTCATTGGTCTAGCGAATAGATCACTTGAATTTGACCAATGAGGAGCCAAGAAGTAGCAGCATGGTCTGCTGATAAATAAACGGGGTGCGACCAGAGCTCAGGACAAACCTTCGTATGACATTTCTTCGTCGCGCAATTCTTCGTCCTCAAATCTTCGTCAGCGCATTTATTCTTGTCGCATTATTTCGTCTCGCATTTCTTCGTAGGCGCAAATATTCGTAACGCATTTCTGCGCCCATGAAGGGAGCTGTATGACCCCTGAAAGCACCCACTCAATAAAGCAATAGCTTTGGACTAATTATCATTTTAGTGATTATCAACCCATGCCACAGATAAACAACATACACAAGCGTACTCCAACCTTTGATATTTGTTTTAACCTTTAATGCCACGTTTTGGCGTCAAAAAGATAGTGGCATCACTAGCGAACGATGGCACAGGCAAGCTATCATTAATAGATATCGATACATAGGATATCGATACATACCTATATAATATGCAGAAAACTTTAATATCCAACGCCACAAACCTCAAAACACATCTGCGTGACGCAGATGCGTTTTGAGGTTTGAGGTTTGTGTGGCGCGGTTGCCGGTGGGCTCTGGAATGCCGGTTGTCGAGTGTCGCCCAGTTCCTCGGCGTGACGTAATTGTGACGTCAACAAGGTGAAAACAAATTCATCGGTGTTGCTAGAAGTTGCTCGCATGCTGCCACCGGTTGCCGGGCGATCGGTTGCCCAGAGTCGCCGAGCAACCGATTGCTGAGAGTTGCCGGCGGAAGTTGCCCGTGTACAACGGCCTTTAGTCTCAGTTCAATATACCGATCTTCACGGATATATGCGTATTGCGTTACTCGGAATATCGCAATGCGTTATCGCGCAAAGCTGGCCATCGAGTAGGTACGGTTCTCCAGGAAGTCTTGTTGGTTTTGCCTTTTCGGGCATATCTGGTCCTATATAATGTTCAAATGCATAAGTATCAACTATCAACCCGAATCATGTGTATGCACAATGCACATTTACCACGAGACTGTGAAATTGCATCGTTGTATGCCAAATACTTTCCGAGATATTCACCAAAAACCTCATTTTCTGCCGTTTGGGGTATTCTGGCCGCAATTTTCCTGGGATCGCCTATGACATCAGTAGAGCTATCTAACGAGAGGAACGCGGAAACACAGAATCGTGAATGAATCGAGCGCGTAGTAAACGGTGTATGAAAGGGAGACTCGGCAGAGGCTATCCGGGTGGCCGGCGCGCGGCGCGCCCTTAGGCATCGGCCGACCCTTCGGACCGCGTGGGGTCAGAGGTCGCGCTCGGGAAGTCTCGGGTCTGGGTTTTAGCGCTGTGCAGTCAGGAAGGGAGCATAGGATAGCGCTAGCCCGACTGACTAGTATCTCGGCTGATTCGTGTGGGGTAGAAGGGGGCACAGAACGGGATGGTGGCTAGTGGTGGATGATGGGATGGTGGTTAGGTTAGTGCGTACTGCGTAGAACGTAGCTGAACATGCATTGTTTTTTCATGGCAAACAACATGCAGCATAATGTGCGGGATTATGCCAGAACTCATACAAAAAGGAAATGATATTTCGGCCGAGGGAGTGGATGAGTGCCATGACAAAGCATGACGATGCTGCCAAAATCGGGATGCTTTTTTGCCCCCCTTTTTTTACCCCTAACATGCAGCGCTTGATCCGAACTTAGAGGTCTCTGACTGACCTTAGACCTTAAAATCGCACCCGTCCGGTGCGCCACCTTTTCTTCAGGGGCGCTCTTCTTGGTTGTATCTGTTCTTACCAATAACTAAAGCAAATCGAATGTATAATAACAAGGCATACCTCGAACACAGTTTTATTCACACCCGCTCGTGTGCATACTTGTTTTGACCTATACCTTCTCGCATCATAATATCACTTCAGTGCTTAACCCTCAACGGAATTTTGGGTTTTCTGCATATACCCCGGCCGAGGGGGGGGGGGGGCGATTACGACCCCTCTCAGTCTTTTTGCCCCTAATTGAGCTAGCGCCTTGCGGATAAAACTGAGCGCGTGCGTCGTATGAAATGCAGCAACTGGTACCCGAGTTTAATGTCTCAGGTCAACCGATAACCGATAAACTCTTTGCATTAGCGAGACTCCACACTTTAGATTGGCATTGTCATCGTATTCATTTTCCATCCAGTTTGGCAACAAAACGCAAAAGTTTATATTTGCCCCCAAAACAAACTTTTGCATTTTCTTGCCACACAAGGCGTATACTTTGTTTAGTGATAGACCCAATCGAAAGAGTGAAGCATGGCGCATCTATTTTCGGTGAGTTCCGACCGACTGATAGCATAGCCTTTGAGTAATTACCGGTTTTGTCGAAAAAAAGAATACCTACCACGCCGTCTGCTGAGGGCTGTACCTTGTGACGGCCGCCCGACCGAGGCGACCCCTACTTTGAGTCGACAACTGCGCCGGTCCGCCGCCGGACAGTCAGTTGAGTGTGAGTGGTCAGCCGTCAGTCGCCAGTTGTAGTTGCGAGTTGTCAGCCGTGAGTTGATTGTGGCAGTTCACCGTCAGTCACCTGCCGCACGGTCAGCTCAAAGCCGTTCACGCTGAGTCCCGGTCACTCGCCATGTGACCCGGTCTCTCTCTCTCTCTCTCTCTCTCTCTCTCTCTCTCTCTCTCTCTCTCGCTCTCTCTCTGAAATCAAGAAATACAGTGAGGTGCCGAACTGAACTCTGTTACTGAAAGACACGCCGCGAGACGACAATGTACGCTCTGGCCGATGTCCCTGCAGTATGCCGGAGTCGCTCAGTATATGTGACCTCACTGTCCCACATCCCCGCAGTATGCCGGAGCCGCTCAGTATCAGTGTGCTGGGCGCGGGCGTGGTCGGCCTGCACGTGGCCGTGCGACTGCAGACGGACTTTCCGGCGGCGCGGGTCACCATAATCGCCGCCGGCCAGGGCGCCCAGACGACCAGCATCGGCGCCGCCGGCATCTTCAGGCCGGGCGTCTTCAACGCCGCCACTCCCACACTCACACGGTGGGTGATTCACCGGGGAAATCTCTTATGAAACAATTAGGAAGTTCTCCAATGCCTATCCATCAACACGTGTTGGGCGGGGAAAAGCCGTCTGTACCGATTCATTAACACGTGTTTCGCCGGGAAGGCGAAGTCTGTACCTATCCATTAACCCTATTAGTGGCAGGCTCCTGGCTACCCCCTATTAGTGGCAGGGGGGGGGGCTGTTTACGACCCCCCCTTGATATCTCGAGATCTAACGGGCCGATTTTCAAAATTCAAACGGCATTCGATTTCCCTCAACGTGATCTACATTTCTAAAAAATAAAAATTAAAAAATGTCAATAGGGGGGGTAGAGGGGGGTAAAAACGGGCAAATTGCAGATACATTTTAGACTGTTTATCACGGCCAGGTTTCTGAACCAATCTTAACGCAACTTTTGCCGATCGATAGAGAATGAATCAGGAATTCACATGGATCCTAAAAATATGCATTTTCAAAAATCATAGGCGGATACAGATCATTGAGATTGGGGGTACACAAAAAGTATAGTAAAAAAGGTTTTTGTTGGTGCTGTTTCTAAAAAGGGTGGTAATGGTCTTGTTATGTTATAATTTTCTTATGAGAGAACGACTAAAATTGTATTGGTAATGCATAGGCGGTGTCAGGGCACCTATGTTGGGAGGTAAAACATAACCCCCCTTTTTGGACGCCTGGATCCGCCTATTATTGCAAAAACGTGTCAAAAGAGGATGCACAATAACTGTATATGTTATCACATGATACCTTTTATTCACTGTTCGTAAAACTGGTGCAGCATCGTGATCTTCGCCCAAATGACTCGCTTCACGAATAGGACCCCCCAATTTCCAGTGCTCTGGAGCCGCCCCTGGTAAAGTTATGAACTTGAAATTTTCAGGGAATGTGCCCAATTTAGTTTTAGGAAAAGTCAGAAAATTTCAGCATCGTAGCTTCAGCGGTTTCGGAGATATTCCCGAAAAACCTGAGGGGTGGATAAAAACAACCCCCCCCCTGCCACTAATAGGGTTAAAGGGACTATCCCTCTTTAACATGGGGTTTGAGTTGAGATAGCCAAGTTTGCGGCGAGGTTCAGAAACCACTATCTATCTAGGTTGCAACCCCCGCGGCCTCTTGGTGTTGAAGAAATTCGTTCCCTTCATTTAAAAATGGGCCTTGCGCAAGGCCCTATCTTCAGCATGGAGCGACCGTTAGTGTGACGTCACCTCGTTTAGTCATTCTGATTTAAATGGGTTTGTTCGTTGAAAAATCGCTTAAAACTTGGTCTGAACTTTGTTGTGGTGTCTACAGAGTAAAAAGAATCAGCTTTATGACAGTAATGTGGCCTGGGGAAGGAGGTAATTTTGGGCTGTGACGTCACATATTTGAAAGTTTGTGTTTGGAATATGGGAAGCCTAAGATGTTTAATGAAAAATAAATGCCAGAACCGTGTTCCTGGTCATCCAATCTATAAAGTCGGGCACAATTTAACTGGTTTTAACAACATTTTAGAAGGTGGGATCAAGATTACTTTACTAATAAGGTTAGTTCACTAAAGAATTTTTGCCGCCCAGGTGACGTCACATAATATGGTAGCGATTTGGTAGCCATTTGCGAATACATAAATGACTTGCGTGAGACATTTATAATGCGAGGCATTGTTCAAGGCCGTACATAGGTTATTATTTATAAGTTATAATGTAAATACCTGCCGCACTCTCGTATTTTGCCTTTTAATAGGTAGTGATAATGGGCAAATTTGCGATTTTAGATCGGGCTATTGAGGATTCAGACGGCTCTAGCTTTATTTATTAGATCGCTTATAAAATCACCAGGTTTTCTGTCATTATTTTCCTTTATAGTGTCTGTTCATCAGAGGTTGGTTTGTATCGCACAATTGCAATGAAATTGAAATGCTGATGAGTGATGAAATCTTTATTCAGCTACGAATGTTTTTAAATTTTGGGTTGAGCGTAGCGGTATATACTGCCTTGAGCATGGCCATCAGATATGCAATTAGCCCCATAACAATGCTGCATTGGCTATATTGACAAAGTGATGGTCTGAGTAATGTACACCATTTGCCTCTTTACAGTTTTTGACATGTTTTAAATTGTAAAACCTAATAAAATCATGCATTAGAAAATATGTGGTAGTCATTAAGCCAGCGTCACACTTGTTTTTGCAACGAAGGAGAGGCGTTTTACCCAGAGATGCTTGCTAATCAAACCAAACCAAACCTAACCAAACCTGGCCTAACCTTACTTACAACCAATACTGTATGAGTCATTTGACCTTATCCTCAATACTTTAAGTAAACTGTAATGGCAAAAATACAATACAAAAGCGATATATTTCGAGCACTGCTCTTTCTCAATCGGTTCGGAAGTGCAGAACACGTCTCACTTCAAAGTAGCATTTCGTCACATTTGCCGCTTAGCCCGAAATATCATCTATCGCGTGACAACTATATAAATTGTCCTCCCATACCAAAGCACACGATATATTACCCTACATACCCTACCCGTAGTACAGTTGAACACCGGTATGAATACCCATATCATAAGTTTCACGTATTCACGCTCAAGTTGTCTGTCACCCTACATAATCACCTCCAACTATGCAAGAATTTGCCACGACACTGTGTTGTAGTTGATTTTGGGCCTATGTTCACGAATTCTAATGGATTCTGTAATTTTCCTGTCTGCTTCATCTCTACAAACATTCATGATACGAGCCGTTAATCTGGTGTCATCTGGACAGCTTGACGGATGTTTTTGCACTACATGGTCCCCGAGGGGCGTGCCGGCCTCCTTGTTGATCCCACTTCTGAGATGCTCGTTGTAGCGCAGCCTAACTGGTCTACTCGTCTCCCCAATATAAGTGTCTCCACATTCACAAGTGAGCTCGTACACCACGTTTGTAGTCACACATTTGTCTTTTAACCCGCGCGGGGCTGGGGGGGGGGGGTAAATTTTACCCCCCCTCGCGAATTTTTGCGATATCTCAAAAACGGCGGCGCGCAGCGCCGCCAAACTTTCAGTACCTTTTCTTACATCAATTTGACACGTTCCCTGAAAAGTTGAGCGAAATCCGTCAGAAAATTTTTGAGAAATTGACGTTTTAGTGACGTCATGTTCGTCATTTTCGCCTCAAAAACGGCAAAAGTTCAAACGCCGCTAACATCTTCATTTTTAAAGTAATCAAGACGTTACAAAAAAGGTTATACGTAATTTTACTTTGTCTATCAAATGGCTATCTCGGTTTTTTGAAAATTTTGGATTTTGGCCTAAATTTTTTCAAAAAACTGACTTTTTTGGGAAAATCATTATAAAATCCAAAATTTTGAGTCTATCGAAAAAAACCGGAATATATGTCAGAGAAGTGGTCTATGTGCACCTACATACTAAATTTTAGAAGAATCGGTTCAAAAATGTGGGAGTTATTCAAAATTTTATGACGTCACGACACACAATTTTTTTGAAAAATGACTTTTTTGGAAGTTCTAGACCTCGTACGGAAACAAAAATAGCACCATTCGATTCGCCGTGAAAAACTGCATCAGATAGACACCTTTTTAGGCCTTAACAACCAACTTCGAAATTTGACCTCACTTGACCTGACCTTGACCTGACCTCGACCTGAAATTCATCCAGAGGTGGTCCATATCACTTATTGAGTGTGCCTATTGAATTCTATGAGTAAAATGGCCCATAAAACATGTGTCGCACATGCCCTTTTCTATATTTTGTTTTTTGGTGACCTGACCTGACCTGACCTGACCTTGACCTTGACCTCTGAATGATATTGTATGCAACTAATATTGTCTTGGTAGCCTAAGAACACGTTTTGGGCGATCAGTCTCAGTCCATGACTCCATTCTTCGGCAACTACGGTGCAAGGCCGATACTGTAGAAACTTGCAATTTGTACCCTTGACCTGACTTTGACCTTGACCTCAAACTTTAAATTAAGTACATGTTTTTAGTAGTTCGTGATGAGAGCTTTCGATTGGCGTTTGAATTTTCCAAATCCGACCGTTAGTTCGGGAGATAACAGGGGGGGTAAAATTTACCCCCCCCCCCCCAGCCCCGCGCGTTCGGCTGGAGACCCCAGCCCCGCGCGGGTTAAGCCCGCATGGCAGCAGTGACAGCGCCGCAGTCCCGACGGACATGGCGCTGTCTCCAGGCGTGTCCTAACGAGCCGTCTTTTTAATGTGTTTTCGTTAGTCCATGCTATTTCAATTGGCAGGCCGGAACTTCGCACTGCGCCCTTCACCTGTCACCTGTGCTTTTGTATTGTATTTTTGCCATTACAGTTTACTTAAAGTATTGAGGATAAGGTCAAATGACTCATACAGTATTAACTATGATTTTCCTCATAACGCTGAACTTAATCTTACTTACAACCTACAATATTAAACCTACAACTCTGCACCAAGCCATTAGCCAAATCCGCTCCGCACCATACCTAATTCGCACCAGCCGAATAAGCCCGCACCACCAAGGGCGGTGTTTCACGGGACGCTGCTACCACGCTGCTATCAAATTGCGCGAGCTGACGTCACACTTGTGGTAGTGTTGGAGCAATGGGCCTGTTGATGTTTCCATGGAAACCCAATTTGACACGTGTAAAAGCAGGCGTGCTGCTATCACCGGTGAAACAGGGCCCAGATCTCGTCGAAGTTACCATACTTGCAGATTGGCTGCTCCAGTACACATTCATTATTCATGGTTTCCATATGACGTTCAATATATCTTTTGCTGGATTATATGAAATTGAAATAGCTGTGCAAAATGTGCCAGACCATGTTTCTAAGTGACTTCAATGATTTCGAAGTTAGAACTTCATCACTCACTGGTCTTCCTATGTAAGGAACTATGGGCAGTGGGCACAGTCTAACGTAGCTAATGAACCTGCAGTTCAGCTTCAACCTTACATTAAGCCAAGGTTTCCTGAGTGTGCAATATGCATTCAAAAATAGATGTGTTTGGTGTGGACGAAGAAGGTGATGGTTCTTTGTGCTGAAAATGTTTAGTGTTGTATTCATATTTCAGCATAGTTCTTCAACTCAATTACTTGACCTGTTGCGGTCACCCATTATCTCAAGAGCACTGCTCAACAAAATGAAAATGATTTTTATGGGTGCTATTAAAGTACGAACATTAAATATCATCAGCTCACCAATATTCTTCTGAATCATGTGATTTTTTGTATCTCTAAATGATTTCCATTTCATAAAAGAACATACTCCACCCTTGTAACATTTATTGTACATGCCACCTTGGAAATACATTCATCATGATTCATGTCACTGTAGCACTTGTGCTTGCTCATTTGCACCTTGCGGCAGCACTGACAGTTGCTCACAATGTTCTATGTTAAGGTATTAACCACAAATTATAATGGTAGACAATACTCTACTCAATTAACTAGGTACTTATTGGATGAGAGAAATGTAAAAAATGGACCAGTCAACCAGGTCCCTTGCTTTGGTGATCTCTTGATTGTTCTCGTATCAAGTGAAATTCAACATTTTATGATTTTACACATTATTAATATTCACTAGAAATAAATATTTGTGCTAAAAAGACCAATACTGGCATGTTTTCTTCTCTTGAAAGGCATAACACAGCCTTTTTCACACTTCAGCCCATTATCTTGTATTCAAAGTGGCTCAGATACGAGTCTTCAGTTCCTTTGGTAGTGCAATATGAGGCATACCAAGTTCCAGTGGTATTTTTGAAGCATACTATAGATCACTCGCCGAAACAATGCACCTCATAGAAGTCTTGCTATTGTTAAGTGAATGCAAGGCTATAGAACTCCAGGTAAGGACGCCAGCCGTTTGACCTTGAACGCCGCCGGCCGATGACGTCATTGGAGGCAAGCCGGCTCGGCGGACACACAGGGCGAATGCATAACGGAGGGGCGTTGGAACGTTGCGGGAGCCAGGGAGATATTTTAAAGTGGTTGCATACCACCATTGTTTGTTGATTGATCTACAGACTGCATCCTTTTAAACCTCAATGCATCCTAGGCCTGGATGGTGCGTACATTCGTGGAACGATCACCCCGTCCGACGTCCGTGGTCGAAGCTGTCATAGTATTTAAGACACTAAGACGGGTGCAATAACGGCGATCCGATCCCGTCTCTGGCGAATTTAGAGGGGTCGTAAGGACCCAGGCAGAATCTGACCGTCTATTTTTAGGGAAACGGGGTGGGTGAATTGGCAACCGATGGCTTAACCCTATTCCCGGCGGGGGGGCCTCAGGAGCCCCCCCCCCTGAGGTTTTTTGGTTATTTCTCCCAAACGCGTTGAGCTAGGAAGCTCAAATTTTCTGACTTTTCCTAAAAGGCTTCTACGCAACATGTCTGAAAATTTTGAGTTGATCTGACCTCAGGTCAGGTCACCAGAGGCGGTTTGGTGACCCTACCTCAGAAAAGTTTGCAATCACGCCAGAGCTAGAGTTTTTGACCGATCAATTTCTTCTCTTCAGGCTTTAGTTAGGGTACCAGTATGTGCAATTTGTGTATCTCGGAATTTTGATATCGGTGACCTAAGGTCAGGTCAGTTTCGCGACCTCCCCATTATAAGTCAATGGGGGAAAAATCAACTCCCTGTTTTTACCACTAAAACGGGTCGGAATGGCCCCATATACCATACATGACTTCATATGCGATCAACCTTCACTACCTTGAGGTCTGTTTTGCTGTTGGGCAGCTGTGAGGTCATGTGACGTCATCAAAGGTCACCAAAGGTTTTTGGCCAATAACTCCGTACAGGAACAAGATACAGACGCGTGGATGGTCTCATTGTGTTCAGCTCGTCAAGACGCATCGAATGATATACATGATGACCTCGAGATCACGTGACCTGAGGTCAACCTTTGACCTTGACCTTGCGAGGTCAACATATATATCATTCGATGCGGATTGACGAGAGGATCACGATGATGCCCTTAGTTTGTTCCTATCTTGACTAATTCGAAAGTTATTCGAGAAAAGCTCTCTCCATATCTAGCGCCGCCATTTTGACTTTTTCGACTCCTGTGACGTCATCTTTGACCTGACCTGAAAATGACCTTTGTAAAAATTGTAGATCTTGACCGTGCGTATCCGATGCCGTTTACCGTTTGTCGCTATCTTGCTTCGTTTTCGAGATCTCAGGGGGGGGGGCCGAATCGCCCCCCCCCCCCCGCCAGTTTCTTGTCCCGGCGGAGCCCGCCAGGAATAGGGTTAAGAGATGATGAGAAGGGATCCCGTCGTCGATTGTTGTTTGACAGACAACACATGTTGTACTGGGCGTATGACCATCAGAGGTAATGCCTGAACGTAGGCAAGCATAATTGGTCTGTCATATTGTTTAGGAATATAAAATGGTAATGGAGATCATTGAGGATATGATCTCTACATTACGGGAATTCACTAATTACTACGGCCCATAGGGGCACCGCCGGAGCTGTTGTTTTGCCATCGGTCACAGGCAACTCCAGGGAGCTGCAGTACCCGGCGGCCAAAGCCAGGGTATATTGAGTGAAGGGTAGGACGAACTTTGGTAGGAATTTCTAGTATAACTACTAGAAAACCTACTATATGTGGTCGGGATTAGCACAAACCTAGTTCAAACTAGAATATGGTAGCGCTTGTGGTTGGCAGTCGTGACGCGCACGTGACATTCATTTATTAATTTTCTTAAATAACAGGTTTTAGGGGCCGATTAAGTGGGCAGATACATTCAATTAGCTATTAATAATTGATTATGCAAACATTCAAGAGTCTACATCATTCAGTTCTAGCCGAAATCACGCGGCGCTCCCAGGATTCGAACTCACGACCCTCGGATCCGTAGCCCGATACGCTACCGACTGCGCTACCGAGGACCGCGCGCCGACGATCGGAGAGCCGGATCGCGGGTGCTGGCGTGCAGAGAAATCTTTACCCTGTACGCCGTAGAAGATCGGCTGGGTTTCGTGAAAAATGGTAGAGGAATTGTCGAAAGAAAATTCATCGATCTATCATTTGAGACTAAGAACCATTGATTCATTCAAATGTTGACCGAGATATCGCTCGCCGAAAACAGGCCATTTAACATGTAAACCCTATGGGCTGGTAGGAAATGTACGCCGTGGAGCAGCAGTGCTACCAACTAACTTCTGCGGGGGCCGGCCAAAGCGGCCACCTCGTCGACTCGCAGGTCCTCTGGGATTCCGTGATGCTTTAGTGCTTCACCCACAGAAGCACGGGCATAGCAGTAGGATGTGGGGCTAGGTGTCTGTCCACCTCTTCATTCAAAGAACAACGTGTACAGCGCCTGGTCCCGCCGAAGCTCGGTATCGACCGTGACTTATTCACAACTGGCGGATCCAGGAAGCGGTATTGGACACTGCGGGGGCTTACCCCAAAAAGGTTTCTCGGAATTAACTTAAAAAAACTCGGATTTCGATTCCTTGCGCACTGCTGTGCGGTGTGATTAACCAACATTTCCTCAGAAAAGTTGTGAAGTTTTCATTTATTCTCGAAAATCGATTTCGGGCGCTGCCCTGGTTGTTGGGAAAGACATTTGCCCCAAATGCCTTCCCCTGGATCCGCCAGTGGCCGTTGCCCCACTCCGAGCTTGACTAAAGACGTCTTCAAACCTCACCAGAAACCGATGGTAAGGTGAATTTAAATCCAATAACTCATCTCTGTCTGCCCGCCTAAATATACTACACATGGTACAGCACCCGGCCCTGTCGGAGCTATGAGCCGATCGTGATATTTTCGGCTTTCCCCATCCCAAGCTCGATTAGAAACGTTCTCCTTCCCCACCCGATTGCTGATGTCAATTCAAATTAAATGCCTCATCTCTGTCTGCCCGACCATAACCCATTCATTGCACACTGTTCAGCGCCCGGCCCGCCAGAAGTATCCTAGCGCGCTGAGCAGTTGCCTCCAGCCGCGTCATCGCGAGGCCCCGCGCGGCCCATAAATGAATACATTGCGCGAATAGCCGTGTCGCCCCCCTGAGTGAATGTTTGCCATTCGATTTGGCCAAAATCACAATAAATTTGCATGTTATTGATAGAAAATGGCGTTAGTATCTAACTTTTGCAAAAGCGGCGCAAGACGCATTTGGTGGCACAGTTTTTTTCCTTCACGAGAAAAACTTCATCGAAATTTGCAGGCCTCATCTAAAAGGCAAAATTAATGCTTGGTTCATTCGAATTCGACCTATTGAGGCCCGGTTTTGGAAAAATCAAGCCTTACTGAGTCAAATGGTATGCTTTTTATAATATTTTAGCCCTCAACTTAGGCGTCAGCCCAGCTTAAAACTCGGCCTCATTTGTATAGATCGTTATGGGGTGAAGGGATTTTTGCCGCCCACGTGACGTCACGGTAAAGGAATTCTGAGGCTCGTGAACGGGGGCTGGGTGGGATAGTCCCTTTAAAGGGACTATCCCACCTTTAACATGGGGTTTGAGTTGAGATAGCCAAGTTTGCGGCGAGGTTCAGAAACCACTATCTATCTAGGTTGCAACCCCCGCGGCCTCTTGGTGTTGAAGAAATTCGTTCCCTTCATTTGAAAATGGGCCTTGTACAAGGCCCTATCTTCAACATGGAGCGACCGTTAGTGTGACGTCACCTCGTTTAGTCATTCTGATTTAAATGGGTTTGTTCGTTGAAAAATCGCTTAAAACTTGGTCTGAACTTTGTTGTGGTGCCTACAGAGTAAAAAGAATCAGCTTTTTGACAGTAATGTGGCCTGGGGAAGGAGGTAATTTTGGGCTGTGACGTCACATATTTGAAAGTTTGTGTTTGGAATATGGGAAGCCTAAGATGTTTAATGAAAAATAAATGCCAGAACCGTGTTCCTGGTCATCTAATCTATAAAGTCGGGCACAATTTAACTGGTTTTAACAACATTTTAGAAGGTGGGATAGTCCCTTTAATAACGTTGGTACTTCTTCAGATAGAATTCGATCGCTAAAGTTATTATATGAAGTATACCACATGATGTATTTTGACCTCCTGATATGCCTGATAGTAAGGGAAGACCAGCCCCCGTTCACGTGCTTCAGAATTCCTTTACCGTGACGTCATCACGGCGTAAGAATTTTCCTTTACCCATAGTAACGCATGCAAGGCATGGTGTGTTTCAGGCGGGCTAAGGAGAAATCCAAGGCCTATATGTGTTCAAAAGACGTACCACTAAGCCAATGGATTCGTCTCATTACGATAAATGGGGTTGAAATCGAAACATTCGGCCTATATTTATCTGAAATGGGCCAATCAAATGGTCCTGCAACTCATAATGAAGGATTTCATCTGCGTTAAAAAATTTGTTTCAAGTGTTTTTTTATCAGCGACAGGGGAAATCCTTCACAATTGCTACCAGATTACTACCATATTCCCTCGCATTTCTGTTGCGCATTGCCTCACAAATCAGAGTTTTGTGAAGTTTATACTAATTTAATTGTCATTTTTTACTGATTTTTTCGATTTTTAATTATTTCAACGCAGCATGGTTCAGATAGCTCTCATAGTTTGCTGAAGAATGTGGCTTTTGCTTGTGAGATGATGTTTTTCGTACTCCAGCGTAGATGGGTAGCCATACGGCTTCCACGGTTGACAGTGATGACATCAGTCATCTTTTGCAAGCTCGTTAAAGATTTGGGCTGTAAGGAGTACGAAAAACATCATCTCACGCTCTCAGTCCCAGCGGATAAAAACAACACCTAAGAATGGCTTTTGCTTGGTTATTATCAAGTAATCTGTGATTTGGTGCGCCGTGATCGTAGCATTATGCAAAATGCAAATAAATAAATAAATTTTGAAGTAAAGTTCACATGAAAAACCAATTGTTAAAGCATAATAATTGTTTAAACATAATGATGCAACATGTGTCTCCGAGCTGGATCTCATATTTCAAATGAATACTGAAAATGGAAAAAACAGAAGATGGATCTGCGGAGTCACTGAGATCACAAAGTGCTCTTCATTGTTGGTAGTTGAAGTCTGAAGATGTCGAGAGAACTTGTGAATCTGCATACCAGGTCCTGACTTGCTTGATTGTTCAAAGCTATTTTAATTCTCATAATTGTGTGTAGTGACTGTGCAGTGTGCACACTGCACAGCACCTAGAAATGTGCAGGTGGCTGGTAGGTGGGTTAAACTTCGGAGGTGCGAATTTGGATGTCAGTTTTAAAATTCATGGTTTTGCCTTGTAGAGTAAGCTCTGCTGTTATTTTTGTCTTTTTATAGTTGTAGGTACATCTAATATAGCTGTTAGTTTCATTTTTATTAAAATGCTCAACCAGAATTTGCACGTTTCATGCATGAATGGCTAAGTTTGGGGCGTTTATTCAACTCTGGCTGCTCAAGTTTTTCAAAGGCACATGGCACAGCACGACTTCGGGCTAGATCAGCTGGTACCTACCTGTTGACTATTTTCTGTTTTTGGTGGTAATGTGTTAGCTGTTTGCCTTTTGCAAGGTGGTCAATGAAATAAAATAATGCGTTATTTTGGAATGTTTCCTTGACAGAAGCCACCCTTAAATTTGATGCATTAGTACCAGGGGCGGATTCGGGAAAACTCCAAGGGGAGCGTCATGAATCGAAGTGGTGCCCCTACCTATGCCCAAAATTAAAACCTCAACGGATTTCGGCCACTTAATTTTGGTGGTGCCCTATTTTCAGTTTTTTTATTTTCTTTATTTTTGGTTAGTCATGTGCAGGGGCGGTCGCAGACTTGGAGTTTGGGGGGGGGGGGGGCAACTTGGCAAAGGAGCCCCTGCGCTGACCCAGGGGGCCCGGTGCTAGCTTAAAGGGGCCCATGGGCGTAGTGCACGGGTGCAGAAATCCAGGCCATGGCCGGTGAAGCGGGGGGGGGGGGGGGTAGGGAGCGGCACCCGAGCGGAAGCTCATTGCGAGCTTGAGGGTGTACCATGTCGAAAAAATACCGATAAGTGGATTTTGAAGTATTGATATTGTCAATAATTCACACAACTGTGAATGGATTACCGCAAAAGTAAAGGCGGCTTAGGCGGCTAACTTTGCCATTTTCTAAGATCATCGTGCTAAAACTTTTGACAGTGGGTCATCGGTAGAGGTCTGCACCGGCCGGCTACAGCCGCGGCTGGCTGCAGCCCCACGGCTGTGGGCCGGGGCGGCTGCAAATATCTCCAAGAACACGGCTACGGCTGTGGCCACGGCTGTGAGATTTAAAGCTCAATCTTAAGTACTCAAATATAAAATTTCAAATCCTTAATCTTACATTCTGATAAGCAGTCTAGCCTATAAAAATTGAAATCATGTAAAGGATGCCCAGCAACATTGAAAGTGGTGAAGCCTTTGAAAACCTGTAATGGTTTTACCATTTGCTGTAGGGGAGTTTGCACTCTGGTACAGAATACTAATTATAGATACCAATTGTTCCTTCATCATCAAGAGCTTGACAGTTTCAGAAAATGCAACATGTTGCATTGTCACATCCCTCTCAAATCAATCTCATCTGGTCATTTGGAGAGCACCTTACAGCTATTGAAGACGAGCGTACAATAATTCTTTCAGGTAATAGAAAAAGAAATCACGCCTAGGTAAAGGCAGGTAAAAGCTTAATAAAATATTATCTAAAATAACTCTTAGATGTATTTCTGGATTTTCGGCAAGTCCAATTACATAATATAAAACTGGCGCTTTATGTTCTAACTGGTGTGTGAGTGACCGCTAACAGAAAATGCTGATCAACGGAGCCAATGGAATTAGATTATAAGTGAGCATGAACCTTACTTACGGTTAAAGGGACTATCCCACCTTCTAAAATGTTGTTAAAACCAGTTAAGTTGTGCCCGACTTTATAGATTGGATGACCAGGAACACGGTTCTGGCATTTATTTTTCATTTAACATCTTAGGCTTCCCATATTCCAAACACAAACTTTCAAATATGTGACGTCACAGCCCAAAATTACCTCCTTCCCCAGGCCACATTACTGTCATAAAGCTGATTCTTTTTACTCTGTAGGCACCACAACAAAGTTCAGACCAAGTTTTAAGCGATTTTTCAACGAACAAACCCATTTAAATCAGAATGACTAAACGAGGTGACGTCACACTAACGGTCGCTCCATGTTGAAGATAGGGCCTTGTACAAGGCCCATTTTCAAATGAAGGGAACGAATTTCTTCAACACCAAGAGGCCGCGGGGGTTGCAACCTAGATAGATAGTGGTTTCTGAACCTCGCCGCAAACTTGGCTATCTCAACTCAAACCCCATGTTAAAGGTGGGATAGTCCCTTTAATTCACATAATGGTGAAAACCCTGAACACGTAATTCACATGACGGTTGTTAAAACCCTGAACACAATATTTCTTACGCGAGCTGTTGACTTTACTAATAAAATGACGTCTTTTTCTGAAAATATAAAAATTTGATACTTAATCTTTCTTTGAGAGCAAGCTTTTAACTGTATAACATTATTATTTATAAATTATAATTTCTATGGCTGTTTATAGTGAAACAAAACAATTTATTGCCACTTCTTTGCTATTGACGTCATTAAAGACTCAAGTAAAATTTTTGATTGAAAGAGGCAATTGTGGCTCGCATGTCCTTGGGGATTTGAGCGAAGATCATTATTTGGAAAAATCAAAATAGATGAATGTTTTTTCTTTCTTTGATGCTCACTAGTGTTTTGATGCCTTGCATATCAAATTAGTTTGAGACTTGTTCAGAAGGCTGCTTCAAGCCTGGCATATCACACCCCAGAAAATATGCAAGGTAAGAAAGAAGCAAGAGTTTTGACTAGACAATCACTGTTTGACAGTACATCAACTTCAGTTTCATTTTCCATACCTAACATTGATAATGAAAAGCATCAGGGTCTGTTGTTCTGTCCCACAACCATGCTTCAGGATTTGGCATTAGATGTCTATACTGCTAGTGCTTCTATTCTGGTTCGTTGTTTATGTTTTCTGTTGATGTAGGTACCTACCTACCAATCTGCAAAACATGGCAGGGAGCTCGACAAGATTTTCGGGGCAGACAAAATCCTGCCCCGAATCAGAATGCTGAGTCCAGGGGCAGCCCAATTCCTGCCCCTAATGATGCAAATAATGTAATGATATAATGATGTAGGAAGCAGTGAGAAGCTGAGAAAATCACTTCTATGTCAATTTTTAACTTCTGCACCAGATTTTCCTGTTTCTGCCCCAATCTTCCTGAAACCTGCCCCTATATCTGCCCCAACCTGTGGTGTCTGCCCCGACGAGATCTCGTCGAAGCCTGCCACGTTTTGCAGACTGGCCTACCTACCTATACCTACCCATCTTTCTCAACAACTTGCAAGGGCTTGTGTAGGCATGCGTTGCGCATCAGGCTTCAGGCCTTCGGCCTAAAGCCAGATACACAACCACTTAACCTATGATGCTTCATAAGCTTGAGAATCTATAGCCCATTGCAATGTGCTTTTGGCTATATGTTTCAACTTAAAACAACTTATATATACTATTTGGTTGCATTTCATTGAAAGTATCCACGGCCGGCTGACGGCTGGCTGCCCACAGTTTCAGTTGGGCAAACTGCAGGGAGGTAATCTAAATTAAGATTAATCAAAATTTAGATTATTTTATGCCCATATTTGGGCATTTGAGCAGCCCTTTGCAGAAACAGCTGTGTAGTGGCCCAGGAGTGACAGAATCACATCACTCTTTCACAAAGCAAAGTTGACATAACAAACTTCCTCTGAAACACCAAAACAGCTCTTAGAAAAAATTTTGGGGTTCCTGAATTATGATAGGAACATAATCTAAATTAAGATTAAATAATCAGCCTCAATGGGGAAATAATCTATAATAAGATTATGTCGTCAGCTGACTAATCTGTATTTAGATTACACAATCAGCTGAATAATCTTAAATTAGATTACATTCAGCTGGCCTAATCTAAATTAAGATTATAATATTTAGCGTCTGAGGGGATATAAACCACCCCAATATTATGATACAACAATAAGAGACGCTGGAGTGCCAACTGCCACGTCGTGTGCAGGGAAATAGTCAGTCTAGCGCAGAAAAGAAAAATACAGCACATTACCAGGCTTTCTGTAAGTATATTTAACTTATTTTAGAGAATAAAACAACAGAAATTAGCAATAAATATTTGTTTTTTAGGCTCAAAAGCCTTTTAAGGTATATAAGGCAGGGTGAATGTGGAATAACAACTTAATGCACAACCACCTGGCCTAATAATGATTTCGTCCCAGGTCGTTGCCAGCAGCACTTCCGTAATCACAGAGGTAACTCAGCTTTGGTCTCCCTTGGGACCTATGGCCCTCAACAATTATTGGAAGGGTAGGTACCTAGGTACAGGTCTCGCGGGTTTTAAGGGTAGGTTTCATTAAACTAACCATATTTCTTGATATACCAGAGCTATTACCTGCAACAGATTGGTATAACAATTTGTCATCAATATCTAGCGTGACACCTAGCTCAGCCTATTTGTTTTTCTATTATATTGAAAATACTTAGATTTATGGCTCTCGGGCCCGTCGGGAGGGCAAAAATCTGTAACCGCCTCTGACAACGCTACTAGAGACGCTGGTGGCGCCACACGGCGGTACTACCCGCAGACATTGGCAAGGCCACCGGTCTTTCAATGTGTAGAGGCTATGAGACCCATTCATACACTAGCCACACCTCAGGTTCAGCGGTCAGAGGCCGCGGGTGGCTGTCACAGTTATAGGGGAAAGCCCTGTTGCTGTTACGTGATACGGGTGCCTAAGAATCGGGGTCAGCGGTCGCGGCAGCGTATCCCTGTGCGGCCGTGACTGGCTAAATTCGTGCATTGATTTATAAATGCTGAGAAAAACGTGTTTTTAATGGAAAGTGAATAATTAATCTTAAATTTTCTAACGGTTTCGTACTCATTCCCTCCGTTCATTTTCCTAGCAAAAGCCATCCATTCATAACGTAACATAACAATTTAAAACCTACCAGCAGAATTTCACAACCCCGTCATCACTGAACTTTGCCCTGTTCACTGTTGCTCATTTCTTGAGACCAGTCCAGGCCAGAATCCAGGAAGAATCAGAATTAATATCAATATATATAGGATAATTTAGATATTACATCTATTTTTATTTTTCAATCAATTCAGATATTGCCTATAAATCAAGTTGTTATGAATGTTGCCCTATTAGTAACCCGTTGAGAAATAAGACGACACCAACAATAGATCAGATTCATACTGAAGCGAACACCTCCTGGTTTCTTTTATTTCCAGTTTCGTGTTCAGTGTAACGATACAATGCGGTCAACTAACAGCAGGCGTCTGCCATCCACGTAAAGCATTCCACCCCATCACAAAGTATTATCATAGTGTAATAAATAACAAGTGAAGACACTTCACCAATTTATAATGCAAACTCATGTAACAACTTTTCTTCAGCTAGGGGTGGGATAGGTAGCTACTCACGCTTCACTTTTTCAACGCATGACGTCATCATTACGTCATATAACGTCATTATTGTGAGATCGTTGAACTCTGCGTAGTAGTTTTATTGCGAGCGAGCGAGTGAAGCGAAGTCTTTTCAATATAACGGGAAAATATCGGTACAGGCTGGACAGGCTGTCCGGCCCGCCCTGGCCTGTAGCACCTTTAAGAGGCTTATATCTCAGCAACCGCTGGGCAGATTGATCTGCAGTCTTTTTCGTTGGGTAGCCGCATCCCTTCTACCCCGTAATTGGCGGTTCTGATAAATGTAGGAAACCGTCGTGGCACGTAAAAAGTCAAGGATGTTCAAGCTAATCTGGTGAAGAAGTGCTTATGAGATGCCCATATATCAGCAACCGCCGCACTTGGGTGATTGACTTGCGGTTATCTTTTTTAGGGTAGGTGCATCCTTAATACTAAATATCTAATACTCTCTATGCATGTGGGCAACCCTCGGCTCATGTAACAACCCACTGATGCCAAGTGGCCGTCACTGCCCTCACTGACGCATAAAAGGCAAATTATGGCAAAAAGGCGAAAAAGTGGTGTGAAAATGATGATGATAATGATGATGATGATGATGATGATGATGATGATGATGGTGGTGGTGGTGGTGGTGGTGGTGGTGGTGGTGACGGTGGTGAATGGAGGGCGTCCATTTCCAAGTTTCATTGGTTGTCTTTACCCATCACATAATATTGTTCATAGCATAACAGCGCATGCCTATAGGTATATTTACGAATAATACAAGACGTAAATATCACAGGAAAACACAGACAATTCGGTAGAGTCCCACAAAGTCGTGTACCCGACCTCTGCCCCCGCCCGCGCCGCCTCGCACCTCGGTGCGACTACCCACGCGAGGCGGCGCCCCCTGACCACCGGGCCCGTCCAGCGCGGGCCTCAGGCGGTCCGCGCGACGGGCCGGCGGCCCGGCCTGCCCAGCATATGCTGGGGGGCCGGGCACGGGTTAGCCCGGATGGGATGGGGCGGGGGCCATCGGCGAGAGAAATTCTATCCTACATCACAAGTATCCTACACGCCAGTAATCAACGAAATACGCGTGACTCGCCAGTCACTTGCTGTTGCTAACACAAATGCTGAGAGTCGCAAGACACATTTGACATCATCACTGTGAAAGTTTTCGCTGTTTTGGGTTTTGTTTAGTGCATCTCTTGCTTGTCGCACACATTTTCCTGTTCTCTTCCCGTATCTCCCATTTAATACGCACTGTCATGAACAGTTTCAAGAAGTACTGCCACGTGTTAAAACAGCCACAGCACCGATCATGCTCGTGGAAGGGCGACTCCTGCAGTTGGGAGTGGCAGATTGCCTCAAGATGCCAGCGAACCCTGGACTTTGGCAAAAGAACGCCTGCATTGCTCGAGAAAACATCCTCTAGCTGTGAGAGAGTATCATAGAGCATATCGCTGGGAATAGTCAAACCACCTAAACTTTTTTCATTTTTGTACGATTTTAATACCAAGAATTTGCTAGTCTCCCCCGCGCCTACATTTTCCACTGTGATAAGTCTCCGCAGATTTTCACATTTACATCGAGTTAACATCCGTCTAGCAAAATAGCCTGAAATGTAACGAAACCCGTTTGCTACTGCTAAATCCATTGCCCACGAATGGTCTGGTGTGACAGTATCCAATGATCGGCTTGGTCTAGTGACTGATTCTTTTGAACGGAGCGCGCTACAAATTTGGAGAAAAAAGTCGTCTGGATCCATTTCGCAGTTGGATCCGGTGGGCTGCAGGAGACCGCTTACGAAAGCGTGCCTAAATGAAAACCGGAACTTCTGACATGACGGGTTATCAGCGTTTCCTAGCCCTCTCCTGACCGTTGCAAAGAAATTTTCCAACCTATCCTGATTAAGCTTACGCGTCATGAGAAAATCGATGCCGTCACGCTGCACATCCTGCCACAGGCCAAGCAAAGCCTCGATAAATATTTCCCATCCCTTAACACAGTGAATTTGAGTGTTCTTGCCGCAAAGGACTTTCAATGTAGACATTGTGATAAGACTTCTCCTAAGGACAGCCTCGTGACACGAGCTGGCCGTCATACGCCTCCTTAGAAGAACTGAATCCGTGTACATGCCATTGAAACAATCAAACAGATCATTTACCTCGGCGATAAACCGTGCTGTGCATTTCGCCTCCTCTGGAAGTTTTCCCAAACTCGCCAACAGCTCTATAGCACTAGCTACCGAGTGACTAAATATTTGACTAGCTAATTTAACTTTCATTTTTGAGAAGCACGGCAGCAAAATGTGTCTCTCAGTAAGCCGTGGAACCAGTTTGATTTTTTGTGACACATCGAAATCAAATAAGTTTGCAATATGCTCCCATTTCACAGTACCACCTTGCACCTGGATATCGTACGACTTTAAGTTGTTTCGTAAACTTTTCAGAAGATGGGGTGGATCGTACATGAAATAAATTTTCTTTGCTCTATGAAGAAAGAAAGGAGTTTTCGGAGAGACGCCCAAAGATGATGCCAGCGAGCGGTTGGTGGCACCCTGGTCACATATGACGACACGGACGTCTAGGCCGGCCTCCTCCAGATGATCCACCGCCTCTCTCATTAGCTGTTCAATCTTGCCGGCTGAAAGCATATTGAGTAGGCTTAATGCTTGCATAACGAAGCATATGCAAAAAAGCTTTATATGAGCCACCCATCGAGCTTACCTACAAAACCATTGCTCAATCGCTCCACAAAGTATGCGCAGGTTTTTCCGAAAAAATGGAAAATTTTGACTTTTGATGACCACCTTCACTTTCACCCGGTGGGATGGGGCGTTTTATTTTGCGTGTGCAAAGAAAACGGCGCCGTGCGGCGCCATAAAACGGGTTTTTGATTATAATGCGTAAATTTCGTAACGTATGCCAAATTTTTGACCCAAGATCACATAAGGTCAGGTCACCAGGTCAAGTTCAGTGGACTCTGGACATGGATATAAAAATGAGTCTCTTGCTCATATAGTCAATCTTCTAGAAGTTTGAAACTCAGATTACTGCATGAGGGAACCAGTACTAACAAGTTGTACCCAAGTCACCAAATCTTGATATCCGTGAACTCAGAGTCTTTGCAAATTTCTGAAAAAACGTATCTAAAAACGACGCGTTTTCGGTACATCTGTTCATGCGTCGTTTCCGCACATGTGAAAATTTAAGACCCAGGTCGCTCAAGGTCAGGTCACCAGGTCATGTTAACCCGCGCCCTGCTGGGGGGGGGGGTGTTTGAACACCCCCCCTTGTGGTTTTTCGCGAATATCTCAAAAACTCAAAAACAAATATCTCAAAAACAAAAATTCTACACATGGTGTGAAAATTTCAGACCAAGGTCATTCAAGGTCAGGTCACCAGGTCACTTGAAGTGACCTCACCTCATAAAGAGTTTCAATGTCTGCCATAGCTACACCGAGTGACCGATCGCTTTGAAACTTTCAGCGATTGCTAAGAGCAATAGCAGGTACAAAATGTATATCTCAGAATTTTGATATCGATGACCTAAGGTCAGGTCAATTTTGCGACCTAGAGGGAATGTGTCACCCTGAGGCCTGAACCATCAATGAGACTAGTTGCCAGTAGCAGCCATAGCTGCAGGCCGTGACGTCGAGATGGAAGTGGCCCGTTCACTAGTAAACGTCTGAGCAAAAAGTAATTTTTACATGGCATGCTAGAAACACGAACCGTTTAAAAAATAATTGACTGAATAACATAAAAATTATACCATTTACTGAAAATATATGCCGCATTGACTATTGGAAGTCTCAATGTTGTATCTTTATCACTTTCTGAGAAATACTTATTTTAAGTTGGAAACGTTTTTTTTTTCTGGGCCACCCGGTATAATGTGGCAGAACCCCCTCCCCGAGTTTGGCCATAGTGAAATGCAGGTAAGTCTCACCTTTACTCGAGGAGCGTTGCTGGTGCCATGGTCCAGTGAAGAAGTAGGCCAAGGGCATCTTCATGCGTGACGTTAGGCCGTGGATCATGAATGTCAATGCTTGTGTAGCAAAAACGTTCTCTTGCTCTTCGTCGCCGTAATTGACGAAACCATCGACGCAATCTTCTTTTGTATTGTAGTCCAATCCTTTCCTGATCTGCATTTCATCGAAGGTCAACATCACCATCTTTTCTTTGCGCGACATGTTCTTGGCCAGCAGGCGAATCATTTGGAGACACTCATCGTTGAACCCCGTTCCGGTCTTCATGGATTCTTTCCAGCGAGATAGGGACCTTGGTGATGGCAAAGAAAACATTTTTTAGAAAACCCGGTAAGCCTGAGGACTCTTCAAGTACAATTCCAATGCAATTTTTCTATCCACTTCTGTGTATCTCTTTCCTTTGCTTTTTCTGTTTACCAGCCTAATTTGAGAAGCAAGAAAATCAAGTTTCTGTCCTTTGAAATAATGTGAAAGTTGTTTCACAAGATTTTCTGATGAAAGGTGTACATTTTTCAGGTCTTCTTTTGCCTTCTCCAACTGTCGCTGATTCCGCCAAAGCCGAATTCTCCGATTGATGTTCTTCTTCCATCGTTTTTTTTGTTCGCTGTGTTTCCTGTCCTTCAAATCCGAGGGAATGAATGGGCACGTATAACTGGAATTAGAGCCTGACGGTATGTTTGATTCTGGATCTTTTGGCATTCCATCATGTTTGCCTTCCTGGCCGTTTTCGCTTGTCGAACATTTCAATTTGCTGCCCCTGCCCAAATCTTTGCGACATTGACTGCATAGCCATGAAGAAGCTGTGATAAGTCCCCGGTGGTGTTTCAGTAACAAAGTTGATGGCCGTCGAAGGGATGTGATTATTAGTTTGTCGTGCTTCTTCAATGGATCAGAGCACGCTAAAGATTTCCTAACCATAGTCTAAGTGATGCATGACGTGGTAAAAAGGAAGTAGAAAGAATGAATGAAAAAAAAAAACTCAGATGACACCTGTCCTTAAGCTGGGGCCACCAGTTATAACTTCAGATTCTTCAAAAAGAATCTAAGATCAAACCAGATCAAACCGGCTGACAGACTGGTCTGTCTTTCCAGTCTTAAAATAAATGGTGTGATGCCCTTCATACACGTGCAACACTAAGTGAGGTTTTTGCTCATAACGAATATATCAGTTTTCAGTCAAATAACATCGAAACGGGAGACCGGCGTTTAAACAGATGAAATAAAATGGTAACGCAAATACATAAGGGTAAGAAGTGAGAACCCATGTTTTTTATTGTACTTATTACAAGAAAATAATACCATTTAGGCATAGATTGTGTTAGAATATGCAAAATCAAAGGACTTCGATATGTACCAGCCCGACGAAAAGCCCAGCTGATTTATGGCGTGCTCACTGTGTTGAGCACTAGGCCAGTGATCGCGCTATTTGACAACGTTACATCCGAGAACCCATTGTTTTTATTGTTTCGATTGCTGCGTAATACATGTAATTTCGCATTGCCGGCGAAAAAATATTCAAAAACAGAGGACATCACAGTCTTACACGTCCGTCAAAAGCGTAGTGCATTTTGACAAAAACCACTCATGCATGTCTTGCTGGAGTCGGTTCTTTCATACACTTGCCTGTGAGAACCCATGTTTTTTATTGTACCTATTACAAGAAAATAATACTATTTAGGCATAGATTGTGTTAGAATATGCAAAATCAGAGGACTTCGATATTTACCAGCACGACGAAAAGCCCAGCTGATTTATGGCGTGCTCACTGTGTTGAGCACTAGGCCAGTGATCGCGCTATTTGACAACGTTACATCCGAGAACCCATTGTTTTTATTGTTTCGATTGCCGCGTAATACATGTAATTTCGCATTGCCGGCGAAAAAATATTCAAAAACAGAGGACATCACAGTCTTACACGACCGCCAAAAGCGTAGTGCATTTTGACAAAAACCACTCATGCATGTCTTGCTGGAGTCGGTTCTTTCATACACTTGCCTGTGAGAACCCATGTTTTTTATTGTACCTATTACAAGAAAATAATACTATTTAGGCATAGATTGTGTTAGAATATGCAAAATCAGAGGACTTCGATATGTACCAGCAGGACGAAAAGCCCAGCTGATTTATGGCGTGCTCACTGTGTTGAGCACTAGGCCAGTGATCTCGCTATTTGACAACGTTACATCCGAGAACCCATTGTTTTTATTGTTTCGATTGCTGCGTAATACATGTAATTTCGCATTGCCGGCGAAAAAATATTCAAAAACAGAGGACATCACAGTCTTACACGACCGTCAAAAGCGTAGTGCATTTTGACAAAAACCACTCATGCATGTCTTGCTGGAGTCGGTTCTTTCATACACTTGCCTGTGAGAACCCATGTTTTTTATTGTACCTATTACAAGAAAATAATACCATTTAGGCATAGATTGTGTTAGAATATGCAAAATCAGAGGACTTCGATATGTACCAGCACGACGAAAAGCCCAGCTGATTTATGGCGTGCTCACTGTGTTGAGCACTAGGCCAGTGATCGCGCTATTTGACAACGTTACATCCGAGAACCCATTGTTTTTATTGTTTCGATTGCCGCGTAATACATGTAATTTCGCATTGCCGGCGAAAAAATATTCAAAAACAGAGGACATCACCGTCTTACACGACCGTCAAAAGCGTAGTGCATTTTGACAAAAACCACTCATGCATGTCTTACTGGAGTCGGTTCTTTCATACACTTGCCTGTGAGAACCCATGTTTTTTATTGTACCTATTACAAGAAAATAATACCATTTAGGCATAGATTGTGTTAGAATATGCAAAATCAGAGGACTTCGATATGTACCAGCCCGACGAAAAGCCCAGCTGATTTATGGCGTGCTCACTGTGTTGAGCACTAGGCCAGTGATCGCGCTATTTGACAACGTTACATCCGAGAACCCATTGTTTTTATTGTTTCGATTGCCGTGTAATACATGTAATTTCGCATTGCCGGCGAAAAAATATTCAAAAACAGAGGACATCACAGTCTTACACGACCGTCAAAAGCGTAGTGCATTTTGACAAAAACCACTCATGCATGTCTTGCTGGAGTCGGTTCTTTCATACACTTGCCTGTGAGAACCCATGTTTTTTATTGTACCTATTACAAGAAAATAATACCATTTAGGCATAGATTGTGTTAGAATATGCAAAATCAGAGGACTTCGATATGTACCAGCCCGACGAAAAGCCCAGCTGATTTATGGCGTGCTCACTGTGTTGAGCACTAGGCCAGTGATCGCGCTATTTGACAACGTTACATCCGAGAACCCATTGTTTTTATTGTTTCGATTGCCGCGTAATACATGTAATTTCGCATTGCCGGCGAAAAAATATTCAAAAACAGAGGACATCACCGTCTTACACGACCGTCAAAAGCGTAGTGCATTTTGACAAAAACCACTCATGCATGTCTTGCTGGAGTCGGTTCTTTCCTACACTTGCCTGTGAGAACCCATGTTTTTTATTGTACCTATTACAAGAAAATAATACCATTTAGGCATAGATTGTGTTAGAATATGCAAAATCAGAGGACTTCGATATGTACCAGCCCGACGAAAAGCCCAGCTGATTTATGGCGTGCTCACTGTGTTGAGCACTAGGCCAGTGATCGCGCTATTTGATAACGTTACATCCGAGAACCCATTGTTTTTATTGTTTCGATTGCCGCGTAATACATGTAATTTCGCATTGCCGGCGAAAAAATATTCAAAAACAGAGGACATCACCGTCTTACACGACCGTCAAAAGCGTAGTGCATTTTGACAAAAACCACTCATGCATGTCTTGCTGGAGTCGATTCTTTCCTACACTTGCCTGTGAGAACCCATGTTTTTTATTGTACCTATTACAAGAAAATAATACCATTTAGGCATAGATTGTGTTAGAATATGCAAAATCAGAGGACTTCGATATGTACCAGCCCGACGAAAAGCCCAGCTGATTTATGGCGTGCTCACTGTGTTGAGCAC
This sequence comes from Amphibalanus amphitrite, assembly GCF_019059575.1. Lineage (NCBI taxonomy): Eukaryota > Metazoa > Arthropoda > Thecostraca > Balanomorpha > Balanidae > Amphibalanus > Amphibalanus amphitrite. The sequence continues at coordinate 486,846 of NW_024881717.1, read as the reverse complement.
TAGGCCAGTGATCTCGCTATTTCACGGCTGTAGGTATGCCGAATAAGTGATGATTAATAATAACATAATTAAGTTTCTTTTTTCTCTCATCAGCCTTTTTTCGGTAACTTATCAGTAAAATAAGGACTAAGATATTTGACATAACCCTGACAGCCAAGCCAATGGCTATCACCTAGGTTTTTACAAGCTACAAGAAAATCTAACTGATTTTTCACGTTGTGTATTTGCGGAATTATTCGATTTAAATGTGTTGTGTCAGATGAAAGGCTACATTGGTAGTTAAAATGACGGAAACTTATATGCTAGAAACAGCTATAATCTTGTATGATAATAAATAAGAACTACGGACGATGTTTTCTACTACAAAAGATGTAAACGTCATCAAAACGTCATGCTTTTTCGTTCGTTTTCTCATTGGGCACCCCTGGCAGAAGAAAATGCATTACACGAAATAAACGAAGTGTCTTCACTTGTTATTTATTACACTATGGTATTATCCATAACATAATAACGCATACCCATATCAATAAAGGCATTACACCAAAACACAAACATGCAAGGCATTATACCTACTAAAACACAAACAATTTAACAGAGTATCCCAATTCGCGAGCTCAACTGACTGGCCCCCACCCGCGCTGCCTCGCGACTCAGCGCCGGTCTATCATCGTGGGGCGGGCCGGCGGCCCGGCCTGCCCAGCATATACGCTGGGGGCCGGGCACGGGTTATCCCGGATGGGGTAGGGCGGGGGCCATCAGCGAGAGTTGCAAAACGACCCTTACATTTACGAATCATACAAGACGTGAAAACTTGTGAAAACATACGATTTGGAAGAGATTCCAATTTTGTGAATCAAACTGTCTCTTCTTTATTACACTATGGTTACAGGCAGCTACACTTCCGGCCCGGCCTTGGTGGGGAAGGCTTAATAGTGAGCCCACGCTCCGTCATGACGAACTACTTCTTGGAGGCGGTCCACCATCGAGTCAGCGAGTCGGCGGCACAGATCTGGCGTTATTCGCTCCCACGCTCCTTGGATGTGCTCCCAGAGCTGGTCGGCGTTCAAAGTGACGCCGTTCAGCTCCGGTGTCAGCAGTGACGTCATCACGCCCCACACGTTCTCTGTCGACGGAGAAATAGGTTTAGCTGATTCATAACATATCCTCTTATTCAGTTTCTTTACCAACTAACTACATCGGCAAAAACTGAAATTCACTACGCTTCCACGACACGTCCAAGTCGATTTGGCGAAACTTTACGTGCGTTTTTATCGGATGATTTTCATCTTATGCAAAAAATGAGCGTATATATGGCTTTAGCTAACAACTAATTCTCTATCTATATTTATTAAATGATGCCTAAATGCTATGATGGAGCAAATACACTTTGCAAAATCGACTTAGCTTGTGCCATGGAAACGTAGTAACTGACGAAAATTGACTGAATTCCTTATTATCCGATGACATTGCGTTGCGCATAAACAATTATTCGCAAAGCAAAAATGCCGTCATTGAATTAGGTATTGTAGATGCGCAATATCATCGAATAATAAAGTTTTAAGCTAACTTTTCGTCACAGTGCCAGTTTTCACTTATATTTCTAAGCAGAATAGTTGGGTATGGATCATTTTTCTTTGCCTTTTTACTTGTGCGTGGCATAATACAAACAAGGCTTTGAGTGCCAGTGAAATGATTGTCATGCTTTTGATAGTAGCATACAGAGGCTCTAGACTGCAAAAGCTTTCCGTGGCCTCATACTGCACAACCATGCATGATACATGCAACTGCTTTTGATCTCGAGATGATTGGAATTGGATTAAACATAGTAAAGATTATATTTGAATAATGACCTTATCCTCGTATTTAAAAAGGTTAAATCAAACCACTTTTTTATGAATAACTTCGAGCACAGCTCTTCATCAGAATATCAAGTCAAAAATGCCGCGATAAAAATCCAACCTTTTGAAGTTGGATCAATCCAAAGGTTGGATTTTTATCGCGGCATTTTTGACTTGGTATTCTGATGAAGAGCTGTGCTCGAAATCATTAATAAAAAAAGTGTTTTGATTTAAACTTCTTAAATACGAGGATAAGGTCGGTTACCCCGTTTACATGAGTCATTCAGCCTAAACGGAAATATCCGATTAGCCAGGGAACGGAAAAATGCGTTTCGGTGGCCCCGTTTACATGAGCCTTATCGGAAAAATCCGTTCCGGAACGGATAATTCCCTTTACGCCGGCAGCCCGAAAAATACGGATATTTTGCGCATTTTTACATATCTGGCGCAGCTCCTATCAAGCATTATTTGTGCTTGTTTTAGGCTTAATTTACTTGATTCTTTAAAGTTTTGTATGTAGAATTAGAAATAATCATGGCACAAGCCATTATTTTACTTGTGTGCTGTAAAAGAAGCGTGATTAACTGTCAGAAAGCAAGAAAACAATTGAGGTCTTGGACAACATTGAAGAGCACATCTATATTGAAAGTCTTTTGGTTTCAGAAAAAGGCTAAGACAGCTCATAATAGTCATAGCTCATCATGATTGACCTCCAGTAAGTTGACAAAATGAAAATGCATGAAAGGATGTGCAGGATGGTGCCACACTTCAGAAAACATTGGTATGAAAGTGGGTGGTGCGGGATTGTGTATACATTTTGGTTAACACATTTGAAGCACTTGAATATTCCAGCATTTTATTTTCATTTTTTGCTTTTAGCTGCTCAGTTCTTCAAAGACAGGGGTCAGATCAGTACTAGGTGAATTGTGTAGTAGATGTGACCTGTGCTGTGCATTGCATTGCTTGACTATCGAGTGCAACACAGGATCCATCAGTTCCATGTGTTTTATTCATAACAGAAGTTACATCTACTCACCACCAAACTTTGAGACACTATCAGTGCAATTTTCAAAATGCATAGAATAATCCACTCTCAATCACACCAGGTAAGATGTGAAGATGAAGACGAAGTCCGAGTGGTACCTATGTGGTTTGGTAGGTTGGTTGACCTTGTAGATTGGTAGGAAGTAGTTTGGTATGATAGGTTGTAGGCATGTAGGTGTGTTTGAAGGATGGTAGGTTGAAAGTTAGGTTGGTAGGTAAGGTTAGGTATGATTCTACAAATTCCACAAAACTTGCCAGGTACCTGCTTCCACCATCCGAGATTAACCAAACTTTCAGAGGCCTTCCCACCACTGAAGAATCTACTTCTTTGGAACAATTATCTAAGAACATTTAAATATTGGTGGGGGGGGGGGGGCAGATGGCAGTGTCACTGAGTAAATTTGGCTGTGTGTCTTGTGTATATTTTGGCATGCAGCCAAGTTCCTGTCTCAACCAGCCTGCGTGCCCTGCCGTCTGGTGGCTGTTCGCTGAAGCATAAGTTATCTGAATCACTGCTAAGAAGTTTGACCTACCTAGGTAGAGAAAATTTTTGGGAGCATGTACTAAAGCAAAATAAATCAAGCATCATATCCAGTGTACCAAGCACTAAATGGCACTACCATGCTGTTCCAAGTGGCTATAGGGAGCGACTGGCTGGGAAGGCTATGTTGGTGGCCCTGGAATTGAACCCTGATTGTTGAATCTAAGAAATAAGGAAATTACCCCTCAACTAGAATGCTTCCCTTTTGAAGCATAGGACGTTCCTCTCAACACTTATGTAGGTACTTCATGAATCTGCCACAATGGCGCGAAATCAGGGGCAAAAAGTGGATTTCATTGTCATTAGACCTACCATTTAACATAAATATGTATTTTGATGTGTAAGCTAAAAAAATTCATCTATAAAACATGCATATTCATGTCATTTTCTGCTAGATGCGCAAAAAATCCGTTTAGGCCTGACGTCCTAAACGGATATTTCCCATTAATTCATCGGATATTTCCGTTCCGCGTAATCGTCATTTTTGCGCGCCCAAACCAGTTTACATGAGTCGAAACTTGCGCACTTTTCGCTAAACGGAAATATCCGTTCTAAACGTCATTTTCGCTGACTCATGTAAACGGGGTAACTATTCAAATATGCTTTAATGGCTACGTTTCCATGGCACAAGTTAAGCCGATTTTGAAAAATGGATTTGCTCCATCATAGCATTTAGGCATAATGTAAAAATGTAAATATAGGATTAGGTGCTAGCTAAAACCATATATACGCTCATTTTTTGCATATGGTAAATAGTTTACGATAAAAACGCACGTGAAATTTCGCTAAATCGATTTAGACGTGTCATGGAAACGTAGTGAATATGTTCCTCGCTCAAGCACTGAGAAACTTGAATGATAACGAATAATCTTCTTTCTACTGACCTATCGGATTTAAATCCGGAGAACGTGAGGCCCACTCCAGCACCTCCAGTCGCGGCTGACCAGCCATCCAGTCGCGGACGGTGCGGGCCGTGTGAACCGGCGCGTTGTCTTGTTGGAAGTGTATCCGCTCTCTTCCAGGACGCTGGCGGTCGTAGTTGGGGAGGAAGCTGTCCTCCAGAAGGGCGCGGTAGGATGCTCCGGTGGACCGGCCGATGCGATGAATCGTACCGCGCCCTTCCCCGTCGATCCATGCTCACACGTGGACAGTGCAGCGGCCGGACTGTTGTCGCGACGACACATTTTCAGGCGCGTAGCGCTGGTTGTTTCCTTGTTGCCTGCGAACAGAAGTTTTCGTCACTTAACAGCATCGATAGCGGAAATCATTTAGTGTTTTCGAGGTGACGGGAGAGCTCTGACCGCCCTGGCAAGTTATCACAATTGATTGCATTTAAACTAGCAGCATACTTAACATGGCGAGGTCACGCGGACAGAATTAGGCAGTGGGCAATGACGCCAAACCACTGAGTAGGAATACACTGTTATCATAATCGATGACACTCAGTCTGAAACGAATTTTTGTAGGTATGGTTTCATTACTTGCGTTGGGCCCAATTTAAATCGGTTCAGAATTGAAACTTGCACCATAAAAGTGGAATACTCCCGATACCGCACAAGGCGTCATGTCAGTCTGAGCATTATCGATTCCGAATAGAGCTTAACTAGGGTTACCCGCGTGCTCCGCAACGCGAAGGGGGGATTTTTTGACCCGTGGGTATTGGGTTGGTCTGTGTCGATTTGGTTGGTAGATATCCATTTCGTTCGATTGCTTTTTGACGGCCAAGCATTTTGTAAGAAAACAAAAAGATACATCGCATCGAGGTGCCCGTGTCGTATTATCATGCGTTCTACTTTAGAATGATTCGAAAACTGGCATGAAGTCTTTTGAGGGCCATCGATGAATTTCGCTAAAAATGACAATGTAATGGTTTGGAACATTTACATTTTTAAGGATACTGTTGTTAATCATGCAAAAATGAAGAGTGAATATTGGACAGAATTGAATGCTCTATCCAATGGTACCATATTCAATTGCCAAAGGTATCAGGTTATGCAGCAAACCCCGTGTGATTAATAAAGTGGCACAAAATTGACAAACACCATTTTCTCCTGTGATTTGCACCACCTTGATTTGGATCAATCAGCTTTTCACAATTTTTATATGAGAGGCGGTACCTTTCTCTTGCAAATAGGCGTTGATTCAACTCGCTCCATTTAACGGTCACCTAAAAATAAAATTAATTCCAAAATCCCTCAAAAACAGCAATTTTTCAAATAAAAGTGCCCTCTCCGGTGCATGTGGCGTGTGATATCCTCTGCATTGCACACCATTCAATAGCCCGTTCAATTCTGTACACGATGCTGTTTTCCCCGTGCCGGTCGGACCCCTGGTCACCAAGATATTGCACGGGAACTGGACCAGTGTCGGCCAAAATTAGCCGTTTTCGCCCGATTTCGCACGCCGATTTATACATGTAAAGTCTATGACGCGAATTTACACTTTTTGAGCACGCGCCACGCGCTCCCTATCAATCCGATCGAGCTGAGACCCCTCAAAGGCACGTCGCGCATCCTTGATCTATAAGTTGTGCAAATTTCACCGGGCTAGGTGCAACGGTCTGGCCTGTAGTCCACGCAAAGCAGCACCAAGTCGGGACCTCGGTAACGGACAGACGCACCCTCCTCAAATAGTAATATAGATGAACTTATTGCGTATTTACCGATATACGATTTGGCGCCCGTGGCTGCTGGTGCAAAAGGTCTTCTCGTCCGAAAAGACGACACGTCGCCAAAATTCGTCATCGTGCCGCTGTAACATTGTCTGGCAGAACTGCAGCCGGATGCGTTTGTTCGCTGGAGTCATAAGACTTTTGGTTGCCGCTACACGACCATGCAGACCAGCTGTGCTAAGGCGTCTGAAAAAGAAATACCATGATTTTCAATTTGCACTTGACTGATAGCTTTCAGCCGAAAACTATTAGCTGGCGGGAGGTGATGTTAAACTTTCTTCCCCTCAGTCAACCACTCAAGAAATCGGACCTGATATTTCAGAGGCGAGTTATACCCGAAGAAAAATATCCGGCTGTGGGGTTCCTTAAAGGGACCCTCCCACCTTCAATTTTTTTTTATGAATTGGCATGACAGTGATGTCGCTCGGTTCAGAAAGAGCAAAAACGAATATCTGTTACAGGCAAAGTGAAAACTCGGGCATTTTGCAAAATGCCTAGGCAATTTGCAAAATGCCTGACCGGCCAGGCATTTTGCAAAATGCCTAGGCAGTTTGCAAACTGCCTGACCCACCAGGCATTTTGCAAACTGCCTGAAATATTTTCCCAGGCATTTTGCAAAATGCCTGACATCAAACTCGCACTAGCGGTGATGTATAAGTAAGCATCATTTCTAACTGGCGCTTACAAAAGTTAATCGCTGTCAATGCGCACCAAGTGAGAAGACACTGCGTTCTCCGGGTAGCGCCGCCGAGTTCAGGTCACTGAGCCCCAGCGGCCATCCGATGCCGAGCACCGGGCGTGGTTTCGTTGGTAAACATGCGCTCGGTACAATAATTGCGCTGTTTCTAAGAGCCCTTGGTGACTTTTTGAAAATACTGTGGGTGGATATTGACCACAAAAGAATACTCTATCAAATTACGAAAAGTTGATCGTTACACGTTTACATTATCAATCGTCTCTGCCAGAACAGTAGCCCACCAGAGCAGAATACTGGACATCGCAGCTTTTATACACACGGCTACAACTGTCAACTCCGTATATACGAAAGGTACGGAGACGATGGCTCAAGTCCATTCAGTGGTAGTTCCATCTCGACGGAATGACGCAAGACGTAGTTTACAGATATCACGAAATTGATGCACGGTTGGCACGGTCTGTTATGTTGTCCATTCCATGTCCCTCCTAAGTGCTGAATGGGTGTAATTTTAACGGGTTCAGCACCAGGGCATCTGGACCAGGGCGCTTGGCATCTAAATCGGCCATCCCCCGGTATCTGAAGACCTTACCATGAAGCTGAGGCGGCTAAACCTCAGGCTGCAACCCTGACTTTATACCGTCATCCAGAAAAGATGCAGCTGGATTTCGCCAAGACCCACTAAATCTGGACCATTCAGGACTAAGGATTCAGACTTTTTCAGTGATGAGGCGATATTAGAGCTTTTCTAAGTCACTAACTATCCCGACAAACAGTTCTGGGCCAACAGCAGCTCAGAGGCGCTGCACCGTCGAGACAGTGAAGCATCCACTGGCGATTCTCGTTTGGGGCATGATGGGCTACATAGGCCTCTTTGAGCTTCACCATGTGCCGCAGGGACAGACCACGTGGCCGGTGATAACTTGTCAGCGAGGTGCTGGAGAACACTGACGCAACTACGAGCAATCAATTTCGGGATACAAGTACAATATCCCCCAACAATTTCGTAACACCCTGTATTCGTGACGTCCCTGTATTTGGGCTCAGGCTCAGGCTCAGTGGAACGTTTATGGTCAACGCCTGAAGTCAACAAAAACGGTGGAATATATGGAAACTCAGGCATTTTGCAAAATGCCTGGCGGGTCAGGCATTTTGTAAAATGCCTAGGCAGTTTGCAAAATGCCTGGTGAGTCAGGCAGTTTGCAAACTGCCTAGGCATTTTGCAAAATGACTGGCGGGTCAGGCATTTTGCAAACTGCCCAGGCATTTTGCAAAATGCCCGGGTTTTCACTTTGCCTGTAACATATCTACCAAATTTCACCGAAAAATATTCACCGGTTTTCAAGATATTAGACTTTTACTTTTGTTTACTTTTTGGGATCTCCGCTGTTCCTAGCGACTTTATTTGGAAGAGCTGTGATTTTTTCTTCTGTTTCTGCGGGATTTCGTTTCAGTGATGAACGATTGAAGTGATTGTTGCCAATGATAGTGTGACGATGGAACATTTTAAAACGAAAATGATGTAATAGTCATGAATGAAAAATACAAAATATGTTTTAAAACTCATCATTCTGCTTCAAATATAATGATTGTATTTAAGCTGACAAATGATCAGGTATGATCAAAATTATATGCTTTTTTGTAAAAATGTTAAAATTGATAATTATTTGTTTATAGTTTCGCAAAACACGATTTTATTTAGCATGCATAATTAAAGACTTTGATCACTTCTCCATCGCTAGACTATGAACAACACGTCCACGCGGGGGCCGCCCGGAAAGAAAGAAAAAAAACGCAGAAACCGAAAACAACGCGAAAACAGAGATCCCGCAAAAAAAACGGTGATAGTGTAGCCCAAGCTTAATACTATGCAGCCATAACAACATAAAACGCACACACACACGCACACGCACACACATTGGCCATCGTGTTTATGTTTGAACCGTATTCGTGTTTTGCTAGCATCGAACGAAAATGAAGAGGGGGGGGGGAGTCACTGAACCCTCTGCCGATTGCCCACGATAGAGCTAGAGCTTCTATGCGAAAAAAGACGAGATCGTTGCGTAAAATGCTACAAAGGCACCGAAATTACCTCGGGTCAATGACCTGAACTGATCTTTAGGTGACCTTCACATCCGGCATAATAAAGCGTGGGACCAGCATCATAACAAGAAATGTTTCAATGCTTGAAACCACAAAAAGCCGAACATGGCTTCGAGAAATGCATCACAATTCAAAGCTCATTTGGGTGCGGGTCATGAATTTTCATGCCTGGTGTCAAATTGACCAACTCGAGGGTACTGAAACTGAAAGTTCCGTATCGATCGGCCGCTTTTAATGCAAATTATTTGCGAAAAACCGCGAGGGAATCCGTTTGACCCCCTATAAGTTGACGTGCTATGGTTGTTAGCTGAATGAATGAGCATTCTAGAGCAAGTATTGCAGAAATCCGCTAAACAACTTAAGATGTCTGCAGTCTGCTGGTTGACCTGTCTAGAGCTACTGTAAATGTTTGAACACATGATACTTGATGAGAAAAAGAAAATAGAAATTAGGGCATGCCGAAAACCACCGTTTTAGTAGGTCCCGATTTTCCCGACATTTGGATCAAAGACCGAGCTACTGTAAAAGTTTGAATCACGGGGCGTCTTCGGGGCGATTTCACGGGGCGATTTCGTGATTACTTAATCAATTACTGGGGCGATTTCGTGAAACATTTGGATCTAGAGCTACTGTAAATGTTTGAACACATGATACTTGATGAGGAAAAGAAAATAGAAATTAGGGCATGCCGAAAACCACCGTTTTAGTAGGTCCCGATTTTCCCGACATTTGGATCAAAGACCGGACCTGAGAGGGTCACCATTGACCTAGGGCCTTAAAATTGGGTATCGTTAGCTTGCTCTCGTCACCACCAGCACGCGCATTTTCCGTGAAGCTCTAGCCCGATCAGAGGCTGAACAGCTGTGGGAGGGGGAGGGGATCTGCGGATCCTCCTTCATGTTAGACGCTGCAAAAATTGAATGACTACGTGTCCATGGGATTGGGCACTCGTGATCCAGATCAGCGGATTGAAATCGCATAATATTTCTCGAACTCTTCGTTGCAGGCTACAATTCAAAGTGGATCAGACTTATATGATCAGTTAAATAAAGCCTTATTTTCATACACATTTAGTGTCTAACTAAACTGGATTAGCTAATTCACTTTTATTGATCCAGATCACAGGTGCCCATGGAAACGGGGCTAATAAGGGCGACGGCTGACTTTCAACCTAATAGGGAACTTTTTCGCCACACCCTTTACTTACTGCCTGATTGTAGTTGTTGAACACTGAAGATTCAGAGCCTCCCTGATTTCCCCAGCCGTGCAAAACTTGTTCTGCCTTGCGTACTGCACGATCGCTTCGTCTTCTTCGTCGGTTGTCGCTCTTGGCTGCCCGCGTCGCCCGCCAGCGTCACGCAACCCCCGATCGTTGATCCAGCGTGACCACCAGCGTTGCACCGCTCGGTAATCACATCCTACTTGCCGAGCGACTGCCACAGCCGTGTTCCCTTCCAGCATAAGCTGGATGACCTGCTCACGCTGAGCGTAACTCAGCCGAGCGCCCGCCGCGCGCAACATCTCGGCCCCTTTTACTCAACGGAGCTCGGCACACCGCCGACGTGACCTTGCCCTCGGGACGGGGTCACGCGTGAGCCGCCGCAGACCCGCGGCCGGTCCAATGACAGTTCTAGCCTCTACGCAAGCCCACGCCTTCCCTGCCTACTACGCTCCGTACTACGCATTGGAGTGACGCGAGTGAGCTGCCAACAGCTGACTGCGAGCTGGAGCAGAGGCGGACCTAGCAAGCCCCCCCCCCCCCCCTATCGCGAAGGCACCTACCGCTAAAACCCACGAGACCTGTACCTTGTTTGATTCCCCAGCAGTGCCATATATTGCAGTCCTCTTGGGCACTGCCTTGGCCCCGGGCATGCAAATTTGAATAATTCATACGTACTGTTGAGTTTCGGGATAAAATACCCATAAAACATTCAAAGCATTGCAACTATAAGTAAAAACTGCACCCCAAACCACACACATAGACTGACATTTCAAGAAAAAAAACATTAACAATCTAAATACATGATTATATCTGGAAATATGACAGCATAATACAATGTTTACATTTTCAGGGAGGTGTCCGAGCAACTCATTTCTACTCACTCAGACAAAGGTATTTGATGAAATGGCACCAAAGATTCAGGATTTGTTTAATGATGTCTAAAGTTGTCAAAAATAACAAAAAATTGTCATGTCTTACAATATCTCGCGAAAAAACTAGGTTGAAATGACTGAGGGTAGAGCTGCGTCACTTTCGTATCAAACACACTCACCGGTTTTGTACGCCGATAGCGCGGCAACGCCACACTTCTACCTCACAAATTTAATTTTGTTGGGTGAATAGGATGTTACCATTATTTTGGTACCATTTAAGGACCATTCCATCGAAAAACACCGTCAGGAAAAAATTATTACCGAGGGGATACACCGCGCCACGGACATCGCTAGATCGCGGCCGTAAATCGCCGTAGCAAAATTGCAATAAATGCGTTGTATTTGGCAGATCTTTTCATAGTGGGATTGAATAATTGAATATTTCTTATCTCAGATATGCCGAAAAAATATTCTGAACATTTAATGTGTACGATAAAACAGGAGTAAAAACAGATGAATGCACTTGCCCATTCCTCGATGACCTTGACTATTCATGTCCTAACTCCCAAAGTCCAATTTCAAATGTGCCGGTCCATTCGCAATCTGTAGAATCGAGTTTCGTCTGTACCTCAGCAAAAAATATCACCGATATGAGCATTTCTTCGACCGATATGGAGGGTTTGAATGTGGACATGTCGGAAATATAATCTAAATATTGATTATCACTCCTTATATGGTCATCGCTCCGCCCATTTTCGTGACGTCATAATCTGAAATTAGATTAATCTTATTTTAGATTGCCTCCCTGCAGTTTGCCCGACTGGTTTGCCACGGCCGTGGGCGGCTGTGGCTGTGGAGCCACGGCTGCGGGGCGGCTAGGCTGTGGAAAATTGCAGCCGTGCAGAACTCTACTGTGCATTCGTGTGATAATAAGTGTGTATAATAAACGTTATAAAAAAGACATTCATTTTATTATGTGTGTACGTGTTTGGTTCAAAACGTTCAATTTCAATTTAATAAATGCATGTATCATGGTCGTGATTTGAAGAAGTCACGAGAAATTGCCAAGATTCAGTTCAAGATTTTGGAAAATGCGGAACGATAATCAAAAATCAAAGATAGCCATTTGATTTTTCATGGTATTAGCAGTCTAATATAGCTTAGTACACGAGCGTTTCTAAATTTTCATTTTGTGACCGAGACGCAGTCGAGGTCACAAAATGAAAATTTAGAAACGCGAGTGTACTAAGCGATTTAGTATATGACTGCGCCACGCGAATTCAAAATTAAAGCGAAAAATCAAGTCTGGAAACAATTTCGGTTTGCATTGTCAGCAAATTTAGGCCTTGGCAGTTACACGTTATTCGAATTAACAGTAAAGGCCGGGCTCCACTACGCGTTTTTTTCACGCGCGTTTTATCCGAGACATCGGTTTTTGCGTGAAATCGGTTTAACAATTTGTCGGTTTTTGCGTGATATCGTTTTTTGCTTGTCATCCTGAAGCACGTGACTTTGTTGTCATTAAACCCAGGCTCCACTACGCGGGAAATCACACTTTGTTTATTTTGAGCCTATAAAGAAGGTGCTTTGCAAGTAGGTACATTAAATAAAAAGTAAACCAAACTTTTATAAAAATTTGTCTGAAGGGTTGAGTGGGTGGCTTTGAGCCCGGGTGCACACTAAGCAGAGGTTGTTGTATAGCAGCATGGAACCACCAATCAATCTTCACCCGCACCCAGTTCATGTTCAGCAAGTGGATGGCAGCACGGCACAAGGCTGGGCTTTCTCACGCCGGAGCCTCTGTGCTCGGCGTGTACATTCCTTTTGATGTACCTGTTTATTTTTTGAAGGGCAAAAATGACAAAATTGAGCAGAATTTGATGCTTAAGTGTCTTGCACATGTTGCTAGCCTTGCACCCATGATAAACTTGCTTAAATACTGCATAGCTAGCCACTGGTGGCTGAAGAGGGAAAGGGATTTTTTATTCTTAACATTCCGCCTACCTATGGCAATGCACCAGACTGGAAAACATCCATACAAATAAAAATGAAATATGTAGGGTTGTTATGTTTATCATTTCTTACCTTCACTCATCCTCTTTACACTAAAAAACTTCTACAAAAATTTCCTAGCTTCAACACAAGAATTGAAAACATATTTAACAACGTCAAAAACAAACACAAAATTACATTCACACTGTTTGCCGCAGCGCGCAAGTCATGTCTCCCGGCCGAGATCACGCAAAAAACGATGAAAAGTTCAAATAATTGAACTTTTTATAGGTACGAGATTTCCGAGTTTGCGTGACATCGTCATGCGTTTTACCGAGATTTCCTTAAAATCGGTACGGAATTTGCAAGTTGTCGTGTTTTGCGTGACATCGTTCCCAGTGTAGCTTGCCCAATGTTGAGCAATGATGCGAACTTTTTTTCGGGAACGATTTCACGCAAAAACCGATGTCTCGGATAAAACGCACGGAAAAAACGCGTAGTGGAGCCCGGCCTTAATGAGTGATAGACCGTGTTTTGATTTAATTGGCAATTTACTTGATGATGATGCAGGGGCGCCGCCACGGATTTTTGACTGGGGGGACGGACTGACCGACTGAAAACCCAAAAGTAGACATTCTTATCGTGGCTTTTTCGGTCGGATGCATTCAACGTTTAGAGCAAATATGCCACTTTTAACATAGGGTTTTGAACTAAAGTAACAGTTTTGTAGCTTGAGCTGAGACGAGAACAAATCAGGAGCTTTTATGGCCCAACGATCACCCTAGCCAAATATATCGGTATCGATTTTAGGTTTGAAGACTGAAGTCATTCCCATAGATTACACTTTGTCATTCTCTTACCGAGGAATCCATTCCCTTACGGAAAAATGCTAGCCAATCAGCATTCAGCTGGTTTGAACTACGTACTATGCTTGGTCAACGCGTAATCAGCTTCCGCTGTGGCAAAACAACTGGTTTGAGGAAAGTAGTTTAGATTATTTAGGTATTTCCTTAAAGTAATGGCTATTGACCGCATTCTCACCGAGTACCTACCTACCTACTCGTATATACACATCTGATGTCCGATTCAGTTTGACACGGCAAAGCCGCATGTTCCATCACGGTATAATTGCTGATGTATGCCACTAATATGATCGATAATGCATATTGCATAGGTAATGCATATTGCATACCTGCGTGGGGGAGGGGGCGTTGTATAGGTAGTCACAAATCTCTCTTTTTGGTTTGTGCACGAATCGACGCGAAGCGCCTCGAAAATTGACAAAAAAAAAACATTAGGCAAAACTGCTCCAAAATACGAATTTTGCAGCCCGTGTAGCAAGCTTGATACCAGAAAAGCTTAGGTCAGGAAAACCAAGTCAAGTAGTCAAGTCGCCTCAAAGTTTTGTGGTCCTGTCAACCGTATAGCTTGTTTCTTAGAAGCTGGAAATTTAGTGTAGCGTGACTGCAGAAGTGTGGGGTCGGAGCCGGAATCAGTCGGAGTTGACTGTTTTGGCCAGTTTTGGCCAGAGTCGGAGTTGAAGTCTTCGAAAATGTTCGGATTTTGACTTCGAGGTCGGATTGGTGTAAAGTCATGTTCTTGGCTGGTTAGACGAAATATATTAGGCCCGTGTTCGGCCAGTCGTGTTATACGACACACGTTGATCACGATATCAAAAATCGGCAGTTCCGCGATGACAGGTCGGATAAGAGCTGGATATTTTGTTGGCCGAGGTGGCAGGGGTCAGACCAATGCATGTAGGCCCACACCCCATATACGAGTATCTAAACCTCCTGGACCCTCTCAGATTCAGCACCGGCCGTTCCATCTCTTCCATCCTCATCCTCAGGACAGTCAAATCCTTCTCCTCCACGCCGCAACCCCCTGCTCCGGGCTGGACGGGCAACTCTATCCCATGCGGGAATGGCTCCACTGGAGCTATAGTCCTTTGCCGGGTGCAGTGAGTGCCAGTGGGCTGGGCTGCCTGTTCAATTGGTCGGGTTCATCCCAAGTGGCTCACTGGGGTGGCTGCCCCGACCAATGTCTCCCACTAATTCTTTCATACTTGCGGCTCTGAAATGGTCTCATTGGACCGAAGGGCCTAATCAAATTTCGAGTAGGATAACAACCAGTAAAACGCCTTTTGGAGCGACCAACGGAGAGAACGAGAGGGTGGGGTGGGCCTTGCACGTGCGAAATTGCGAGGGGATACCTCCAACTAACTTGTGCACTGCACCCTTCTAACCGGTCCCTAACGATGTGCCAAATTTGAGCGCAATCGGCCTAGCCGTTCTCGAGATCTGGAAGCGGCACCCTGCACGTGCGCACGTGCAAAATGGGTCCCAACTGACTTTTGCACGGCACCCTACTAACCATGTATCACCGGTCCCTAACCATGTATCAGATTTCAGCACAATCGGTTCAGCCGTTCTCGAGATCTGGAATCGACCCCTGCATGTGCGCACGTGCAGCAGCACCCTAACTGTGGCACATGGATATGCATTGCCTAGTGGGTATACCTACCTACATGCCAACTTTCAGCGCAATCGGCCCAGTAGTTGCCGAGATATTGAAATTGTTACAAAACTGACACCTCTTCGTTTTTTCACGTGGCACGTGCATATGGGGTCACTACTCACATGCATCGGGAATAGTCCGATGCTCGTTAGAAGGAATGAATCTAGTGCTACCCTACAAAAAATTACCGCATGTAAATCGGTCAAGTGGTTGCTGAGATATAAGCCTAGCAAAAGCGTGACCACGGCATACTCAGAAATTTCCGTTAACCTACGAAAGACTACGCTCGCTTCGCTCGCTCCGTAATGAGTTTGGGGGGGACGTCCCCCTTCCATTCTGAGAGTGGGGGGGACGCGTCCCCCCCGTCCCCCCCCCGGTGGCGGCGCCCATGTGATGATGGAGATAAAAATGAAACTACGATAGAAACAGCTAGAGAGGAAGCCATTAAGTTCATTGCTAGCACCAAGTCATCCAGGACAAAGGAAATCACTGAACAAGACGTACGTAAATTTAAACACTTTCTTCTGCATGAAGGACAGAGCAAGGATCCACATGAGCTGGATGCGCCGTTGTTAAGTGCCTACCTATGTAGGTATATCCAACAACTGAAGAGAAGCGATGGCGAGGAATATGAACCACCAACTCTGAAGGGGATCATATACTCAATCGAAAGGCACCTAAAAGAGCAGAGCTACCCTGACTTTAAGATATCGACATCGTCCTCATTTTCTCTTGTCCAAGATGTCCTCAAAGCAAAGATGGCGGTGTCAAAGTCGTCCGGCAAGGGCAACAGGTCAAATAGAGCCATGCCAGTATCCGAAGAAGACGAGAGGAAATTCTGGGAGTCAAAGGCCTTCGGCTTTCACCATCCTATGGCGCTCCTTAGGGTCCTTTTTTGGTATTTCACGATGCTGTTTGGACTACGAGGGCGCAACGAGCACCACCAGATGCTATGGGGAGATGTCGATCTGAAATGCGGAGCTGATGGTGAGTACCTCGAGTACTCGGAGAGACTTACAAAGACTCGCCGCGGATGCGACTCTGGCAGGGCTTTCAAGCCGAAGATTTTCTCGCTGGAGGATAAAACGAAATGTCCAGTGGAAGCATTCAAGCTGTAAGAAGTTTGTTAATTAGGCTTAACAAATTTCAGTTACGTGTATTCGTTTGTCGACTAAAAGTTACCATTATTTGAAAAATGGATGTACTTAAGATTTAATTGCTCGTGATAACGAAAAGTGAAATAGGAGATAAAGATAGGAGCAGACAAGAAATGTATTCTTATTCTGTCTTTTGTTAACAATTCCGACGAAGATCTGTGATCGAAATATCAATATCAATATATCCTTTTTGCTAATTTATATTTTACGAGGAAAGGTCATATGATACTAAAACTGATGACTGTTTTGTGTCATTGCTAAGTCTGCAATACATGTTGATTGTTCACTGCTGGTATTTAATTGGGTGGCTCTGAAACTGATATTGATTTTGTCCGAATACCAGAGATAGAGAGAAAAACACATTTGAATATACATACATAAATAAACAAGCCATAGAATAGGCAAAAAGAGCCAATAGACAATAAAATAGATGAAAAATGGAATTGCACGGCGTTGACTGTAGGTCATAGGACATTGACCTGTCTGTTTTGTATGGGTCATTGACCCGTTCACTGTTTGTTAGTGCACGGAGTGCACTAACAAACCTGTTAGAAACGCTTTCATCCTCAACACGTGCTCCAATGGAAAAACGATCTTGAAGGCCACCGCACACTAGCCATTCGGCCGGTTCATTCGGCCATTACAGCAGCGATTTTCTCGCGCGAGTCTTTATATTGGCCGAAACAACGAACCAACGACGGTGCATTCGGCCCATATTATTCAGGCATTCGGCCCAAGCGATGTTCACGCGACGACCGAAAAAAAGTTCGACCGGTTGAACTTTTCTCGCCGAAGCAGTCATTTAGCGGCCGAAAATCAACAGCCGCCATATTGTTTTCATACAACCTTGACAAGTGTTGTTTACATTCCAATCATTTTCGATGTGAGGGGCTCGTGTGGTGTGGAGTTGTTTGCGATGGAAATGAAGTAAGTATTCGAATGAATATGGTGGAGTTTTCCAAAAATCATTGGGGGTGCTCAATAGCGTTCAGAAAGGCATGCCATAGTCTTTGTAGTTTTTTAGCTGCTCTTTTTTACTGTAGCCATCAGGCATCATGCAAGAAATGATGTTAAATCGGTTCGAGAGCTTGTTTTAATAGCGCCACGGTAAAACAATTTTGGCTCACCCAATGCTGAATGCAAACCCGCGCGGGGCTGGGGTCTCCAGCCGAACGCGCGGGGCTGGGGGATAAATTTTACCCCCTGTTATCTCCCGTACTAATAGTCCGATTTGGAAAATTAAAACGCCAATCGAAAGATCTCATCACGAATAACTAAAAACATGTACTTAATTTAAAGTTTGAGGTCAAGGTCAAGGTCAGGTCAAGGGTACAAATTGCAAGTTTCTACAGTATCGGCCTTGCACCGTAAGTTGCCGAAGAATGGAGTCATGGACTGAGACTGATTGCCCAAAACGTGTTTGGGCCTGACCTTGGCCATAAGTTTGGCAGGCCAGATTTTGTACTGGACCATTTTGAGTCAACTTTGAAAAATACATAACGTACAACGGTGGTAAAATCGTTGCTATAGGTATAACACAGTTAACCCGCTCCGGGTGTGAGGGAGGGATGTGGGGCAATGAGTGCACTGACGTGGCGCCCTCGGAGGGCCGGTATGGGATTAAATTTCAGCTACACTAAGGGCTTGTGTGGTGCCTTCAGTTATCGGTGGCACCCTCAGAATCACCGGCGTAGGGCCCTCAGAGCCGCCGGTAAGGGAGGCACCGGTGTGGGGCCGCCATGCAGGTGCCGGTGTGGGCGATCAGAGGTGCTAGTGTGATTCTCTCAGAGGCGCCGATGAGGATCCTTACAGGCGTTGCTCCGGGCCCTCATAGACGCTGGTGTAGAGCCGTTACAGACGGGTGTGGGACCTTTAGAGCTGCTGACGCGAGCTCTCTACAAGCCGGCAGGGGGTCTCAGACTCTCAGTGACCGGCAAGGGGTCCTTAGGGCCTTAGGCCGGCAGAAGAAGTCGTGCGGGGTCCTAAGAGACCGGCATGGTACTGTCAGACGCCGGTGGGGCCCTCAGGGTCACCGTTGTGGGGCCCTCAAGTCATCAGTGGGTGGCCTTTAGATGCGCAGGTGTTGGGTGGGTCCTCAGAGCCGCCGATATAGGGCTTTAATAGGCACTGGTGTAGGCACTCGGAGTTGGGGGTGTGAAACCCTCAGAGACACCGGTGTGGGCCCTCATAGGCACCGACGAGGGCCCCATAGTTGCCGTTATGGGGCCCTCAGAAAAATAAGTGTGGGACCATCACAGGTGGGAAATGCCCCTAGAACTGTCCCCTCATAGGCCGGTAAGACCTCTCAGAGGCCAGTAAAGGCTGAAGCAGACTCTTTCCGCGTTCAGGAAATCGCATGCGAGAGCCTATTCAAATACATTGTAATTCCTCTCGCATCAATCGCTCGCGGGAGGTGCGTGCGATTGATGCGAGCGTGCTTCCATGTATTTGAGTAGGCTCTCGCATGCGATTTCCTGACCGCGGAAAGAGTCTGTTTCAGGCTTAACTGGCCTTTGGAGACCACCGAGGTGTCCTTAAAAGCCGCAAGAGGCCCTCAGAAGTCGCCACCGTTCCGTGCTTCTATCCTCAGGATACTGAAATCCTTCTCCTCCACGCCGCAACCCCCCTCCGGGCTGGACAGGCAACTTTATCTCATGCGGGCTGCTCCCTTAGAGCGGCACCGTTGCTCCCGAGGGAGCGCACCCCGTAGCCGGGTGCAGTGAGTGCCTTGGGGCTGGGTGGCCTGTCCTCCGGACGGGCTCAGCCCCGGCGACTCACTAGGGTGCCTGCCCAGACCAATGTCTCCCCCTATGTCCTATCATCCTCCCGGCTCTGAAATGGTCTCATTGGACCGAAAGGGCCTAACCCAAAAAGAAAAAAAATCAGAAGTCGGCGTGGGGCCCTTATGGAGACCTTAGTGTGGCTATTTAGGGCCCATGAGGTGCTCTAACGAGCCCCACGGGGCCCTTCTGAGTAGAAATATGGCCATCGTTAACCCTCAGCGGTCAAATGGCGCCGCAGGGCCTCTCGGACCCGAGGGTCCCTTTGAACTCGATGGGGGGGGGAGGGGGTACGTGTCCCCTTAGACCCCTAGCTATGCCACTGTTTCATATGCATCATGTCAGGTATTTTAGGCTCGCCCCCCCCCCACTTGAAAATTGTTCCCGGGCCCCTGATAATATCAGATGTAATGTTAACACAAATATCATGCATCTTAATTTGTGGTGATTTATTCAATGTAGGTATATTCTCTTAGTCACTGAATTGAGTAAGCATAGTATTTGCATGATTCACTGGGCTCATTACAGTACTAGGAGACGGACATTCTGATTATTGAGGGCCTTGAGTCAGCTGGGAATGTTTTGAGGAGGCTGGGGGTGCTTTAAGAAGGCAGGGGGTGCTGAGCTCAGGATTGGGGGTGCTTGAGCACCCACAAAGAGATATAAAGTTACGCTTATGGTGTTGTGTATTTTGTCAATTGCATATGTGATTCAGATTGAAATGTTGTTTAAATATTGGTTTCAACCATCTCTGCTCCACTTTTCATTTCAATTTCAATTTCCATTTCCCCATTTTCTCCATTTACCTTCATTATACATAGTCAGTGGGCATAAATTTGTCTACTACTCAATGCCACAATAGGTATTCTTGGAAAATGGCCATTTATTATCCATATAAGCAAATATTTTCTGCTTTTGCCAATTAACTTGAAATGCTGGACACAAGTTCTAAGTTTCAAGGAGCTATTCTTAAATTATTCCATCAAAATTCAAACCTTGCAAGTCAAAGTCATTGAAAGTACATGTAATGTTCTTATATAATGTTCTTACCATGCAATCTGGGTTTTCATTTATCATTTCATTCACATTGCCTCCAACAGGCTACTGTCGCACTAATGTCCCAGTAAACATGCCGACGTCGGCCCGACGTCGGCCGACGTCGGGGTGACGTCGGCCCGACGTCGGCCGACATCGGGGTGACGTCGGCAACTCGGCATCGGCATGCCGGCGGCGGCCCGACGTCGGTCCAACCTCGGCACGACGTCGGCTGGATGTCGGATATGCCCGCATGTTCCGACGTCCAGCCGAGGTCCAGCCGACGTCGGACCGAGATCAATTGCTGAGGTCTAGCCGACGTCGGGCCGACGTAGGGGCGACGTCGGTCCGACATCGGCCGCTGTTTTGACCGTTAAAATAATATAAAATACATGTTTCATGTTTCATAAAGAGCTTCTGTATTCAAAATATCCTCAGGGAACTCAAATCTTCCTCCACGCCGCAACCCCCTGATCCGGACTGGACGGGAAACTTTATCCCATTTGGGATTGCCCGTAAGCCGAGCTCGCCCGTAGCCGGGTGCGGTGAGTGCTTGGGGGCTGCTCGGCCTATCCTTTGGTCAGGCTCAGCCCCGGCAACTCACCAGGGCCGGGCCCAGTTCATATAGAAAGGCCAGTCGGCAAGTGTCACTTTGCCAAAGTGCCACTTATCAAAGGGACACTTTGGGCAACGTTGGTGCAGGTGTGTAAGAGTGGCTATATGAATCCATTGTGGGGGTCGCCCTTTCCAATAAGTGTCACGTAACAGCAATGGGACCAGGGACTCTATATGAACTGGACCCAGGGTGCTCGCCAAGAAGACCGATGTCTCCATCCTATGACCCTTCCGGCTCTGAAATGCTCTTGTCAGACCGAAAGGGCATAACCCAAGAAAACAAACTGTAGAGTCTTCATGCAGCGTACTTCTGTATTCAGCGGCGATGGCGACAGTGTCACAGTCACAGCCCGACTCCCCGTCCGGCCGAGCCCACCCCAGCGTCTGGCACGGTCGGTCACGTGACCGGCCGGTCATGCGACCGGTCGCGGCCAATTGGGCCGCGCCCTCGACGGGTCAACTAGGGTTACATGCACCACATCACCTCCCTTCAAAAAAAAAAAAACACGCTTATAACCTCACTGTACACCTCACGGAACGCGACAAAACCAGACACTCTGGAAAAAGTCAGGAGAATTCCGCACACGACCGGATCTCCGAGGCGACGGCGCCGATGTTTGCGCACCCGGAACGTCCGGTCCGCCACTGGTCTCCGACGGCCCCCGGCGCGCACCGGCGGGCGCCGCCCGCTCAGGGGAATGCACCACAGTTTTTGGATTCGACGACTGCGACTGCGAACCCGTGGCAGCACTCGGGACTGGCGGCGGCTGCAGCTCCTCAACCGGCGGCCCAGCAGTCGAACGACGCGTGGCCATGTCGTTCTCGGCGGCGGCCAGCGCGGCGCCTTGAGAGACGGTCCCAGCAGTCGGTCGAGGGACGCCGCCACGGGAGATCTCGACATCAGTGGGCAGCATCGTTACAGCCGGTGTGGTAGTGCATGCCGCACCAGCCGGTTGACCTGCCGAAGGAACATAGCTCAGAAGCTGGTCCGCATGTCTGCGCCACGTCCTGCCGTCATCAAGGCGAACAACGAAGGACACTGGTCCGTCAGCACCAACGATTGTACCAGGTAGCCAAACGCTTCCAGAGCCATAGTTCCGTGCGAGCACGCGGTCGGTTACAGAGAAGAGTCTATGCCTCGCCGAACGATCATGATGGCTCTTCTGAGCGAACTGAGCCTCGGCCACTGACCTGTTCAAATCGGGATACATACGATCGAGTCGTGTCTTCAGCTTGCGTCCCAGCATCAGCTCGGCAGGCGTTACAGTCGTTGTAGAGTGAGGCGTCGTTCTCTGCCGCAGGAGCCACTTGGACAACGCCAGCTCCCAGCCGTCTCCTGCGTCTCTCTGCAACACGAGTTTCACTTCCTTAACCACGCGCTCGGCCAATCCATTGCCCTGGCTATGTCGGGGCTCGATCGTGCGGTGGGAGACCCGGTTGCCGGCCAAGAAGCGCTGAAACTCATCAGACGTAAAGGTGGTAGCATTGTCGGAGACTAACATATCTGGCAGTCCCCACCTTGCAAACACACGGCGGAGACAAGCGATAACGGGAGCAGAGGCGGTGGACGGCAGAATCTCCGCCTCCACCCACTTGGAATGGACGTCGACCATGCAGAACACATACTTGCCGCGTACCGGTTCGGCGAAGTCGCAGTGGATCCGGGACCACGGTCTAGATGGCCAGGCCCATGGATGCAGCTCGGCGTGCGGCGGCTTGGGTCGACTCTGCTGGCAAGGCGAACAGTTTTGCACAACCCGCTCGATCTGCGCGTCGATACCAGGCCACCATACAATCGATCTGGCTAACGACTTCATACGCCGCATCCCGGGGTGACTCACGTGGAGTTCACGCAGAACGGTCTCCCTACTTGACTGGGGTACCACCACCCTGTGACCCCACAGAAGCACTCCCGCTGTCTGAGTAAGCTCGTCCCTCCTTCTGATAAACGGTTTGAAGTCATCTGGTGCCTCGGACGGCCAGTCTGCGAACTGCACCCACCTCAGGACTTTGGACAGCACCGGATCTCGACTGGTCTGCAGCGCGATCGCCTTGGAATCCAGCCAGTCTGCACCTGCGAGGAGAACCAGCTCTTCAGCATCATGAGGCACATCATCAACCAGCAGCACCAGCTCTTCCATCTGTGCGCCGACTTCTGTGGGAACAGGTAAGCGACTCAGTGCATCTGCGTTACCCATCTGGCCTGTAGGGCGGAACCGTATGGTGTAGTTGTAACACGACAGTTTAAGCGCCCACCTGCGAATCCGCGCGGCAGTCATCTCTGGCAGTCCTTCATGTTCACCGAACAACTTCACTAAGGGCTTGTGGTCAGTAACCAGAGCGAACGGTCGAGGTACGCCACACAAATAATTGTGGAACTTTGTGACTCCAAAGATTATGGCCAGTCCTTCGCGCTCTATCTGGGCGTATCTAGACTCAGATAGTGACAGCCGTCGAGATGCGAAAGCGATGGGCATCTCTCTCCCTGCGTCATCGATCTGAGACAGCACAGCGCCCACACCAACGCTAGAAGCGTCACAAGTCAAAACGAGCTGCTTGGTGTTGTCATAGTGGACAAGCAACGTATTTGCTGCCAACTTTTCCTTGACCTTGTTGAAGCTGTCTCTCTCCTTTGAGCCCCAGCGCCACACAGCATTCTTCCCTAGGAGGTCATAGAGGGGTGCCGAAATAGAAGCTCTGTCAGGAACAAATCGCGAGTAATAAGATATGAGACCCAGGAAGGTCTTCAGCTCCGATACTGTCTTGGGCTCGGGGACAGCCAAGATAGCCTTTACCTTGGAGGCGTTCGTGCGGACTCCGCTTGCGCTGATGAGGTGTCCCAGGTGGTTGACCTGACTCTGGAAGAGCAGACACTTCTCCTCCCTGACACGGAGACCGGCGTCTTGAAGACGTTGACAAACGACGTCGAGCAGCTTCCAGTGCTGCTCCCGGGTCTCACTGCTGAGCAGAACATCATCGAGGAAGACGACGACTCCAGGGATGCCCGCCAACAGCTTCTCCATCTCGCGCTGGAAGACACCACTGGCCACGTTCACGCCGAACGGTATCCTGGAATATCTGAGAAGCCCACGAGACGTGTTGATGGTGAGTATCTCGCGTGACTCTTCATGGACGACCAACTGATTGTATGCCTGCGCTAGGTCGAGTTTGGAAAATATATTTTTCCCACTCAAGGAAGACAACATGTCCTCCGTCTTGGGCAGAGGGTAACGGTCCATGCGCACAGCAGTGTTAGCGGTTAGCTTGAAATTTGCGCAGACTCTGATCTTGCCATCAGGCCAAATCACAGGTACAATAGGGGCTGCCCAGCGACTGTCTTTCACTGGTACTAAAACCCCACTAGCGATATCAGCATCTAACTGCTCCTCTACCTTTGCCTTGTATGCATACGGAATCGAACGGGCCTTGCAAAACTTGGGCCTCACAGATTGGTCAATATCAAGGTGAACACGCACCCCCTTAAGCTCACCCAACCGTGGAAGGAACAGATCGGGGTACTTGCGTTTGATCATGTCCGTGGCCGGCTGTGACGTTGGAGAGCGTAGAGCGTGTACTTCAGACCAGTTGATCCTCATCAGGTGCAGCCAGTTGCGGCCCATGAGGCTCGGACCAGAGCCCTTGACCACGATCACGGGAAGATCCCTGTGCACAGAACCGTTGTACGATACATCAGTGGTGAACTGACCCAACACAGGAATGACATCACCTGAGTACGCCTTCAAGGTAGTAGAGCACGGTGTCAACTTGGGCCGACTGTTCAACCTGAGGTAAGTATGCTCGTCAATGATGGTGACCCCCGCGCCCGTATCCAACTCCATATCCACCCGCTGACCATGCATCTCGACGGGACACCAGATGGGCGGCACACTCACCCCAGTGCGTCTTACCATGTAGACGGGGTCAGAGCTGGAGAGATTATCCAGCTGCAGCGTTTCCGGTGACGCAGCAGGATCATCTTCAGCCAGTCGGTTGGTGCGCTCGTCTCTGCCTCGCGTACAGCAGCGCGACAGATGACCGATGGCACCGCAGGAATGGCACCGGTAGTCCTTGAAGCGGCACGTACCGCCGTGTCTGGAACCGCACCGCCAGCACGGCCGGCCGCCGTCCCGCGGCGCCGCAGCGCGCTGTCCGCCGCTGCCCCGCGGCGCTGCGGCGCGCTGCCCGTTGTCTGGGCCGGAGGCGCGCCGCCCGCCATCGGGCGGTGCCCGTCCGCCAGAGCTCGCGCCGGCACGGCTCGACCCGAACGGCGGCGGGCCCTCGGGCGGTCCGCGGGTGACCCTGAAAGCAGCAGCTCCGTCCGTGTGGATCAGCTGCGACTCACGTCTGACCGTCTCAGACGCCCTGGCATGCTGCAAAGCGATATCCAACGTCAGGTTATCCTTGCACAACAGCTCATTCTGGCACTTGCTGTCGCTCATCCCACACACGACTTGATCACGTAAAGCAGTCTGCAAGTACGGGCCGAAATCACAATTGACCGCGATCTTCTTGAGCTCAGCAACAAAATCCATGACACTCTCCCCTGGTGCCTGAGTACGTTTGAAAAACTTGTAACGTTCAGCGATCTCGATGTTTGACGGTTTGTAATGTGCACTCAAAAGATCTACGAGCTCATCATATGTACAATCTTCTACGGTTCTTGGGATGATCAAATCCTTCAGTTTACTGTACGCTACAGTACCAATGCATGTTAAAAACACAGACTTCTTTTTATCTCCCAATATCTCATTGCTGACACAAAAATGGTCAAACAGTTCCCGGTAAGTGTCAAACCGGTCGATCGATGGATCGAATGTACTTATCGAACCGATGACCATGTTGCCGAGTTCAGTCCTCTCCCGTTTCCTTGCTTCGTGACTTCGTTCTGAAAAATCCTCGTCGCCAGTGTAGAGTCTTCATGCAGCGTACTTCTGTATTCAGCGGCGATGGCGACAGTGTCACAGTCACAGCCCGACTCCCCGTCCGGCCGAGCCCACCCCAGCGTCTGGCACGGGCGGTCACGTGACCGGCCGGTCACGCGACCGGTCGCGGCCAATCGGGCCGCGCCCTCGACGGGTCAGCTAGGGTTACATGCACCACACAAACCTAATTCGTTAGCTGGCTGCGTGGTGTAGTGGTTAGCGCACTAACCTTGCGTTCGAATGACACGGGGTTCGAATCCCGTCGCCGGCTGATGCTTTTGGCGTGTTGTCCCAGTAAACATGCCGACGTCGGCGACTGGGGGGCTCGAATCCCGCCGCCGGTTGATATTTTTGGCGCGTTGTCCCAATAAACATGCCGACGTCGGCCCCGTCGGTCCAACGACAAACGATCTCGTCAACCTCGGCAAACGATCTCGGCCCGACGTCGGCTCGACGTCGGCTGGACTTCGGGTGGACGTCGGAACATGCGGGCATATCCGACGTCCAGCCGATGTCGGGCCGAGGTTGAACCGACGTTGGGCCGACGTCGGGCCGAGGCTCGGCGCGACGTCGGGCCGACGTCGTCATGTTTACTGGGGTGTCACATATTAGATATGTAGGTACTTCATTGCATGGTTGGTGAAAGTGTTGAGCACAACTCTTTCTTATGGTACAAGAAGTGCCATAATTCAAAATCTGAGTTGTCAAAGTATAATAGAAATTCCATTTTTCAGAGTATTTTTTTCCTCTTTCTGTGTTTCTGCCAGATCAAGATGTTGGTTGTGTCAAACGCAGGGCCATGAAAGAAAAGTCTGGAACATTGTTAAAGCTTTATGGGATGCACACAAACACTTGCATGCAATATTTGCATTGAAAGAGTTGTGAGATCAGCATGCTGAATGTGTTTTTTTTTTTTGTTTTTGTCTGCTCTGTACAGGAGCTCATTTTATGTTAAATAAAATGTAATGGCACTGAACAAATATGAAAATAGCCACCTGTCCTTTTTGTAGTAACTATTCACCATTCAATACTGTTTTGTGTTTCATTTATTCCCCAGAGATCTTTCACAATAGTGATAGTTTTCTTCTCTGCCGGGTCAATGAACCAGGTAGATGTGTCCACTCCAACCAGTGCAGATCCACCTTTGTGTACAGTTGTACACATTTCAGTGTGATGAGTAGACCTTTGATAGCTGTTCCACCAACCCGCCTTTAGATGGCGCGCGCGTCTCCCAGCAGGCAGCAGAGGCGACATCTACTGTCGGCTCAGCCGGTGTGGAGGGTGTACCGAGTGTCATTACCAATATACATACCTATAAACACGCCATTGCAGTGGCCTCACTCGAGGTGGGCTGGACCCAAGAGGATGGATGACTCGGGCTAAAACGATGACGCGGGTCGTGGGCCCAGCAGCACAACAGGTGGCGTTCAAAATGAACAAAGTCCCTATGTTTTCAGTTGGGTCGGAGAAGTGGATCTCATTCAAGCGGTACACAACAAGCCAGTTTCATGAAACATGAGTCTTCCTGGACGATGAGGCACCAGCTGAACCGCAAACGGCCGGCGCACCAGCTCTGTCCCCGGGGCCGGCGCCCCGGCAAGCAGCACCAGCTCCAAGGCCGGCGCTCGGGCCAGCCCCGTCTCCGGAGCGGTCGGTGCCGGCATCACCAGTGTCCACAAGGAGCAGCCGTGCCCAGTCGAAACGCTCGCAGCACTTCAAAGTGTACAACAGGTGGCTAAACCGTTGAATGATGCCGACCTGACTTTCGGTCAGTGTGTAAAAGCGGTTCGAAAAAAAAGCCATCGCTCCCGGAACTTCCGCTCACTGGCGCGCGACGTCTCCTCCGTCGGCTCCGGCAGGTACACTGCACCGCGAACGTTCACGATCACGCAACAGATGTACACCAACGCGCGCGTGGTGGACTCCGCGAGCCGGTAGCTCGGCGCCAGAGCGGAAAATTCAGCCCCCGACGTCAGATAGTGGAGTGTAATCGCCAGCCGCAGCGGTGCGCTCACCGGCTGGAGGAAGGTGGTGGTCGAGCGGGTGATCTGGCCCTCGATCTGTGCTAGTAGGAGGCTGAAGGCTCCCTAGCTCAGTCGGAAATACTGAACTTGTGTCGCTGGGGGTCGTTGAGCCGAAGCTCCTGCTCTCGGTTGGCGTGCTCGCCCAGCTCGTCTCGGCGCTGTAGCACGTCGCTGACCCCATGCGCCGGACCAAGGGTCTGCGTCTCTCCTGCACCCTTTGGAGTGCCAGCTTGAAGTACAGTATCGCGATGGCTAGTTGAAGTGTGTACGGGTTGCTTGGTGGCTCAGCATGCAGATAACCAAATCTTTTGGTCCCAGAGCATCAATACAATGCACATTAATTTTGCTAAGTTTGGTTGATCGCTTGCGATATGCTCAGACCATTTAGACCTCAATAGTCGGTGTACTTTGCTCAATGTTTGTTTTTAACAGCCAATTTGTTTTCATTATCAGGCAAGCTACCTACTCAAACTGCAATTAACCCTCGCCCGCACATGTCATTTTCCCATCCTAGAACGCACATGGGGGGGGGGTGGTTGCCACCCCCCCCCCGCGCCATTTCGTTCCTGTTGGAGATAGAGCTTAGCAGTAAAGACCAAAAAGATTCTTTGGGAAGAGACGAATCCAATGATACCCAGTTTTACCTTCTCAGGTCAGTCATTGACCTTCCAGGTCAGGTCAAACTAAAAAATGTTGCTGTTTTGGGTCACCGTTGGATATCAAGTGCGCTGCTTATCAAATACCGATGACGATGCCGTTTTCTGGTGCCAAGCCAGCTAGAACCTCTTTGTCACACTATCCGACCAGAATTTTGCTGCTGAGATCATTTCAGGTCAAGTTAGGTCAAGGTCAATTATATGTGTTTGTATGTCTGTGTGTGTCTGTGTGTATACTGATGTGTGCAACGATTGTTTTTGGGTCCATATCACATGAAATCATGATCTGAGAAGCTTTTACCAAAAATGCAGTCAAAAAACTTCACAAAAAGTAAATTCAGCTTGCCTAAAACGCAATTATCTTAGATGACCTAGGTTGACCTTGACCCTGACCTTGACCCCTGGACATCGTCGAACAACATGTTCCATGATAGGTGGGAGGTAAGACTGGCAAAAAAGGCCGAAATCAGGGTGTCAAAAGCTCACAAGGCCCATGGCAAACGCAAGATGTTGAGAATTGGCCATTTGGGTCATGACATGACCTGAAAAACAAGGTCATATCTCCGAAACCAAAAATCACAGAAACTTGAAATTTTCAGTGGACATCAAGAAAGGATAGACGAGCAGCTATACGAAAAATCAGCCTTCTAGCTCTAAAAATGTTGAGTGCAGAGCAGAAAGACTGCCTGGGGGGTGGCAACCACCCCCCCCCCCATGTGCGGGCGAGGGTTAACCTATAATTTTGTTTCTTTTTTGAACGATGCACCAAATAACTATATGAAGCTGGATTCTATTTGGTCTTTTCCAATATTCATTATAAAACATTCATTACTTGCGCTCTTGGAATTCGGTTACAACAGTTTAGGCGATATTTCAACGACGATATTTCTGCTCTAAGCGATTCGGCCATTCGGCCGATATAGACACTTGCGCGAGAAAATCGCCGCTGTAACGACCGAATGAACCGGCCGAATGGATAGTGTGCGGTGGCCTTCAGTCATATACTAATGGCGTTTACGGCATGTCTGTATCTTTATTCTGTGATTTCATATGATTTTTTGAACATATGCCGTTTTTGGTCGAAAACTCAGAAATCATGACGTCACTAAAACCTTGATATCTCAAAATTTTTCCAACTTGTATATTTGAAACTTTGTCACAATAAACTTCAATCAATTCCCTACAATTATTTATGCTATACCCTGGCGAAAAAAGTGGGGGCGTTTAACACCCCCCCCCCCCCCCGAGCAACTCGCGGGTTAACACCGGTGTCGCTGCGCTGAGCGGTGGCCGTCCCGTTTGTTGGATTCTACAGCAGGCTGGCGGAAAGCGTTACCTGCCGCCCGTCCACCGCCCGCGGGCCGGACCGAGCGGTCCCGCTGACGCTACATGACCTGAGCCCGGCGCGATATGGGACAAGCAGACGTGGGTTCGGCTCAGCGGAGGCAGCGCCCACTGGTGTTGGGGACTTTTTTAATAGACCTACTGTACAGGGTGTCCCATAAGTTCCTTCTCACCTATATTTTTCTTTTAGAGGCTCTCTTATTTAAAGGGACTATCCCACCTTCTAAAATGTTTTTAATACCAGTTAAATTGTGCCCGACTTTATAGATTGGATGACCAGGAACACGGTTCTGGCATTTATTTTTCATTAAACATCTTAGGCTTCCCATATTCCAAACACAAACTTTCAAACATGTGACGTCACAGCCCAAAATTACCTCCTTCCCCAGGCCACATTACTGTCATAAAGCTGATTCTTTTTACTCTGTAGGCACCACAACAAAGTTCAGACCAAGTTTTGAGCGATTTTTCAACAAACAAACCCATTTAAATCAGAATGACTAAACGAGGTGACGTCACACTAACGGTCGCTCCATGTTGAAGATAGGGCCTTGCACAAGGCCCATTTTCAAATGAAGGGAACGAATTTCTTCAACACCAAGAGGCCGCGGGGGTTGCAACCTAGATAGATAGTGGTTTCTGAACCTCGCCGCAAACTTGGCTATCTCAACTCAAACCCCATGTTAAAGGTGGGATAGTCCCTTTAAGGCCACGCCTAATTTATTTTGTAACTGAGCTTTTGGGGTTGCCATGGCAACTATGAATATGCTCTACGGTAACTAATTCGTCTAGACAAAATATCTTTTGCTAGAGTTCACTTCCTGTGGAGACGGCTTACGCCGCAAAATAGAGGTCTCCGATACGGGTTCGTCTCGGTATTAAGTCCGCACGTGGGCCATTCGCGACGGTTGAGGGTGATTGAGACCAGACATGTGCATGGATCCGAGAGCTGGATCTATGATCTCAGTGGATCTCTCGACAAAATAGAGGGGTTGGATCTATGATCCGAGTGGATCTCTCGACAAAATTCCGGGTTTGGATCTATGATCCAAATGGATCTCTCGACAAAATTTAGGGGTCGGATCTATGATCTCTGTGGATCCAGCGGGCAACAATTTGTGGAGGACCTATGATCTGTATGGATCTCACGACAACATGTAGGCAATGAAACCCTTATCCCACATAATGTACACCTTACTGTGTAATACAATTGAGAATTGTCACTTGTGGACCTTGTGGTCACTTAAGACCAGTTGTAATCATTAGGTAGCATCATTAAATTTGAATTTAAATCAACAACATTTGTAGGTACTACATTTACAATAAACCAAGAACATGCACATTGCTACTTTTTGTGACCAATTGTAACTTTTTCATGACAGCACTGATGACAATCTTATCAACAAGCCACAGCCACTTTAATTCAATGAACAAACAGTACAGACAGATGCAGTGGCAGCGGGGCACTGCAGACTTGCCAGTAGGGCTGTTAAAATGCCAAAATATATGGGGCCACGGTGCCCTGGTGCCACCCCCCCCTCCGTTCCGCCGCCTATGGACAGATGTTAGGAAATCAAACCTGGAAGCCAAATAGGTCAGTTTTGCTAAAAATAATCCAGCAATCCACTTCTACCAGGTATGAAAACCCAATCCAGAATGTTCGTATGAGCTATTGGTATGTGCAACACAATTTCGATTTTGTAAGAACAGCAGGGGCATTCCACGATAGATCGTACCAGGCCCGTCACCCTCATCTCTCAGATTTTAATGAAAATGTCCTAGGGGTAATCATAGGCCCCAAAGACGCCTGGCAAAATATCAGACTTCTCAGATCAAAACTTTTTGAGTTATATCGCATTACATTTTTTTAACTTCGGTTTGTAACGGTGAGTTTGATGGCCTATAACTCAAGAACGGGTTAAGCTACCAACAAACAGTAAACAACACTGAGCTTGCGATGAATCAAAAATTAATATTACCATTTAAAAATTCCAAAGAAAAATTTTCATTGTTGAGCAAAAACCTTAATCTTTTTTCATTTGCCTCTAATGACCTTTGGGACCAAAATTTTTCAAATTTTTATTTTTTCAAAATAAACTTCATGTCATTGCAAATCGACATGCAAAAAATTAGAAAGGTGTTCTTTCTATAAAATCCTCATTTTCCCGCAAACAAAATTGGTTTCGGAGGGGTTCATACGACCCCAGCACGCCGTTTCACTTCTAATAGAGCCTCGCGAGCCTCGCGAAAGCCTCGCGGAAGAAACGAGCGTGTGTGCCGCAACAAGTCGCAGCGATTGGTACCCGATTTTAAGGTCTCAATTTAACCGGTAGCGTCTGAGGTCAGGTCAAGTGACTGAAGTTACGGGTTCGGTTTTTAGTAAATAACTTCGCAAAAAATGGCCGCAGAGCCGCGATTTTGGAATCATTGTGTTCGCCTAGCTCAGGTGCATCGAATGGTATACTTCTTGCTAGGGTGAGGTCAACTTAAGTAGTTGACCTCGGATCAAGGTCAGGTCAGAGCCCCTCAGGTCACGAAGCTGGGCAAAGGGTATCATATGGCATATTATTCGATTCGAAAGGTCTTCCCGAGTCCATTGGTGGCTTTCCCGACTCTCTAGCTCCATTTGATCGGGAGTTATTGACGAAAAACTCGTACGACTCTAGTGACGTCATAAATGACGTCACGCAAGGTTACCAATGCAAAAGAAAAGCATTGGACTTTGCAAGAAGTGCATGAAATCACGATACCATGTACGTGGGATAGTTTTAGATCATTTTCGGCGTCAAAATAACAGTTTTTATATTTCCCCATTGACTTATAACAGTGATGTCACGTGACCGACCTGATATCACGTAACCTTAAAAATTCCCAGATATACAAGTTGTGAGACCTCTGGAGGACACCATGTATGCGTCCTGTAACTTTCATCTCGGACAGCTATGGTCGTTGGCGTCCAAAACAATGTCAGAACCAAACAGCCTTTTTCACCCTCGCGCTTATAGGAAAGAGGGTTGGATGAGCCCTCTTTTCACTTTTTCAGATGACTCAGACTTCAATTGAAATTTCAGTAACCCGTGATGTCACTAGGCAGCTTTACCACGCCATTTGTAAGCTCCCCTCCCGAAATCACTATTCGAAACCGTTATCGTGACGTAAAACTAGATGCCGGCAGCGCTCGTGCGTTGCCTTGGGCCAGAATTGGAGGATCCATAGCCCACGATCCATAGCCCCCCGCACGCGCAGCTTGCACCCCTCGGATATTATCTCGCCGGAATGTCGTGATCAAATGTATTCTTCTTATGACCTGCAAGTTTTGAACCAGTTAGAGCTGCGTTTACCTTGCAGGCGTGGCAACGTACGAAGGGGTGCAATCGGCTTGCACGTGCATAGCTCATGCACCACAGAGTTTAGCTCAACCAAATGTGCATTATTTTGGAGGCCTTGCCTGGGACTACCATTGAACCGATTTTGAGGTTGATAGCTTAAAATTTCTTTGAGCCATAGGACCTCACGTCAAAACGGTTTTCCGACCCCAGCACGTGCAGCCTGCACCCCTCGCAGACGGTGACCCCCTGGAAACTGGTTCAAGGTGTTACCGATGTGTCCCGCCAGTATGGCTTTGCCCATGACCTCGGGTTGACCTGTAGCCTTGACAAAAAATTTCGTGTCACCGAAACTTTGAAGCGGAATAGCATGTGCCACGAAGCACCGAGCGAACCGAGGCCAGCACCAAAAGTTTACCTCGCCGGAGACGAATCAAACGGTCCCACTTTCGTCCCGATCGGTCCACCCATTTTGACTCCAGGTCCAAAAAAGCTTGGACAAACTCACTCACATACTCACATACTCACATACTCACTGACAAACAGGTTCAGCCGAACTTTTTTTCAGCGACCCACCAATGGGAATTTCCGGATGCAAAAGCATGCTATCGCATGCTTTTGATCCTCCAATTCTGGATAAATACATTTATAGAAAGAACACCTTCCTAATTTTTTTGCATATTTGTTAACATTGAGCCAAATATTTTTTTAAAGAAATAAAAATTCAAAAAAATTTGGTCCCAAAGTCCAAAAAATACAAATGAAAGAAAACACGATATGTCATATATCAAAAATAGCGTATTTTTCGAAATTTCAAAAATACATATTAATCTCTGTTTCATTGCAAGTTCAATGTTATATAACATTTGGCATTTGAATAATCCGTCTTGAGTTACAGCCCGCCAAACTTAGCGCTGCAAAGCAAGATCCAAAAAATGTTATACACCATAACTCAAAATATACTTATCTGATAAGCCTGAAACTGTTACAGGTGGATTCAGACCCTCTGATTACCCAAGAGACCAATTTTCGTCAAATTCTGAGAGATGAGGGTGTCAAATTGGAAAAAAGTGGTACGATCTATCGTGGAATGCCCAAGCAACCAACCTCTAATACTTTCCTAATAAAATTCCAAGTTCAAAAAATGGCACCAACTTCTTCAGATTACCT
The DNA here is from genome assembly GCF_019059575.1 of Amphibalanus amphitrite. NCBI lineage: Eukaryota > Metazoa > Arthropoda > Thecostraca > Balanomorpha > Balanidae > Amphibalanus > Amphibalanus amphitrite. Next base: position 452,323 of record NW_024881717.1, on the reverse strand, counting down.
ACTTTTGGCATCGTGCCACGTGTGGTGCCATGCTGTGCTGTCGGTATATAGGGCCTTGGTGCTGTCGTTATGAGAGAGCCTCCCAAAAAAAGACAAATGAAATTCACAGCTCACGTGTTAGTAATACAGGGTGTCCCATAAGTTCGTTCTCACATTTTATTTGCATGTGAAACAGAGTACTTTGCGTTTTGATATATTTATGACCCCTCAATGTGCTCCCCATTTAATAGGCAAACACATGAACACATGCTGCGGCATGCCAACCGGCATGTTTGGCTGCATAGCAGGCTTAAAGTTAACCCAGACTGACTTGACATGCGCCGTGAGCTCCTCGAGGCTGGAACAGCGCTACGCTTCGACGAGCCTAAATTTCAGCATAACCAACAATTTTTTATGAAATTTTGATCCGATGAGGTGCCTGGCATGTGGTCTTGCCACAAACGCCTGTCACAGTCTCCTTCCACCGCTTTTAAGCTTTGCTTGGCCTGTGCACTGATGCACTGTCTTGCCTGAAGATGGGCCTACGACCTCTCGGATGCCATTTTCTCCTCTATAAATGTGTTCATACTCGCGGTTCGAGTTCAGCTTGAGGGCTGAAACTCCTCCTAGATTTTCTTGGAAAAGCATTATGCTTCCCAAAGCTGTTTCTGGGACACCAATCGCAACCTGGTCAGCGTCTGGACGCCTATAACCCCACAATACCGTGATCTTGGCCTTTCGCATAGGAACATAACGGGACGAAACGGAGGCCTCCTCCTTCGCCCTTATGGGGTTGTTTTCGGGTTTGGACGGGTGTTTCATCTCGAACGTGGACTAGTTAGTCCAGATGACCTGGTTGATGTCCTCAGCCCTTTAGTTTTTTTTAGCCTCAGGCATAACGAAACTCATGTTTGGCCATTTTAAGACGTTTTTGACTGTTTTGAGCCCTCCGGTAAGCAAAGCTTAACCCGGCAGTTGCTGGGGTATTTCGCCACCCACCGTTTGCTGGGGGGGGGGGCGTTAAACGCCCCCAGCCGATAAATCGAGAACCAATAGGCGCAGCGAAACGCACGAGGCGGCAAACGAAAGAGCGCGACGAGACGCTTCAGATGAGTACTTAAAAGTTGAATTTTGAGGTCACAGGTCAGGTCAAGGTCAGGTCAAACACCGGAAATCGGGCTTTCAGTAGCATGGACTTCAGGACTTCGCAATGGGCGCCTCTCGTCATAAACTCTGTCAAAACGGTGCGCAATCCATCATATAAAGCTTACAAGAGTGTCAGCTCCATGTAGGGGTCAGTCAAGCATAGGTCAGGGTCAAGGTCAGGTCAACCGGGTAGGCACATATCCCCGAAAATCAAAACTGATATTCGCAGCCTGTGACACATGTTTTATGGGTAATTTGGAGCGTAGAACACGATGGTGACATTATTTTTCTCATATGTGTACGAGTTTGGCTCAAAAAGTTCAATTTAAGAAATTCATGTATCATGGTCGTGAGGTAGTCACGAGAAATTGCCAAGATTCAGTTCAAGATTTTGGAAAATGCGGAACAATAATCAATAATCGAAGATAGCCATTAGATTGCTCATGGTATTGGCAGTCTAATGGCGTTTACGGCATGTCTGTATATCTATTCTGTGATTTTATATGATTTTTTGAGCATATGCCGTTTTTGGTCGAAAACTCAGAAATCATGACGTCACTAAAATCTCGATATCTCAAAAATTTTCCGACCGATTTTTTTTGAAACTTTGTCACAATAAACTTCAATCAATTCCCTACAGGTACCCAATATTTGGCGCGCCTGCGGCGCGCCGTTTTTATGCCATGACCCGGCGAAAAAAGTGGGGGCGTTTAACGCCCCCCCCCAGCAACTCGCGGGTTAAGTCACCTTGAGTTATGTACCCCGTAAGAACAATTTTAGACAGCTGGTAATCCATCCTGAAAAGTCTGCTTACCAACTTTCTAACCCTTTGACCTTTTTGATGGCCACTTTGGCGCCACACAGTTTTGGCCACATGGCTCACTCCTGAGAGCTGACAAAAAAGGGGATAAACTTGCAATGATTGACTCCCGACAAATCATCGGTGTCACTTGCTGACTGTGCGTCCAGTTAGCGATGGACATTGTCTACAGACTGGTAGGCCTCAATCACCCTCAATCGTCGCGAATGGTCACGTGCTGACTAAATACCGAGACGTACCCGTATTGGAGACCTCTATGTTGCGGCGTTAGCCGTCTGTGTAGGAAACGGGCTCTCTAGCAAAAACTATTTTGTCTACAGGAATTAGTTACTGTGGAGCATATTTCTTCCAGCCATGGCAACCACGTAAGCTCAGTAACGAACCAATTTCAGCGTGTCTTTAAGCAAGAGAGCCTAAAAACGTAAAATTTAGGTGAGAACGAACTTATGGGACACCCTGTATTGTTTTATTACGTCATTATCGTTTGACCAATGAAAAATCTTAATTTGACTAAAACCGTAATGATTCCAAAAGGTTCCCCGTTATATTTAGGATGGTTATAGGCCCTTCAGACTAATGACGTAAGATATTGTGATATTTTTGAAAAGTGAATAAAATAAAGATGCAAGGCGCACTTGTAGCACTCGCGTAACATTAGCACTAATGGATTGTCGCACATTTGATATACACCCGGCTCAGGGCCATGCAATACCGTTTCAGCTTACGCTTTCGTCATTAAATTCAACGCTAAAAAGATGATATTCACAAACAACCGTGAACCGTATCGTAAAATTATGTGAAACAGAAAAAATGAACATTCTTTTGAAAAAGACTCCAGACTTTTGAATTTCCAGTTTGATTTTTTATTTATTTTCATTATACTCGAAGGTAGAACACTTAGCTCATTCGTTATTTGAAATGACGTCACGAGTTCTATTTAGATACTGAATAATCATTTTACGGTATTTATCCAAGGCCATTACAATTGATATTTCGCTTCCCATGGCTTCCGCAGGCTGTTGAATATTTTTATACTTTTGTTTATATCTCAGTTTATTTTATCAAACATTTCTTTCAATAGATTGAAATACCTTTACCTAGCCAAGCCACATGTGTCAGTATCATCTTTTATTGTTTATCAATCAATTGTGTTAGCTGGAAACTGGAAAGCCTCATGGTTGTCTAATGCAAGATTGTCTAATCATTATGTAGATTCTAACATGAATTGTGATGTGGTAGGTACAGTCACCAGCACTTGCTACTAATCACCTCGTTTTTGCTCAGTAGTTTGAAGACCGATCAATTTTCAGTCGTGCAAGATACGTCAAACGATCCGTTTGGTCCTCTGATTTTCGAATATCTAACTTGTTTTTGTATATTCGAAGCATTTTGGGATGGGGAGCCAAAAAACTCTTTTCTGCCCTAAATTGTGCCCCAAGAAGTCGTAGAACCTAGCCCCGCCTCTGATCCACAGACCACTACTATGCATTTCAGACCCCATGAGACCCTGTTTTTCGGCGATAATTTCTTCAATTTTTTGTCCAATTAGCTTAAAATTTTGGCAGACGATGTTTCAGCTCAAGCGCCAATTTTTGTCAATATGGTCTCTTAACAAAATATCAAAATTTAGAGCACTTGTCGTTGGCTCGTAATGTTAATCAGTTTTTGCACCTGGATAGAGGCTCGCTCGCTACCGCACCGGATTGGATAGGAGCGCTGGCCAATCACGTTACGCCGTGATCAACTTGACTCCGCCCACTGGCCGTGACCGCGATGGGTCTATGCCGCTTCAGTCGGTGTCAGCACCACGGAGAGGTCGGAGCGGGACCACATACTGGAGACAAGTGAAGCTGGCAAAGTTGTTTCGGGACGAAAGCCAAAAAATTATCCGTTCGAGGGCATTTGCTGTCCTCTTTTCCTTATTTTGGTATTTAAACGTCGAAGATCAGAATCAAGGTAGGATCTATTGGAACGGAACCGGCCGTAGAAGGAAAGATAGATGAACTCTTGGACTCTGAACATCTATTTAAGCCGGAGTTGCACCTGGGGAATTCCACGATAGATCGTACCACTTGTTTCCCATTTGACACCCTCATCTCTCGGAATTTGACGAAAATTGGTCTCAGGGGTAATCAGGGGCTCTGAATCCACCTGTAACAATTTCAGGCTTATCAGATAAGTATTTTTGAGTTATGTTGTATAACATTTTTTGGATCTTGCTTTGCAGCGCTAAGTTTGGCGGGCTGTAACTCTAAGACGGATTATTCAAATGCCAAATGTTATATAACATTGAACTTGCAATGGAACAGAGATTAATATGTATTTTTGAAATTTCGAAAAATACGAAATTTTTCGAAATTTTTGATATATGACATATCGAGTTTTCTTTCATTTGTATTTTTTGGACTTTGGGACCAATTTTTTTTGAATTTTTATTTCTTTAAATTAATATTTGGCTCATTGTTAAGAAGTATGCAAAAAATTAGGAAGGTGTTCTTTCTATAAATGTGTTTATTTTACGTCACGATAACGGTTTCGAATAGTGATTTCGGGAGGGGAGCTTACAAATGTCGTGGTAAAGCTGCCTAGTGACATCACGGGTTACTGAAATTTCAATTTAAGTCTGAGTCATCTGAAAAAAAGTGAAAAGAGGGTTCATCCAACCCTCTTTCCTATAAGCGCGAGGGTGAAAAAGGCTGTTTGGTTCTGACATTGTTTTGGACGCCAATGACCATAGCTGTCCGAGATGAAAGTTACAGGACGCATACATGGTGTCCTCCAGAGGTCTCACAACTTGTATATCTGGGAAATTTTCAAGGTTACATGAGGTCAGGTCGGTCACGTGACATCACTGTTATAAATCAATGGGGAAATATAAAAACTGTTATTTTGGCGCCGAGAATGATCTAAAACTATCCCACGTACATGGTATCGTGATTTCATGCACTCCTTGCAAAGTCCAATGCTTTACTTTTGCATTGTTAACCTTGCGTGACGTCATTTATGACGTCACTAGGGTCGTACGAGTTTTTCGTCAATAACTCCCGATCAAATGGAGCTAGAGAGTCGCGAAAGCCACCAATGGACTCGGGAAGACCTTCCGAATCGAATGATATGCCATATGATACCCTTTGCCCAGCTTCGTGACCTGAGGGGCTCTGACCTGACCTTGACCCGAGGTCAACTACTTAAGTTGACCTCACCTTAGCAAAAAGTATACCATTCGATGCACCTGAGCTAGGCGAACACAATGATGCCAAAATCGCGGCTCTGTGGCCATTTTTTGCGAAGTTATTTACTAAAAACCGAACCCGTAACTTCAGTCACGTGACCTGACCTCAGACGCTACCGGTTAACCTGAGACCTTAAAATCGGGTACTAATCGCTGCGACTTGTAACGGCACACACGCTCGTTTTTTCCGCGAGGCTCTAGCTCTATTAAAAGCGAAACGGCGTGCTGGGGTCGTATCAACCCCTCCGAAACCCATTTTGTTTGCGGGAAAATGAGGAACTTATAGAAAGAACACCTTTCTAATTTTTTGCATGTCGATTTGCAATGACATGAAGTTTATTTTGAAAAAAATAAAAATGTGAAAAATTTTGGTCCTAAAAGTCATTAGAAGCAATTGAAAAAAGATTAAGGTTTTTGCTCAACAATGAAATTTTTTCTTTGGAATTTTTAAATAGTAATATTAATTTTTGATTCATCGCAAGCTTAGTGTTGTTTACTTTTTGTTGGTTGCTTAACCCGTTCTTGAGTTATAAGGCCATCAAACTCACCGTTACATACCGAAGTTAAAAAAATGTAATGCAATATAACTCAAAAAGTTTTGATCTGAGAAGTCTGATATTTTGCCAGGCGTCTTTGGGGCCTATGATTACCCCTAGGACCGATTTTCATTAAAATCTGAGAGATGAGGGTGACGGGCCTGGTACAGTCGTGTACAGGTTGATGGTCCCCTACTCTTTATCCACCGGGTTCCTATGGCTCAGCATTGGCAGCAGCCGCCTGGTACCGGTAGGCTGTGCCGCATGACCCGAGAGTGAAGCGGCACAGTCTACCCAAGCCGTTTGACATCGGCTCGGGTCGTCGGGTGGAGCGCTTTGTAGACCAGCTGTCGCGTCAGACCAGCGCGGGGGAGGGGCTCGTCAGTCGTCTCGGTGGTTGGCGTGGGCTGGCGAGTGGTGTGGGGCGTGTTGGTGGACCGTGGGGGCTGGGCGGGTGTGTGTGGTCACTTGCTGCATTGCACATTTTGCGTCGCTTAACAATTGCATTCCTGTTTCTGCTAAGCACAATGCACGGAAGCCGAATGTAAGCCGTATGCAATGTAAGCCGAAGCGGTTGGGAGTGCAAAATTCGTCTCTCTTGATTCCGGTATATTATAACCCAAACGCTCACTCCAGAATGCCTTGAGCATCGAGTACCGACATCAACATGTCTAACGCTCTCCGCGTCCTGAAACGTATTACAATGCCATTAACAAAAATCCCGTAATAGGAGCGCGAACCAAATTGACTAAAGCACACAAACTCATTACAGAAGTGAACATAACAAATATCCGCAAATCAGTCAAAATGATAAACTCACCGTTCAGCAGACGCACAGCACAAACAAGCACAACGCCTTTCGCTGGCGCTCCGATCAGTTTGACCCGTCTGACGGCGCCGGCTGATCGGCCGAGCGCCGGCCGGCCCTCAGGCTACGTGGCCGCGCTCTCATTGGCTGACCACTAGAGCCGCAGAATACCGACGGTAACAAACACAGTACCTACACTCTTCCCCCTTAACTGAAAAAACAACAGAACAAAAGCACATAACAAAACGGGCAAAAACTAAGCATAACATCAATCAAGTTGAGCATTACAAACAGGTCACAATTCACACATCCAGGTGGTCGACGTAGAAAGAGACGCGTTTCCATGTGGTGGAAACATGGCAACATCGGAGTCTGCGCGCTAGACACCTCAGTCGTCTGTCACAATCCATTTCAGCCTTCACCAGCCCGGGTCAAGAACTTTATCTGACCGTGTCCGTGCACAACGATTTACATGTTACAAAACATCACACACTCTACAGATCGGCATGAAATCTAACACAGTAAATATCACCTATCGTCGTACCCTAACCGGTCAGGCGGAACACCTTTGGTTCGCCTGTCCGATCGTCTCGGAACGGCATCGGCCTGCCCATCGCTCTCCTGAGCGACGGAACTCTCGCCGTCATCAGTCCCCAGACCAGGCTCCTGTTGCACTCTCTGACCAGGGGACTCACTCAGTGAACTGAACGGCACAACGGGCGTGAAACTCAACGCGAACGGATTGAGTAATGAAATGACTGGAGCTCGAGACTCGGGGATTACACTGGTAGGATCAGCTGGCTCATCAAAACGGCCATTCCACTGAGGTCCACCCGCCACCCCCTTTGAGTTACAACTCCCACATTCCATCCCTCGGGGAGACACACGCGCCTGGGTCCCAGATGAGAGATCAGCCGCAGAGCCCTGGCTAATCCGGGGCTTTAGTCTATTGTGGTGCACGAGGAGAGTCGACTTGGCACCCTCTAATCTAACACGGTAGTTCAGTTCTCCCACCTTATCCACTACAACTGCAGGCTTCCAAGGCCTGAGAAACTTATAGTAAGCTCCCTTAGGAACCACACCCTTATGAAGATACACTGCATCACCAGGGGAAAAATTAAAATCGTTGATTTTCTTCTCGTACAATGCTTTGTTTTTCTGGTGACTTAACCTAGAGTTTTCTAAAGCTACGCGATGCAAACACTTCAAACTGGACCTCAGCTCATCGAGATACTCTGAGATGCCTCGAGTGCGGCCACGCAGAGGAGCGTCGAGCTCCATCTGAGCAGGAAGACGTGGCTCCCTCCCAAACAGAACACAGTACGGTGATACACCTAGTGAGCGGTGGACCTGAGCTCGCAGGCCCAGTAGCAGCAGTGGAAGATTCTTGTCCCACTCTGAATGCTCGTGCTCTTCGAGAAACTTCGCGAACATGTTTATCAAAGTACGATTAGTGCGCTCGACAATGGAATTGGACATCGGATGAAAAGCTGTCGTGGTCGACCGATTGATACCCAACAGCTCACATGTCTTTCTCATGATCTCACCAGTGAAATTCGCGCCACGATCGGAGTGGATTCTTCTCGGACACCCAAAACGTGACACAAATTCACGAACAAAAACAGAAGCAACCTCAGCAGCCTCCTGCGTCCTCAGTGGATAGGCCTCTACCCACCGTGAGAAGTGGTCAACCACAACAAGAAGGTGGCGATGCCCACTTGGGGTCTCTGGTAAAGACGACAGAATGTCTAAACCGACTATGTCGAGCGGCTCAGAGGCTGCAAGCTCTCCCAGCGAAGCTCTGGGCGCCGGAACTGGAATGTTCCGCGAACCGCATTGAGGACACTTCTTACAGAACGACTCTATCTCTGACAGCATCCGAGGCCACCAGAACCTGAGCTTGACCTGTTGGTACAGTTTGTCAGAGGCGAAATGGCCACCAGTCGGTCCGGTGTGAAGAGAAGCCAACACACTGCAAATGAGAGAGCGCGGTAGAACAATCTGTAACTGGTCGGTGTCAAACGGCCTTCGCTTGTACACTCGGTACAGTACACCATTCAGTAGTCGCAGGCGGTACCATTGCGAGAGAAACCGAGCTGCTGTTGCCGAAAGTTCCTTCTTTTTCGGCTTTCGACCGGCCGACAGATGCCTGCTGATCACAGACAGATCTGCATCTTGGTCCTGCTCATCTCTGAGATAGCTGACTGACCAGTCAGAACAGGACACACGAAACACATCGGGAGAAGCCTCGTCCGTCTGACAGGACTTGTCAGTGACATCCAGGGGTCGGCGACTGAGCGCGTCAGGCACGACATGCTCAGCGCCAGGACGATGCTCGATTGTGAATTGAAACTGAGCGAGAATTTCATACCAACGAGCCAAGACACCCGTCGGATTTTTGAAGTTTAACAACCAACGGAGGCTGGCGTGATCGGTTCGAATGATGAACCTGCGACCAAGTAAGTATGGGGCAAACTTGTCAACAAAGAAAACAACAGCAAACATCTCACGTTTTGTGACGCTGTAATTCGACTGGCTCTTAGAGAATCTGTGGCTACCATAAGCTATGACCTTTTCGTCGTCACCGACACGCTGCTTCAGAACGGCACCTGCAGCGTCTTGAGACGCGTCGGTCTCCAAGATGAAAGTGCCAGCATCAGAACTGAAATCGGGAACAGTCAGGACCGGTGCTTCACATAGCGCGGCACGTAGTTTGTCGAAGGACGCCTGTGCCTCCTCAGTCCAGACAAAAGCCTTGTCCTTGTGCAGCAGACGCTGCAGCGGAGCGGCGATCATAGCGAAGTCTCGAATGTGCTTCCTCATATAACTGGCCATGCCGAGGAATGAAGACAGCTGTGCCACAGAACGAGGAATGGGCCAGCTTCGAACTTTCTCAACCTTCTCTGGATCGACAGCTATTCCTTCAGCTGAGATCACGTGACCCAGAAATTTCACCGTCTTCTGGAATAGTGAACACTTCTGCAGGTTGATGGTCAGACCTGCACTGCGAAGTCGCTGCAAAACGAGCTCGAGCTTTCCAATGACGTCATCAAAGCTTTTGCCACCAATCAAGATATCGTCAAAGTACGCCAGGGCGGTCTCTGGAGGAACATCACGCAGAACCAAATCGAGGAGTCTGGCACACGTCATCGGCGCACCATTGATGCCTAGAGGCAAGCGCCTGTGCCTGTAGGATCCAAACGGAGTCACAACAGTGGTTTTGTCAGCGTCCTCGGGGGCGACTCCGATCTGATAGTAGCATTGTTTGAGATCGAGGACACAGAAAACAGAATTGCTACCGAGAGAATCAAGAAGAGTGTCAACTCTCGGAATACCATAAGCGGGAATTCGAGTCACGGCATTGACTTTCCTTAAATCGGCACATATTCGAATGTTTCCATCCTTCTTGGACACAACGCAGATGGGGGATCCCCAACTGCTACCGAAATTCTCCTCAAGAATGCCAGCATCCACCATGCGGTCCAGCTCTGCCTTGACTTTCCCTTGAAGAAACGGAGGGATCCGGCGAGCCGCGGACCTGGTAGGTGGAGCATCACCGGTATCAATATGATGCTGAACCAGAGGCGTGAAACCCAATCGACCATCAATCACGTCCTCGTATTTGGCGAGCAGAGAAATGACAGCTGATCGCTCCGGGTCACTGAGATCGCTCTGAGAAAGATCGAGCTGCTCTCGCCAAGTCGTTTTGCTGCTTTCCGTCTCAGCCAGCGGACACTCGGCAACGCCTACCTCAAGCTGTCCGAGCTCAGATCGTTTCCGAATTGTCACCGGTTCGCTGGAAATATTTCTCACAATGCAGGGCACAAACTGGCCTGAAACTGAAACAAAGGAGGGCACCAGCTCCACTCCCTCCATATCAGCGTTCGGCTCAAACAAGGCTGGCCCTCGAAAGTCTGAATTCGGGATGAAGGCCGGTATCACAAGCTCATGACCAGGAGGGACAGAGATGTCTTTCTGCACGATCACTCGTCCAACAGAGACAAGCGAAGCAGAAACAGACCGGACTACTCGTGACGGCGTCAAAACCAGTTGTCCCCCAGCCAAATCAACAACACACGGACAGGATGCTAGAAATTCAAGGCCGAGCAGGACTGGGACATCGATAGACTCAGACACAAAGAACGGCATCACTGTCGTCTGACCCGCCAATTTAAGTGACACGTTTGCCCTACCGAGCAATGGCAGAGGGTCCTGAGCTGCGGTCTTGGCCACAACCGACGTCTTCTGAAGAGGCGGCCGATTAATTAGAACGTCGAAAACAGACTTGTTCATCAAATTGATACTACTCCCTGTATCGAGCAAAAGACAACATTGAACTCCTCCGACTACTCCATCAAAGGTCATATCCGGTCTCAAGGGAATTACGCGCTCGAAGTCCTCGGCGGACCCGACTCTGGTGCCGCTCGAGTCTGATGCCCCGGCGACGGCAGGTGCATCTGGGGAACAGCCATTCCCTGTGGATGTGGAAACGTGACCACCGGCGGTTGCACGCGCGGCTGGTGCGACCACTGAGCGCCGCTCTGGTGCGTTGCGCTCATCGCCCCTCGGAAACCGGGCTGGGGCCGCCCGGGCGGGACGGAACCGACGGCCCCGCTCGGGTTTTCCGTGCTCTCAGACGGACAAACCTTGGCCAAGTGTCCCTTGACGCCACATCGGTAGCAGACGGAATTGCGACTACGGCAATCCCGACGGACGTGTCCCTCTCCACCGCAACAGTAACACGTCCTACGTCCGCTCCCGAAACTCCCTTTCCCCTGGAACCGAGCCAGCTTGGCCTCCAGTTCCTGTACCCTCTGGCGGAGCTGATCAGTCTCTGAACTGACCTGACGGACAGGGGCAGGCTGACTGATGTGCAATCGAGCTGCACAGCACATGTTGCGGACGGTCACTAGCGCAGCATCAAAAGAAGTGACCCCATCAGAAACCAACCGCGACTGGAACTGCATCGGTAGTGCCTGCATGAAGTAATTGAAAAGCAGAGCGTCCGACTCACTGTCAGGGAACGCGGCAGACACTAGTCCCCTTAACCGAATCGCGAACACATCCAGATCAGAGTTCGGCTCGAATCGCAAACCTCGGAGCTGCACTTGGGCCTCTACAGCACTGTGTGAGGGAAAAGCCTGCTTGAGACCAGCAAATGCCAACGAAATCGACTTTTTAGACGGCTCTGGTAAGCAATCGTATGCATCACGGGCGATCCCCGATAAACACAAGGGAAGTAAACTAACTTGTTTCGTGTCATCCCAACCCTGAAAAGCTGCAAATGTCCGGAAATCAGAAATAAATCTAGAGACGGACCCCGTGTTCCCAGCAAAGGTAGGTAACCCAAGTGTAATACCAGATTGTTTAGCCATGATACCAGGATAAAGGTAATTTGGAAATAGGGAATGAATTTATAAGAGAAAAATTAATCAAAGTGCAAAGCAGCAGTAACCCGAGCCTGGGAGCTGATCGAGAGAAAAGTGGAAAGTACCCAGTACGAACGTCTGCACGGCCGCCAAATGATCTAACTATCTAACACAAGCTAATTATATCAACTCAAGGAGCACGGCAACTAATGACAAAAAGCAAATAACAAAACACAATGCACAATACACTGTCACCTTCTCACCCTCAATTGGTCTCCCTCCCCCGCTGCACCTATCAGGAACACAGTAAGGCCCCTCACAAAGTCATTAGCCCCACTTCCTCACCTCGAAAATCCACAGTCCGGCGCACCAGTATCTCACGCGCGCGAGCAGTCCACAGCGCACGCAGTAGCTCACGGTGCAGTCAGCTGACGCTCCAGCGGTGACCCGTGTCCGCCGGTGCATCCGTCCTCCCGGCGAGCCACGTCAGGCGCCGGTCGCTGACCTTGGTCAGGCCGCAGTCAGCTGATCACGAGCCAGACAGCCGCCCGGCCGGCGGGCGAGGCAGGTCAGCTGACCAACCGCCCCAGGCCACGGCCGCCGCGACTCAGCGGAGCCCGGTGTCCGCCAGCGCTGAGCCGGCCGCTGAACCGGGAATCGAGCCGGTTGGCGAGTCAACTGAAGCTCACACGCGATTCTGAGCCATCCAGTCTGCAGTTGCAGAGCAACTCCGGCCTCCAAAAGATGGGAACCGACTGGAGACTCCCATCACACTTGACGAATGGTGCCACAGCACTCCCGATCGGCCACGTGGGTCCGAAAAGACCAGGCTGCCACCAAAATGTAAGCCGAAGCGGTTGGGAGTGCAAAATTCGTCTCTCTTGATTCCGGTATATTATAACCCAAACGCTCACTCCAGAATGCCTTGAGCATCGAGTACCGACATCAACATGTCTAACGCTCTCCGCGTCCTGAAACGTATTACAATGCCATTAACAAAAATCCCGTAATAGGAGCGCGAACCAAATTGACTAAAGCACACAAACTCATTACAGAAGTGAACATAACAAATATCCGCAAATCAGTCAAAATGATAAACTCACCGTTCAGCAGACGCACAGCACAAACAAGCACAACGCCTTTCGCTGGCGCTCCGATCAGTTTGACCCGTCTGACGGCGCCGGCTGATCGGCCGAGCGCCGGCCGGCCCTCAGGCTACGTGGCCGCGCTCTCATTGGCTGACCACTAGAGCCGCAGAATACCGACGGTAACAAACACAGTACCTACAGACCCAGCGAATACAATTTACTTGTGCATTGTGCAAAACGTGATTTGGCACGGTATCGAGGCAACCATAGGTCTTGTGCCACATATGTATATGCATGATATTTAGGCAATACACTTATGAAAATGGTAGATTGATCGGATTGATCCTTGATGTCAATTCGTATGCTAAATGTCGACATGTATTAAAAGAACGAATGAATGAATCAATCAATCAATCGACAATCGACACGTAGATATAAAACCGTATAAATGGCTCGCAACCACTAAAATCAAACCAGATCCTAACTCGGAAAAGTAGCCGGTGCCCCGATGAGGCTCGAACCGGGACCCCACGTTGAAAGTTTTGTCAATGATCCATCATCATTCCACCAAGCTAGAGCGACCGGCACCCGAAACCGCAAAAACATTCATTGACTTTGCTGCCGACCTCCCGGCCCCGCCGCCCGCCCGGCCAGACTTTGCCCCGGGCGTGGGCACCATCCGGTGTAGCTCAGCGTAGGAGTGCTGGACTGTCAAACTGACCGGTAATGAGAGGCCCGGTTCGAGACGCTTCGCGTGCTGGATGTTTATTTCTGTGTCCGAGGCTATGCGATTAGTCCACTTTTCAGAAAAAATTATCTGGTGACAGGTCTGTTTTCTTTCTTTGCTGCAATTCATGAGGAGACCGTATGGACCCTTACCTGTCCTTCCGCACCCCACTTGCGGAGATGGGTGTTTGAACCCCCCTGGGTTTTGTGAATATCTCTAAAGCGAATTTTTGGAGGGTGGATTACGATTGGTTCTATGCGACAAGTGACCACACACACCCAGCCCCAGGTCCGCTCACTCCCTCCCCACATCACCCCCGCCCCACACCACACTCCAGCCCGCCTCATCCACCGAGCCGAGCCAAATAGACAGACCTGACCCTTACGCCCCCCCCCCTCCCCCCCAGCCGGTGTAACGCAGCGTCCGGTCAAATCGCTCTTCCAGGCGACCCGAGCCGGTGTCATACAGTGTGGGTAGGCTGTGCCGCTTCACTCTCGGGTCATGCGGCACAGCCTACCGGTACCAGGCGGCTGCTGCCAATGCTGAGCCATAGGAACCCGGTGGATAAAGAGTAGGGGACCATCAACCTGTACACGACTGTACGATCTATCGTGGAATGCCCCACGGTCTATCTCATCGTCAGGTTGGGTCAGGTCACTACGCGATTACCTATAAGATCATGCGTAAGCCTCTGCATGACCCAAAAATATTGATATATTTGACAGCGTCAACAAATGTTTCTGAGGAAGGCGCAGAAAGCAACAAAGTTAGATGAAGAGTCTCGGACACGGTCGATTGCCTGGGGCATCGCTCCAGCGAGACGATCGTATTCGTGATTCGTCAAGCGGTGCGGGGCGCCGGGTGGGGCAGAAGCGTGATGTGTCGTGTGGTAGAATTGTCCTTTATAGTTGTGTGTGTTATATTGTTAAGACATGCACAAAAAGAAGTAGGAATGTGGCAGGCGGACGTTGTGCACTTCACGAGAACGATCATCAAGAAACACGTATCTTTTTGTAAAACTTATGTAACAGTAGGACGTAGGTATGTCCTCAATGGTGAGGTAACTATTTCTAGGCTTTTACTTTTCATGTTTGCATTTCAACACACAAGATCTGGGGGTAAATTTAGTCCGGCGACCTCCGCAACCTAAGTCGATGATAAAATGGATTAGTCCTGAAGGTGTTCAATGCTTATGCTGCACTGGGATGATATAAATCGATCACGCCGGCATACATTCCTAATCAAATTTAATATATCAAACACATAAACTGCATCCTATTAGTCTATATTACTATTTGAGGAGGGTGCGTCTGTCCGTTACCGAGGTCCCGACTTGGTCGTGCTTTGCGTGGACTACAGGCCAGACCGTTGCACCTAACGCGGTGAAATTTGCACAACTTATAGATCAAGGATGCGCGACGTGCCTTTGAGGGGTCTCAGCTCGATCGGATTGATAGGGAGTGCGTGGCGCGTGCTCAAAAAGTGCAAATTCGCGTCATAGACTTTACATGTATAAATCGGCGTGCGAAATCGGTCGAAAACGGCTAAATTTGCCCGACACGGGTCCGATCCCGGTGCCATATCTTGGCGACCAGGGGTCTGATCGGCACGGGGAAAACAGCATCGTGTAGAGAGTCGAACGGGCTATCGAATGCTGTGCGTTGCAGAGGATAGCACGCGCCACGTGCACCGGGGAGGGCACTTTTATTGGAAAAATTGCGGTTTTTGACGGATTTTGGGATTACATTTATTTTTAGGTGACCGTCAGACGGAGCGAGTTGAACCAACGCCTATAGGCAAGAGAAATGTACCGCCTCTCATGGAAAAATTGTGAAAAGCTGATTGATCCAAATCAAGGTGGTACAAATCACGGGAGAAAATGGTGTTTGTCAATTTTGTGCCACTTTATTCATTACACGGGTTTTGCTCCATGCTCTGATATCTCTGGCAATTAAAAATGGCACCGTTGGAAAGAGCATTCAATTCTGTCCAATATTCACTCTTCATTTTTGCATGATTAGCAACAGTATCCTTAAAAATGTAAATGCTCCAAACCATTACACTGTCATTTTTAGCGAAATTCATCGATGGCCCTCAAAAGACTTCACGCCAGTTTTCGAATCATTCTAAAGTAGAACGCATGATAATACGACACGGGCACCTCGATGCGATGTATCGTTTTGTTTTCTTACAAAATGCTTGGCCGTCAAAAAGCAATCGAACGAAATGGATATCTACCAACCAAATCGAGACCAACCCAATACCCACGGGTAAAAAAATCCCCCTTCGCGTTGCGGAGCACGCGGGTAACCCTAGTGGTGATTCTATTTTGCAATTTGGACGTAGTCTGACGCGATACATAATATTACGCAAGCATTTGAAATCAACAGCGTCTTTTATGAGCGTTTTTTTTTTTCACAAGCCCCGAATCTTGTGTGGAAATAGATATTTTTTGTGACTGAACAAGGTGTACGTACATTTGTGATAGATACAAAGTCGAGGGCTTCAGCTAGTGCGTTACTTATGCGCGCTTTTTAGCTCATTCGATGAAGTTACGGCTGCAACGACAACTGCACGGCAGCTACGTTCCATGCGAGCCGCCCCGGTGCGACAGCCCGCTCCACGCACTGCCTCGCCCGCTCCACGCAGCCGACTGACCGGCCAAGGTCACCGCCCCGTCCGCCGGGAGGGCGGAGCTTAAAGGGACTATCCCACCTTTAACATGGGGTTTGAGTTGAGATAGCCAAGTTTGCGGCGAGGTTCAGAAACCACTATCTATCTAGGTTGCAACCCCCGCGGCCTCTTGGTGTTGAAGAAATTCGTTCCCTTCATTTGAAAATGGGCCTTGTACAAGGCCCTATCTTCAACATGGAGCGACCGTTAGTGTGACGTCACCTCGTTTAGTCATTCTGATTTAAATGGGTTTGTTCGTTGAAAAATCGCTTAAAACTTGGTCTGAACTTTGTTGTGGTGCCTACAGAGTAAAAAGAATCAGCTTTATGACAGTAATGTGGCCTGGGGAAGGAGGTAATTTTGGGCTGTGACGTCACATATTTGAAAGTTTGTGTTTGGAATATGGGAAGCCTAAGATGTTAAATGAAAAATAAATGCCAGAACCGTGTTCCTGGTCATCCAATCTATAAAGTCGGGCACAATTTAACTGGTTTTAACAACATTTTTGAAGGTGGGATAGTCCCTTTAATGGTCACGTGTTTGTGACGTCACGCCTACGTACGGATAGCCTCTACTCCACTGACGGATTTACGGAGCCGATTTTAACATTACGAGGCAACGACAAGTGCTCTAAATTTTGATATTTTGTTAAAAGACCATATTTACAAAAATTGGCGCTTGAGCTGAAACATCGTCTGCCCAAAATTTCAAGCTAATTGAACAAAAATTGAAGAAATTATCGCCGAAAAGCAGGGTCTCATGGGGTCTGAAATGCATAGTAGTGCCATCTCTTGTCAGCCGAACAAGCCGCAGAAGTAAATAATGTCACGTGACCTTTACACACGCTACAATTACTACGCAGCTGTAGTGGGGGAAGCGGGGCGGAGGCGTGGAGAGGGACGCGATCGGTCGGCTGGGGTCAGGTCGCCGAGGTCAAAGGTCATGCGCCGGAGGGTGTATGAGCGGTTGGGCCGCGTGGGCTGGGGCCTGCGGAGTGGGGAGCGCCTGGACCTGTCTGGAAACAAGCCCTACAACGCTGTGACAGTCGAGAATATTGTGAGGAAAGAGAGAGAGAGAGAGGGAGAGGGAGAGGCAGAGAGAGAGAGGGAGAGAGAGAGAGAAAGAGAGAGGAGAGAGAGAAAGAGAGAGCGAGAGAGAGAAAGAGAGAGGGAGAGAGAGAAAGAGAGAGGGAGAGAGAGAAAGTGAGAGAGAAAGAGAGAGAGGGAGAGAGGGAGAGCGGGAGAGCGAGAGAGAGAGAGCAAGAGAGAGAAAGAGCGAGAGAGAGCGAGAGAGCGAGAAAGAGAGAGCAAGTGAGAGAGCGAGAAAGAGAGAGCAAGTGAGAGAGCGAGAGAGCGAGAGCGAGAGAGAGCTAAGAAAGACTGGAGGGAAGGGATAAGGACGGGAGGAGAGAAAAGAGAGACAGAAAAGGAAAACCAGAGAGGGTAAAATGAGAAAGAAGGCAATGGGTATATCAGTGAGAGGGAGCGAGAGAGGAAATATTTAGTTGTGTCAGCTTGTTTCACATGTAAAATGTAAATTTGCTTTCCATCATTACAGCTTCGGATTGGAAATTAAATCTTAGCATCCTTATGATAAACCCACGTTGACGGGATGCAGTAGCGGCGGAACACCTTCAATTAAGGGGGGGGGGGACTGCCGACTTTTGGTTCTATTATTTCCATGAAACGCTCATAGGGCTAATGTTGAAATGCCAAAATCAAAGGGAGGCACGGTGCCCCGGTGCCCTCCCCGTTCCGCCGCCTATGACGGTATGGGGACGCTTTTATGGTCGTCGTTGGGAGCTCGCCACTAATGGGGTCTGGGGATGATGTTGAAGGTTTCGCAAATGTTTCATAAAAGAGACGCTATTTTTTTGCAAAACCTTTTTAAACACTTTTTTTACGTTTGCTATGAAAATGTTAGGCCCAGTTCCTTCAAGATCAGGTCCACGACTCCACAGCTTACAACAGGAGCTCCGAGCTAGCTAACATAACAATTAACCCGCGCCGTGTTGGTGGCATGAACTTTTCGTCGAGTGCTGGGGGGGGGGGGGGGCGTTTCACGCCCCTCCGTCTACCTCGGCTCTTGGGCCACGTATCGACACGCGGTAAGTGGCAATCGAAAGATCGTCAAAAATAAGGAGGAAAACACTCCGTCATTTTAAAGTCAGGGCAAAGTTCAGGTCACCAGGGTTCATCAAAGGTCAAATTTTGTTGATTTCTACGATTTTGAACACCCGACGGCTAACTCGGGAACCAATAGAGCTACAGCGCCGCGGAAAAGCGCATTCGATAGCTCTTTTAACGCTCTTTCACCGACGTGTCCTCAAATTTGACCTCAGATCAACGGTTTAGCCCTCAGAGGGCACCGCTCTGATTGACCTCAAATTTGACCTCAGATCAACGGTGTTTTCACAGCTCTAGCACGTCTCTGTCTTAAGTCAAAAAACTGCTGAAGACCTTTTATGTCCTAAAATGACCTCAGGGGCACACACAGGGGTCACAGGTGCAATTTTCTGATTCAGTGTGTCCTGTTTACCTATGGACCGATGTTTGAGAGGGTGTATAACGAAATTCGTCCAAAAGAGGCGCATTTCAATTTTCTCCCATTGACTTATACCTAATGGAGCAGTCGCAAAATTGACCTGACCTTAGGTCACAGACAAAAAAAAATCCGAGGTATCCATTTTATACATACTGTTACCCTAAGCAATTACTGAAAGTTTTAAAGTGATCGCTCAGTCGGTGTAGCTACAGCGAGCTTTCGATTTTTTTCTGAGGTAAGGTCACTTGACGTTACCTGGTGACCTGACCTTGAATGACGCTACGCGTCGCGTCACCGTTTTTGAGATATTCGCGAAAAACCTGAGGGGGAAGGGCGTAAAAACGCCCCCCCCCCCAGCACGGCACGGGTGGTCGACATACCGACTCGGACTGAACAAATGCCTTTAACGTTTCAACGGTTGAATAAGGTGAGAGGGTTGAGGTAGGCTTGTATCGGATTTCCTTCTGCTTGTCGGTAGTTTAGGTTGAACTTAATTTCGCGAGCTGTCCATAATCATTCAAGAGGGAAAATTCAGCTGCACATCGTTCGGGTCAAAGTAATACCAAACATTCTCAAATTTTGTAGTGAAGAGCCAGTAGTCTACCAATATATTCAAAAAACAATTAGAAAAAGAATAAGGGGACCGGTTTCGTCTATCAAAGACTTCTTCAGCGCTTTTTCAAAAACGTATAAGAAGAAAACTAGCACAGTGACAATCGTTTGAAATAAAATTGGATTCAGTAAGAACTAAGAACTTCATTGTCCGAAAACCGCTGACAGTTGATAGCTCAATGACACTTAGAGCCGTGCATAAGGAAGCGTGAAAACACTCTCCTCATCTCGTTCTATTACGAGAGGACCATGTCATGGCGTGAGAAAGGTGTTCTCAAAATAAATGACACTGTATGAGTGAATAAATAATCCCCGCCCCCTTGGGCTATTGGCGGACCCTACCACCTGATCGGGTGGTGCAGGCGTTTCGCCTTCCACCTGAGATCTCGGAAAGCTACCGACCGATTTTGAACATTCAAAGAGCGTTCGAAAGCCCCATCAGGGAACTACCTTGTTACCAGCTTTCGTTGACCTAGGTGCAACCCATGACGTCACAAGTCAGGTCAAAGGTCGCATTTTTTCACCGATTTAGTCTAAGGAATGCGTTACAGTCAGTTAACACATCAAATAAAAGGCATGCTATCGGAAAACATTGATGGAGCGTTTGTTGTCTAATACATATGTTGCCTAAACAGGTCATTGATGCCAGGTCAGTTCACAGAGGTCAGGTCACTAAGGGTCACAATATGAACCCAACTATGCTAGGGTCGTGTGATACATGTTTTATGGCCAATTTTACATTTAAAATTCAATGGTGTGGGCTAGACGGCCATTGGGGCCAGTTAAGATTACATTCTGGTGGAGGTCAGGTCAAGGTCAGGTCAAAGAAGGTCAAATTTCAAAGTTGATATTTTGCATAAAAGGGGTATCTAGTTATTCGATGCAGCTCATCACAGGAAATCCAATGGTGGTCTTTGGCTTGCTCTGTGTGTTCTGTGACGGCTAAAAATTGAACTTGAAAATTTTACGTAATAAATTTTGAGTAGTTTTTTTTTTGCCATAACTGCTAAAAATGGAGCTATCGAGCTTAAGTTTGGCATATCTAGAGCAGATAGTTCTATAACATATATTTCAGTTTTGATTTTGAAAGTTGTTGGTATTTTCGGGGTGTTATACTTCTGTAGTTTTGATGGTCAAAATCAATTTTTGTTTGGAAATAAGAGTTGGCAGTTTGGTAGCGCTGTTTATTTTACATCTTTTTTATCTTGAACAGTTTTCGTTATCCTCAAAACTGTAAGCGTGACAGCTCTTCCCGCTAAACCTTTTATTGGGTCGAAAATGACAGAGCATGACATCCCTCTGACGTCATTTGTGACTAACCTTTCATAAGAGCTCTGAAAAAAATGGTCACAAGGTGTAAAAATGATGCCCGGAGGGGTCTTGAAAGTTTGGTGGCGACATTTGCTATATATACTTTAGGAGATATCGACTGAAAAGGAGAGAGGGGGCCGTTTCGCGCCGCCCTCCCCCCCCCCTCAACGGGGCTTCAGTTGCTGCTCTCATAGAACTCTTGGTTATATTACAACGTAGTGGAATTGCAAGTGGCAATATAAGCTTCCTGCCAGCGCCGGACCAGAGTTTAAACATGCAGGCTGAATTTTAACATTTAACTTTTGAATTTTGAAACCGTTGAGCTTTTTAAAAGTTGTATGAACTGTTCAGTTCCTTTTTTGGTCCATCACAGCGGGCTTGTATGTCATTTGTCAACCAAAATCGAATTAAAAACTTTTTATTTGGTCTGGCTACCTCGCCAACTTCTTAACTGGATCGTTTACGTTAGGCGGCACGGGCGGACATCGATAGCAGCGCCTCTATCGGTCACTAGGGAAAGCTGGACTGTAGGCGACGAAATACCGGCTGGGTTGTCACACGTTGAATCAGGGCCTCGGCTAAGGAATTTTGACTGGTGGGCCACTTGGGCAGAGACATGGACTGACCCGTAGCCATAGCCCCCCCCCCCCAATTTTCGATTTCTCCCCAGATTTCGGCCACTTTATTCTGCAAAAAAACGTCAGGATGGCATTAAAAAGTAAAAAAAAAAACGGGGCTCGACCCCCCCCCCCCCCCCGACTCTTTAGAGAGAGGAGAGAGAGAGGAGAGAGTAGGGACCCACAACCCTCTCAGTGGTGATACTCCGGCAGTGCTCATAAAATCGCACAAGTATGCACAAAATATTGACGCAGATTATCAAACTTTGGACGATAACTTACGGCCGGTCGGATGTTAAAAATCAGCGAGCCCTGAGTGGATCGCTCGCCGACTAGTCGGAGATTCGGAAGCGGTCGGACGGGATCGGGCGTTGGGTGGATCGGGAGGAATTGTGAACAGCACGAGTGCAACTTTATTACGGAGCGAGCGAAGCGAGCGTAGTCTTTCCTTAGATTAACGGAAATTTGTGAGTATGAGCGGCCGGCCGGCCGGCCGGCCGGCCGTGGTCACGATTCTGCGACGCTTATATCTCAGCAACCACTTGACCGATTTACACGCGGTAATTTTTGTAGGGTAGCTTCATTCCTTCTACCAAGTATTGGACTATTCCCGATGCATGTGGGTGACCCCTTATGCACGTGCCACGTGCAAAACGAAGAGGAGTCACTTTTGTAATTGTTGCAATATCTCGGTAACTACTTGGTCGATTGCGCTGAAAGCTGGCATGTAGGTAGGCACCCACTAGGCAATGCATATCCATGTGCCAGAGTTGGGGTGCTGCTGCACGTGCGCACGTGCAGGGGTCGATTCCAGATCTCGAGAACGGCTGGACCGATGGCGCTCAAATTTGGCACATGGTTAGGGACCGGTTAGTAGGGTGCCGTGCAAAAGTCAGTTCGGACCCATTTTGCACGTGCGCACGTGCAGGGTGCCGCTTCCAGATCTCGAGAACGGCTAAGCCGATTGTGCTCAAATTTGGCACATCGCTAGAGACCGGTTAGTAGGATGCCGTGCACAAGTCAGCTGGAGGTATCCCGTCGAAATTTCGCACGTGCAAGGCTCACACTCTCGCTCGCTCCGTTAGTCGCCCCAAAAGGCGTTATACTGGTAGGGGAGAGCGGGGAGAGTTGTATCATGTCCAAGTTGTATCAGGGCGAATTGTGCCAAACTTATCCAATAGATGGCGCTCGTGACACGACCAGCCGACGAGGTTTTCCGGGCGCCATCTTTCCCTGTTCTGTCGTGTGGCTGGATGGACGCGTCTCGAGGTGAGAGCCGATTTTATGTTTTTTAAATGTCATTCTAAAAAAATAAGTTGCAAGAAAATGTGTGTTTTGGGCATTTAGATGTGCACGAATTTGAAAGATCTCCGTAGCGGTGGTGAGGGTGGGCTCTAAGGCTGCGTGAGTGAAAATGGATTTCTCCAGCTGTCCGGGGTGAGACTAAATGCTTACTTCGAAATCTAAGCTGTGTTGCGGCATTGGCGGTTATGTGCGGCGTGTATCCCGCATGATTAGTAAGCGGCGACCACTAAATTAAAGACTTAAACGCTCCAACCTGTTTTCAATGAATAACACTGCATACCAAAATGCCAATCGCTCTCGTCATAAGATATTTAGATTTAAATAACTAAGTTATATGCATCATCATTTTGAACCAAATTAATGCTCTCAACTTAGTACTCACTCATTCCTCCCTTCGTTGGCTCCAAACAGTTTTTCGATTGTCTGGAAATCGTATGCCAAATCCCGCACCTGTATACGACTGGTGCATATAAAGGCCGATGTAAGAATTTCAATAGGCTCTCGCATGCGATTTCCAGGCTACCCAAAAAGTATGTTTCAGTCATGCTATCAAAACATGGTATGTCAGCCCTGTCACCAGCTTATGACTGCTCTGCTTGTAGTGCCCCTGACCGTCACCGACTCCCTTCCCTCCTTAAAAGCCTAGTTTCCCTCCATCATCTCTACTAGATTTAGGTGATGCTCCGACAAATTCACAAACAAGACCGAACTTGTTCGGAGTTCGGACTGTGAGTTAACCCTCGCGCTTTAGGGGGGGTCGAACGGACTCCCCTCGGTTTTTCGCGAATAACTCGCGTAAAAAGCGGCCGATCACGACGTAACTTTTAGTACCCTCGCGTTGATCAATTTTACACCTACCCTGAAAATTTCATGACCCTGACGCAAATAACCTTTGACCTGTGACCTACTTTTCGAGACCATGTTTGGCCGGAACCGCGATTCAGCGTATGTCGGCTCGCATTAGCAGCGCGTTTGCAGTCTTTTCGTAGTTTCGAGCGTTCAAACATGTGATATGATGTTGCCCCCATGCATTAGGGTGGGTGTCAAGGTCACCTGAAGGTCAGGTCAGGTCATTGACCTTTGGTGACCTGGGTTCACTTTTTCGAGTTTGACATGTTTCTAGGCCAGTTTTTCGAGCTGAATTCGAATTTAGCAACCACATGAACGTTTACAAAGTAGTTTTGGTGCCTTCGCAACATGTTACGAGGCTGTCAGAGGCGATTGAAACCTACTACAAATACCCGGCGGCCGGCAGGACCTCTACTGGTTGACCTGACCTGGCCTGACCCGACCTGGCCTAAATGAATGAAGACATCATCCGTGATCAAAACTAGCATGATATTCGTGATCAGCACCCCGAAAAAAACCATAGTAGCTTCACTACGACGTTCTAACAGGTCCCAATTTTCCGCCTTTTGGGTCATTGACCTGACCTGGAAGGTCAACCGATGACCTAGGACCTTAAACTTGGGTAGCATCGGCTTCCTCTCGTCACGGGCAACACGCTCGTTTTTTCCGCGAAGCTCTAGCTTGATCAGGAGCGAAACGGCAAGGGGTTATACCTTATACGTTCGCGGCTGGAAAAACACCAATACGGGCGAGGGTCAAGTTGAAAGTATTAATTTGGTTCAAAACGATGATGTAGATAAGTTAGTTATTTAAATCTCAATATCCTATGACGAGAGCGATGGACATTTTTGGTATGCAGTGTTATCCATTGAAAAGAGGTCAAAGCTATTGAGTTTTTAATTTAGTGGTCGCCGCTTACTAATCATGCGGCATACACGCCGCACATAACCGCCAATGCCGCAACGCAGCTTAGATTTCGAAGTAAGCATTTAGTCTCACCTGCTGTCCGCTGTTTTTGAGCACAAGGATATTTTTTTCCAAGATGGCGGCGAGGTACATGTTGTATCAGAGCCGGGTGGGGTATGTTGTAACATGTATGTACCTATATAAAGTGGGTTGTAGCAGGAACCCCAAAAGAGGGTTGTAGCAGCAACCCCAACATCTCTGAAAATGATCATTAAGCCTATTGGTGTCGCATGGAAAAGAATTGACTCAAAAGCCCAAGCGCACTGCGCAACCCTAATATTTTCTAAAAAAGAAAAGTAAACACTAAACACTAAACAGTGTCCCAAACTTCAGATTTGTCTTGGGTGTCTGAGTGGAAAATTCTAGCCACCCGAAATGTGAGAGTGGAAAATTATCCATTCTTATTCTTCAGTGTCATCTTCAGCCCAAATGAGAATTTTTTGGAACGCTGACTGTGAACGGTTCGAAATTCGTCCGACTGGTCAGATGTGTGACTGCAAGCATCATACCGGTCGTGAAGACGCATACTTGCAGACTTCAATCGGCTGGAAGTCGCCGATAATACCTCTAGTTTGACTCTGGCTTATATCGTGTCTATCGGCGAGCCGTGTGAGATCGCTCGCAGGCTTATCCAAGATTCTTACAGATACAGATGGCTTATCCCCGACCGTCTGAACTGGTCTGCTCTTCCACTTTTTACCCCAAGAGGATATTGCAAACAATAGGTTGAAGTTTTTTCACAATATGTTTCACCGATGGGTACTTTACAGCCTGAAAATGTACGATAAGATCTGCTAGTTCAATTTGAAATGTGAAAACTTAGATTTTTCGTAAAATTACTGGTGGGCCAAATCTTTGAGGCTGGTGGGCCATTTCGGGTCACTGGTGGGCCATTTGGCCCACCAGTTAACATGTTAGCCGAGGCCTTGCGTTGAATAGGTTTATAGACATCCGTCTTGTGGAAAAGTTGAACTTTTGCGTTCAGCATTTTTACAGGCAATTTTAGAAGTGTCTTCAGATAGATTACAAAACCGTTTAGATTATTGTATTCACTTCAAACCTTCCATATTGTTCTTGACGATGATGCGGGAACTATTTCTAATTAGTGTTTCTAGCTTAGTAAGAGAACATATCGTGCAAACAATGAAAAAAGCATAAATGGAAGATTTTAAATGCAATTTTCTCTAGCAATTAATGATTAATTCTCTACAGATCAAGGAAAAGGTGCATGCTAACTGATAATTTTAAGTTCTTGGGGCCAGTTGTTTTCTTCTTTTCTTACGTCGCCCCAATGGCCGCGAATACACTCGTGATAACGCCTATCGAATAGCTTTTGATTGGGCACTACCCACGTTGTCTGTCTAGCTTTTCGTGTCATATACACTGTCTATGACACGAGAAGAGGCTGCTGACATCGTTTGTCGCGGTTGATAATACCAATCCACGTCCCAGTGGCTGCTCGATCGCACTTTCCCTGGCCCACCTCTCCCACCATTCTAGACTTTGCCCGGCACAGCCGTCGCCTCAGTGCCTCGGGCGGTGACCCGTTCAAAGGGGCTTACAATTCGTATGGTGCCGTGGCTTTCAAACCAATACAGAACAGTAAAACGCAAAGGCTCACTTTCCATATAAGGCGAACGGCTGATTCTGGCGCCGGGGCTTCATTCATGCTAAGGCGCCCAATCACAGCGCCGCATTTCAGTTAGTGTCGGGCGCAACAGCTACTATGCTCCGCCCCTCCATCACGTGACCCTGCCCTCACGTGGCCTCAGTCACGTGGTGTTTCCACTTCTTGGCGCATGGCGGCGCTAGTCTCGCAGGGGCGGTGGTAGCTTGCTCCCCCGCCGTCCGAGGGTGATGGGTAGCAACTGCTGGTGACTGTACCTGTATTGTTCATTAGTCATTACTTTGACTTATTGATCTCAGGCAGCTTTTGCCAAATTGTCAGGGAACTCAGATTTGTTTTTCAATAGAAAAAAACACAATTTGAATTCTAAAGAATAGTGTTTTAACTATTGACAACAAACCTTCGATTACCTCTATGTTAATTGTTAATGCAAACTTTTCTGTTGGTATGTGAACAATCTTCATGTCACTCAAGTCTCTCAAGTTGTGACCGTCATGAGCCTCCTTTATTTTGTTTTCTGTACATACAATGTAACTGGATGCCCTTTACTAATATGGCTTTTGTATAAGATTGTTTGTTTCTAACCATACTTTGGTATTCATAACTTCTTATGCAAGAAAGTTGTTAACATTTTGAGCACCAATGAGCTATGATCCCAATGGATCTCACGACAAAATTGGGGAGCCAGATCTATGATCTGAGTGGATCTATCGACAAAATTGAAGGGTCAGACCTATGATCCCATTAGATCTCTCGACAAAATTGAGGGGTTGGATCTATGATCTGAATGGATCTCGGATGGGGATCCATGGGATCGGATCTCAGATCCATTTTCCCGGATCCAAGCACATGTCTGATTGAGACCATCCAGTCTGTAGCCAATGTCTGTCGCTAACTGAACGCACAGTCAGCAAGTGACGCCGATGATTTGTCGGGAGTCAATCGCTGCAAGTTCATGCTCTTTTTTGTCAGGTCTCAGGAGTGAGCCATGTGGCCAAAACTGTGTGGCGCCAAAGTGGCCGTCAAAAAGGTCTTCGCGTTAGAAAGTTGGTAAGCAGGCTTTTCAGGATGGATTACCAGCTGTCTAAGAGTATTATTTCGGGGTACATAACTCACGGTCACTTGGGCTTTAACTTAACCCTCGCCCGTATTGGTATTTTTCCAGCCGCGAACGTATTTGGGGGGGGGGGGGTCCGTTGGACCCCCCTTGCCGTTTCGCCCCTGATCGAGCTAGAGCTTCGCGGAAAAAACGAGCGTGTTGCCCGTGACGAGAGGAAGCCGATGATACCCGATTTTGAGGTCCTAGGTCATCGGTTGGCCTTCCAGGTCAGGCCAATGACCCAAAAGTCGGGAAAATCGGGACCTGTTAGAAAGTCCTAAAGCGTGGCTGCTATGGGGTTTTTCGGGGTGCTGATCACGAATATCATGTTAGTTTTGATCACAGATGATTTCTTCATGCATTTAGGCCAGGCCGGGTCAGGTCAGGTCAGGTCAACCAGTAAGGGTATTCGTAGAAGGTGGCAACCGCCTCTGACAGCTTCGTAACATGTTACGAAGGTGCCAAAACTACTTCGTAAATGTTCATGTGGTTGCTAAATTCGAATTCAGCTCCAAAAACTGGCCTAGAAACGTGTAAAACTCGAAAAGGTGAACCGAGGTCATCAAAGGTCAGTGACCTGACCTGACCTTCCGGTGACCTTGACACCCACCCTAATGCATGGGAGCAGCATCATATCCCATGTTTGAACACTTAAAACCACGAAAAGACTGCAAACGCGCGGCTAATGCGAGCCGACATACGCCGAATCGCGATTCCGGCCAAACATGGTCTCGGAAAAGTAGGTCACAGGTCAAAGATCATTAGGGTCAGGGTCATGAAAATTTCAGGGTAGGTGTAAAATTGATTAACGCGAGGGTACTGAAAGTTTCGTCGCGATCGGCCGCTTTTTACGCGAGTTATTCGCGAAAAACCGAGGGGGGTCCGTTCGACCCCCCCCCCCCATACGGGCGAGGGTTAACGGAGGACGCAAAACAGTCGAAAATGTCTTAAAATGTTCAAACATTTGTCTCGTTATGCATGAAGCTAAAAAAACTAGGGGGCCGATGACATCAATGTGGTCATCTGGACTACCCAGTCCGTGTTCGAGATAAAACACCCGTCCAACCCCAAAACGGTCCCATATGGGCGACGGAAAAAAGCCATCGTGTCATCCCGCTTTATTCCTATGCAAAAGGCCAGGGTCACCGGGTAATGTGGGGTAATATGCGTCCAGACACTGAGCAGGTTGCGATTGATACTCCAGAAACAGTGTTGGGACGCAGAATGCTTCACCAAGAAGATCTAGGAGGAGTTTCAGCCTTCTAGCTTAACTCGAACCGCAAGTATGAACACATTTTTGGAGGAGAAAATGGCATCCGGGAGGTCGACTCGTAGGTCCATCTTCAAGCAAGACAGTGCATCAGTGCAGAGGTCAAGCAAAGCTTAAAAGCAGTGTCAGGAGACTGTGATAGGCTTCTGTGGCAGGATCACATCCCAGGCAACTCATCGGATCCAAAATTCATAAAAATGTGTTGGAAAAATTGAAATCGAGGCTCGTCGAAGCGAAGCGCTGTTCCAGCCTCGAGGAGCTCACGGCGCATGTCACGTCAGTCTCGGCTGACTTCAAGCTTGCTATGCTGCCAAACATGCCAGTTGGCATGCCGCAGCATGTATTCATGTGTTTGCCTATGAAATGAGGAGCACATTGAGGGGTCATAAACATATCAAAAGGCAATGTACTCTGTTTTACATGCAAATATAAGGTGAGAACGAACTTATGGGACACCCTGTACATACTCGCCACATGCTCCTCCATGTCTCAGGTCCCTTTTCAGGCGCAGGGTCGAGATCAGTCGGTGTCAACGCGAGCCCAGTTGAGCTCCTTGAGCTTCCGCAGATAAGAACCGAGCTTGCCGAGCGCTCCCTCCAATACAGGGCGACTTCAAAGTTCGCACTGACTGCTTTTTATGACACCATTTGAACTCCAGTGATGCGTCTGCCCATGTTCGTCGCCTGTTGTTTTAACCCGCGCCCCAGTGGCGGTCTCGGCCAACTTCGCCCTAGTGGGGGAGGGGGAGCATATGTTACCACCCAGCTGCCGGACATTGGTCACGTGACCACATTTTCCGTTTGACCTTGAGTTGGCACCAGATTTTGTCGACGGATGTGGCGCAGCTTATTTTACTGCATTATTTTAGATACTAAATATTTAGACGTGTGGTGGTAAATGATTCCGTGCAAATAATATTGAATCATCAGTGACATAGTTACCATTGAAACTTGAATAGCATCAATAAAATACAATTTAACTATTATTACTCTTCCATTGATTTTATTGTGTTTGCAGGCATTGGTAGAAACTGAAGAGCTGAGCCTGCAGCTTACAGTTGTTCTATTTAATACATAAATCAAGGCTACTGAGGGCTGTAAATTTGTTTCACTTATCTTTAATAACTTATACCCTACCTTTATCAACCATTATCTGTAAGAATCTTGCATCAATCACCACCAGACTTAGGAGTTTTTTTTTACATACCTACGCCCCGGCCGCGAGTGGGTGGGTACGACTCCCTCGCCCTAATTGAGCTAGCCTCGCGGGAAAAACAAGCATGTGTGCCGTTACGGGACCGGGGACGCAGCGGTTGATGCACGGTTTAAAAGTCTCAGGTCAACTGGTGGCCTCTGAGGGTCAGGTCAAGTGCCCCAGGACCAAAATACGATTTCGGGTTTTGATAAATTACTTTGCCAAAAAACGGCGCCGAGTCGCGATTTTAGTACCATCATGTTTGTCATGCTCCGGTGAGTCAAATGGTACACTTTTGTTTGGGTGGGGTCAACATAAGGGGCTCACATCGGGTCAAAGTCAGGTCAGAGTTATTAAGGTCACGAAGTTGGTCGGAGGAGGTTATATTGTATATCATTCGATTCGGTAGGTCTTCCCGAGTCCATTGTCGACTTTTCCGACTTGCCAGTTCAATTTTATCAGGAGTTATTGACGAAAAAACTTGTGACCTTTGTGACGTCATAAATGACGTCACGCTAGGTTAAAGATCCAAAAGTGAAGCATTGGACATTGCAAGAAGTGCATGAAATTGCGATTCCATGTGCTTGAGCTAGGTTTAGATCATTTTCGGCGTCAAAATTACAGTTTTCATATTTTCCCCATTGACTTGTAATGGTGACGTCACGCGATCGGCCCGACCTCATGTGACCTCTAGGAGAAATCCGAGATATACGAGTTTTGAGACTTCTAGAGGATACTAGGTCCTGTAAGTATCATCTCGCTGGGACAGCTCCTCTGCACCGAGGGCATTGCGAAGTTACGGTATTTTGGGACTATTGCAGAGGTTCACGTGTGACGTCATAAGTCAGTGATCTGACCTGAGACGGAAATGCAATTGGTTTCCAAAGATGCATATGGAAGCAAAGATAAGGTGTGCCAAATAGCAGCCCTCTAGCTGTAAGGTGTTTTGAGCTATCGCCAAAAGTCGTGAGTGGAGCGCTACTGACTCCTCCGGTCGACCGCTGGAGGTTAGGAGGCGTGCAGGGTATCGGAAAACCACCCGGTACTTAGCGAATTTTGCCGATAAAAATACGTTTCTTATGCCGACTTATAGCCAAAAGACGACTGAATCTCCAACCAGTCGTATCCTTGCACTAAATGGCTTGGTTTAGACACGATAGGTCTGAAAAGAAAAGGTCCCATGTATTCTCTATGGGCGCCGCGAGGCCGTTGGCACCAGAGTTTCGGGAAGTGCCCTCGCCACAACTGCACGTGCAGATTTGGTCACGTGACCAAGCGCATTTGCCGCCACTGTATTTATATATGTTACAGGCAAAGTGAAAACTCGGGCATTTTGCAAAATGCCTAGGCAGTTTGCAAAATGCCTGACCGGCCAGGCATTTTGCAAAATGCCCAGGCAGTTTGCAAACTGCCTGACCCACCAGGCATTTTGCAAACTGCCTGAAATATTTTCCCAGGCATTTTGCAAAATGCCTGACATCAAACTCGCACTAGCGACGATGTATAGGTAAGCATCATTTGTAACTGCAGCTTACAAAAGTTAATCGCTGTCAATGCGCACCAAGTGAGGGGACGCTGCGTTCTCCGGGTAGCGCCGCCGAGTTCAGGTCACTGAGCCCCAGCGGCCGTCGGGTGCCGAGCACCGGGCGTGGTTTCGTGGGTAAACATGCGCTCGATACAATGATTGTACTGTTTCTAAGAGCTCTTGGTGGCTTTTTGGAAATACTATGGGTGGATATTGATCAGAAAAGAATACTCTTCCAATTTACGAAAATTTGATTGTTACACGTTTAGGTAGGTACATTATCAATCGTCTCTGCCGGAACAGCTGCCCACCAGGGCAGAATACTGGACATCGCAGCTTTTATACACACGGCTACAACTCCGCATATACGAAAGGTACGGAGACGGTCGCTCAAGTCCATTCAGCGTTGGTTCCATCTCGACAGAATTGACGCAAAACGTATAGGTATACAGAGTGTCACGAACTTGATACGCGGTTGGCGCGGTCTTGTCCCTACATGTCCCTCCTGAGTGCTGAATGGATGTAATTTTAACGGGTCCGGCACCAGGGCATCTGGTCCAGGGCACTCGGCATCTAAATCGGCCATCCCCCGGTATCTGAAGATTTTACCCTGAAGCTGAAGCCGCTCAACCTCAGGCTGCAACCCTGACTTACCGTCATCCATAAGTGATGCAGCTGGATTTCGACAAAACCCACCAAATCTGGACCATTCAGGACTAGATATTCAGACTTTTCAATGATGAGGCCGTGAGGTGATATTAGCCGTTTTCACGACGGCCACCTGGTACACATTTGGTTCACGGTGTAGATTAGGTGCATATTTGGTCAAATTAGGTTCAGTGTGTCTCTTAGTAGCTATCAGCTAGGGTTGTACTAATTGCTTATATACCTCCTTTGTCATATTATCAGAGAGCATCATCGGTTAAAACACTGAAATAAATTCATAAAATAAAGATATTTGCTGTATTAAGAGAGATTAGGTGCATATTTGGTCAAATTAGGTGCACTCACCGGACAGCCCGTCGTGAAAACGGCTATTAGAGCTCTTCTTAGTCACTAACCGTCCCGACAAGCAGTTCTGGGCCAACAGCAGCTCAGAGGCGCTGCGCCGTCGAGACGGTGAAGCACCCACTGGGCACTGGGGATTCTCGTTTGGGGCATGATGGGCTACAGAGGCGGCCTATTTGAGCTTCACCAGGTGCCGCGGGGACAGACCATGTGGCAGCTGATAACTTGTCAGCGAGGTGCTGGAGAACACTGACGCAACTACGATGCAATACATTTCGGGACACCAGTACAACATCCCGCAACAATTTCGCGACACCCGTATTCGTGACCGTGGAATGTGTCAATGTGAACACAACACATGTCAAATGTGTTGTGGGGTCAGTCACGGTGGAACGTTTATGATCAACGGCTGTAGTCAACAAAAACGGTGGAATATATGGAAACCCAGGCATTTTGCAAAATGCCTGGCGGGTCAGGCATTTTGTAAAATGCCTAGGCAGTTTGCAAAATGCCTGGTTGGTCAGGCAGTTTGCAAACTGCCTGGGCATTTTGCAAAATGCCTGGCGGGTCAGGCATTTTGCAAATTGCCTAGGCATTTTGCAAAATGCCCGAGTTTTCACTTTGCCTGTAACATATACACTGTGTTACCACCCACCTCTAACTCAAAAATAAGAGGGCTAGAAAGACGCAGTAATATATATTCCCGACCGGGGCTGGGAAAATGCGTTTTATTCACCGAGGTTTTTGTGCGGAGGACCGAGTGCCGGTAGGCACGAGGTCCGTAGCACGAGGGCTAACTCAAAAATAAGAGGACTAGAAAGACGCAGTAATATATATTCCCGACCGGGGCTGGGAAAATGCGTTTTATTCACCGAGGTTTTTGTGCGGAGGACCGAGTGCCGGTAGGCACGAGGTCCGTAGCAAAAAAAAAAAACGAGGTGAATAAGGGTGCGTTCGGAGAGCGCGGAATATTCCCCGTCATCGTGAAAATTCCCCGTGTTGCGTTCGGAGAGGGACATTCCATACCGCCAATTTCAAGGATCGCCGCTACTGCGCCAAGTTGAGTTTGTGGGATTTTGTTTGGGTTATTTGAGTTATTTGGTTATGTGGAACGCTACATCTATGGCAAAATGTAATAAGAATGAAGCTCTTGAAGAAAGAACAACTAAGAAAAATCACAATTATTTTCAAAAAGTCCCATCTGTACTGTGCCCCCCCCCCCACCCCCCACCCCAAACACACACAACACAACACTTCAAATTATCGTTTTCATTGCTTCAGAGGACAATCACACAACTGAGTAAGCATTATCAATTGTTGGATTTGCAATAAAACTGATCAGGGTGGAAACAATCGCAAGAAATATCCATTTATATTCAATAATATACTCACTCGAGCATACCGATGGGCGCCGCCATCTTGACGGGAACTACGCGTGAGATGCTTTTTAGATTCCGCGCTTTCCGCGTCCGTTCCGCGGAACTTTCCCCGGGAATCGCTCTCCGAACGGCACATTCGGCGGAAATTTCATGCCGGCGTGGAATATTCCCCGGGAATCTGCCTCTCCGAACGCACCCTAAAACTACATTTTCACAGCCCAAGGTTGGGAATAAATTTACCACATGTCGTACCGGCGCAACAGTTAATATAAAGTTTAATGTTAGGCATGACACGACATTCATGTATTAAATTCAGACCGGTTTCGAATCACAAGATTCATCTTCAGTGACAAAACTCTTTTCAAATTGATACAGGGCACATATTCAAACACACTTTTGATCATAAAATATATCGCACACGCACATGCAATAGTTCGAGTTCAGCTTCGAATTAGAAAACTGTCTAATGCAATTAAAAGTACAATGACGTACACAACGAAACAGCTACATAAAAGTACACAGTTAAGCAGTGACACGTAGTGGATACGCCGAGGACATGTCGTTGATTTGCTCAGACGATGAATATACAACGATTCCAGAATTCTTAAATCAGGGAATGTACTGCTTCTACTCAAAATTTGAAAGTCGTCTATCCCTAGTGATGATTGACATGATAAGGCATGGTCTCTGATGGATGATGCTGAGGGAGATGACAGTAGTTGACCTGTACGATGTGACTTGCCTAAGTGCTGAGCTACTCTGGTGTACAAGCGTTGGTAAGTGGAGCCAACGTATGACGCCTGGCATGAGGCGCAACTATATTTGTAAACCACACCAGAGATGCTCGACTTGGGCAGCCTATCCTTGTAGCGAAACATAGATCCTATGGTTAATCTGTTACGTAGTACTATTTTTGGGTTCAAATATGGGTAAAACTTGCTGAGAACTTCTAGAACTTCTTTTTGCATTTTAATGGACTGTTCCCCGAAGTATGGGAGCACTAAGTATTTCTCGAGTTTGTTGACAGTGACAGAGCTTTTTATTTCCTCAAAGCGCTTCTTCAGGAAGTCGCCGACAGTTCGTTCTAAAAGTTGTTTAGGAAAACAATTGTTGCAGAAAAAGGACGTTAAAAACTTTACTTCACTGTCGAAGAGTAGGTAGTTTGAACTTATTTTGAAGGCACGGTAAATCGCTGAATTCATTATGGCTCTCTTCACAATCATGGGGATGAAGCTAAAGAAACTGGTCCCGAGGCCAGTGAAAGACTGCTTTCTGTACACTGATGTCTCAAATCTGCACCCTACGCGTTTCACTTGAACGTCTAAGAACGATAAACTGTTATTAACTTCCGTTTCTTTTGTGAACCTCATATTTGGGTGCTGAAGATTCAGGTAAGTGAGAAACTTGTCGGCATGGGAGAGATGCTGAAAAATAGCGAAGCAGTCATCTACATATCTCTTAAAGTATACTGGACGGAAATCAGATGGGCAGTTTTCTATCCAGTTCTTTTCATGATGACAAAGAAATGCATTTGCAAAGGTAGGACCTAACGGCAGGCCCATGCCAACGCCGTCTATCTGTTTGTACAATTTCCGGTCGAAAATGAAGTAAGAATTCAGAACCGATACTTCAAGCATAGAACGGAAACAGTCTTTTGCAATACCCGCAATGGATGTGGCATTCTGAAACAATGAGCTGATACAAATGTCGATAGTCTCCTTGACGGGGATGTTCGTAAACAGGTTCTCAACATCAAAACTAGCCATGTACATGTTGTCTTTGGCCTTAAGTTGGCGTACATCGTTGGCAAACTCATAGCTATTCTTTATGGTAAAGTCATTTACTGTCAGTGGTGAGAGAATGGGAACTAGGTACTTGGCCAGCTTAAAAGTAGGTGTACCACAGGCAGAAAAAATAGGACGTAATGGAACCAGAAGCTTGTGCACCTTTGGGAGACCATACAAAATGCCCGGGACGGAGCCCGATGCAAAAAGACTGGAGTATACTTCTTTTGAAATCATTCCTAACTTTTTCATTCTATCTAGTAGTCTGTTAACCTTATCCTCAACCTGCAACATGACTTTGTGGAGAGAGTTAGGCTGCAGTGCTGGACATTCTGTCGAATCATTCACAAGTCTGAACTTAGATTCATCAGCTAAAATAGTAGACATTTTCTCATCATACTTGCACTTGTCTAAAATAACGACCCCCCTACCTTTGTCCGGTTTCGTGACGATTATTGACTTGTCGGCCGACCACTCTTTCAACAGGTTAACATCGTCCTTTGTAAATATTGATGAGAACACTTTAGATGATTTGAAGCCATGATAGTACTTGTGACAGACATTTCTGAGCTTCGTCGTTACGTCTTGAAATTGAAATCTTTCTGGTAGATGCAGTCTTGAAATCGAGTGTATGAGTTTCTCAAAGGACAGAAAGTAGTCAAAAAAGTGAAGCTTCCACACTGGTAGCTTAAACTCCAGTCCAAAAGCGAGCAGACACTTGATTCTGTTTGGAACAGGTTTGGAAGATAGATTGAAGATAACTTTCGAAGGGTCGCAAGGTTGGCAGTCGGCATGAATTCCAATGCGTTGAAGTTTTCGTTCATGGGTTTTCTCTTGGCTCTTGATAAACGTTGAAATAGTAGAGCGTACATGACGAGAGAGCCAAAAATATTTGAAAAGAGAAAGCGAACGGTAAAGCAGGTTACGTTGTTTCTGGCAGTCATCCTTGAGCTCTAAAACTCGGCGTTTTTTGAACTTTATTTCTTCGTCCAAAAGTTGATTCTGCCAGGAGCGGTAGAAGGCTCTATTGTGAAGAGACTTTTTGTAGAGTTTGAAGCGTAAAAACTTTGGAAAAATATTGTAGGTCTTGCATGTTGAAAGAAACTTGAGGTCTAGATTGGCCTTCTCTTTCTTCTTTTCCGTTGATATGTAGTTGAAGACATCTTTGA
This sequence comes from Amphibalanus amphitrite, assembly GCF_019059575.1. NCBI lineage: Eukaryota > Metazoa > Arthropoda > Thecostraca > Balanomorpha > Balanidae > Amphibalanus > Amphibalanus amphitrite. The sequence goes on along the minus strand of NW_024881717.1, from coordinate 415,686 downwards.
GCCGTCTTCTGCCGTGGTCACGTACTATGATATCATAAAGTCTTTCTTTTGATGGAATCAAAAGTAATATAAAGTTTAATGTTAGGCATGACACGACATTCATGTATTAAATTCAGACCGGTTTCGAATCACAAGATTCATCTTCAGTGACAAAACTCTTTTCAAATTGATACAGGGCACATATTCAAACACACTTTTGATCATAAAATATATCGCACACGCACATGCAATAGTTCGAGTTCAGCTTCGAATTAGAAAACTGTCTAATGCAATTAAAAGTACAATGACGTACACAACGAAACAGCTACATAAAAGTACACAGTTAAGCAGTGACACGTAGTGGATACGCCGAGGACATGTCGTTGATTTGCGGCCTCAGACGATGAATATACAACGATTCCAGAATTCTTAAATCAGGGAATGTACTGCTTCTACTCAAAATTTGAAAGTCGTCTATCCCTAGTGATGATTGACATGATAAGGCATGGTCTCTGATGGATGATGCGACAAGTCAATAATCGTCACGAAACCGGACAAAGGTAGGGGGGTCGTTATTTTAGACAAGTGCAAGTATGATGAGAAAATGTCTACTATTTTAGCTGATGAATCTAAGTTCAGACTTGTGAATGATTCGACAGAATGTCCAGCACTGCAGCCTAACTCTCTCCACAAAGTCATGTTGCAGGTTGAGGATAAGGTTAACAGACTACTAGATAGAATGAAAAAGTTAGGAATGATTTCAAAAGAAGTATACTCCAGTATTTTTGCATCGGGCTCCGTCCCGGGCATTTTGTATGGTCTCCCAAAGGTGCACAAGCTTCTGGTTCCATTACGTCCTATTTTTTCTGCCTGTGGTACACCTACTTTTAAGCTGGCCAAGTACCTAGTTCCCATTCTCTCACCACTGACAGTAAATGACTTTACCATAAAGAACAGCTATGAGTTTGCCAACGATGTACGCCAACTTAAGGCCAAAGACAACATGTACATGGCTAGTTTTGATGTTGAGAACCTGTTTACGAACATCCCCGTCAAGGAGACTATCGACATTTGTATCAGCTCATTGTTTCAGAATGCCACATCCATTGCGGGTATTGCAAAAGACTGTTTCCGTTCTATGCTTGAAGTATCGGTTCTGAATTCTTACTTCATTTTCGACCGGAAATTGTACAAACAGATAGACGGCGTTGGCATGGGCCTGCCGTTAGGTCCTACCTTTGCAAATGCATTTCTTTGTCATCATGAAAAGAACTGGATAGAAAACTGCCCATCTGATTTCCGTCCAGTATACTTTAAGAGATATGTAGATGACTGCTTCGCTATTTTTCAGCATCCCTCCCATGCCGACAAGTTTCTCACTTACCTGAATCTTCAGCACCCAAATATGAGGTTCACAAAAGAAACGGAAGTTAATAACAGTTTATCGTTCTTAGACGTTCAAGTGAAACGCGTAGGGTGCAGATTTGAGACATCAGTGTACAGAAAGCAGTCTTTCACTGGCCTCGGGACCAGTTTCTTTAGCTTCATCCCCATGATTGTGAAGAGAGCCATAATGAATTCAGCGATTTACCGTGCCTTCAAAATAAGTTCAAACTACCTACTCTTCGACAGTGAAGTAAAGTTTTTAACGTCCTTTTTCTGCAACAATGGTTTTCCAAAACAACTTTTAGAACGAACTGTCGGCGACTTCCTGAAGAAGCGCTTTGAGGAAATAAAAAGCTCTGTCACTGTCAACAAACTCGAGAAATACTTAGTGCTCCCATACTTCGGGGAACAGTCCATTAAAATGCAAAAAGAAGTTCTAGAAGTTCTCAGCAAGTTTTACCCATATTTGAACCCAAAAATAGTACTACGTAACAGATTAACCATAGGATCTATGTTTCGCTACAAGGATAGGCTGCCCAAGTCGAGCATCTCTGGTGTGGTTTACAAATATAGTTGCGCCTCATGCCAGGCGTCATACGTTGGCTCCACTTACCAACGCTTGTACACCAGAGTAGCTCAGCACTTAGGCAAGTCACATCGTACAGGTCAACTACTGTCATCTCCCTCAGCATCATCCATCAGAGACCATGCCTTATCATGTCAATCATCACTAGGGATAGACGACTTTCAAATTTTGAGTAGAAGCAGTACATTCCCTGATTTAAGAATTCTGGAATCGTTGTATATCCATCGTCTGAGGCCGCAAATCAACGACATGTCCTCGGCGTATCCACTACGTGTCACTGCTTAACTGTGTACTTTTATGTAGCTGTTTCGTTGTGTACGTCATTGTACTTTTAATTGCATTAGACAGTTTTCTAATTCGAAGCTGAACTCGAACTATTGCATGTGCGTGTGCGATATATTTTATGATCAAAAGTGTGTTTGAATATGTGCCCTGTATCAATTTGAAAAGAGTTTTGTCACTGAAGATGAATCTTGTGATTCGAAACCGGTCTGAATTTAATACATGAATGTCGTGTCATGCCTAACATTAAACTTTATATTACTTTTGATTCCATCAAAAGAAAGACTTTATGATATAACAGTTAATATATATTATATTTTTGTTTTCATTGTTGGGCTGCGTAAAAAGCTGAGTTTGAAAAAAAAAAACTAAGGATGAAGATGGTGAAGCCGGTGCCAAAAGTTACAACAAAGCATATGGAGTACAGCAGGAGAGAGGACTGAGGAGACCGTAAGTAAAAATGAAATTGGAGAAACGCTGAATCAAACGCGTCTTGGATCCCAGCTGCAACAATATCAAAAGTTTCATTGTGGCACCTTAAGGTGCTTCGCGCATTTAGATTGTTCGTTTTTGCGTGCATTTTGTAGTAAGAATGACTATTCTGGCCATGTTCTGCAGCAATAAATACATTGGGATTGGAACAATAGGGGAAGTTGGGGGAACGCCGAATACTTTTTTTCTGACGCCCGTAGCACGCAAGGTACACAACATAAGCTATTCTTGTTGGCGTCATTCGAGAGGCCAGTCTTTTGTCTTTCAAACATACCAGGCGCATTTGATGAATTCGCATACCGTTAAGCGCAAAAACTAAAAATATCAAAGAACTGACTTTTTCGGCGTTGCCCCGGACTGCGGGGAAAGCCGAAAATGGGATAAATGATCTACGAGGAATGCTGACATTGATGTTTTGCCAATTTATCTCAAACTTCATCAAAAGTTCATCAAAGCTGACACGCGTTTTAAGAGCTTGAGGACGCTTGGTGCACACTGGAAGTTATAATTGTGTGATATAATAAAAAATGCTAGGTAAATCATTCCTTATAGGTAACAGGCCGTTGTGCCGGCTGAAAGTGTAACTTGTTTGACTAAAAATACGCGTTGCTATTCTACAGCAGTAAAGTCCACGTAGCGTGCTTTAACGTGCGTAATTGCACGTTTTCGGCATTACCCCCAGCCAGCCATACTTTCATTTGCAGGCCCATAACTTTTAAACGTGCTGTATAAATTTCAAATAGGCAGCACACTTAGGCAAAGACATGCTGAAGATTACTTGACCGAATTGGCCAGACAAACGGTAGCATAATGAGTAAGAAATGCAGCTTCAAAGGCGCATGTAGTACAAGGGAAACGTACCTTGAAAACGCTTTTGGCGCCCTCACAGCCGAAGTATTCCAAATGACAACTCGTAACAAACATGCGATAATTGTAGTCACTTAAGCTTCAGAGCATCACTGAGACGTGGCATCCATGTCGTACGGTTTTAGAAATATCTCGAATTTCGGCTTTGCCCCAACTCCGGCATTGCCCCAACTTCCCCTACCCTTGTTTAGTTGAATTACGTTAACAGCAAAAGTAAGTAAACACGCAGTCACTTACTTTGCTGTCGCTGTTAGTGAACACGCAGTCCGTAAATATCTTCTTTGGAATTGGTTCTTCCGCTCAGAACATTCAGTAAAACTTTGTCTGGGAAAATAAAAATGACCACGGTCCGAAATCGTTTCCCAAATACCTTAAACATTAGCCACAGCCGGTCCGAAAGCTTTTCCCAAAAGTACGTGCTAATACTAAAGGAGTATCTCGGCATGTGGTAAAAAGTAGTCGATAGCTCTCAATGCGTGCGTTTGAAAGTATTTCCATGGATGAGATAATAATGGATTGGTGTCTTCGCAGTTTTTGGAGACATTGAGCTCAGGCCTGCCATCTAGCGGGAGAATTATCGTAAGTTAGGAGCAAGCCGAGTGAACGCCGCTGATTAGCATTGTGACACATGGGAGTGTGGTGTAGTAGCGGGCTTGTTGTGCAATTTTTCAAAAGGTTATGTCTTTATATGTCAGTAAAAGTGAAGGAATTAATAGATTTATGTGCAGGGTCAGTAATAAGATAAGCAGTTCCATGTTATTTCCTCATTAAATCGTGAAACAGGGAGTTATTGGAGACTTCGCCAGCACGTGTCGTTTTCGCTATTTTTCACGAGTTTTACTTGGCCTAAATCAAACAAATTGTCCGATCAAAGAACAAAACGAACGTTAAAGGGACACTCCCACCTTAACATTAGTTTTGAGTTGAGATAGCCAAATTGGTGGCCATGGCCTGCAAATACCGGTTTGGGCACTCACAACATCGAAAAATGCTTTAATTTGAAGATATGGAATTTCAAACTTGCAGTTTTCGGATTCTAAGGGGCTAATGCATTGGAATGCCCCCTTAGAATTTGTGACGTCAGCGGAGATCTAACGATTTTTAAAGCTTAGACTAAAACTATCGTTAACACGTGGTGGCATACGCTGCTTTGCGCGCAACGTCTGCCGCACTTTAAGGCTGCCAAATTATTGCTTCCAAATAAAGTCGCTAGTAACAGGGGAGATCCCAAAAAGTAAACAAAAGTAAAAGCCTAATATCTTGAAAACCAGTGAATATTTTTCGGTGAAATTTGGTAGATATTCGTTTTCGCTCTTCCTGAACCAAGGGACATCACTTTCATGCCAATTCATTAACTTTTTTGAAGGTGGGAGGGTCCCTTTAAGTACTATCTATAAGTCTAATGAAAAAGTTGAACGGAATTGCTAACGTCATTGCCGCTCAATATGTCATTCAAGACGCTCTATGAAAAAGACCCAACCAGTGCTGCGTAGTCGATGAAATTTCAGTGACTTTGGCTTCAACTCCGATTCCGGTATCCAAATATCGACTCCGACTCCTCCGGGCAGAACTGTCGATTCACAAAGACTCCGACTCTGACTCCGACTCTGCAGCCCTGGTAAGTCTGTGGAGTCGATGACTTTTCGGTGACGTTCGACCCATACTTCGACTACAGCTTTTAAAAATCAACCGACTCCGAGTCGGAACAGAACCGCTGGCTCTGACTACAACTCCGCAGCCCTGGCCCGATAGCCGCCTAAAACAACTTTGATGTGTGATCTTCTTCGTACGTACATTGTTAATGTTATTTTAAACAAGGGATGGAAAGGGGAGACGAAGCCTTCACAAACAGGGATCTCCTGTTGCGGATCAATCAGCTGCTGGAGCATGAGGCATACACACCTGACACCCAGGGGCGGATCCAGGAAAACTCCAAGGGGAGGGTCATGAATCGAAGTGGTGCCCCTTACCTATACCCAAAATTAAAAACTCAACGGATTTCGTCCACTTCATTTTGGTGGTGCCCCCATTTCAGTTTTTTTTTCTTTTATTTTTTATTTTTAGTCAGTATCTTAACTCTTAGCCACAACCACATTTACCAATTGTAAGCAAGTGCTTACAATTGGTAATGATGGCAATGAATGTGCTATGTGTATATGTTACGGGTCATATGCTAACCTGGGCAGTATGCAAACTACCCGGGCGGTATGCAAACTACCCAACAGCCCGGGCAGTATGCATACCACCCGGGTAGTATGCATACTACCCGACCCCTTGGGCAGTATGCATACCGCCCAAAAGCTTGGGCAGTTTGCATACTGCCCGCTTCTTGTCTTGAAGTTGTGTATTCCATGTCCATTTAAAAAAAAAGTATTAATGACTCTATAAGTATTGGCCGGTCCTGTAGCTCAGTCGGTAGAGCGTTGGACTCCGCGTGGTGAGAGCACGCGTTCCCGGTTATAACCGGCCCCCAGTCAATGGCATTGGTAGCTTCACGCTCTGGTGACGTAAGCAGAGCGTGAAGGTTTTTTTTATTTTCCCTTCACTAGTGCTTTACCTATGGGAGATACCGATTTCGAAGGCAAAACTAAAAGTCGATTTATGAACTTATTAGTCGAGATACGTATAAACCGAGTGTACCATACGACAGCCTGATCTTTCTTCTATCGATACCCGCATCCACTTTGGCGATGGTACATACATAAAACGCTGAAATTTGGCGATAGGCGGGAAGGTGCAATCCTAAACGGTATCATTCAATTACATCTTGATGGTTGCTTTTTCGAATGCTCGGAACATACCGAGTAGTGATGAACCTGACCTTTGATTCAAGCCGGATCTTGCAATACCAGCAGCTTTTTCAAGTCAGGTCAGGTCACTGACCTTTGACGTCATAAGTGAACCTCTGCACGGTCCTCAGATACCGCAAGTTCGCAACGCCCTCAGTGTCAGAGCAGATTTCACAAGGAGATGAAACTTGCAGGACCTAGTATCCTCCAGAAGTCTCACAACGTGTATATCTCGCTTTTTTATTCAAGGTCACATGAGGTCAGGCCGGTCATATGAAGTCACCATTATAAGCCAATGGGGGAAACTTATAAACAGCTATTTTGGAGCCCAGAACAATCTCAGACTAGCTGTAACACACGCAACCGTGATTATTTCATGCACTCTTTACAAGGTTCGATGCTTCATTTTTGCACCAAGAGCTTGCATGACGTCATTGATGACGTCACTAGTGTCATAAGTTTTTCGACAATAACTTCTGATCAAATTGAGCTAGCGAGTCGGGAAAGCCACCAATAGACTCGGGAAGACCTGCCAAATCGAATGATATGTGACATGACCTCCTTCGACCAAGTTCGTGCCCTTGGGACCTCTGACCTCACCGTGACCCGAGGTCAACACCCAAAGTTGGCCTCACCCAAATAAAAAGTATACCATTCGACGCGCCTGAGCAGGGCGAATACGATGCTGTCAAAATCGCGGCCCTGCAATCATTTTTTTGTGAAGTTATTCGCCAAGACCGAACCCGTACCTTGGGCCACTTAACCTGACCTCAGAGGTCACCGGTTGACCTGAGACCTTAAAATCGGGTACAAAACGCTGCATCTCGTAACGACACACACGCTCGTCTTTTCTGCGACGTTCTAGCTCCATTAGGGGCGAAACGGCGAGATGGGGTCGTACCCCCCGCCCCCCCCCCCCCCCCCACCCCCCACCCCGGCCCCCGGCCGGCGCGTATGTAGAAAACCAATAAGTCCGGCGAGGATTAAGCGGGTTGCACTGTGCACAAACAGCTAAGGGTTGTGCATTTAGTATGGTCATGAGAGAATCCTGTTTGATTTGGGCTCATAATACAATGCATGATCACTTCTTTTTCATAAGTTTAATTGATTTTCTTCTTCCCAAAAACAAACAATAGATGCTCTTCTCCATATTCCCCTTCACTCAACAACTTTTGATCACTTTTCCCTAAAGGCCTAAGGTAGTGCATTGGTAAAAACACAAATGGATGGCTCATCTCAATAGTCAATACTTCTGTCTCCTAATGCTCCTAATGCCTTTGATCATGGTGGCAATGCAATGTGATGATGACAGCTCACAGCATTCCATTTATCACCACTGAAACACAACTTAGCTCAAAAACACTCATATACATAAATTTATTTATCTCCATTTGTGCAAAATTACTTAACTTATCACATTCTTTGACTATTGCTTCAGAAAGACATATCAGACCATAAGATTGTGTGAAACAAGAAAAGATTATCAGGCAATAGAGTTGATATATGAGTAGATAAAGTCCAGATTGTAGACTTGAGTTTGGTAGGTTGTAGGAGTTAGGTTGTAGGTTTTAGGCTGGTGGGTTCATAGGTAGTATATTGGTAGGTTGAAAGCTTTGAGTTAGAAGGTAAGGTTAGGTGATAGGTCAGGTTAGATGTTCAAAATCTTCACTGGACTTCATCTTCACATTTACCACAGAGTTGACACTTGACAAGCTGTGCCAGCCAATCTAGCAACTAAGTATTCCGCACTAGCACGCACATAGGCTGGAAATGTGCACAAATACACGAAAAAAGGCTGCAAGTTTGGGAACTCTGCACTTATATGGAAACTACACTAATATTCAATGATGTCTCATTTGCCTTCTGAAAATTTCTTAGATAGCATTGCATCAACACTCAACAGTGTCAGCTCATATCACAGCACAGCCATTCGGCATGGCATTTACCACATCATGGCACGCAATGTGCACTGATCCACACAAAATTCACACCACAATTAATCTGCACTGCATTGTGCATTGGCTAAGTGCCTCTGCAGTCTGCCTGCACATACATCTTGCTGAACTGCCATTCTTAGCAATATAATGTTGCAGCCACAGGCATTGTAAGCATCAGAAGAGAGCCTGATGTTCTGGAGATTAACGGAGCAGTTTGAACATGCTTGCAAATCTGATGTTATTCATAGGTCTAAGCCTGACTTCGAGGAAATTTGAAGAATAATTTGAAACCAGTTGCAATACTGTTATTCCAGCCGTTTCAGTTTCACTTTTCAGCGAGGTTGTGCAGGGCCATAACAAGGCCTTCTTCACTTCAAATAATAATTGCCATTGCAAATCAGAGGCAGAACTGAATACCACAATTATTGAAGAAAATTCTGAAAGTGAAAATCACTGCGACGAAAAAGTACTGACGGCAGGAGACGCGATTTCAATAATAGAAATAGCATATCACCCAAAGCTACCTATACTGTAATTTGTTTATCTCGGCCGCCGAAAACACGTGTTTTTACCGACCGACTGCATTCGCCGACTCGCGGCCCCAGATGACGTAATCAACAAATAATTGGCCAATAGAGATAATAAAAAATGATTGTTGGAACAATATAAGAAAAAACAGGTAACAAAATATAATTTTGTTATTTAATAATGTCAAACATTTGTCTTAATGACCTTAGATGAGGACTTTTTACTCTATGACGTCATGTGTGCCAACAGTTTTCAAGAGGAAGTATAACAGTGGAATAAACCTACCTCTATTTGTAACTTGTTCGCCATTTCTGTCGACATTTGACTGCTACCATATCCCAAACTCTGACTGTACCCGGTGTTCTATATACTCTGGTTATAACAGTCCGGGTTCGAAGCGCGCGACGGGCGATTGACGTTTAATAAGCCTCCTTACAGGTATGATTGCGGTTTGTGGCAGGCCGTAGCCAAGCGAAGTCAGTGAGAGGACCGGCCGTGCGCGGCTCTGTGCGCACTTTAAATTTTGGACTCCAAATTCTGCCATATCCGGCATTGCGCAATCGGAGGGTAGAGGGCAGGGTTATCGCAACAAGCTTCGCTTAGCGGGGGCTCTGTCCCTGTGAATCCTTCTATTCAAAAGGTTCGGACTAAATTTAAAAAAAGTAACGTAGTTCAATCGCGAAGTCTTTTTTGCCGTCAAACGTGATTTATCGATCGAAGGGTGAAATAGTGTTTTGAATATGAAGATTTAAAATATTTCCCCAGAATTTCATTGAATTTCATTGCCAGCGGCCAACAAGTCATTTTCATCTGAAATGACGACAGATCTATAGTGCCATCACTCGCTGGCTTTGGTTTGGCACTTGGAGCTGTTGAGGGCGTTATTATAGTTTCAATAGCTAATGTTACATGAAACCATTTACTTTACATGTAAGACGTTACAAGTTGTTATGGTCGGGTTACCAGGTCAGGTCAAGTGACTTTACCCCAGAAAAAGTAGAATGCTCGCCATAGCAACACCGACCGAACGATCGCTTTGAAACTTTAAGCGATTAATAAGAGTAACATTAGGTTCAAAATGCATGTACTTGAATTTTGATATCATAGCGATGACTTTAGGTCAAGTCAATTTTGCACAGTCTCCCTAAGAAGTTGACAGGAGAAAGTTGAAGGACGCCCCTTTTGATGAACATCATTCCAAACACTCTCAAACATCGGGTTACAGGTAAACATGACGCACTGAATCGAAAAAAATGCACTTGTGACCCCTTTTTATGACCATGAGGTCATATCAGTTCATAAAAGGTCTCCAGCAGTTCTTTGGCCATTATTTTTTATGGAGACGTGTTGGAGCGATGGTCATGGAAACAACCTTAGATGTGTTCAGTTCGACGATAAGGAGCGGCTGATAAATAACATGACCTTTTCATGTCAGGTCATGACCTTGACCTCAGGTCAAATTTTGAACTTAGATCAACTTCGAGTACTTATTCCAGAAAGCGCTAAAAGAGCTATCGAATGCGTTTTTCTGCGGCGCTGTAGCTCTACTATCTTCCGAATTATGGGCGAATTTATAAAAAATGAAAAAGACGAAATTTGATCTTTGATAACCTCTATTGTCCTATTCTTTGACCTGACCTTAAAAATGACTAGGGCACTTTCTTCATGATCTTTGACGCTATTTCGAATGCCGGTTACCGCATCTAACATGCCGCTTACTTTTGTTCCGCATAAGTGGCACGGGAGTCGAGCAGAGGTGTTCAACATAAGCGCCACACGATAAGCGCCCCAGCCCGGCACGACTGGCGCCGAGCACCGCCCCGGCGCGGGTTAAAGCGTCTGTCATTGACATATATGTGAGCTATTGCATTAACTAGTCTCACGGGCCACGGTCAGCATATTGCCCGAGTAAACATCTTGCCCGTGAGAGAAAAGGTGGGTAGTATGCATACTACCCGGGCAGTATGCAAACTGCCCGGGCGGTATGCATACTGCCCAAGGGGTCGGGTAGTATGCATACTACCCGGGCGGTATGTATACTGCCCGAGCTGTTGGGTAGTTTGCATACTGCCCGGGTAGTTTGCATACTGCCCAAGTTAGCATATGACCCGTAACATATATATGTTGTGGACGCTGAGTAGTGAGTACTTACCAGGAACGTTATCAGAGGCGGATCCAGCTCAGAGCTTTTTTTTTTGGGGGGGGGGGCAAACCATAACAATTTATCGATTCTTTCCATGCATCGTCCATAGGCGTTATGTTAAAATTATGCCGTTTGGGGGGGGCAAATGCCCATTTTGCCCCCCCCCCCCTGGATCCGCCACTGAACGTTATCAGGTAAGCAAATCGTTGTCAGTCCGACGAACTTGACCCTGGCGTCTAAAGGGTCTGTCCTTGACACTTCAGGCTTGTCAGGGGCACCAAAGTCCTTCCAGGGACACCACAAACCTGTCGGGGGCACCTACGGCCTTGTAGGGGCGCCACAGGCCCGCCAGGGGCACCACAGGCCTGCCAGGAAGCAGGGGCACCACAGGTCTAGCAAGTATACACGACAGGCCTGTCAGGGGCACAACACCGTTCCCTGATTCTATCCTCAGGATACAGAAATCCTTCTCCTCCACGCCACAACCCCCTCCGGGCTGGACAGGCAACTTTATCTCATGCGGGCTGCTCCCTTGGAGCGGCACCGCTGCTCCTGAGGGAGCGCACCCCGTAGCCGGGTGCAGTGAGTGTCTTGGGGCTGGGTGGCCTGTCCTTGGACGGGCTCAGCCCCGGCGACTCACTAGGGTGCCTGCCCAGACCAATGTCTCCCCCTATATCCTATCATCCTCCCGGCTCTGAAATGGTCTCATTGGACCGAAAGAGCCTACCCAACAAAACAAAAAAAAACAAAAAAACAAAAGGGGCACAACGGGCCTGTTGGGCCCATGAGCACCCCTCGGGGCAGGGGCACCACAGTCCTTCCAGGGGCACCGCAGGCCTGTGAGGGGCACCAGCGGCCTAGCAGGGGCACCAGTCAACACAGGCCTGCCAGGGGCACCACAGACCTGCCAGGGGCACCAGAGGTCTGCCAGGGGCACCACCGGCCTCGCAGGGGCACCTTGAGCCTGTCAGGGGCACCACGGGCCTGCCGAGGGGCACTTCAGACTTTTCAGGGGCACCAGTCCTCTCCGGGCGCAGGGGTACCAGCGGCCTAGCAAGGGCACCAGAGGCCTGCCAGGGGCACCAGCGGCCTAGCAAGGGCACCAGAGGCCTGCCAGGGGCACCACAGGCCTAACAAGGGCACCACGGGCCTGTCAGGGGCACCTCAGGCTTGTCAGGGCCCAGGGACACCACAGTCCTTCCAAGGGCACCGCAACCCTGTCAGGGGCACCAGAGGCCTGCCAGGGGCACCACTGGCCTGTCAGGGGCACCTCAGGCTTGTCAGGGCCCAGGGGCACCACAGTCCTTCCAGGGGCATTACAAGCCTGTCAGGGGCACCAGAGGCCTAGCAAGGGCACCACAGGCCTGCCATGGACACCACAGGCCTGCCAGGGGCACCACCGGCCTTGCAGGGGCGCCTCAGGCCTGTCAGGGGCACCACGTGCCTGCCGGGGACACTTCAGGCTTGTCAGGGGCGTTACAGTCCTGTCAGGGCCCAGGGGCACCAGGCCCGTGGTGTCCCTGCTAGGCCTGTGGTGCCCCTGGCGGTCCTGTGGTGCCCCTGTCAGGACTGTGATACCCCTGATAGGCCGGTGGTGCCCCTGGCAGGTCTTTGGGCCCCCGGGCCTCAAGGGGGGGGGCATGACCCATGTGACCCCCCCTTGGATCCGCCACTGCTGACACCACGCATCTCATTTCATCGGTTTCCTAACGACACTGCACCAATGTTATAAGCTCTGATCAATGCAGTGCGAGCATCGATGTGACATTTGTGTACCAAGTTTGAGTGTTATCCGCCCCGCCGTTCTTGAGATATGGAAGCGACACCCCGCACGTGCGCACGTGCAGTAGCACCGTCATAGTGACACATGGAACTGCATTGGCCACTGGGTGCCTGACTATTGACGAAATTTAACTGTAATGGTCCCAGCCATTGCGGAGTTACTTTATGTGGAACAATCTCGACACCACTAAGCTGGGACGTGGCACGTGCCGTAACAATTAACTAAGATGAAGAAAATCGAGCGAAATTCGGAGAAGAAGGACTAAGCCTACCAAATATGTATGACATATTGTCAAACTGCTGTACCATTGTGAGTAAACGACTATTGAAAAGGTCGTACAAGCCGATGGGACTGAGCGTTTCAATACACACCGTCTTACGCATTTTATTTTCGTTATTACCTAAATGCTGCTTGACATTTTTGGCTTTCAAGCATTTAAGACATTTTTTATCGTCTCAAGTCCAGTAAGATTACCTCCAACTCGTGGGAATATGCACTTCAAGCCAACTAACACACCACACCCACGTGTGTCATAATGCTGAGAGATGGCGTTCACTCGGCTTGCTCCTAGCTTACGATAATTCTCTCGCTAGATGGCAGGCCTGATCCCAATGTCGCGGATCCCAATGTTAATTTCCACGAGATACCAATCCAGTGTTTTATATCATCCATGGTATTTCGGTCATTTTTCACCTTAGAGCAATATTGGGGTCACTGGAGGTCATCAAAGGTTAAAATTTGCCAAATGTCATTATATTTTTTCAGAAAACATACATTTATGTCAGGAACTATGATAGCTAGAAAAACGCATGGAAAAGCAATCAATAGCTTTTGAACTCTTCTTTTGATAACGTTATTATCAAAATTGACATCAGGTCAACGGTTTAGCCTCCAGAGGGCAAAAACTCCAAAAATAGCTGTTTTTACGAAGTGTTTTTCGACAGTACCTTTTGACCAAAAAGCCACGACATTTCTATTGCCAGAATCGTGTTCCTCTCGCCGAGACGCGTCGAATGAACTATAATTTGACCTTGAAAGGTCAACTTGAAAATTTGACCTCAGGTCAAGGTCATGACCTGACCGGGAGAGGTCATGTTGCATATCATTCGATGCGTCGCAACAAGAAAAACATAATGAGGCCCTCCCCAGCGTCCTATCTCTTTCCAATCGAGAGTTATTGGCAAAAACCTGTTTGTAGCCTCAGATGACGTCGGATGACCTTTCTAGAGGCTATCACCAAAAAAAAAAAAAAAACACACACACACACACACCTTGGTCGTCACGGGTGGTTCAAATCATTGTGATTCTGAAATAGTTAGACTGTTTCTATGCGTACACACGGATCTAGAGGCATTTTCATTTTTCTCCATTGACTTAAAATGGTAAGGTCACGCCACTGGCCTGACCTTAGGTCACGGATATAAAGAATCCAAGATATACAAGTTATAGGCGCCCATAACATCATGCAATCCACCAAGTTTAAAACCTTTCTGACAAACACTGCAGGCTGGACATAATTGCAAACTTTTTTAGGCTTAGTTAAATAACTTAACCCTGGTGACCTGACCTGACATGGCCTGGGGTCAAACATTTCGCACATTGTCCAAAATTGATATACAAAAAGCTACTCCAAGCGGCGCGGCGTAGCGCCGTGGTTTTTTATTCACACGCAAAAAACGCGACAGGGTGGTAATATATGCTTCCCCCCCCCCGCTGGGGCGAAGGTTAACCTTCCAGGCGGTGGGGGGGCATTTTTTTGCCCCCCCTTTAGTTTTTTTCGATATATCTCGAGAACCGCTGCGCCGATCGTCACCAAACTTTCAGTACCCTCCCGGGAGTAGCTAGCGCACATGGTGACCAATTTTTTTCCAAAGGCTATGATAGGTTGGTCGCTAATGACGTCAGAGTGACGTCATTTCTGCCATTTTCGACCCCAAAAAAGGTTTCGCGGGAAGAGCTGTCAGGCCTACAGCTTTAGAGATACAGAAAAATGTTTCAGACATAAAAGGTGTGGAATCAACAGGGCTACAAAACTGCTATTTCGGTGTTTCGAATTTTTTGGATTTAAACCCCCAAAAACCAAAATAAAATTTTTTAAATATAATAGCCGAAAAATCCAAAACGTTTTTTGAATTTCGAAAAAACCGGAATATATGTGATAGTCCCTACCACCTTCTATCTGCATACCAAATTTGAGATCGATACCTCTTTTTTTGGCCAAGTTATAGCGAAAAAACTGTTCAAAATTGATGACGTCAAATTTTCAAACTCAATTTTTAGCAATTCTAGACCTCGTAGCGCAAAACAAAGACCACCATTAGACTCCCCGTGACGAGCTGCATCGCATTGATACCCATTTTATGCAAAAATTTCAACTTTGAAATTTGACCTTTTTTGACCTGACCTTGACCTGACCTCCACCAGAAAGTGACCTAAACCGTACCTGATGGTCTTATAACCAACACCATTGAGTTGGAAATGAAAAACTGGCCATAAAACATGCATCGCACAACCTTAGTATAGTTGGGTTCATGTGGCGACCCTTGGTGACCTTTGGTGACCTGACCTGTGACCTGACCTGGTATGACCAGTGACCTCTAATAGCAACATATGTACTAGACAACTGACGCCCTATCGCTGATTTTCGACAAAATGCATTTTACTCGGTGTTATAGCGCTTTCCCTAGAAGCCCCGTGAACATTGAAACATTTTATCTTTGACCTGACTTGTGACGTCATCGGTGACCACGAGGTCAATGAAATTTGGTTTCCGTCAACAAATTTGACAGGGCTATCGAACGACGTTTGAATTTTTTGGATCCGTCCAGTAGTTTCGGAGATACGGGGGGGGGGGAAATGCTCCCCCCCACACCGCGCGGAAGGTGGCCGGTAGGCCCACCGCCTGCCGGGTTAAGTGTTTCGACGTCAGTTTCAAACTGATGTTTGAACAATAAACTCGACATACATACACACATACTTATGCGTGGTTCACACCGGATCCGTAATGACGCCGTAACCGTTACGGACGTAATGAGCTAGAGATTTCTCAAGATTCCCCAAGCATTGTGACTTTTGTAGACGAAGTTGAAATGTGGCAACCAGTCGCCGTAAACTGGCAGCGTCCACCGTACTCGTTACGGAACGTAACAGAAGTTGGGAAAATTGAACTTTTCGGCTCGACCGGCCGCCGTAATGACTTTTATCGACATATATCTCCAAAACGGTTTGACTGTTTGATGAGCGGTCTTCTTTGGGGAGGGGCTGCATCCTTTCTACCCTGAACTGTGCTATTGATATCACTCATGAGTGCCTGTTACAGCACGTGTCACGTGCGACGAGAGAGGTTCCAAAAGAGCTCATCATACCATAACTCGGGAACGGCCGAATGGAAACGGTTCAATATTTGTTTGTTGTTTTGGCTGGGTGCACACTACACATCCCGTGACCTTAGGACGATTTCAAATTGCCTCAGCGCGTGCGCACGTGCGCACCCGTTTTTCACATCTCGGGATTGGCTGTGCCAATCGCGCCCATATTTGGTATGCTGAATGACATCATGTTTATATGCAAATTGCACAGGTTGACAAAAGCATTGATCTGCACGTGCGCACGTGCGTGCCTCTTTTTCATATCTGGGGATCGGCTGGGCCGATCGCGTTCATATTTGGTGTGCTGAATGACACCATGTACATACATTGTACATATGAAGATTGAACAGATCGGCAAAGGCATTGGTCTGCACGTGCGCGCGTGCGTCCCCCTTTTAGGCATCTTGTGATCGGCTGGGCCGATAGCGCTCATATTAAGTATGCTGAATGACACCAAGTTTATTTGCAGATTGCACAGGTCAGCAAAAGCATTGATCTGCACGTGCGCACGTGCGCACCCCTTTTTCATATCTGGGGATCGGCTGGGCCGAAAGTGCTTATATCAAGTATGCTGAATGCTAACATGCTTATACATATGTAGAATTCACAAGTCGGCAAAGGTATTGATCGGCACGTGCGCACGTGCGCACCCCTTTTTC
Source organism: Amphibalanus amphitrite (assembly GCF_019059575.1). NCBI lineage: Eukaryota > Metazoa > Arthropoda > Thecostraca > Balanomorpha > Balanidae > Amphibalanus > Amphibalanus amphitrite. Next base: position 398,887 of record NW_024881717.1, on the reverse strand, counting down.
ATATCTCGGGATCGGCTGGGCCGATAGCGCTCACATTTGGACTTTGGTATGCTGAATGACACCACGCATATAAAGTATGCAGATTGCAAAGGTCAGCGAGAGTATTGGTCGGCACATGCGCACGTGCCCACCCCTTCTCACATGTTGCGATTGATTGGGCTGGTCTGGGTAGCGGGTAGCGGTCTGCTCGTGTGCAAGTGCGGACCTTTCTATTTGAAAAAAATCGTATCAACTCGCCGACTGATTTTTAGGCATTATTTCATGTAGGTATGCCTTCAGTATGTCATAACCTACTTTGTATCTCTTGAGTGACGTACATAAAATTCATGTTCCGTAATTACATTTCACTCGTTTATTTAAAGATAACATTTCCTTCGTAGGCCTAGCCTAGCCCTAATCATGTAGGTATGTTACAGGTCAAGTTCAAAGTCCACAAAATAAATTCCAATACATAGATTTTCGTGCCACGTCTTTTATGCAGTTCTGAGTCAACTTCGCTGCCCATATTGCCCCTGCTAGACTTGATGCTTGGTCTTGGACGGACACTGCACCGCCTCTTCGCAAGCCAATTGAGCAAACTGTACGATGCGTACGTTGATCTTGCCCATGGATAGCAGCGATTCACGAGTGTAGAAAATGAACTTCAGCGTTGACCAGCATAGGCATGTTTTCTTGTTTATGCCAAAAGAGGATAAAAGATTCTCTGTAAAGTATCATGACCACAATTATATTTAATTAACAATGATATGCCTCCATACAATTATAAACCACTATGCAAAAGTGATAGGAATAAATTTAATAAGAAGAGAGCAAAACCAATTAAAATTCTGACGCACCGATATTAAGAAACAGCTCTTAGCTTTAGCCCATTTTTCGATTGTTTTTAAGCAAAATAGTTTTGGCGCACTTGATTCGAAGGACGGCGCTCAACATGGCAATTCCCGGTGCACACCGAATCCGTAACGAATACGGCGTTACGTCGCCAAAAAATCGAACTACGCATGCGCGTTGCATTGTGCCCTCCACTTTCAAGATATTATTTAATCGCCGACGTATTCATTACGGCACGTAACGGTCATTACGGATCCGGTGTGAACCACGCATTAGTCGTTCAATAAGTAAGGTAAAACGACAAGTTAAATGCGAGTTTTTTTTCGGCGACTATAGTCTGTTCCATATCAAGCTTGCAGTCGGAGTTTCTTCGGCAGATCGCTCCTCCGCTCAAGAATTTGCGACTCAAAATGTAAGATTAGTATATATACAGAAATCACGCACTGCTTTCAGCAGGGCACTTCGGCTGCAAGCTTGAAACGGAACAGAGTATAGTCGTTTATTGTTTCCTTTAACTTACCTTTAATACCACTGGACGCGAGCGACCTCGGTGCGGACATATATGTATGGTCATCATGTTTCGGCTGTATGCTACGCTGATGATCTGCTCCTCTTTGCTACAAATGCTAAAAACCTCGATGCCATGCTGGAGCTGGTTGGTGACTTTGCACAGCGCTGGAGGCTCGAGTTCGTTCACCCGGAGCCAGCCAAAACTAAGAGCCACTGCATCATCTTCGGCCATGAGCTATTGGCTCAAGAGCCCAGCTGGAGTCTGTCTGGTCAGAGGCTTAGAAACCAACACCAGTCTGAACATCTCGGCGTCTTACTGGACGGCAGCCTGTCGGCCGCACCGCAAAATCCGACACCGCACGGCAAGAGCGCGGGCTAGCCTGTACAGCCTTGCGCCTGCCGGCATGCTGGTATCTGGGCTCTGTCCAGCAGATAAATGTTTTCTCTGGAAGTCGGTGGTTCAGCCAGCACTGACATACGGCTGTCCGTCCGCTCTGCTCAGCTCAGCTGACATTGAAGAATTGTACTCCGCTCAGACAGTGACCCTCAAGACGGCGTTGGGGCTGCCTCGCCGCGCCCACCACTTAGCGCTCCTCGCTGCTGCCGGTATAGCCCCTGCACATGAACTGATTCGGTCGGCATGCTTCCGAGCTGCATGTGGTGCTCTGTGGTCCGAGCACCGACTCCAGCAGGCCTTCCTCTCGGGCCTGACGAAGTTGGCCATGTGCCCCGCGCTACTCGGAGAGTCTCTTCTTCCTCAACTGTTCAGCATGTGCGGAAACGACTTCTCTGCCGTGGTCGAGGCAGTTGCCGGACTACCGTGCAGCTACATGGTGACGCCATTGCGCGCTTCAGACGGGCTGGCGGACAGTATTCGGTGTTTGTTGAGAGACAGCAGCCAGGCTTCGCGTCGCCTTCTAAGGCTTCTGACCTGCCACATCCCACCGGGGGGATGTGACCCCTGTGACCTGAGCTCTGTGCAGACACGCGACAGTTTTTATCACTGCTGGTGATTGTAAACAGCTGTTAGAAATTTGCCAATGTTTGGTGCGAAATAAATATGAATGAATGAATGAATGAATGAATTGAGATGTCTAGTCATAAAAGCTTGAAATTATATATTAAAATCACACGCCTTTAGGTAAACGCAAATATACATACATACGAGAAGCGTCTGATTCTGAGTCGATTCATGATTCGACTCTGAGTCGTACCCATGTCTGCCGACCTGGCATAAATGCATGAAGCCATCATCTTGCATAAAAAACAGCATGATATTCGTGATCAGCACCCCGAAAACCACATTGCAACCACACTTGACGCTCTAATAGGTCCCGATTTTCCCGACTTTTGGGTCATTGACCTGACCTGGAAGGCTGACCTAGAACCCTAAAATTGGGTATCATCGGCTTCCTCTCGTCACAGGCAACACGTTCGTTTTTACGAGAACCTCTAGCTCGATCAGGGGCTAAACGACAAGGGGTCCCACGTGAACGGACTCCCCCCCCCCTTATACGTTCGCGGATTGCAAACCACCAGTGCGGGCGAAGGTTAAGCTTCAGCGTTGCTCAAATTGCAATAAATCACGATGATATGTGCTTGAGATCAGATTGGCGCACGTTTTATTTGCAAACCATGCCCACACTGGTGGGCGTCACTGTATGGTATTAAAAGCGCGAAAACTATAAGAAATGCTGCCTTGTTCATGTACGCTTTGTTTATGAAAATGTTGTGTAAGTGTGCGTGCGTGCGGGCTGGCGGGTGATGTTGGACATGTGTGCAGCATGTTTCAGCTGCGTATTTTATGGCTTCAAAATGTGTTTCTCACCATTACAAATGTGTCATTTTACTACGGAGTGAAGCTGGAAAAAATGACAAATTCAGTTTAGGTACTTTAATTTTAATAACAAAGAAGGTGAACCTATATTATTTGGCAAAGTTGTAAATCTCGTTGAACCTTATTTCACTATGGCGTGATGCATGTTTTCTAGAGAAATCATAGACGACTCGTGGCGCTACTACCGCGAACTGCTGGCCTCGGAGAATGCAGTGGCCGCCGGGATCTGCGAGCTGTCTGGCTACTTCTTCACCAAGGACGGTCCGGAAAAGGTCAGCAACGCCCACCTGGCGCGGCTGTGCGCCGACTACCGACCCGCTACGGAGCGCGAGCTGCGGCTCTGCCCGGGTGGCTGGACAAACGGCGTGTTCTGCACTACCCTTCTGGCCGACGACACCTACCACCTCGGATGGCTGACTGAAAGGTGAGTCACTACTGCTGCCTGAGTACTGGTGTATAGCGTAGCCGGGGGCAAGACGCCCCAGATAATTTATCTTGCTAAATAACTTCTCTCCCATATCACCTTTCAGATCAAATTTGTGCTCAGTGTGTTCTTTAGACATTTTACTTTCAATCCCACCCCTCAAATTCATTCACTTGTGATCGAGTTGCTGCAGCTAGGAAGTGATTTGTGAAGCAGCTGCGAATCGGGCATTTTCCCCGCCCCTAGGGCAAAATGCCCCATGACCTGGGGCAAGAAGCTCCAAGTCACAGGTCACATGTCCCAGTGTTCGACCCATTCGACCATTAACATATGGTATGCTCGGCATCAGGGGGTGCGGAATGCACGCGCTAGTGGCGAAAAACATGTTTTGAGGAGACATCCTCCGATTCCGGAAAACCTTGACCTAGGCACACAAAATTTGGCACACTGACACTACTGGACACGCGCTTTAAGGTGCTGTACAAATAGGCGTGCTGCGGTACACGGTGCACGTGCTGTGCACGTGCAAACTTTTTAATGTTGCACTCTGTGTCACATATGCGGGCGCTGGCAAGCTCAAAGTGCCAAATTTACACAGGCCACCCAGAACGCATTACAGCATAGTTATTGAGCATATCCATCTCCTGGTGGACACCAAAGGTGCGCTCTGCACGTGCAAAAAAAAATTATCCGCGCCGGGCGGTGGGGGTGCTTGGACACCCCATGTGGATTTATGTAAATATCTCGAATACGGCGTTGTGTAGCGCCGCCGTTTTTGGCACACCTTTTCATACATCTTGTTCACACATGCTGCGTAACTTTCAGACTTAGGTCACTCAAGGTTAGGTCATCAGGCTACGTCCAAGTGACCTTACCTTAGGAAAAGTTTAGTGCCCGTCATAGCTACACAGACTGAACAATCGGTTTAAAACGTGCTGCGATTGATAAGAGCAACAGTATATACGTAGAGTACATCGACCTCGAAATTTCAATATCACTGACCTAGGGTTCTGTTGATTTCGCGATTTTTCTATTACACGTAAGTCCATGGCAGACAATTGAACTGGGGAGCATTCTGGTTTAGGGGTAAGTTACTTGCCTCTAGATTCGGCCATCCAGGTTCGATTCCCGGGCAATGCACGTGGCAGTGCCGCTACCTGACCATTTGGAACAGCGTGAGAGTTCCGGTTAGCGCCTTGGTCCACTGGATGTGGTGCTTCACCCAAAACCAAGACAATTGAACTGCGCTTCTGTTGACACTATATATGGCCTTGTTCTGTTGCACAAAACTCATATAAACATACTAAACAATGCACTCAAATCACGGGACACGGCTGGCAGGGAAACGTGACGAACCTAATCGGGAAATTGCACCTGTGACCTACATTAATGTCCTAGGGTTATTTCAGATCATGATGGACCCCCATAACTTTTTGACAGTAACCTTTGGTAGAGACATCTAAGAGCGCTGAAAACACTTTTGATGTGTTTAGTTCAGCTTCGTAAATTGAGATTGGAAGTTTTTTTGGGTTCTGGATCAGGAATGTCATGTTTGTTTTGATCCCAGCTGATGTTTTCATGGCCAGGTCGGGTCAGGTCAGGTCAGGTCAGGTCAACCAGTAGGTGTCCTACGGCTTATCCATAGTAGGTGTCAACTACCATTGATGGCGTTGTAACATGTTTCGAAGACACTAAAACTACATTCCTCTTAAATGTTCAAATGAATACTAAATTCGAAATCAGCTCCAAGCACTGCCCTAGAAACATGTAAAACTTGAAAAAGTGAGCCAAGATCATCAAAGGTCAGTCACCTTGACCTACCCTTCATGTGACCTTGACACCTACCATACCTATTGCGTGGGACCAACAACATTCCACATGTTCGAACGTACAACCACAAAAAGACTGGAAACGCGCGGATAATGTGGGCTGACTTACGCCGAATCACGATTCTGACCCAACACGGTCTCGTGAGGGATCAGATACTGATTTACCGTTACTCAGTCAAGTTCGAACCATTTCTTGGCCGCGGTCACCGGTCCAGGCCACCACATAATCGTAAATTATACCGCGCTTGCAATGATCAATGCTCAGCTCGTATTGTATGTAAGAGCACTGCGGCACAGCATAGAAACAGGCGCTTTGCTACTGCCATCTATGGGTGAAAGAAGAAGATAATGGTTATTGCGGTACAGTATCACTGCGGGCGCAAACAATGTGGATAACAAAGATGCCTATGCTGCGCTGGCCGGCGATTGAGGCGTAAATTTGCGTTGCTGGGTAGCAAAAAGCTTAGGAGCCCGAATTTGACAAAATAAATGATTTGCTGTGCTGGTGGTCTGAGGTCGCAAAATCATGAGAACCCTAGGTCAGTGATATTAAAATTTCGAGGTAGAGGTAGGTACTCCACGTATATACTGTTGATATTATCAATCGCTGCACGTTTTAAACCGATTGTTTAATCTTTGTACTGTGTAGCTATGACGGGCATTATAATTTTGCCTAAGGTAAGGCCACTTGGACATAACCTGGTGACAGGGGCGCGGGAACTACTTCCAGATTGGGGGGGGGGGGGATCTAGTTTTTTTCACCGGTTTTAGGCCACTTATTTTTCATTCCTTGGCTTTTTCAACAAAAAAGAAAACATTTGCAAAAAAGTGGTATTCCGTCTCAAAGCTGTGGGGCACCTCCCCCACGGCCCCAGAGTTGGAGGGGGGCAAGCTGCCCCCACTGCCCCCCCCCCGGCTCCCTCGCCTATGCCTGGTGACCTAACCTTGAGCGACTTAAATCTGAAAGTTATGCAGCATTTGTGAAAAAGATGTATGAAAAGGTGTGACAAAAAAACGGCTGCGCTCCACAACGCCGTTTTCGAGATATTTACATCAATCCACATGGGGTGTCCAAGCATCCACACCGCCCGGTGCGGATAATTTTTTTGCACGTGCAGAGCGCACCTTTCGGGCCCACCAGGAGATGGATATGCTCAATAACTATGCTGGAATGCTTTCTGGGTGGCCTGTGTAAATTTGGCACTTCGAGCTTGCCAGCGCTACCCGCCCTACCCGCATATGTGACACAGAGTGCAACATCAAAAGGTTTGCACGTGCACAGCACGTGCACCGCGTACCCCAGCACGCCTATTTGTACAGCACCTTAAAGCGCGTGTCCAGTAGTGTCAGTGTGCAAAATTTGTTGTGTCTACATAGGTCAAGGTTTTCCGGAATCGGAGGATGCCTCCTCAAAACATGTTTTTCGCCACTAGCGCGTGCATTCCGCACCCCCTGATGCCGAGCATACCATATGTTAGTGGTCAAACACTGGGACATGTGACCTGTTAATTTGGCACCCGTGCCGCCCTTTGTTTGATTTGAAGCGTCGCTTAAAGGTTTTTGCCCTTTGACTTTTGTCGGGCGCGTGGCACGCGCCATGTGACACCGGGTGACCTGTGACATGCATCATCACATGCCTCAAGGCATTACCCGTCGAACGGTACCACCAGCATCTCGATTCGATCATCCGTTTAGACTCAATTCTAATTGTATTGGCTCGATGACCTTCCAGAGCACGGTTTTTGGCAATGAAGATGGCGCCTTGTCGGCTTCACCTGAATGGTGGTGGTTGCGGGTCCAGTTTATTTTATTTATACGTCCGTGATGGATATGCCTATGGATATGCTAGATGTCACGTGCAAAGGTCAAGTGTAATCAATGATCAACGCGTTTCAGCCCGACCCCACCATACACGATTTGGTAGCCGAGATCTGTGACGTCAGCCGGGCGTGAAGTTTTCCCTTCACATTAAGCTCAACACACAAACTAACCGAAGTTCATTCCTGGATATCTCACTTTGGAAGTGCAAAAAATTATTAAATTTTGTCCTCATTAGATTTAGTGCTTCATTTTCTGTCTGAAAACATCCATTACTTTGCCTCAAAACAGTTATAAAGTACTCAAAATCGAAGCTCAAGAAGATGCTGTCCTAACGCAGAATCTGGTAATATCACGTAGCTTCTTTTCTGCAGAATATAGGTAATTTTCAAATATAATTACAGGATTGCTCATAAAACATCTTTAATATAATGATTTTAATATATAACTTTCGTTTAATTTACAACATTGCAGAAGCTAAAATTTACCATGGTAGTCACGTGACCAATGGTATAGGAGGAACAGGGACACATTCTAAATGGGTTTGATGTTTTTAATATAAATTATATGAATTTCATGATGAAATTTGAAGATCTTATTTTATTGTTATGTAATACCAATTTTCGTAGGTAAATTATTTTCCCAATCGGTGACATTCTCCACCTAAAGAATGTCCGTGACGTCATCAGGGCTTTACTTTTCAACATCCGATCTACCTGTTTCTTATAGGTATCTTGTTTCAGCCGCGGGTTGGGAGCGCAAAGCGTTTCCCAAGTGAGACGCGTTTTGGACGCGGGTTGTGAGGCTGTGAGCTAAGTGACTATAGTGAAAACACAGCGCACGTAACGTTTTCCGCGCTTGACGCGAATTCGACGCGTTTTGCAAGCATGTGCTGTGTTCTGGCCTTTAAGCTCAATTCCGGTTTTGTTTCGTTGTGAGCCATATCTGGCGCGTATCTCCACGTAGCGACAATAGGCTGTCTGGCTAGAGATCAAAATCCCACCTGATGTTGTGTATCTGGGTCCCTTCGTTCAGTTTTCTCCCCCAAGACCCAACGTCTTGACCTCCGATATACTTGACCTCCGATGTATTCTCACCGCCACAAGCGACAAAACAAACGGTCTTAGAACCGCAACCCTTACCTCTCCGTACACCACACGCACTGTGCACCAAGATGGCGTCCCTCCACGCTCCACATCACGAAACATTGCACTCTTGTCACCATTATGGCGCACACCACGACCCTAACACATACAAGTTTTGACAAACAAAGTTTTAACAACCAAATTAATGGCCCCCCTTCACATCTATACAGTTATCGCGTAAACCTGTATCCTAGTCTTAAATAGAGAGAATGGATGTCTGATATGTCTGAGAGATGAGATAGAGAAGAGAGTGAGATGTCTGTTGGCTCGCTGTTCGTCTCAGGTTTAAGGAAGCCGGTGGCACCATCATAGAGGCTGAGGTGAGGGACCTGCGCGAGCTAGCCGGCTACGACATAGTCGCCAACTGCAGTGGACTGGGCGCCAAGCGGCTGCTGAACGACAGGCGACTGGTGCCACTCCGGGGCCAGGTCTACAAGGTCAGGGGGCCGGCCCGCCTCGGGGTCGTATCTGCAAGGTCAGAGAGCTGGCACGCTCTGCTGCAGGCTGCTCGGGACCTGGCTCGGCTCCACACACTCGGGGGCGCCATGGGAAGCTAACAGCTAACGGCCACAAGCTGTCGAGCGAGAAATTTAACCCTCCTAAGGGCTAACGAAAATGCATGGCTTATTTTACATTGTATCATTTCTGTTGCAGGGGCGGCGGATTCGGGGGGCAGGGGGGCAGCTGCCCCCCTGGTAAACTCTTGGGGGGGGGCAAAAGTATCTTTTTGCCCCCCCTAATTTGTGACAAAACTTAGACAAGAAACATATACCTGATTATTCCGTTCGATCATCTGAAGATGTAACCAGATGCCCATATACACTATCGTACGTTGCGTTTCTTAAATGACAAGTGTTCGCGTTCAATTCAAGTTTTCCTCTCTTCAACCTAGTTTTGGAGACATTATAAGCGTCAATGTGAGGCAGCGGCAAGCCAGGCCTTCAGTGACCGCTTACAGGGGCGACGAATACGGAGCGGCAGAGGAGGCATCGTTCCCTAAGAAACTTCTGGAGGAGGGACAAACGTATATTCTTGCCCCTCCATAATTTGTGCCCTAAACATGACGAAAATTTTCATAGCCTGATATTGCAGCTATGCGCTCCTACAGTTTTTCCAACGGTGCCTTTTGAATATGTGTAACGGGTGTCTACTAATTTTTGGCACAAAAGTTTAATTTATTTTTATTTACACTAACGTCACCCAATGTCACTGAAATTCTTTGCATATGAAGACCTAACAATTGTGCACTCGCCACAACATTTTTATTTTATTTTCGTGCAATATTCACTTATCATGGAGACTTTGACTAAAACGCAGGCTCGTGAATTTGTGGCCGATTTTGCCAAAGAACACCATTTCCTACCAAAAAGCGAGCTTGGGTCACGGCTGGAGGTAGCAGGAGTGTCGAGAAGAACTGCCTACCGTATATTGAAGAACATTGAGACTAGGGGTAGCAGTAAGCACGCCGGTAAAGGGAAAGCTGGCGCAAAACCCTCCAAACTTGGGCCCCAGAAGAAGCGCCTTCTTTTGAATGCCGCCAAGGGACGCGTTGGAACATCCCTGCGCGTGCTGGCCCGGCGTTTTGGCGTATCTCATCAGTATGTGGCGAAAATCCTTCATGATAACAACATAAAGTATAAGAAAAGGATCAAAGTGCCCGAGGTCACTCCTGAGCAAGAAAAGTGGCAGAAGACCCGGATAAGACGGCTGGCCCGTGGGTCGTTCTCGAGGAACGCCGAACTGGAGGTGGTCATGGATGATGAGAGCTATTTTAAGTTCTCAGGAAGTGATATGCCCGCAAACTCCGGCTTCTACGCTGGCCCTGGAGGAGACGTACCGAATGACGTCAGATTCCGGCCTGTAGGAAAGTTCCCGAGAAAGCTTCTCGTCTGGGTGGCGATCTCTCCCAGGGGGGTGTCAAGCCCTGTCATCTGCCCGAGCCGCACCAACGTAGGGGGCGACTTCTACCGCCAAGAGTGTCTCCAGAAGAAACTTTTCCCATTTTTGAGAGAACAATACCCTCATGGTGGGTTTATCTTTTGGCCAGACCTGGCAGCGGCCCACTATGCCAAGAAAATGGTCACCCTTCTGGAGGAGGCTGGGGTGCCGTTTGTTGCGCGCGATGAAAACCCGCCCTGCGTGCCTCAGCTGCGACCCATCGAGGACTTCTGGGGCATCGTCAAGCAGGAAGTTTACAAGGGCGGATGGAGAGCGGCATCAGAAGTCCAGCTGAAGAACCGTATTCAGAGGGTTCTTCGTTCGATCCGAGAGGAGGTGCCGCGCACCATGATGGGGAGGGTCCCGGAGCGCGTGCGCCGTGCCGAGCGACGAGGAGTCAACAGCAGCCTGCACTGATCAGATAGCGTTAAGTATGAGTGCTACCAACCATGTGTGAAGTTTGGTGACGTTTGAGCAAAATATATGTGATTTATGAGACCTTTAGTTTTGTGCCAAAAATTAGTAGACACCCTAAATCCTAACCATTTCCGCTTTATAGCATTTTTTTGTCTTTTCAGATTCGATTTAGAGATATTTTTAGTGTGCAAGAGACGCAACTCACACCCTCAATGGTCGTTTGCCGCTATTTTGTACCTACACATGAATGCCAAATCGCAAGCGAGCGGAGACGGAAGGGCTAGCCATTCGCTTGCGGGTAGTTAAGACTGATGAGCGCTCGTAATAAGCCACTCCCCTGATTTTTCGAGCGCAACAGTTTCCAGTGCAAGTAAAATGGTAAACGCAGAGGTCGTACACATTGACCAATGCACGGTATGACACCCAAAGGCCAGTCATCAGATATCTGCTTTGGGCATTCGGAGGCTTGTGTGGGGCCAGTGTAAAAACTGGATGTTCACAGTTCAGTATCCGCTTTATTTCAGTATTCACTATTAAATAAGCAAAAATTAACGTTGGAAACTTTTGAGGGCTAGGGCACTGATCATTAGTGGGGCCCCCTCTGGCTAAAGGCTGGCTATAGAATACAGAGCATCGAACACGAAAGCAAAATCTAAGGCATTTTGGAAAAATGAGTATGCCCCGCAGCGTCCGATAACTACCACCTTCCAGTGGGTCAAGCCAACGGGGTCCAAGTCTATAATGGCACTTAACGATAGCACTAACCTTGTCTCACTTTTCGTTGAAGTCTGTTCTGAATGGTTTCGGCGACAGACTGGCTGCACTGAGGTCGTTTGGTATGTGCAACTGTAATTAAAGCCACCTGAGGCGCCCACACTAGGCTGAAGCTAGGTTGGAAATGCTTCGTCTTTGCAGATATCACTGGCCGCTGATTCTCGAGTGCCTGAACCGGTAGATGTCGTGGCAAAATTTGGTGTGATAATTTGGGCCTTACCGCAGTCAGCGCACCCTAAAGTCCTAATAAAGAAACGCCCCCTCCCCCCCCCCCCCAGAGCTTCTGCATCCAGTCCACCGAATTCCTTCACCCTAGTCCGCTGCTCGACTCCCTCACCTCAGCCCTCCGTTCCCAGCTTGACGAGCGTTTGGGACTTAGTTAAGCCTTGCTGTGGACTTACTGTAGGATAAACCCATCGAGACAGCCCGTCTCGGTGAGCTTAGTTGGCGAACTACTGCCTTGGGGTGGGTTTCTGGCGGATTGCTGTCCCAATAGGTTTAGATGCGAACGACTGTCTCTGAATGTTTGAGCGGTCTCCTCCCGCTGTTAGCTAGTTTCAGTTGATAGCTGTCTCAGAAATACTTTTTAAAGGAAGGTTAAACGGAAATCGAACGTAAAATGAACAGAGGAAATGGTAACGAGTTACCTCATTGAAGAATAGCGCTCGCCTACTTCAAAAGGTTTGGCACCGTTCTTCAAATCTAAATTGAACCCACTACACGGCGTGCGGACACACAGACAGACAGACAGACGGATTCTGTTTGAATAGTAAGTTAGATGACGTTTTATTCCAGTTTAATTTAAGCCCTCATTGTGCGGAAAACTGTGAAAGTTCCTCTGTCACACCACAAAGAGAGCGCTTTGTTTTTTCGAGGAATAAGATTGTATCGTCTGCATACTGGCTTATGCGAACCTCTGTTACTGCATCCCTGTTAACCCTCGCCCGCACATGCCATTTTCCCATCCTAGAACGCACATGGGGGGGGGGGGGGTTGCCACCCCTCCGCACCGTTTCGTTCCTGTTGGAGATAGAGCTTCGCGGTAAAGACCAAAATTTGGGAAGAGACAAATCTAATGATACCCAGTTTTACCTTCTCAGGTCAGTCATTGACCTTCCAGGTCAGGTGAAACTAAAAAATGTTGCTGTTTTGGGTCACCGTTGGATATCAAGTGCGCTGCTTATCATATACCGATGACGATGCCGTTTTCTGGTGCCAAGCCAGCTAGAACCTCTTTGTAACACTACCCGACCAGAATTTTGCTGATGAGGTCATTTCAGGTCAAGTTAGGTCAAGGTCAATGATATGTGTTTGTATGTCTGTGTGTGTCTGTGTGTATACTGATGTGTGCACCGAGTGTTTATGTGTCCATATTACATGAAATGATATGAGAGGCTTTTACCAAAAATGCAGTCAAAAAACTTCACGAAAAGTAAATTCAGCTTGCCTAAAACGCAATTATTTTAGATGACCTAGGTTGACCTTGACCCTGACCCTGACATCTGTACATCGTCGAACGACATGTTCCATGATAGGTGGGAGGTAAGACTGGCAAAAAAGGCCGAAATCAAGGTGTGAAAAGCTCACAAGGCCCATAGCCAACGCATGATGTTGAGAATTGGTCATTTGGGTCATGACATGACCTGAAAAACAAGGTCATATCTCCGAAACCAAAAACCACAGAAACTTGAAATTTTCAGTGGACATCAAGAAAGGATAGAGGAGCAGCTATGCCAAAAATCAGACTTCTAGCTCTAAAAATGTTGAGTGGAGAGCAGAAAGACTTCCTGGGGGGGGGGGGCGGCAACCCCCCATGTGCGGGCGAGGGTTAAAGCTCTCGACTGTGTTATTTGCTTCGCCAATATTTCTATCGCTATGTCGAAGAGGAAGCCAGACACAGGATCTCCATGTCTTATTCCTCTATGTATTTATATTTTTTTTCCTAGAAATCCATTTAATACTATCCGAGAAAAGTTTTTATTATTAAGGTACATTATATTTATGAAGCTTATGAATTTAGTTCCAAAACCCATTTCGGTCAGCACAGCTCTTAAGTAAGGCCAAGAGACTGTCTCAAACGCAGCCTCAAAATCGGCAGCCATGATAAGACCAGGTGTACTTGTTCGATTGATACGTGATATAACATCATATACTAAGCGGCTATTTTCACCGATAAATCTACCTTTGATGTAAGCTGTCTGTGAAGAACTAATTAAACGGTTAATCACTTTTTTGAACCTGTTCGCTATAGCTGTTGAAATTATTTTGTAGTCGACATTCAAAAGGGATATTGGGCGCCAACCTTTCAATGAATGATTCGTCTGTACCGATTTTGGTATCAGCGTAATTAAGCTTTCTTGATGTGTTGCTAGTGGCGGGCCGATGCTCCCGCGCCACGGGCGGGCTGATGCTCCCGCGCCACGGGCGGGCCGATGCTCCCGCGCCACAGGCGGGCTGATGACTACCGCGACAGGCGATCAGCCTGGCCGCTACTGGAGCGCCACGCGGCAGTAGACTCCGCCGCAGCCTCCCAGAAGTGTGTCCCGCTGCAACTGCGGCCGGGACGCAGGCCACACGGCAGAAGGTGGCCGCTGCAACTGCGGCCAGGCTTGCCGCAACTGGTCGGACAGGCCACCCGGCAGAAGGCTTTGCCGCAACTGCAGCCGCTCCCCGGTGCTCCACCAAAAAAGGACGTGCTCCGCGACTGGCTGTATTGTACAACGCCAACGCCCAATACTCGCCAACACACGCCTTGCGTGACAACACTTGCCGTTGCTGCGAAAGAACAACATCGTTCAACGCCATGACACTGGAAACGACAACGAACATCCCTAAAACATCGCTTCTGAATTTTACGTAAATAAATAGCTAAATGCGGCTCCAGTGGCGCAGTTGGTAAGGCGTCGGTTCTGTGGTCGGGGGGACCCGGGTTCGATCCCCGGTGCCGCCCGGCTTCCGGACTGGCGTCCCCAACTGTGTCACTGGGGGGTGGGGTGGGCTCCCGCCTTGCACCGTAGCCCTGAGGAGGAGCAGGAGCCCTCCCATAAATGGGAAAACATATCCCGTGTGGAGGACGAGGAATAAATAAATAATAAATCGATCGGTCTGGCTCAAACTTTCTAACATTGAAACATCGAACATCAGTATCGATCAAAAACTTATCAGTACAAATAGATTCTTACCGGAAATTGCGCCCTCGAGTGATTTACTGGAACTCCAGCTGCACTCGGTGAAGCGGCTCAACGCTCTCCCGTTCGTCACCTCTCTCGTCACTTATCGAGCGCTCTCCCGTGCACTCCCCCGTTCGTTGTGCGCTCACACTCGCTACGGGCCGTAGCTCTCCCGCTCGCCACTCAGACCAGACTGACCCCTGGCCGCCGCCGCTCTCCCTCGCCGCACTGACCCGGCCCATCGCTCCCGGGCACAGACACCACGTGACCTAGCCTGAGGTCACAGACAGAAACTAAACTAGAGCGCGCAAACAAAGAGCCAGACCGAAACCAAAGAGCAGGGCAGGGAAGGATAGGGCACGGTAAAGGAAACGAAAAGAAAGAAAGGAACAAAAACATAATAATGTAGTCGGCGGCTACAGTCGACTAGATCGTTAGTTTCTGCGAAGCTAAGAAAAACTTGTTTTGCATTATGGTTGTATTCGCGGGCGTAATTATGAGTCGATCGTGGGGTTTACCAAGAAATTGAAATCTCCTCCTATAATTGTGTAGTCTGTATGCAGTGATTCTAAAAATGTGGTAATGTTACGGTAGAAGGTAGGATTGTCTTCGTTTGGGCCGTAAATGTTGGCTAGTAGATACGATTTTGTTCCTATTTTGCATATAACGTAGAGAAAATTTCCACAATTTCCCCCCTACGCGCACTGCAGGGGGGGGGGGTGTGTTTTCAACCCCCCTCTGGTTTTTTCGCTGTAGGTAACTCAAAAACCAGTAAAGCTACGACTTTGAAACTTTGTATAGCTGTTCATCAAACAATTTTACATCACCTCTGAAAAAAATTAGTGCAGGTCATGCAAGGTCAGGTCACCAGGTCACGATAAGTGACCTCACCTCATAAAAAGTTTGACGCTATGCTACATCCACACCATTTGACTGAATGGTATGAAACTTTCAGAAACATATTAGGAGACCATAAGGAACATTTTGTTTATTTCGAAATTTTTATTCCTGTGACCTAAGGTCAGGTCACTTTTTGGGGCCCGGTATGCAATTCAACGGTCACCAACGGTTTTTCTTCAATAACTTTTAATTGAATAGAGATAGAGACTCCGTTCGACGTTTATCGTGTTTGTCTCGTCAATGCGGATCGAATGATATGCAACATGACCTATTTCGGTCAGGTCATGACCTTGACCTGAGGTCAAGTTTTGAACTTGACCTTTCGAGGTCATATTATATGCCATTCGATGCGCCTTGACGAGCTAAGAACGATGGTGTGTGAATTATTTCTCTATCTCTTCGGGAAGAAAAGTTATTGCAGAAAAAGCATTTCCGGAAAATTTGCAATATTGATCTGACATTACATGACCTCTATAGGCTGAACCGTTGACCTTAGGTCAAATCTGAGGACATCTTAGCAAAAGAGCGTTTCAACAGCTATCGAATGCTTTTTTCGCAACTTTCTAGCTCTTCTAGTTCCCGAGATAAAGCGGGAAATATGGAGGGATGTCGAGATCGCTAAAAAATCGCAACATTTTGAGTTTGGTGACCTCTGCTGACCTCGTTTTTGACCTGACCCAAAAATGATCTTTGTATTTCTTGTAGATCTCATCTCAACCTATCCAACGCCGTTTACCGCTTGTCGCTACGTTGCGCCGTTTTCGAGATCTCAGGGGGGTTTCAACCCCCCCCCCCTGCAGTTCGTGTTCGGCTCAGACCCACTGCAGTGCGCGTGTTAAGATGTTTTACTCTAATTACTTCATGTTGTAAATTGTGTCTGATCATTATACCAACTCCTCGACTACGACTGGAGTAGCAAGAATGGTAGCATTTACCATGCCATAAGCTGTTAAAGTATTGTATATTTTTGTCTGTTAAGTGGGAATCTTGAATAAAAATAACGTCAAAATTGCAATTCCGTACAGGGTGATTTTTTTTTTTTTTTTTAACTGTTAAAGGTACCCTCCCACCTTAACATTAGATTTGAGTTGAGATAGCCAAAATGGGGTCCCTGGCTCACAATTACCGGTTTCGGCACTCACAACATCGAGAAATGCCTTAACCCGCGCCCGGCTGGGGGTCCTGGATTTCCACGCCCTGCTGGGGGGGGGGGGGTGTTTGAACACCCCCCTTGTAACTCGGCTCCTGGGCCACGTAGCGATACGCGGAAGGCGGCGTTCGAAAGAGCGTCAAAAATAATGACGAAATCACTTCGGTCAATTTTTTGGTCAGGTCAAAGGTCAGGTCACCAGAGGTCATTGAAGGCAAAATTTCGCCGATTTCCAGGTCGAATGTCGAAAATTTCCAAGAAGCCAACGCATAACTCGAGAACCAATAGAGCTACAGCGCCGCGGAAAAGCGCATTCGATAGCCCTTTTAACGCCCTTTCTGAGTAATTCTCTCAGATTTGACCTAACGTCAACGGTTTTGCCTGCAGGGGGCAAAAACTGCAAAAATAGCCGATTTTTTCGGAAACAGTTTTTCTGCAATAACCTTTGACCCAAGCCTTGTACGAGCTTCCTTTTACCGGCATTGTGTTCCTCTCGTCAAGACGCATCGAATGAATTATAACTTGACCTTGAAAGGTCAACTTGAAAATTTGACCTCAGGTCAAGGTCATGACCTGACCGGAAAGGGTCATGTTGCATATCAGTCGATCCGTATCGTCGAGCTGAACACATCTAAGGCGTTTTCATCGCTCTAGCATGCCTCTATCGAAAGTTATTTGCGAAAAACTGTTAGATACCATTCGTGACCTAAGATGACCTCAGGGCATAAACAAGGGTCACGGACACCATTTTCATGTTCAGTGTGTCTAAACCACTTGTAATTCGGTGTTTGGGAGTGTTTATAATGTCTTTTGTCCAAAAGAGGCGCATTTCTATTTTCTCCCATTGACTTATAATGGGGAGGTCGCAAAATTGACCTGACCTTAGGTCATCGATATCAAAATTCTGAGATATACATTTTGTACATGCTATTGCTCTTAGCAATCGCTGAAAGTTTCAAAGCGATCGGTCACTCGGTGTAGCTATGACAGACATTGAACGCCGCCGTTTTTGAGATATTCGCGAAAAACCACAAGGGGGGGGGGTGTTCAAACACCCCCCCCCCCCCCAGCAGGGCGCGGGTTAAATCGGAAATATTGAATTTCAAAATTGCAGCATTTTGATTCAGAGGGGCTAATGCATAGGAATACCCCTCTGAATGTGTGACGTCAGCGCAGATATCTAACGATTTTTAAATGCTTGACTAAAACGTTTCGTAGCACGCGGTGGTATATGCTGCTTTGCGCGCAACAAATGCCGCACTTTCAAATAAAGTCGCTAGGAACAGCGGAGATCCCAAAAAGTAAACAAAAGTAAAAGTCTAATATCTTGAAAACCGGTGAATATTTTTCGATGAAATTTGGTAGATATTCGTTTTTGCTCTTTCTGAACCGAGCGACATCACTTTCATGCCAATTCATTAACTTTTTTGAAGGTGGGAGGGTCCCTTTAAAAAGTAAACGTCAATGTGGTGGTCCCTAAATCGAAAAATCGCGTGCAAAAAAGCAATGCAAGTGATAGATAAATCTCGGACATTTTGTATGGTGTCATGATTTGTCCCTTTTAACCGACGGCCTCAGCCCCAATGGAGCCTGAATATGTCCCACCAATCGGGCACGATGGTCCACCGCCGTTCAGTAAGGAACGACACAAAACGATGATTTTGAAGCATTGAGGCGGTTCGAAGCTTACGATCATCAAGGAGAAACCTCAGAAAGACGTTAAATATTGCACGAACAAGCTTGTAGTCATAAATAACCTTCAAACGGTCCATCTGGCGTATGTGCAGCCCCTGAACAATCAGTCCTCAGGGAGAAAGAAAAACAGCGAATCAGACACCACCAGAGCCGCCAGTATCAAATTCCTCGACCTGCCCTTCCTATACTTCTAGTTTTTGGACCCAGCTATGGCAGATATAACAAGAAAACATTGGAAATATCTGGCAGAGCTGAAAATGGGTGATAGGAACCTTTTCAGTCCGCCTAATGAGTATGGGAGTCCATGGTGCTGTTCATCACGTGCTCAGGCGGGCTGATTCGTGTCGGTGAGAGCGGTGAGAGAGGGGGTAACTTCAAGCACAAGTAAAATACACGATGGTCGTTCCTTCACATCGTGTCTGCATGAAATCAAAATGTCCCAGAATGCTCGTCATCCTGGTATATAATTTTGCAAAATATATTTGCATTTTAACGCCACTAGACCTCATTACTTTTTAACAAGTAAAACAAATCACCCTGTATACTGCATAACGTCTCTACGTTTTTTTTCACATTACTCAAGCCTCTGCAATTAATTGAAGCACATTTTAGTTGAAGCATCAAAATTTAAAGAACTTGGAAAAGTTTGACGTTGAATATGAAGGACATTGACCAGATATTGCCGTCGATACAAATATGGGCAGTAAGATGCATGCGTACACACCTCTACCCCTCGCCCGTCGAGTGTGTATGTGTGGTCTGCTTGGGTGCCTGTTTGTATGTGTGTGTGGTGATGCTTGCGTTGTCGTGAATAATGTGTGTTTAAACTGAAAACAACGCATAGTCCATAAAAAGTAGCTATTACAGATGACCTAAATGAAAACGAAATAAACACAAAACAAACACGGAGCCTGCAGCAAGTTCCAGCGAACGAGGGAAACACTTCGGGTCAGCTGCGGCTTGTGATAAAGTAAATAAATAATAACAACATATAAGCAAATACGACGCGCTAAGTACGATCAGTAAGGGGTGGCGTTAAAATTCTTACGAGAGCAGTACGCGGCGGAAGAAGAGTACGTCATTTACAAACGACAAACGATCGCATAATTGTTGGACTACACTACACCCTTCCTCTCTCAGCCCAGAAAGGCCGGAGCCCTACCCAAAAAGGTGCACCCTAACCTAAAAAAGATGTTATTCAATTGAATAACATCCCCTTCAAATCAAACTCGCCCCCCCCCCCTCGAACCAAACTCCAACACCCAAGCCGAGGGAAAGGGATGCAATACGAAAAAAATACGCAGCGACATCGGGCTAACTTCGTCTCTAACTTTTAACGTCTAACTTCGCCACTAAGTGCAGGTCGTCTCTCCGTGGGAAAGAAGTACCGCATGAGTCTTACCTCGGCAGCAGGGCCTATTTTAACATGTTAACTGGGGGGGCAAATGCCCCCGCACTCAACGGAATTGCCCCCCCAGTCGTCGAGATTTGCCCACTATAAAAATGGGCATAAAGGAACAGGGTGACAAACATATACTGTGATTGTTTTGCAATGGATGTCAAATGAGTCAGTCTGCAAGTAATAACCAGTGGTGGATCCAAGGGTGGGTCATATGGGTCATGACCCCCGCCCCTTGGGGCTCGGGGACACCACAGGCCTGCCAGGGGCACCAACGGCCTGTCAGGGGCACCACAGGCCTGTTGGGAGCACCATCGACCTAGCAAGAGCACCATAGGTCTGCCAGGGGCACCACAGACCTGACAGGGGTCCCACCGACCTCGCAGGGGCACCTTGGGCCTGTCAGGGGCACCACGGGCCTGTCGGGGCACCACAAGTTTGTCAGGGGCACCACAGACGTGTCAGGAGCACCATCGGCCTAGCAAGAGCACCATAGGTCTGCCAGGGGCACCACAGACCTGCCAGGGGCCCCACTGGCCTCGCAGGGGCACCACCTTGGGCCTGTCAGGGGTACCACCACAGGCCCGCCAGGGGCACCACAGGCCTGCCAGAGGCACCACAGGCCTAGCAAGGGTACCACGGACCTGTCAGCGACACCTCAGGCTTGTCAGGGCCAAGGGACACCACAGTCCTTTCAGGGGCACCACAGGCCTGTCAGGGGCACCACAGGCCTGTCAGGGGCACCACAGGCCTGTCAGGGGCACCACAGGCCTGTCAGGGGCACCAGAGGCCTAGCAGGGACACCACATGCCTGGCAGGGGCACCACCGGCCTCGCAGGGACACCTTGGGCCTGTTAGTGGCACCACGTGCCTGTCGGGGACACTCCAGGCTTGTCAGGAGCACCACAGTCCTGTCAGGGCCCAGGGGCACCAGCGGCCTAGCAGAGGCACCACCGGCCTAGCATGGACACCACCGGCCTTGCAAGGGCATCATGGGCCTGTCAGGGGCACCACGGGCCTGTCATTGGAACTTCAGGCTTGTCAGGGGCACCACAGTTCTTTCAGATGCACCGGCGGCCTAGCACCACGGCACCATGTTTGGCCGGGATCGCGATTCGGCGTATGTCGCCTCGCATTAGCCGCGCGTTTGGCAGTCTTTTCGTGGTTTCAAACGTTCAAAACATGGGATATGATGTTGCTCCCATGCATTATGGCGGGTGTCAAGGTCACCGGAAGGTCAGGTCAGGTCATTTGCCTTTGATGACCTCGGTTCACATTCCGAGTTTTATATGTTTCTACTTAAGCTAGTTTTTGGAGCTGAATTCAAATTTAGCAACCATTTGACCGTTTACACAGGGTGTCTCAAAAGTTCGTTGACAGGTACCAGCCAGGCTTTTTTTTGTCAATAATTCGGAATCAACAAGAAATTAATAGTCAAATTTTGCATGGGCATTGGTGACAACCTTCCTCAAGCAGTTTCATTGTTTTCAAGCGCATTCGACCCTTCATGAGCTCACAAATAGGGTTCACCTTTGACCATGGATCAGACATGAAAGTGGAGGTCGCAAAATCGGGTCGGCTGAGAAGCAGACAGCAGACTCGTGCTCCGAAGAGCACCTGAATATGCAGTCCTAATTATTGAAAACTGACTAGAAGCTAACAGACAAAGGTTACCCAGTTTCAAAAATTGCAGGTCATCATAAAATAAAGACAAAGACAAGTGACCCTCCAAAAGTGTCAATTAATGTTAAGTTTTATCTTACGAAGTTCCAAGAGGCAGATCTGAAGCTAATAGCTTTCTTTTACACACAAAATCCGGACAAAACCGCACGATGGACATGTTTTGGTCGTTCACAAAGCAGAACCTCTCCTGAGGAAAACACTCCGGAACCTAGCGAAGGTCTTGGCATGGGAAATGACGAGCGTTTGGGATTTGCAAAATTTGCACAATGTGTCTAAGAAACAGATGACCGACACATTTTGCTACGATATGCTGCGAAAAAATTGCCGCTGGCACCTCCCATTTGTTCAAGAATGGGGTTGTTTTGAAAAGGAAAATGGTACTTGGGAGGTCGGCGCCAGTCATTCATGAAGGAGTTGGTGCCAGAGAAGACCTACGAAATACTCACGGATGGTGTCGATGCAAGCTGTCGGCTTTAAGGGAGAAGCGGATGTTGCCAGGAAGCTCGTCAAACCTAACTCCGACGCAGAAACTGCAGGGGATTCACCTGCAAGAGCTTGAAAGTTGAAAGCTGGTAACCTTTTATCAGCCTCCGGCAGCTGACGGAGCGACGAAAATCGGTATGGGCAAATATTTTTGGAGATACAGCAAAGGGTTTGGTTTCTAACCTTCCGAATCAGTTGTCAAAGCATGCATATTTGTCTAGTGTACACACACACACCAAAACCTTAGATTTTTGGCCGGTTCTTATATGCTTTATTGGCATGGGAAATGTGTCAAGGAACTTTTGAGACACCCTGTAGTTTTGGTGCCTTCGTAACATGTTACGGAGCTGTCAGAGGCGGTTGTCACCAGCTACGAATACCCGGCAAAACCCTTACTGGTTGACCTGACCTGACCTGACCTGACCCGACCTGGCCTAAATGCATGAAGACATCATCTATGATCATAACTAAGATGATATTCGTGATCAGCACCCCGAAAAAACCATAGCAGCCACCCTTTACTATGCTCTAACTCCCGATTTTCCCGACTTTTGGGTCATTGACCTGACCTGGAAGGTCAACCGATGACCTAGGACCTTTAAATTGGGTATCATCGGCTTCCTTTCATCACGGGCAACACGGTCGTTTTTTCCGCGAAGCTCTAACTCGATCAGGGGCGAAACAGCAAGGGGGAGGGTCCAACGGACCCCCCCCCCCCATATATACGTTCGCAGCTGGAAAACACCAATACGGGCGATGGTTAATGGAATTATTAAAGACAATTTTCCAGGTTGCCCCCCCAGTCAAATTCCCTTAAAATAGGCTCTGCTCGGCAGACGCGGTGGCCGAGCCGAAAATGGCCGCGACCACGACCCAGTCTCTCGGACAGAGGGCCGGAAGGGACTCTCCGCCACTCAGCCCTCGCTCACAGTGAAGCCAAGGTCGCGAAGTGCATGCAGAGAGTTGACTCTTGTCGACACACCATGCTGCTGCTCCTTGAAGTACACTTGGCCGCCGCGAGAGTAGACGGTATACACCTTCTTCTCTCGCTCAGCCGCCAGCAAAGATCGGAAGATCTGGCTTCTCTGTTTCGTGAGCGACTCGTTCACGTATAGGTCGCGACCGCGTATGTAGTTCGAGGCGTCGGGACATTATGCGATCGCGTAGACTGCCCAGCCCGGAGCGCACGAATCTCACAATCACTCGGTTGTTAGAACCCGGTAAGCGATGCGCGCGATCGATGTCACTCTCGGCAAGTCCTAGTCCGGGCATACACCTGTTCAGGGTGTTCACCACTAGCAGCGCGTTGACGTCTTCTTGTTCCCACGCGACACTCCCGCCGTCTCGGCGACCACTCGTAGACCCCGCCCGCGAACCGACCTGGCGGTCGGCTGACTGCGACGTCACAGTGTCTCGATCGCGGCCGGGGTCAGCGCACAGTGTGGCCAAACGCCAGATTAGCGCGACTTTAATCAAAAAACGAATTTTGGAATTTTGACTCTTTATAACTATCAGTCGATAGGAAATTGTCCAAAGTATGTCAATATCACAATACTTTGGTTCAATGTCTTCCTTTCGGTGTCCAAAAAGCTAGCTAAAGTGGACATACGCAATGCCGGTCCCGGCTGTGCTGAAATAGTCGAAAACCCGCGTCACGTTTACAACACATTTTGGCGTAATTGTCGGAGAGTTTTGGAAATAAATGGAGTGGCATATGACTGCTGAGCCTATAGTTGATAGTATACCTGAATTCCATAGGTATCCTTGGACTAACCGATGAGTTATGCTCATTTTAAAATTACCTTTATTATTATTATTAATTATTATTATTATTATTATTATTATTATTATTATTATTATTATTATTATTATTATTATTAATATTATTGATATTGTTTTAACTATTATCATTATTATAACTATTATTATTATTATTATTGTTGTTGTTGTTGTTCTACGACGTGCGGTGGCGCACTCGATAAACCACCCTCTCATAACAGGTGAGGTGAGGGAAGGGGTGCCTGAGGGAACATATCTTAGGATGCACCGCGGTACCGGACAGACGGTAACACCACCGGACGCGTACACAGAGCCACAGAGCTTATGTTGTATTTTAGGCCTAAAGGAGCATTGATATACATAAATGGTCGAACTGTCTCCAGCTCCTCCAAGTATTGCTTATATCTTTCTCTAACGAGCGTTGGCACGTTGGAACTTGGAAGTTTTGCGCCACTCCCATTTTGAATCGAATATCGAGTGGAGCAATATGTTGCTATCTCTCCTCAGGTAAAGGCACCGTGGATAAAGACGTTCTTATACTGTGGCGAGGACACCTACGTCATCCCGGGCGTGGATCATGTGACGCTGGGCGGATCGCGCCGGTTTGCCGCAACCAGTCTGGACATCGACAAGTACGAGTCGAAAGCCATCTGGGAGCGGTGCACGCGGTATGTGCCCAGCCTGCGGCGCGCCCAGGTGAGTGACGGCTGCGGCCCACCGCACCGTAGGGATATTCCTGATCTTGCCTGTCTCAACCCTCGCCCGATGAGGGGGAGGGTTGATGCAATCCCCCCTAAGGTTTCTCGCAAATAACGTAAAAACGGCGGCGGCGCCGCGCCAAATTTGGCATACCCTCTGCCCTCTGGGGCAACCTTTTCGCACCTATCCTGAAAATTTCAAGTCCCAGTCTTTTCAGGTCAGGTCACCAGGTCACAAAACCGGTACAAGGTCAGGGGAAAATTGGACTAGTTTAGTGGCAAATGAATGACAGAGTTAGTCGTTGATAGCGTGGGTGCTATGACACGTAGCGCTACCAAATCTCAGTCACAACTTGGGGAATCCATTTGACACATGACCTGGGAGTTTTAGATTCCAGTGACCTGAGGTCAGGTCACAAGGTCACAAAAACCGGTACATTGCCAAAATGGCACTGAAAAGGCACTATTTTGTTCATGGAAACTTAAGTTCTTTATAGATTTGATTCAAACTTGCAGGATATGCTGATGTCACCGAGTGCCATCATATGCACCCCAGTTTTTCATATTCAGTTGACCTGAGGTCATCTAGAGGTCATGACAATTTTTAAGGAAATTTGCCCGAATGTGTAATGATAAGCTATTTGTGCTTTCTTTTAACGTTTTTGTGTTTTACTACCTTGATTTACATCTACTTGGTGTTTGCCAGCTGCAAGAACGCTTGGGTCGGGTCAACTGAGGTCAACTAAGGTCAAACTACGTTTTTGCTAATACCTTGCTACCCAATGAGGCTAGAGCTTCAAAAACGGTGTCCTTTTGTTCCTTGTGATCAGGCGGTTAGAATGATATGCAATATGATGTATTTTGACTAAGTTAAACTTAACTAATTAGTTTAAGTTCACTTAATTTTTAAGAAAATGTTAAGTTCAGATTCAGATTCAGATTCAGATTCAGTGTATTTATCATATTCCTCCATACATTCGAGGCTTTTCACATGACACGTCAGTTCAATGGTAAAGGTAAGAAACAGTAAAAAAAAAACGGGGTTATGCTATGCTAAAAACCACATATGCTAGAAGATCACATATCGAGCAGCACTCGTTCCAATGCTCGCTTAAAACCGCCCATTGACACAGCATCTCGCACCTCGTTTGGTAGGTCATTGTACTTCCTAACTCCTCCGTTGAAAATCCTCCTCTCTCCCGCACATGTTCTGGCCCTCACAGTCACCAGCCTATGAGCATACCTAGTTCGATGCTCATGATCGGCAGCAGAAAACAGACTCAGTTCGCGAGGTTCACCAGTGACAAGTATGCGGCGTATCAGACACATCTGGTGATACGTGACAAGTTGCTGTGCGGTCATTAGTCCGAGACGACGTACCTCTTGACTAATGTGATCATATTTGCTTTTGCGGCTAATGACTCTGGCACAAAAATTGATCAGTTTTTGTATGCGGTGGAGTTGTGTGGCTCCGCACGTACCATAAATCGATATGCAGTACCTGATCATTGACAGAACTAATGCGACAACAATTTGTTTCATCAGTGAGACGGGAATGCCGTGGCTCAGGTGGACAAGTGCAATCAAAGTGCCGGTACATTTCCTCACAACGTGGTCGATATGGTCGCTAAACGTAAGATATCTATCCATGTACACTCGGACTCCTAGGTTTTTAACCTCGCGGCGCTCGCTGACAACATCGTTTCCTACTCGGACAGACACAGTGGGGAGGTCTCTCAGCATCGCCCTGGTACCAAACACGATTACTTGCGTTTTCGATGAATTCAATTTCAGTGAATTATGGGCGAACCAGTCGAAGACTACGGCGAGCTCGCTTTCTAAACACGTAATCATATCATTAATATTGTTTGTGGCCGGATATCAGTGAATAGGTCAAAAACGCCCCCCTTAAGCGCGAAACCTTCTGACACTCAACCCAACACAGATTACTTAAACCTTTGGGCACCATCATGTAGCTCATTCTTTGTACTACGCTTTGAGACCAAGAAAAGACACCTGCGTGTGGTATTTAACCCCCCCAAAAAGGTTTCCGCATACCCTTACAAAAGGGCGTTTTGCCCCATACCCTGGGTAATACGCCCACACCCATGTGCAAAGCGCCCCCACCCCATCCATCAACAGAAAATGATGAACATGGCAGAACTTGACGTCATTCTGACGTCATTTGTGGTCAACCTATCATAGCCTTTGGAATAAAATTTTGTTGCAATGTGTACAATGGATGCCCGGAGGAGTCCTGAAAGTTTGGTGACGATATCTGCAGTCGTTTAGGATCTATCAGCAAAAAAGGACAGGGAGAGGCCTTTTCGGCCCCGACCTACAGGGCGCTACCCTGCACTCTCACCACCGTGCAAAACGCCCCCCTTTCAGAAAACTGGGGGCGTCTTGCCCCATGCATCGAGTAGGCGTCTTGCCCCATCCACTCCATTTCCGGTCAACAAAATATTGACAAAAAACGCGCCACTAACGCCGCAGCATAATACATTCAACAGAATGACAATAAAACGCAGTTTTGAGTGATGTGCACAATAGCAAGTTTTGTGATATAAAGAGGGCATCAAAATGTTAGGAATCTTCTGTAAAAACAACAAAAACAACACCCAAAACCAATATCAGCACCTACCCACGCTGCTCCTCAAGACGCAGACCCGGAAATAGAGACCTACGTAAACAAGCAGCTGACTGTTCTGAAAGACAGGATAAAACACCTATCCGTCGTCGATAAGAAATACGATTTTTTTAGGGGAGGCGTTTAACCCAGGGGTGCGTTTTCCCCACAGTTACCCTAATCTGAGTATCGTCCGCGAATAAGACGAGCTTAGTCTTCTCAGAGTACAAATTGAGCTCGTTGCTAAAAATGGAGTACAGTAAACATGATAACGAACCGCCTTGGTATACACCGGTGGTATTTGGTAGCGATCGCGACATAATCTTGGTACCATCCTTCGTCACAATTTTTACCTGCTGTTTGTGATTTTGAAGGTAGTCAGCAAACCAGTGGTTATCAACGCCATACATCAACTTGTTATCAACTTGTCCAGAAGTTTGGGGTGAGAGATCACATCGAAGCACTTTGAGCAGTCTAGTAACACAAGTATCGTGATTTTTCCCTCGTCCATGGCTTTGTATATAGAATCAGTCACAACTGTGAGCGCGGTTTCGGTTGAGTGGTTTCTCCTATAGCCATGCTGAGCTGACGAATACAAAGTGTTCTCGATGAAGTATGAATTTAGCTGATTGTGTACGGTCCGTTCTATGATCTTAGAGATGGCAGGTAACGTCGTCACCGGTCGCCAGTTAGCCGGGTCGGTAGTAGTCCCTCCATTCGGTAGCGGCACTACGATACCGTGCTTCCACGCGTCAGGCACGACACCGGATATGAGACTCGAGTTGATGATGTCACAAAGTACATGCTGAAGACCGAAAAAGAACCTCTGGAACATAGCGATGCTAAATCCGGTGCTATCAATAGATGACGATTTCTTCATGCTGGCTACAGTAATGCACAGATCGTTCTCGGAAATTGGGCTAACTCTAAACCCACATGACAGTACGCGCGGTAAGCGAGTGGGTGGCGGGTTGGTCGGCGCGATCACAGAGGCGGCGGTACGGGGTCCCACATTAACAAAATAGTCATTGATGGCATCTGGTGTCACACTTGGCACGGTGTTCGCCGCCTTCTTGCTACCTATTATCGGCGCCAGCACTCGGTACACTCGGCTGGGTCCGGCTTCGATAAGCCGCTGTTGCAGATGCTCCCGCGAGTCACGGCGCACGGCGGCTCGGCACCGACGGTTGATTGCCTTGTAGTTGTCTCGTTCGGGCTGTCCGGCAGCAAGAGCCGCGCGCCGCTCGGCGAGCAGCGCCCGCGTCGATTCCGTTACTCTCACTATAGAGGCGGCGTGGCGCCTGACCCTCCTCAGTGGAGCAACGGTGTCCAGTAGCGTGGTGAAGATTCGGGTGAACTGGTCCCATTTGGCTGTTGGTCCGTTCGCGGCAAACACACTCCCCCAGTCGGTATCTGCCAGCGTGATGTTGAAGTCGGTCGAATCGACTCGGTTGATAAGTCGCGTCTCAGTGGTCGGCGGTTTTACCTTAGTTTTCGGGCAGTACCGCACTAGTGCTCGAGTAAAGTCATGGGGTCCTCCATAATGGCAACGGGTGACGCCGCACTTCACGACCAGCTCCGGCTGATTGGTAATGATTACGTCAATCAGTGTTCCCGCCGGTCTGTAAGTAGGACAAGTTGTGCTGCACGCGCTAAGTCCGTAGGTCCGCATGATTTCACAGAGTTTATAGCTGGGGGTGCTTGTGCTGGACGCAGTGCTAAGCAAGCACGCGTTTAAATCACCGGCGATAATCACAGGGGCTCCAGGATGAGATGCGAGCATAAACTGCAGCTGGGATTCGAGGTCGTCGAAATCCAGAGCTAACTGTGACGCAGTGTTGGTCGGGTGGCGATAGGCAGAGGCAAACAACATGCGTTTGTGTTTGTCGAGTCTAACCAACGCCCAGATTATCTCGATGTTCGACGAGTCAGTGCCTGTAGTTGGCCGATCTAGCAGTTCCACGTTGATGTCGGTACGTGCTAGCAGTGCTACACCGCCGTACCCTTTCGGGAGTCGGCTAGTTTTTGGTCGGTCACATCGGTACAATGTGTAGCCGTCGATGGTCAAAAGTCGATTCGGTATATTAGGTGACAGCCACGTTTCTGAAAGTGCTAACAGATGGAAGTAATGCACGTGCGATAGATCGTGGCGTAGGTCAATCAGCTTCGGCTTGATGGACTGTATGTTTAATTGGCCGATCATGAGCTGTCCAGGTCGATGTCCTCCCGGTCCGATCCACCGGGCACCTCCCCGGCAGCCGCGGCGACGGCTCCTCCGTCCCCGCTGTGTCAGCGGTGGGTTCGGCCGGTATCCCCTCTATCCGGGGGCGCAGCCCGCCGCCCGCCAGCAGCCAACGCGGCCGGCCGGCTGCCACGTGACAGGTTAGCGTCGAGTGTCGGGCTGACATCCAAGGTCACTCGACGCCCCGAGGGCATTCTGGGTCGGATCGGCCAGAGTGGTGGGGCCGGTTGCGAAACTCGCACCTAAATTGGTAACAACAAAGTACATCATTCGATGCGCACGGACGTCCTAAGTTCACTGGTATTTTTATTTTTTGGCTGTATCTTTCAGGGGCGGCGGATTCGGGGGGGCAGAGGGGGCAGCTGCCCCCTGGCAAACTCGGGAGGCAAAAGTATCTTTTTGGCCCCCCATAATTTGTGACCTAAAACTTTGACAAGAAGCCATACATTAATTTTGTTCGATCATCTGATGTTATCAGCTGCCCATATACTTTATCATACGTTGCACACACAGAAATATTGAGCGATGTCAAGTTCAATATACTCGTAAATAGTTCAAATAGCTTCAAAGTTCTGCTTCACTTAGTAAAATATCTTTAGTTTAAGTATTTTCGTGATAAATAAGCAAGGTATCCGTTGCACAACGCCATAATAAGTAAAGGTGTTAGGGGTTGCGGTATGCGACCCCGTGCCCCCCTCCCTCCCCGGCCGGCCTGGAGTCGCTCGTGCGGCCGGCGCGGCGGGCCGCCCGGCGGGCCGCCCTGGATCCGCCTGTGTGGCGGCGTGCCCGCGGGCGGTGACCTGGGGCAAAGGGGCTGGGCGCGCGGCGCGGTGTGCCGGGAATACAGTATCTGGTGACCGGACCTGGCGTGTGGACGCGGAAGAGGCCGAACGACGATCCTAATACTGGCGCGGTCGGTCGGTACTTCTACTGAACGTGAGTTGTTATTTTGCTGTATTCTTTGGGCTGGTTTATTATTTGATTTACTTTCGCTGCAGTGTATGGTGTTATACCTGTTAGCCGGTGACTCTTCAAAACACATTCTGTATTACGGAATAGCATCAATTTTTCTTTCTGTACATCATTGCATATTTGCACCAGGAGCAAAATGGATCAATTGAGCACAATCTTGTTGTCACGCCTGGAGATTTTTACGGGTGAGGGTGGGCAAGATTTGCAGTCTTGGCTGAGCCGTTTTGAATTATTGGTGGACAGGGATGGCAAGGATGGGGAGAAGGCTAGATTCTTGCTGGGTCTACTGGGAGGCAAAGCGTTCGAATACTGCGCTGGGTTACCAGAAAAGGTCATCAAGGATTATACGCAGATAAAACAGCATCTTGTCGACAGATTCGACACAAAAGTCAACGAGTCACACGCATATTCCGAGTTCACGCGGGCTTCTCGCGAACCGGGGGAGGCGGTTCAGGATTTTGCAGAAAGGGTTCGAAAGTTGGCCCGTAAGGCTTATCCGGATCGAATCAGTGCGGAGGCGAATAGCCTGCAACAATTTGTGTGCGGCTTAAATGAACCAGGTTTACAAGCGAGGCTCCTCGGGAAGGGTCACTCATCCCTGGATGAGGCACTCAGCCACGCCCGTGACATTCAGCGTCAGCACGCTGCGTTGGAGGCTATGGGGGCGCGGGGCAGTGATGGCGCCGCTCTTCCTGTGCGCAGTCGACCCGCTACCGAGGAGCAGGGGCTGCGGTTATCTCCAGCAGGGTTCGAATCCCGGTCGTCTCCGGGAGCAGACGAGCGTTTAGATCAGATCCAGAGGCAGGTGGATGCCATTCAGACATCTCTTTCGCAAATGGGCACTGCATCGTTTACAACAAGTGCAGGTCCCAGTCGACCTGTGAGATGCTGGAAATGCGGGGCGCCCGGACACATCCGTGTGAACTGTCCGCAACTGACTCGAGCCTCGGGGGCCGGGCGGGCCACATCAGCGGGCACATCAGCGTGCCATCTATGTGGCGTGGAGGGCCACTGGATGGCGCGGTGCCCCCTGAGTGCGGGGAGACGCACAGGGCCCGGGCGGGGACCCACCAATACAGAGTTCCGGCACGCCGAGGCTGGTAGGCCGGCGTTTTGCTATTGCTGTGGAGCCGAGGGCCATTGGATGGCCCACTGTCCCCAACATCCAGCGAGGGTGCGCGACTTCGCAGCTCCAGTGGAAGGAGTTTCCGCCAGGAATTCGGAAAACTAGACGGAGTCGGTTCCACGCGGCAGGAATCGACTAGGGGTGGTGCACTCGCACCACAAAGGGCCGCCATGATAAGAGTGAGCATCGGAGGTCAAATGGTTTGGGCGCTGGTTGACTCCGGGGCAGATTTCTCACTCGTCAGAGCGAAGGTGGCGCGCAGCTTCGTGGGAGCGGGGGTCAGCGCACAAGAGTCAGGTCCCAGGGGTACTTTGGTGGGGGCCAGCGGCGAGCCGCTGCATATCCTAGCAGTAGCCGACATACCGATGCTTATCGAACAGAGACAATTTAGCGTCGCCATGGCGGTAGTGGAACACCTCATCTATGACGTGGTACTTGGCAGGGATTTTGCGTGCCGGTACGGAACGGTCCTGGACGACAGGCGAGGGATCCTGAAGCTGGGAGACATGGAGATACCTTTACCCACATACGACGACATCCGCCCATCCAGGTGCCGGGTCCGACTGGGAGCTGCGGTGTCAGTCCCGCCCCGCAGTGAAACTGTGATCGCTGCCGTTGTTGAAGCAGTAGACGGGGATGACAGGTGGCGGCCGGGGGTTAGGCTGGAGGGGGTACTGGAGCCAAACGAAAAGGGTTGTTCTAATAATCTCCTAGTGTCTCGGGCCGTCGCGGACGTTGACGGAAGGGGTCAGATACCAGTCAGGATCATAAATATCTCGACCAGTGAGGCACGCCTCCTGGCGAACACTGACATCGGAACCCTGTACACTATTCGGGACGATGGCATGGGGATTTACGACGTCAGCGACGGAGAGGACGGCGGGGATTCTCCCCCACTCTGTTCGGGAGACGAGGCGGTTGACCTGGTGAACACAGTTGATTTATCTGATTCCGGGATGAGTGAAAAGGGACTGAACCAGGTGCGTGCGTTGGTTAGGGAATTCAGCGATATTTTTAGCCGCCACCCTGGCGACTTGGGACTAACTCACCTGATGCAACATGAGATCGAGACGGGGGATGCACCGCCCGTGAAGCAGAGACCGCGGCGGGTTCCGCTGCGTCTGCGAGAGCAGGTGGAGGAGCAAAGGCAGCAAATGCTGCGGGACGGCGTGATCGAGCCGAGCACGAGTCCGTGGTGCTCCCCCATTGTGCTAGCCAAAAAGAAAGACGGTTCCTATAGATTTTGTGTGGACCTGAGGGCGGTTAACAAAGTCACCAAGGGCATGGCCTACCCCCTTCCCAGTAGAGTTCTGCACGGCTGCAATTTTCCACAGCCTAGCCGCCCCGCAGCCGTGGCTCCACAGCCACAGCCGCCCACAGCCGTGGCAAAGTGTGGGCAGCCAGCCGTCAGCCGGCCGTGGATACTTTCAATGAAATGCAACCAAATAGTACAAAATAAGTTGTTTTTAGTTGAAACATTTAGCTAAAAGCACATTGCAATGGGCTACAGATTCTCAAGCTCATGAAGCATCATAGGTTAAGTGGTTGTGTATCTGGCTTTAGGCTGAAGGCCTGAAGCCTGATGCGCATCGCATAGGTACCTAGGTACACAAGCCCTTGCAAGGGGTTAAGAAAGATGGGTAGGTAGGTAGGTATACCTACATCAACAGAAAACAAACAACGAACCAGAATAGAAGCACTAGCAGTGTAGACATCTAATGCCAAATCCTGAAGCATGGTTGTGGGACAGAACAACAGACTCTGATGCTTTTCATGATCAATGTTAGGTATGGAAAATGAAACTTGAACTGAAGTTGATGGACTGTCAAACAGTGATTGTCTGGTCAAAACTCTTGCTTCTTTCTTACCTTGCATTTTTTCTGGGGTGTGATATGCCAGGCTTGAAGCAGCCTTCTGAGCAAGTCTCAAACTAATTTGATATGCAAGGCATCAAAACACTAGTGAGCATCCAAGAAAGAACCACATTCATCTATTTTGATTTTTCCAAATAATGATCTTCGCTCAAATCCCCAAGGACGTGCGCGCCACAATTGCCTCTTTCAATTAAAAATTTTACTTGAGTTTTTAATGACGTCAATAGCAAAGAAGTGGCAATAAATTGTTTTGTGTCACTATAAACAGCCATAAAAATTATAACTAATAAATAATAATGCTGTACAGTTAAAAACTCGCTCTCAAACAAAGATAAATTATCAAATTTTAACATTTTCAGAAGAAGACGTCATTGTATTAGTAAAGTCAACAGCTCGCGTAAGAAATATTGTGTTCAGGGTTTTCACCGTCATGTGAATTACGTGTTCAGGGTTTTCACCATCATGTAAATTAGCCGTAAGTAAGGTTCATGCTCACTTATTATCTAATTTCATTGGCTTCGTTGATCAGCATTTTCTGTTAGCGGTCACTCACACACCAGTTAGAACATAAAGCACCAGTTTTATATTATGTAATTGGACTTGCCGAAAATCCAGAAATACATCTTACATCTAAGAGTTATTTTAGATAATATTTTATGAAGCCTTTACCTGCCCTTACCTAGGCGTGATTTCTTTTTTTATTACCTGAAAGAATCATTGAACGCTCGTCTTCAATAGCTGTAAGGTGCTCTCCTAATGACCAGGTGAGATTGATTTGAGAGGGATGTGACAATGCAACATGTTGCATTTTCTGAAACTGTAAAGTCTTGGTGATGAAGGAACATTTGGTACCTATAATTAGTATTCTGTACCAGAGTGCAAACTCCCCTACAGCAAATGGTAAAACCATTACAGGTTTTCAAAGGCTTCACCACTTTCAATGTTGCTGGGCATCCTTTGCATGATTTTTACAGGCTAGACTGCTTATAAGAATGTAAGATTAAGGATTTAAAATTTTATATTTGAGTACTTAAGATTGAGCTTGAAATCTCACAGCCGTGGCCACAGCCGTAGCCGTGTTCTTGGAGATATTTGCAGCCGCCCCGGCCCACAGCCGTGGGGCTGCAGCCAGCCGCGGCTGCAGCCGGCCGGTGCAGACCTCTACTTCCCAGAGTAGATGATGCGCTTGATTCGCTCGCCGGAGCAAAATACTTCTCTACTCTCGATATGGCCTCCGGATATTGGCAGGTGGAGCTAGCACCCAAAGACCGAGAAAAAACCGCTTTCTCCACTGGCAACCAGCTTGACCAGTTCAGACTGATGTGCTTTGGGTTGAAAAATGCGGGGGCTTCTTTCCAAAAACTCATGGAACTGGTGCTGGCAGGGGTTGACCCAAAACAGTGTCTGGTTTATATTGACGATATTATATTGTTCGGACGTTCAGAGGACGAGCACATCGCAACCCTGAGAGAGGTTTTCTCCAGAATCAGGCAGGCCCGGATGAAACTGAAACCACAAAAATGCCACCTGGGAAAGAGAGAAGTGACCTTTCTGGGGCATCGAGTGTCTGCGGAAGGTATCGCCCCCGATCCATCAAACACAGAGAAAGTGAGACAGTGGCCGGAACCCCAAACAGCCGCGGAGATGCTGAGCTTCCTCGGTTTGTGCGGGTACTATATGCGTTTTGTGCCGGGATACGCAGAGGTCTCCAAACCTCTGAGGGAGGCCGCATCAGGAAAGGGCACACTGGTGTGGTCGGAAGCCATGAGAACAGCGTTCCATGAGCTGAAGGAGAAGCTGATCTCTCCCCCGGTCCTGAAACTGCCGGCAATGTGCGGTCGATTCAGGCTGTATACTGACGCATGTAACAGTTCTGTCGGGTCGGTCCTCGTCGAGGCAGTTGGAGACCAAGAACGGGTGGTGGCCTACGCGAGTAAAGTCTTGTCAAAGGCGGAGCGACGCTGGCCGACATACGATAAGGAACTATGGGCGGTCGTATGGTCGGTGCGACATTTCAGACAGTACTTGGTAGGAGCGGAATTCGATGTGGTGACTGACCATCGCCCTCTCTTGAATCTGCCGAATTCAATCGTCGTCGAGAACGACGCGACGGGGCGTCGGGGTCGATGGGCAGTGGAGCTGAGTTCCTACGAGTTCAGGACCCATTACAAAAAGGGAGCCGAACACAGCAACGCTGATGCTTTGTCCAGGCTGCCTGCACAGACGGGTAATGCAGAAAAAAACCTGTCTCTTGGCTCAGGCACCGACAAACCGGCCCTGATCATATCGCCGGTCAGCGAGACCCGAATCCAGGAACTGTCGGCAAACCCTGATGCAGCTCACGCGGCAGCCCAGAGTAGGCGCTCTGTAAGAGCACAGCCCCCCGAAGCAGATCCGGCAAGCAGCCACAATCATTTTCAGTCTGCTCAGGCTCAGTCTCAGTCATTGTTCCCCGAGCAGGGCCAAGATGAACATCATTGTGGAACAGGGACTTCGGTGGGGAATGAGAGCGGGGTCTGGTACCAGGAGGCGGGGTTGAAGGCGGCTCAGAAGGATGATTCACTGACGAGCGAGATTCGCAACTGGCTTCAACAGGGCAGGCCACCAGCAGGGCACGCTCGTAGACGATTAGACTGGAGGGAACGAATTATGGCACGGAATTTCGACGATTTAGCCGAAGTGGAAGGAGTAGTGGGATTGAAGAGGAAGAACGACAGAGGGTGTAGCTTTCTACCCCTGGTTCCCTCGTCGAAACAGCCTGTCATATTGGAGATGTTCCACGACCACAGCACGGCTGGGCACCTGGGGACGCACAGAACATTGGACCGAGTCACGAAGCGTTGCTACTGGCCGGGCATGTTCGGTGACGGGCCTATTGCAGGTCGTGCGAAACGTGCCAGAGGCGTCACTCACCAGCACCGGCGATGAGCGCCCCACTTCAGACAGACCAATACGGGGGGCCGTTCGAAAGGGTGGCAATGGACATCACCGAGATGAGTCTCACAAGCAGCGGGAATAGATATGCCTTAGTAGTTATGGATTATTTTTCAAAATTCGTCCGAGTGTACCCCATGCCCGACCAGAAGGCGGAGACGGTAGCAGACAAACTTCTGTGTTGGGTCTATGAGCACGGAGTGCCTGAGAGAATTCATTCCGATCAGGGACGGCAGTTTGAGTCCACTGTTTTCAAGGAACTGTGCCGTAGATTGGGAGTGGAAAAAACCCGCACAACTCCCTACCATCCTGAAGGGGACGGGATGGTCGAACGTTTCAACCGGACTTTGAAGGCAATGATTTCAAAATATATCGACCCCCAAGGTTCAAACTGGGACCGTGACGTCGGAGCTCTGATGCTGGCCTACAACTCATCCACTCATAGCACAACAGGCTATACCCCTTATTTCTTGGTCTACGGCAGAGAAGTGCGGCTTCCTGGCGATGCACTACTCTCCCCACCCACTCCCGTCATCCCAGTCCAGAGTTTCCTGGAAGACAGATCGCGCGGAATCCAGGACGCGTTCGCCAAGGTCCGCGAAAATATCCGATCTGCGAACGAAAAGATGGAAGCTCGGCACCGGGGGCGTGTTCGGGAGGTCCAGTACAGACCGGGAGACCCGGTTCTAGTGACCGACCCGACAGCCGCGGTGGGGGGGAAAAACGAAATTGGGTTTACCCTACGCCGGTCCAGGGACGGTGATAGAGAAAATAGGAGGCGATGAAGGGGTGGTATATCGAGTACAGCTGCCGCGAAGGGGTGAGGTTATATTACATCACAATAGACTGAAACCATTCATAAGTAGGCGAAACCCAGGCGGCGACAGAGTCGCCATACAACCAGACGACCGAGTCAATCAGGGTCAGGGAGAACTTTACCCTGGGCAAAGTAAGCTACCAACGGCACAGCAGAGGGCCGAAGAAAGTCTATGGCTGGGGCAGATGGGCAAAAAGCCGAATATCCCGTATCACACTCGCAGTGGGAGAGCTGTACGACCCCCGTCACGATACGCCGCTCAGATGTAGGTGTTCTGCCGTTTTTCTTCCTTTTCCAGGCATGGCATATTATATGGAGGAGTTGGGCGTCGACCTGGACCTGGTCGGAGGCGACAGGGTGGCCTGGCTGGCGCGGATCCGGCAGCTCGAGGACCGAGTGCAGCGCCTTGAGACGGAGGCAGGCCGCGTCGGGGAGATCACCTCGGATGGCGTGCCGTGGTTCTGCCGGTCGGAGGAGACGGGCGGTGGAGGCGGCACACAGGCGGCCGGGCCGGCGACTGCGTTGGTGCACAGCCTGCCCCTGGCCCGGGGTCTGGAGGCGGCCGAGCCGACCGACGGGGGAGGCGGCGTCATGATCGTCCCGGGGTCGCCGCTGCCGGCCGCTGGGTACGGCCGGCCCCTGGTCATGGATCGGCGAGGGGCGCCCAAGCCGCCGTCGCCGGACTGGACGGACGTAGCCGGGGGCATGCAGATCCCGGGATCGGCTGGCGCTCCGCGTCTCTGCCGGCCTGATGAGGTGGACGGAAGGGGTGGCGCGCAGGGGCCCGGGTCGGCGGCTGCGCTGGCGCACAGCCTACCCCTGGCCCGGGACCTAGCGGCGGCCGAGCCGACCGACGGAGGAGACTACCTCTGGGGCATTCCTGGGTCGGCTGCCGTGCCGCTGCCGACCGCCGGGTACAGCCCGCCCCCGATCGTGGACCAGGGAGCGCCCGAGCCTCCGCTACTGGAGCTGATGGCGAGGGGGGACGGTGCTGTCCCCATCCGGGGCTACCATGTGATCATCGGCGACTCTCACGCCAAAAGTCTGTTCGGGAGCGTGCGGGCAATGAACGTGGCCGTGAGCGGGAACACCTGGGCTCGCCAGGCCCCGGCCCTCGCGGCCGTGATCCAGCGATGGGAGGAGGCGGCGGAGCGTCGTGGGATGCCGACTGGCCTGGCGGTGTTTTGGCTGGGCCAGAACGACGTCTACACTCGGAACGGGCAGGCACGGGACGCTCCATGGGCAACGATAGTGACGGCCGTCAGGGAGGTGGCCTCGCGCCATTTCGTGGCTCTCCTCGGACCCATGCCACGCCCCCAGGTTGATGCTCAGTCAGCGTGGAAGAGAACTGCAGCCTATGACCTCGACCGCCGGCTGAGCTCCCTGGCGGGGCCGAGGGTCGGGTTCTTTTCGGTGGGACGGTCCCTCTGCGTTATGGGACGGCGAGATGAGGAGGGGAAGCGCCAGCACTGGGTGAACGAGGACCGCGGCTACTTTTCGGCTGACGGCGTTCACCTGACCCACCTGGGACGGCGGAGGGTGCTGAGCGGCCTCCCGTCCTGGCTGGCCGAGCTGCGTCAGCCATCCGAGTGAGCGGATAGCGGAACTCGAGCTGCATCACCCGGAGGTGGATGGCGCTGCGGTCTCTGAGGAAGACTGGATGCCGTCTGACCGGTGCGGCTGTCCGGGGGTGTGGCTGACGGAGGGGCAGCGGGTGAGCGGGCGGAACCAGGAAGGGGGGCTACGTAAGCAAAAGGTTCTGTTCTGTTTTGTTGGTTGCATTGTTCTGCATTTGTTCGCATTCGCACATTTTGAGGGGGGAAGGATGTTAGGGGTTGCGGTATGCGACCCCGTGCCCCCCTCCCTCCCCGGCCGGCCTGGAGTCGCTCGTGCGGCCGGCGCGGCGGGCCGCCCGGCGGGCCGCCCTGGATCCGCCTGTGTGGCGGCGTGCCCGCGGGCGGTGACCTGGGGCAAAGGGGCTGGGCGCGCGGCGCGGTGTGCCGGGAATACAGTATCTGGTGACCGGACCTGGCGTGTGGACGCGGAAGAGGCCGAACGACGATCCTAATAAAGGCATCAAGAATAAGTTTGTTTTTATACGACGTTTATTGGTTAACTAACAAACATCGGCAGTTTTATTACACCACGCAAGCATCTTTACGCAAAACAGGATAATGTAACAGCATAACAAATGCTCAAAATACCTAACTGATATGTTTCCATGCAAAGCAAGTGTATCCATACGCGAATGAGTGTTGTGTCGCACTGGTAATTGCGGTACACATCCAGAGCACCGTTCGTTTACGTCAACCCGTGTAAATTTAGCGAAATTTTGAGCTAAAGGCTGACGGCGGCGGCGCCATTTTCGCAATCTGTCAGTTGTGCGCCGGGGACCGCGGGGGCCGGCGGGGGAGTGCTGTGGCTGCAGTGCGCAGAGTGGGTTTGCCCATTCTTGTGCGATCAGTGAGTTAAAACAGTGCTGTGGTGTTTATCTAGTTGGATAATAAGCTGAGTAATGAGTGAATGAGTGAATAATAAGTGAAATGCTGCATTGTGTTCATCGTCTTATAACTGCAATCAAGACCGAGTCTGAAATCTGAAGCGGAGCGACATTGGAGGAGCTACTGGAAATTATCCAGCTTTGTCGGAGTGCTAAGGTGGGCTTGTAATTTTTCAACTGAACTGCTGTCGTGTTATGAAAATAATGGATGCACTTTCATGTTTTTCTAGGGTTGATTAGGTATAGGTATACTAATTTTTTGGCAGATAGGCAATAGAGAGCCGATGGCTAATTAAATGAACGATAATTTTGGTACAGTGAACTAGTGCGTACAGATGACATATTTTTTATTTATTAATTACGGGCAGTTGACGGGAGACGGGCGGTGGCTGCCGCCTGTAGCGGCGCCCATGCGTTGTGAAATATCCAGCTTATGTATATGATAAGGTGATACTTTTGCGCTAATCTAACTTTTATTTCCGTCAGATGTGATGTCGATTCTTAGCAATAAACGACAAACAAACAAACGTGTTTGCAGCATGGGGTAGGCATTGATCATCATAATGTTTTGTTCCATTTAGCTAGGCTCGCGGCTGGCGACAACGTCCCGCCACGTGTCGCTTGCGAGTTGCGTTACAAATTTTGCGGGCCCAACATTTGCTTGACCTGAAAAAAACGTTATAATAACCATCATATTTGCGTAAATTTACCGCCATGAATTTGTGTACGATTACCACGCGAGTGTTCCTTTTGGTACTTTTTACCAAAAACACATATTTGTGCGTAAATGTAACGCGAGATCCGCGGTAAAGTTACACTGAAAGCGGTTCT
Organism: Amphibalanus amphitrite; assembly: GCF_019059575.1. Taxonomy (NCBI): domain Eukaryota; kingdom Metazoa; phylum Arthropoda; class Thecostraca; order Balanomorpha; family Balanidae; genus Amphibalanus; species Amphibalanus amphitrite. Next base: position 358,482 of record NW_024881717.1, on the reverse strand, counting down.
CCTACACAATAGTGAAACACTCCGAAGCTAGCAAAACACACATTTAAGTGTTCTTTTACCCAGAAGACAGAGTAATTTTACACCAAAAAAATGTTCCTTTTGGTACTTTCAATTACACCGTTTTTCCGCTCAATATTTCTGTGTGTGTGCCTTTCTTAAATGGCAAGCGTTTGCGTTCAATAGAAGTTTCCCTCTCCTCAAACTCAGTTTTAGAAGCAATACCAGTAAAACGCCTTTTGGGCGAAGAACGAGCGAGCGAGATAGTGAGCCCTGCACGTGCGGAAGGGCGAGAGGGTACTTCCAACGGGCTTGTGCAAAGCACCCTTCTAACCGGTCGCTAGCGGTGTGCCAAATTTGAACGCAATCGGCCCAGCCGTTCCTGAGATCTGGAAGCGGCATTCTGCACGTGCGCACGTGCAAACGGGGTCCAAAATGACATTTGCACGGCACCCTACTAACCGGTCCCCAACCGTGTACCAAATTTGAGCGCAATCGGCCCAGCCGATCTCGAGATCTGGAAACGCCCTCTGCACGTCCGCACGTGCAGTAGCATCCTAACCGCAACACATGGGAATGCATTGCCTGGTGGGTGCCTACCACTGAACTCTAATATATACTGGAAGGAGCATTGGTGACTTGTTTTTGTCTATCGATTTCCGCCATGTTGTGTATACCAGAAATATAAATTGCATGTACGGTGGCAGAGGTGCAGTTAAGTGAGAGGTACACTACTCAAAAGTGCTGCTGCTTCATGCTTGCAGTTTGATTGCAGTGATCAACTTTTCAAGACTTTGGTATACACAACATGGCGGAAATCGTTAGACATTCTGGCCCATATACGGCCAAGGCGAGTGCCTCCCCCTGGTGCCTACCTGTATGCCAAGTTTCAGCGAAATCGCCCCAGTAATTACCGAGTTACTGAAATGGGAACAAATTTGGCACCTATTCTTTTTGTATTTTGCACGTGCAGTGGGGGTCACTCACATAGATCAAGAATATCCGACCTTTGGTAGAAGGGATGCAGCTACTCTATAAAAATCACCGCAAGACAATCGCTCAAGCCGCTACTGAGATATGGGCCTCTCAAAATCACTACTTTTGTAAACTGCTAAAACACCCTTGACTTTTCACGTGGCACGTGCCACGACGGTCACTGAGATGTATCAAAAGTAGTCAATTACGGGGTAGAAGGGATGGGGCTACCCAGCAAAAAAGACCCCATGCCAATCGGTCCAGCGGTTGCTGAGTTATAAGCCTCTCAAAAGCGTTACAGGCCGGGCCGGGCCGCTCATACTGAGATTTTTCCGTTATAGTAAAAAGACTCACTTCGCTCGCTGCGCTCGCTCGCTCGTAATAAGCGTCAACGTGACGCAGCGGCAGCCCAGGCCTTAAATGGCCGCTTTTAGGGGCGACGGATACGGGGCGGCAGAGGAAGCATTGTCACCTAAGAAACTTTTGAAGGAGTGGCAAACGTATATTTTGCCCCTCCATAATTTGTGCCCTAAACATGGGAAACTTTTCATAACCTTATACTGTACCTATGTGCCCATACAGTTTGTCTAACCGTCATCTTTGGAATACATGTAACTGCCAACGATTTCCGCTTTAACCCGCGCCCCGTAGGGCTACCGGCGGACCCTACCACCCGTGGGGGGGGGGGGGCGTTTCGCCCCCCCCCTAAGATCTCGGAAATTCACCGGCCGATTTTCAAAATTCAAACGGCGTTCGATAGCCCCACCAGGGAACTACCTTGTGACCAAATTTCATTGACCTAGGTCACACCGATGACGTCACAGGTCAGGTCAAAGGTCGGATTTTCACCGTTCACAGGCATTTTAAGAAATGTGTTGTGAACTCGAGTAAATTAGTAAGGTTTTGAAAACCATCGATGGTACATTGTTCGTCAAACACATACTTCGCTATCTGAGGTCACTGATACCAGGTCAGATCACAGAGGTCAGGTCACTGGGAGTTACCTGGGGGTCACAATATGAAAGTGTCGTGTGATGCATGTTTTATGGTTCATTTTACATGACAAATGCGATTATGTGGGTCAGGCAGCCTTTGGGGCCAGCTTAGGTCACGTTTTGGTGAAGGTCAGGTCAAACTAGGTCAAATTTCAAACTTGATATTTTTGCATAAAATGGGTATCCGTTCGATGCAGCTCGTCACGGGGAGTCCAATGGTGGTCTTTGTTTTGCCTTACGGGGTCTAGAATTGACAAAAATTGAGTTTGAAAATTTGAAGTCATCATTTTTGAACAGTGTATTAACAGTGTATGTATAACTTGGCCAAAAAACGAGATATCGATCTGAAATTTGGTATGTAGATAGAAGACAGTAGGTACTAACACATATATTCCGGTTTTTTCGAAACTCAAAAAACTTTTTGGATTTTTTGGCTAATATTTCCAAAAAATTGCTTTTTTGATTTTTGGGGTCAAAACTCAAAAATTTCAAAAATCCGAGATAGCAGTTTTGTAGCCCTGTCAATTCTACACCTATTATGTCCGATCATTTTTCTGTATCTTCAAAGCTGTAGGCCTGACAGCTCTTCTCGCGAAGGTCTTTTTTCGGTCGAAAATGGCAGAACATGACGTCATTCTGACGTCATTTGTGGCCAACCTATCATAGCCTCTAGAAAAATTTTTGGTCACAATGTGTAAAATTGATGCCCGGAGGGGTCCTGAAAGTTTGGTGGCGATATCTTCAGTCGTTTAGGAGATATCTACGGAAAAGGATAGGGGGGCCGTTTCGGATTAAAGCGGGTTAAAGCAGTTTTTTGTCCTTCCAGCTTCGATTTTGAGACATTTTAAGTGTGTAAGATATCGGGGTTACATGAGCACAGTAAATACGTATTTAGCCGCTAATTCGAATTAGGAACGCATTACCGACTCATGTAGCCACCTGCTAGTACGAATCGGCGATCCGATCCGCGGTTACATGAGCAAAGCAAATACGTATCACGATCGGATTCACCGCTAATACGAATCAGGAGCGTACTACCGACTCATGTATCCACCTCCCAATACGAATCGGCGGTCCGAACAAAATCCGCTGGGAAAGGAGGCTTAGAAGCGAATAGGACCAAGATACGTATTACAGGAACTATTTCTTCCCAAAAAGAAACATTTAAATGCAAAATAATAGGCATTTTTTCATTTGCTTCTTTTGAAATAATAATTAAAAAATATGTCGGTATTTTGTCAAGTTTTCAAAAATAAATATAGTGAAAACCAAAAAGAAAATATCTAAGTACTTTCAGTTGAAACATTTTTCTGACAGCACTACAGACGAATCAAGAGAGGCAAGTACCCAATGAGTCAAAGCAAGGCAAACTTATGTTCAACTTTTTTTTGTTAAGTTAATTGAGAATGTTCTGAGCAGATTAACCCTCGCCGGCACAGGGGGGTGATGCAACCCCCCTAAGGTTTTTCGCGAATAACTCGCGTAAAAAGCGGCCGATCGCGACGAAACTTTCAGTACCCTCGCATTGATCAATTTTACACCTACCCTGAAAATTTCATGACCCTGAACCCAATGACCTTTGACCTGTGACCTCTTTTCTGTGACCATGTTTGGCCGAAATCGCGGTTCGGCGCATGTCGGCTCGCATTAGCCGCGCGTTTGCAAGCTTTTCGTGGTTTTAAACGCTCAAACATGTGATTTGATGTTGCTCCCATGCATTAGGGTGGGTGTCAAGGTCACCTGAAGGTCAGGTCAGGTCATTGACCTTTGGTGACCTCGGGTGACCTCGGTTCACTTTTTCGAGTTTTACATGTTTCTCGGCTAGTTTTTGGAGCTGAATTCGAATTTAGCAACCGTTTGAACATTTACGAAGTAGTTTTGGTGCCTTCGTAACATGTTACGAAGCTGTCCGAGGCGGTTGACACGTATTACGAATACCCGTCACAACCCCTACCGGTTGACCTGACCTGACCTGACCCGACCTGGTCTAAATGCTTAAAGACATCATCTCTGATCAAAACTAACACGATATTCGTGATCAGCACTCCGGAAAACCACGTAGCAGCCACACTTTACGACTTTCTAACAGGTCCCGATTTTCCCGGTTTTCGGGTCATTGACCTGACCTGGAAGGTCACCCGATGACCTAGGACCTTAAAATTGGGTATCATCGGCTTCCTCTCGTGACGGGCAACACGCTCGTTTTTTCCGCGAAGCTCTAGCTCGATCAGGGGCCAAACGCGAGGGGGGTCGTACCAACCCCCCCCCCCCTTGTGCCGTCGAAGGACTCAAAATGGCCTGTGCCGGCGAGGGTTAAACGCAGTTCACACATGACCGTCAGTCTGTCGGTGTCGGGCCCGTCACCGTCGACCTGACGGCCTGCAGCCCGTCAAACGAAAGTTGAGATTTGGTAGCTCCCATTGGCTGCCATATGTTGTGACAGAAATGGCGCATCATTTTCGAGATGGACGCAGATGGGGGAAGGGGATGGGGAGGGTAGAGGCGGAGAAGTTAAAAATATTCTGTGAATTACAGAAATAAAATACCACGCTTTTACATTTTTATGTCAAATAATGCTGCAATTTTATTTTAATGAAAGTCACATCGGTTCGCTGACCTAAATCAGGGATCGAATCTCAAGATATCGTGCCGTAATAAACACTTTCATCTTAACAAATTGAGAGAAAATGATATAAATTATCTTAAAAATGCATTTAAGCTTCATGCTGCATGATAACGTTCCTTTTCCTCTTCCTCCAACACGCAGACATTCAAACCGACGGGCCCGTCACCGTCAAAAGTTGAACATTGCTGAACTTTCCAAAGCGACGGCCGTCAGGTCCGGCGCCGGCGCAGTCAGCTGTTGCCGGCCGTCAAACGCTGCCGGTTCACACATGCCCGTCGACCTGACGGCCGTCGCTCCGTCGGTTTCGGCCGTTTTGACGGTGTCGGGCCCGTCACCGGCAGACCTTACGGGCAAGTGTGAACTGCGTTTTAAATGCAAAAAAAGACATAAGATATTAGATTTTTAATTCAGTCACCTCTATTGCTACGGAAATGCGCCACATTTGTATGCTATTCCGTTTGTAGTGCGCATTACCTTCCGTCAGGCCGAGAGCCAAACTAGATCCGTTTGACGTCACTGATACGAATTTGCTCATGTAGTCGGTGCACTGAATGCGTTCTTGGGGGGCTGATGCGAATTAGCGTAGTACGTATTTGGAACGGATCGCTCATGTAACCGAGGCACACGATTCGGGCCGTATTTCCCAAGAACTATTCTTTGCTGAATGGAAGCGTCAAAATGCAAAATACTAAGCATTTTTTATTGGCTGCCTCGTAGAAAATAGCAACAAAAAAATGTTGGTATTTTGGTTTAGTCTTTGAAGGTGAATTTGATAAAGATCTAAAATAAAATGAATGAAATATTTTGATAGATATTTTTTTTCTGACCACCCTGCTGTCGCTGCATGGCGAATCAGTGCCTAGTGACTTAAAACAAGAAAACTTTGTTTTCATTTTTTGATTTCATGTTAATTTTAAATGTTTTTTGACCTATCAAATGATATAAATATTTAAAATTTAGTTCAGTCGCCCCGGTAAATGCTGCAACTGCGCCATGACTGTACGCTAATCCTATTCCGTTTGTGATGCGATTAACCGGCCGTCGAGGAGTGAGCCAAACAAGATCCGTTTGACGTAGATAAAACGAATTAGTTTCATGTAACCGGTGCCGTAGATACGTTTTTGGGGAGCTGATGCGCATTACCGTAGTACGTATTTGGAACGAATCGCTCATGTAACCCCGGTAAGAGACGCAACTCAGACCTTCAGTGGTCGTTTGCCGCTATTTTGTAAATTCCAAATCTCAGGCGAGCGGAGACGGAAGGGATTGCCATTCGCTTGCGGGTAGTTAGGACTGATGAGTTTTCGTATAAGCCACTCCTCTAACTTTTTCGGGCGCAACAGTTTCCAGTGCATATGTAGGTACAATGGTGAGCAGTGAGCACCGCGGTAGCACAATTGACCAACGCATGGTATGATACGCCTTTGGGTATCATACCATGCGTTGGTCAATTGTGCTACCGCGGTGCTCACTGCTCACCATTGTACCTACATATGCACTGGACAGGGGTGTCGTTTTCCGAAAATGATTGGTAGGGCCCAAAGGCGGCGGCCGACCACATGTGGCGGGGCTTAAAAGGTAGGGTACCCCCAAATCTGCCTTTCTCATCGGATTTCGGCCACTTATTTTTTCGCCCTGGTCATTGACAAGACAAACCAAAATCTAAAAAAAAAAATGGAAGTCTAGGTCCTCAACGAGCTCCATGCACAAAACGTGCAGTTAAATAGGCAGTTATAATAGTGTCGGAGGAATGCACGCCATTCTGAAAGAGGCCCACGCCGACTTAAAAGCACGGCTGTGCTGAAACGGGCCAGGGACGGCTTTGATGGCCCAAGCCGAATGAAAAAGACGGCTACGGGGCCAGGGACGGCTTTGAAGGCCCACGCCAATCGCAGGGTTCGACAACTAACGAGGTCTCGAAACACCACGATAGTTAGAAAGACCTGCTTGCCAAAATAAAAGGATGACGGTACAAGCCGGCATTCAGAAAGTTACATGCCCGACCATGAAGAAGCAGAGAGATACGTCATCGACTTATTAGACAAAAAAGTTCATTTATTCAAATAACCACCGCTAAGACAAACACATTTCGCGCAGCGCTTCGGCCTTCGGGAGAGCCCTCAAAGTCTCCATAATCAATTGGGTTTTGGACCCATCCCACGTCCAAGACGGCTGCTTTAGTCTCCCTGCAGTCAGCGAAGCTGCCACTGCTAATTTCCTTATGTTGGGGAAGAGGTGGCAACCAGAGGGTGCAGGGTTCGGAAAAAAGTGGATGCGACAACAACTCGAAGCCACATTTCATCACTTAACTTATCGTCACCCCGCGCAAGTACGCAGGTGCGTGGCCGTGGATCAGTTGCACACTTTATGTCAGCTTCCCTATAGCCTCTCCTCGATGTCTATCGAATGGACGCACATCATCAATTGTGCGCCCCTGTTTTAGAAAGTTGACAAGCAGAGCCCCGTCGGCATACCAAAATGTAACCACTATCACTTTGCCGACTAACTTCAACTCGTACCACTCATTTGGTGGCCGTTACTCGGTGTGCACTGTGCTTCCACTTGCGCAACTCGGCACGGTGTCCCTTAGTGTCAACGTGTGACGCCCACAATTCCTTTACGGTGACAAGTCAATGATATCTTCTAGATATTCGATAAGGGGCCAAACACCCCGCTAAGCCTCCTTTCGAGCTTGCCTTTTCTGTGCAGTGTCAGCAAACGGGGGATACATCTTGCAGAGATCTTAAACATAGCATGATAGATTCCAGTGGCGTAGCCAAGTGGGGGGGGGGGCACAGGGGGCGCGTGCCCCTCCCATCGGGTCCAGGGGGCCATTCGGGTCCCTGCGGCGCCAATCGGCCGCTGAGGGTCCACGCTGGCCATATTTCGTCTCAAAGGGACCCCACAGGGCTCGTCAGAGCATCTCATGGGCCCCTAAGTGGCGTATTAAGATCTTCGTAAGTGCCCCACGCCGGCTTCTTAGAGCCCTTGTCACCAGTTAAGGCCCTAAGAGGCCGCCAAGGGCCCCTTACCAGCCTGCCCCTCACGGTCTCTGAGAATCTCTTGCTGGCCTCTGAGGGCCCATTGGTGGCCTTGGCTCTGAGGGCGCATTGGTGGCCTCGGCTCTGAGGGCCTATTGGTGGCCTCTGAGGGCCCTTACCGGCCTATTAGGAGCCGGCTCTACGAGCTGCATGCCCGCCTGTGATGGTCCAACACCAATTCTCTTAGGGCCCCAATAACTGTGAGGAGTGCCTCTGATAGCCCACACCGGCGTTTCTGAGAGCCCACGCCGGCGGCGTTTCTGAGGCCCCTTCTCCCCCAGTTCTGAGGGTCTTCATCAGAGGCTCGTAAGGCCCTACACCAGCGACTCTGACGGCTCCACTGAGTCCACACTGGTGACTCTGAGGGTCCCAGTGGCGTCTGAGAATACTATTCCGGTCTAAAGGGACCCCTCGGCGCTCCTGAAGGCACCACCGACCTCTGAGGTCCCCTTGTCGTCCTATGAAGGGCCCGCACCAGCACTTAGCTCAGCAGCTCTAAGGGTCCCACGCATATCTGTGATGGCCATAAACCAGTGTATCTGAGGGCCCCGAAACGGCGCTTAAGAGGGCCCTCACCGGCGACTGTGCAGGTCCCACTCCGGCGCCTCTGAAAGCCCCACACATATGCATCTGACGGACACCCACCAGTGACTTTTGCGTGGCCCACACCGGCAATTCTGAGGATCCCACCGGAGTCTGAGAGTACCGTGCCGTTCTCTAAGGACCCCACTGAACTTCTGAAGGTGCTGCCGGCCTCTGAAGACCCTTTGCCGGCCTGAGGAGTGAGGACACCTTGCCGTTCCCTAAGAATCCCCTGCCGGCTTGCGAAGGGTTCCCGACAGCAGCTCCTACGGCCCACAGGCCACACACATCTGTGACGAATGTACATATATGCTTATTTGCTTATCTGTTTATTTTGATTTTTTTACCAAGTGACAAAAGATTGGTAGAGCTCAGCGAACACTGGTAGGGCCCAAATAAACATTGGTAGGGCTCGGGCCCTACCAGGCCTATACAAAACGACGCCCCTGCCAAAGGCCAGTCATCAGACATCTGCTTTGGGCATTCCGAGCCTAGTGTGGGGCCAGTGAAAAAGCCTGGATGATTACACCTCAGTATCTGCTTTATTTCAGTTTTCACCATGAAATAAGTAAAAAAATAAAGTTGGAAAGTTTTTTTTTTTTGGGGGGGGGGGGCACTGACCATTAGTGGGCCTCCCTCTCACTCGAAAACAGACGAATGAATCTCGTGATCGCTTTTGCTGAAGCCATCTGTGGATCAAACGTTGCGCGATCATGCGACAAAGAAGAAGCCCTTCTCTATAGGTTTCAACCCTTCCCATGGGTCACATCAAAGTTGTAAAGTCAATGGACGAGGACGAGGTAATTCGGCATAATAGCCCCACAATAGACCCAGCCATTTGAGCGCTCAGTAAGATTACCTTGCCCACAGAGCATTGTGGTCAGCATTTGGCGGATTCAGGAATGTTGGTTGGCGCATTTCTCCCTCTCAGAGCTTCCGAAATCGACGAAATTGTTTTTTTTTTCGCAAAAAAAAGATAACTGTTTCGGAGGATCCCGAAACCGGGTTTCGTGTGAAATGTCACGCGGTGTTAATTTTGTAGAAAAGGTTGTTGAACTCAGTTTGAAAAGGAGAACAAGTGGACTTTGAGAGTGCTTGAATGTTTTTTGGAAAGTGCAGTGAATAAACTGTGAATTTGACACTGCATCTTCAATCATTGATAACTGAGAACGATCATAAGGAATAAAGAATTTGTTAAGATCAGTAACGTAAAGAATGATCATTGATGCTGTTTCCTTCAGCAGCAAAATGGATGAAGCTCTCTATCTTGCTCAACAGAAACTTCAGGAGATAAAAGAAACTGAAGCTCATGCAATTCAGAATCTTGAACGTCATGCGGATCATCACGCCAAAACGGGAAGACTCCCAAAGCTGGAGCTCCCTTTTTTCGATGGCGAACCAAGGAGATGGTACGAATTCTGGGACATTTTCAATGCGGCGATTCACACAAGATCTGACCTGGCAGAAGTCGAGAAACTCCAGTGTCTAAAGGGCCAGCTGAAGGGTGCCGCACTGAAACTGATAGATGGATTTCGGCTGACCGCTTCGAACTATGAGACGGTGGTTGAAATGTTGCAAGATGCATTTGGTGACAGAGACGCAATAATCGACGCTCACATCATCGAACTGGTGGAGCTGAAGACTCCTGACAACAGCGGCGTGCAGGCGATTGAAAACTTCCGGACCGAAATGGAGAGTCACCTTCGTGAGTTGGAGGCGCTAGGGATCAAAATGGACAAGTACGGGAGACTTCTCTCGCCGCTGCTGATGAAGAAGCTGCCGTCTAAGTGGAAAGAGAACATAATTAGAAACACCGGGAGTCGACATCCAAAACTCGATGAGCTCAGAACGTCACTTGGAGCTGAAATGCTGACCATGAAGGCAACTGAAATCGATCAAGCTGGAGATAGGGTTAAGACATCCGGACAGCCTCAAGTGAAGAATGGTACATGGAAAAAGAAGACGCTCGTCAGCCAGACGGACCATCGGGCTAACAAGTGCAGACTCTGTGGCAGTGATCATCTCCTGGAAAGCTGCTCAGATTTTAAGAACATGAACCAGATGGAAAGAATAAACGCGTGTAGGAGCATGGGAAGCTGCTTCCGATGTCTCCGTAGTGGGCATCTTGCGGCAGCTTGCAGGTCATTTAAAGGCTGCAGAGTGAACGGATGCAGGGGAAAACACCATGCACTTCTCCACCAAGAACAATCTTATGGAGAAACAAAAGAATTCAACCCCACAGGGACTACAGGTGCGTCCAGCGCAAAACAAAGTGAACAGGAAAGCCGCCGCTTACCAAAGCAGAACGGCGGCGCCGAACCGCCTGCTGAAGCGGAAAGATTGAACCGAGCGCTGACCACCTCAGCTGGGAATGAATCAGCCAAGACAAAGACCGTGGTTTTTCAAACCATTCCAGTGTACGCTGAAACTGGGCAAACAAGACTCAAGCTGAACGCCCTTCTGGATCCATGTTCAGACTCATCTTACATCTCACAGGAAGCTGCAGAAGAATTGGGAATGGAAGGGACGCCGTGGACATTCGAACTCACAACGGTGAAGGGCACCGAAGCTGTAGAAATGAAAAGAGCTCCAGTCAAGATTATAAGCACTGAAAACAGCAAGAAAACACTTGAGCTAAACGCCTTCGTGACAAAAGATCTCATTGGATCATCAAAGGCCTTCGATTGGGGACAAGTACAGAAACGGTGGCCTCATCTCAAGGAAGTTCCCTTTCCAGTCATCGGGAAGAGGAAGAAAGTGGACATTCTGATCGGCTTGGAAGCCAGCACGATGTGCCTTTTCGTGGCAGAGGAGCAAGTGGCTGGAGACCTCAGCGAACCAGTGGCACTAAAGACACCGTTCGGATGGACAGCATTTGGACCTGTGGAAGCAGAGCTTGTTCCCAGTGAGAAGAATGTGGAAACGAGAAACGGAATGACCAGCTTCGTCAAGACCCTGCGGACGACGGTGGCGAAGCTATCCGTGGGGGAAGAGATCGAAGCCATGAGAGAGATGACTGAGCGAGATTTGATGGGCATCAAATCCGAAGAAGGAGAGGCTCCGTCACGCAAAGAACAGCAAATCTTGGAACAAGTGAGGAACTCTATTAAACATGATGGAGAAAGATACGAAGTGGCGATACCCTGGCTTGAAGAAAGAGAAAAGCTGCCGACAAACTACTCCAACGCGGAAAACCGGCTGATGAAGACAGAGAAAGCTCTCCTAAGACATGAAGATAAGGAACTGGCGGCGAAATACAACGAAATCTTCATCGATTATGAAAAGAAAGGATACCTGGTGAGACTGAAGAGTGATGAAGCCGAGCTGGCTAGAGAAGACGGCTGGTACTTACCTCATTTCCCAGTGATAAGAAACGACAAGTCGTCCACAAGAGTAAGAGTGGTTTACGATGCCGCCGCTACTTTCAAAGGCAAGAGTCAGAACTCTCAGATCTACCCAGGACCATCGCTCTATAATGATCTAGTGGAGGTTCTTCTCCGCTTTCGTCAGCACGCCGTCGCCTTAGTTGGAGATGTCAGTGAAATGTTCCTGCAAGTAGGCCTGGTAGAGCGAGACAGGAAGTATCACAGAATCCTGTGGCGTAACATGAAACAGGACAGTCAGCCAACAATCTATGAGTCCCGACGCTGGTTGTTCGGGAATGCTGCAGCGCCGTTCTGCACTCAACTTGTCATCCAAGAGAACGCCAGAAGGCATGCGGCTGCATACCCCGTAGCGGCAGACCTCGTTCTCAGGAACTTTTACATGGACGACGCGCTGACCTCGTTTCCGACTGAGGCTGAAGCTCTGGAGGCCAAGACGCAGCTGGAGGAGCTGATGAAGGCTGCCGGCATGAATATCCACAAGTGGATGAGCAACAACAGCCAGGTTCTGATGAAAATTCCTGAGCGCCAAAGAGCGCCAGAGCTCCAGATGACTCTGAAGCAGGAAGGCGTGCCTCAGGTGAAGACGCTGGGTGTCAGGTGGCTGACAGGAGACGACAAGTTCGCGATCAAGATCGCAGCCGATCAAGGTGAATTCTGCTTCACGAAGCGGAGTTGCCTGCGCCGCATGGCTGCAATCTTCGATCCTCTCTGCTTCTTCGCTCCGTATCTGATAAAGTTGAAGATCTTGTTCCAAGTCACGTGGGAGATGGGCTTGGACTGGGATGAAGAGATGCCGGAGGATATGAAGAAGCACTGGAGAGACTGGTTTGATGGTATAGAAGAACTAGAGAAAATCGAAGTCTCACGATGCCTTCACAGATTTGGCCAAGAAGCTGAGATTGTGAAACAAGAACTGCACGTGTTCTCAGATGCGTCTGAGAAGGCTTACGCTGCTGCGGTGTATGTGGTGACAGAGGTATCTACGGGGGAGCGCTGCTCCACCTTAGCCATGGCAAGAGCTCGTGTCGCCCCGACCAAAAAGAGACTGACGGTTCCCCGACTAGAGCTCATCGCTGCTGTCATGGGCCTCAGACTGGCCAGAAAAGCATGCAAGGCGCTCAGAATCTCGCTTCGAGAGGTCCACTTCTGGTGTGACGCCTTGGACGTTCTGTGCTGGCTGCGAAACGAGGTGCGCAAGTTCCAGACTTTTGTGGCCAACAGAGTGGCCGAGATACGAGCAGACACAGAACCGTCACAATGGCAGCACTGCCCAGGATCGAAGAACCCTGCTGATCTACCGACAAGAGGTATCACTGCAGCTGAGTTGAAGCATAGCGAAGAGTGGTGGACTGGACCAGAATTCATCGTGAAGGACAAATCTTTCTGGCCAGAACAGAAGTTCGTCTCGACAGCGGACTTTGATCGCACAGAGTTCCGGAAAGAACACAGAAAATGTGCTGCAACTCTTGTCAGCTCACTTCAGTTTGTGAAGAGCTCTCGACTGAACCCAGAGCGGTTTTCAAGCTGGTCTCGACTGAAGAGAGTAACGGCCTGGGTCTTCAGATTTCTGAGAAACGTGAAGGAGAGCGCTGGCGATGGAAACACGCAAAAGGCAAGAACTGTTTCCGGAGAAACGGTCCCTGAGCTGGAAGTTGAAGAGCTGCAGCGAGCTGAAGAGTTCTGGCTACGATTCGAGCAACAGAACGCCTTCAGCAAGGAACTCGGAGAGCTGAAAGAGCGGGAACAGCCTGCTGATGACATCAAGCGAGCGACACGTGACAGCAAAATTGGACGACTCTGTCCTTTTCTGGACGGAGAAGGTCTTCTTCGAGTCGGTGGCAGACTTCAGAGAGCGGACCTGCCTTTCGAGACACGCCATCCAGTGCTGCTACCAAAGAAGGGGGCAGTCACCGAGCTCATAGTCCGGGAGTGCCATGAAGCTGGTGACCATCAGCTTGGAACTGAACACTTGCTAGCAGAGCTGAGACAGCGCTTTTGGGTAGTAAGTGGACGACAGGTAATCAAGAAGCTTGTCTTCAAATGTGCCGAGTGCAGGCGAAGGAGAAAGAAGCCTGAAGAGCAGATGATGGCGTCCAAGCTCGAAGCTCAGGTCAAACCATGTTTCAGAGCCTTTGCAAAAGCAGCAGTGGACTTCGCTGGTCCATTTGAGACCCAGCAGGGAAGGGGTAAATCAAGGATGAAACGATACCTCTGCCTGTTCACGTGTCTTCAAACACGGTGTGTGCATCTGGAAATAGCTTACGGGCTAGACACTGACTCATTCCTGTGTGCACTGAATCGTTTTACGGCGAGAAGAGGAGTGCCGGAAGAAATATGGTCTGATAACGGCAGGAACTTTGTCCGCGCCGACAAAGAAATACAAAGGATGTGCGGATCGCTGGACAAAGAGAAGATCCTCAAGCACTCCAGCGGGAAGGGCCTAAAATGGCACTTCAACCCGCCCGCAGCGCCTCACTTCGGAGGCGCTTACGAGTCAATGGTCAAGATTGTAAAGCGGAATCTGTACAGAACTATGCAAAGTGCGAGTCTGACCGATGAAGAACTCCACACAGCATTCTGTCAGGCAGAAGCTATGATTAACTCCAGGCCTCTGATCCCAGTATCGACAGATCCGCAGGACGGCTCCCCGCTAACGCCGGCTCACTTCTTGCTGGGCCACATCAGGACCGAAATCGAGCCTTCTGCTGATGGCACAGGGCCGACTCATCAGAGAAGATGGCGTCGTCTGCAGCAGCTATCGCAGCTCTTCTGGAGGAGATGGATCATGGAGTACCTCCCAACGCTGCAGCCACGGACCAAGTGGTCGCAACCAGTCCCGGACCTCCAAGTCGGACCTATGCCAGCCAACTCGAGGTGCTAACACACTTGATCTAGTGCTTTCAAACAGGCAGTGTGTCACCGATACCGACACGCAGGATGGTATCTTTGAGTCTGATCACAGACAAGTGACTTTTGCTATTGAATGTGTTAGACCTGCTGTCAATCTCACATCCAGACGCATTGCATTCAACTACAAACAGGCCGATTTTGCGAGACTACGCAGGTCACTGCAGTTGATACCATGGAATGTCATAGACGGCTTGCATGTTGACGCAGCTGTAGATGTATTCTACGATCTTTTGAATGCGGCTATCCGTGACTGTATACCTGTAGTCGAGATCAAAAGGAACTTTCCTCCCTGGTTTGATCGTGAACTAAGGATTATGCTGCGCGAGAAAGAAACGGCATATAGAAGATTAAAAAGGAACCGTTGTCAGGAAACGACACAGGCATTCAAAGACAAAAGAGCACGTTTTAAGAATCTGGCAGGAAAACGGTACACCGACTACCTTACTGGACTCACCGACGAATTCAAAACAAACCCGAAATGATTTTGGTCATTTTTGAAAAGTACTAAGAATGGCAGAGGAGGACTGCCAGCGCTCTTAGTTGATAACGTACATATAACAGACGACCAAGCCAAGGCCAATGCTCTGAACAGCACATTCGCCTCAAAATTCACCAGCGAAGCGGTCGCCGCGTTCCCAGACTGCCCTTCTTACGACTTACCGCCGCTAGTTAACATCGAATGCACTAGAGATATTGTTAAGACAGTGCTAGACAGTATTCCGATCAACAAGGCGTGCGGACCGGACGGGATTAGTGCCCGCATAATACGCGAGTGCCGTGATGTTCTGTGTGTTCCCTTAGAGAAGATATGTAGAATGTCTTTAAGACAAGGCGTATTTCCTGAGTTATGGAAAAGGGCTAATGTCGTGCCGATCTTTAAGAAGGGGAGCACGAAGGATCCTAGGTGCTACCGGTCTGTATCACTGATCCCCCTCTTCGGCAAAGTCTTAGAAAAAGTGGTGTATATTAGTTTGATGCGTCATGTGGAACCTGTCATTGCACCAGAACAGCACGGTTTTGTTCGGGGCAGATCTTGCGCGACGAACCTGGCAACACTTCTGAGCACCGCCTGGGAATCCATTGAAGAAAAATCTCAGACGGACTGTATTTATACAGATTTTTCGGCCGCTTTTCAAAGTGTGAATCACTCCCTCCTAGTCCACAAACTCAAAAATTCATATCATCTATCCGGACCGGCTCTAAATTGGTTTTCCTCTTATCTTGACAACAGGAAACAGCGCGTCATTGTAAACGGCAGGTGCTCGGAATGGTGTCGGGTAACGTCGGGCACACCAGAGGGAGGTGTGATCTCCGCCCTGTGCTTTGCGCTCTACGTAAATGACCTGCCGCGTGGGATGTCCTCTCGGGTGCTTTTATACGCAGATGATGCCAAGCTATACAGGAAAATCTCTTGCCAAAACGACGCTGATTCTCTGCAAAACGACATTGAAAACCTTCGACGGTGGTCACAGACATGGAAATTGAGTTTAAATCCATCAAAATGTAAGGCATTTACAATGACGCTGAAAACCAAACCACTGGTAGCAAACTATTCGATAGGAACGGAATCACTTGAGCGTCTTTACATCATTCGAGATCTCGGTGTCATGCTCGACTCCAAGCTGACTTTCGGACCACATATTGACCAGACAGCAAAAAAAAAAAGGAAATCGTGCCTTAGGTTATCTGATCAGATCATTTCAGAAAGCTTACCCGAGCGGACATCTCAATGTGTCATCAGTGCTCTCCTCATACTATGCCCACGTGCGGTCAATACTCGAGTACTCTTCTGTTATATGGAATGGCGCCGCCGAAACGCATACCGATCGTTTAGGCCGGATCGAGCACAAATTTCTAATGTGGCTCAATTCCAACTGTCGTGACAAGTGTCATTCACTAGCTTACAGAGACCTGCTGAGGCATTTTAATCTTGTATCTGTAGCTGCCCGGAGAACTCAGCATGATGTGATGTTTATCCGTAACATTTTTAAAGGTAGAATCTCATCATCGTTTTTACTGCAGTCATTCTCACTCTGTGTACCCAGTCGTGTAACCAGACAGCAAACTAGTGTACTGCTGAACGTACCATTCGCTCGAGTGAGCACTGTCAAGGAAGGACTGTTTGGTAGGCTGCCAAGACAACTGAACCGTTTTCTGGACAGACATCCTACTGTAGACATGTTCAACAGTAGCTTCTATCACTTTCGTCGTTCTGTTAAACTATACGCTGCTTCAGTATGATCATGTGCTCATGTGAACCAATTGCTACTCTGCCGTATCCGGACTAGTCAATTCAGCTTTTACCTTTTACTTTTGTTTACTTTTGGAAAGACGCCTACTCGATGCATGGGGCAAGACGCCCCCAGTTTTCTGAAAGGGGGGCGTTTTGCACGGTGGTGAGAGTGCAGGGTAGCGCCGTGTAGGTCGGGGCCGAA
The DNA here is from genome assembly GCF_019059575.1 of Amphibalanus amphitrite. Classification (NCBI taxonomy): domain Eukaryota; kingdom Metazoa; phylum Arthropoda; class Thecostraca; order Balanomorpha; family Balanidae; genus Amphibalanus; species Amphibalanus amphitrite. Next base: position 341,535 of record NW_024881717.1, on the reverse strand, counting down.
AAGGCCTCTCCCTGTCCTTTTTTGCTGATATATCCTAAACGACTGCAGATATCGTCACCAAACTTTCAGGACTCCTCCGGGCATCCATTTTATACATTGCAACAACATGTTATTCCAAAGGCTATGATAGGTTGACCACAAATGACGTCAGAATGACGTCAAGTTCTGCCATGTTCGTCATTTTCTGTTGATGGATGGGGTGGGGGCGCTTTGCACATGGGTGTGGGCGTATTACCCAGGGTGTGGGGCAAAACGCCCTTTTGTAAGGGTATGCGGAAACCTTTTTTGGGGGTTAAATACCACACGCAAGTGTCTTTTCTTGGTCTCAAAGCGTAGTAAAAAGAATGAGCTACATGATGGTGCCCAAAGGTTTGAGTAATCTGAGTTGGGTTGAGTGTCAGAAGGTTTCGCGCTTAATGGGGGCGTTTTTGACCTATTCACCCTATGCGTGTTTGATTTTATGAATTGACTTCGTCTTTCAATGGGAATCCCGTCGACGATCTTGGTAAATAAATAAAATAAATAAATAAATAAAGTCGATGACGTAGTTCTCGTCATGGACCCATCAACGCCCAGGGGGCACTGGCCGCTTGGGAGGGTGATAAGAGTTTTCCCAGGGGAAGACCAGCGGGTGCGGGTCGCTGAGGTTAGATCCAGAGGAAAGCTGATGACGAGGCCTATCGTGAAGCTTATAAGGCTAGAAAAAGCAAGTGACCTGTGATGACCTGAGAGGTCATGGCGGAGGGCCGGGATGTTTCGGAGGATCCCGAAACCGGGTTTCGTGTGAAATGTCACGCGGTGTTAATTTTGTAGAAAAGGTTGTTGAACTCAGTTTGAAAAGGAGAACAAGTGGACTTTGAGAGTGCTTGAATGTTTTTTGGAAAGTGCAGTGAATAAACTGTGAATTTGACACTGCATCTTCAATCATTGATAACTGAGAACGATCATAAGGAATAAAGAATTTGTTAAGATCAGTAACGTAAAGAATGTGCTTATCATATTAAAGAATCGATCTGATCAAAGAACGTAACATACTGACAAACCATTGACTTTGCTTGGCTCGGTAACGTAGAGATGGCACATAAAGAATCTGGTCTTTTCAAATATTAACTGAAACATTAGGCACAATGAAGTTAACATAAATACACAACGCGACGATTAGAACTCCAGAACAATAACAAACCACGTTTAATAGAAAAGGCTGGCTATAGAATAGCATTGAACACGAAAGCGAAATATAAAACATTTTGGAAAAATGAATATGCCCCACAGCGTCCGATATCTACCACCTTCCAGTGGGTCAAGCCAACGAGGTCCAAGTCTATAATGGCACTTATAGATGGCACGGACCTTCACCCTTGTCTTACTTTGCGTTGAGGTCTGCTCCTAATAGTTTCGGCCACAGAGTGGCTGTACCCAGGTCGTTTGGCATGTGAAACTGTAATTAAAGCCACCTTAGGCGCCCTGACTGCGTCGTCTTTGCAGATATCACTGGCGGCCGATTCTCGAGTAACCGGTAGGTACCTAAGTAGACGTGGTGTCAAAATTCGGTGTGATAATATCGACCTTACCGCAGTCAGCGTACCCTAAGGCCCTAATGAAATAACGCCCACTCACAGCTTCTGGCTCATCGTCCCAGTCCTCCGTTCCTTCGCCCTAGCCCGCCGCTCCCTTACCTCAGCCCTCCGTTCCCTCACTCTAGCCCGACGAGCGTTTGGGCCTTATTTAAGCCTCGCTGTAGGCCTGCTTTATAAACCGAGACACTCCGTCTCGGTGAGCTTAGTTTACAAACCACTTCCTTGGGGTGGGTTCAGCTGGCGGATCACTGTCCCAATAGGTTTTGTTGCGACCGTTTGTCTCTGAATTTATGGTAAGCGGTCTTCTCAGGCTATGAGCAACAGCTTCAGTTAATATCTGTCTCAGAAATACTTCTTAAGGGAACGTTGAGTTGAGTGTAAAATGAAAGAGAAAATGGTACCGAATTACCTCATTGAAAAATGGCGCTCACCTTTCTCCTTGAGTTCAGTTCCGTTCTTCAACATCTGATATGCCATCAGCCACAATTTTTCCCGTTGGAGCTTATTCTAATACCTACAGCGATACAAAAATCGTTACATCGTACATTGGCGGATCCAGGGAGGGGAAATTGATAGTTATTACTTTCCCGCAACGCCCTAACTCGACAAAAATATGTTTTCTTATAATACAACTCTTAGGTACAAGTGTTTTTGCTTTCAACTGCTCAGCAGTAGGTACAGGTTCGTAGGGAATAAAAATCCGAGGAGTTTTCGGATTTTGGAGACTTTTTAGGGGTGGGGTATGTACCAGCAGTCTCGAAACCGTCTTTCTGATCCACCTATGATATCATGTCGGTCTGGGATCTTACCCCCCCCCCCACGCCAAAATCGAATCCGCCGCCACTGGTATCTTTACTATGTAAGTAAAACGTTATAAGCGAAAAACTTTTGACATGTTTTAGCAAAGTTTTTGCACTTCTACCCCCCAAAATCCCCCTAAATATTGACTTAGAGTCACCAAATTTTCACGGGGACGAGGAGCTCTTCTACGGACCCACCTATCCTGTAAATTTGGCGTTTCTAAGTGCCATAGGAGCCAATCGCCAGGGGGTCGTACCAACCCCCTTCGCCGTCCGTATTATGGAAAAGGCCTTCGCTTGGCGAGGGTGAAGTCCCAGAACCAACTTCTTGCTTTAATCATTCTTTTGACCTCATTTTGCGTAAAATGGTCTGAATTTTCACGTTATGTGTCTCATTTTACCTTAATAACAACGTTGAGTACAAAAATGAGCTCAAAGTCAAGCATTGCTTGCTTTACACACCGGGTAGAAATGGATGCTGAAAACAAGCACGTGATTCTGTGGCTTATAACTGGAAACCAATTATTTCCAGCATGACAAGTGGCATATGGTCTAATGGCCATATCATTTTGGAGTATGGAGATGCATTGCAACCAGTAAAACGCCTTTTGGGGCGACTAACGGAGCGAGCGAGAGAGTGAGCCTTACACGTGCGAAGTTTCGAGGAGGTACACTCGGGGGCAGATTGATGTTCTACAACTCTTTATCCACCGGGTTCCTATGGCTCAGCATTGGCAGCAGCCGCCTGGTACCGGTAGACTGTGCCGCTTCACTTACTTGTCAAGCGGCACAGCCTACCCACCGTATGACACCGGTCTAGGTCGGTGGCTGGAAGGTGATGTGGGCCGCCTGTGACGTCAGCGCAGCGCTGAGGGCAGCCCGGAGGCATGGCTCGGGTCGGCGCGGACTGGCGAAGGATGGGGAGTGAGGCGGGGTGGAAGCATGGACCATCGCGCGGCTTGGCGAGCGTAGTCAACTTTCGCGTCTCCATTCGCCAATTATTCTACCTATCAGTTGCGCTAAAGCATCTGTTAAAATGCCCTATGCCCCAGACAGCGCCTATCATTTACTTGCTATGCGTATTACGACGCACTTAACCCGCGCCCAGATGGGGTCTGCCGAGCAACGCGGTCTGATGGGGGGGGGGGCCATTTTGCCCCCCCCCTCAGATCTCGAGAACCACGCAACATAGCGACAAGCGGTAAACGGTGTTGGATAGCCCCAGCGGGGAACTACCTTGTGACCCAATTTCATTGACCTCGGTCAAACCGATGACGTCACAGGTCAGGTCAAAGGTCGAATTTTCACCGTTTACAGGCATTTCAAGAAATGCGTTGTAAAATCGAGTAAAATGCATTTCATTGAAAATCATCGATGGAGAAATGCTCTTCAAACACATATTTTGCTATTTGAGGTCACTGATACCAGGTCAGGTCACAGAGGTCAGGTCACTGGGGGGGTCACAATATGAAAGTGTCGTGTGATACATGTTTTATGGTCCATTTTACATGACAAATGCGATTATGTGTGTCAGACAGACTTTAGGGCCAGCTTAGGTCACGTTTTGGTCAAGGTCAGGTCAAGGTCAGGTCAAGGTCAGGTCAAATTAGGTCAAATTTCAAAGTTGATATTTTTGCATAAAATGGGTATCGATTCGATGCAGTTCGTCACGGGGAGTTCAATGGTGGTCTCCGTTTTGCGCTACGAGGTCTAGAATTGCTAAAAATTGAGTTCAAAAATTTGACGTCATCAATTTTTAACAGTTTTTTCGCTATAACTTGGCCAAAAAAAGAGGTATCGATCTAAAATTTGGTATGTATATCGAAGAGCGCAGGGACTATCACATATATTCCGGTTTTTTTCGAAATTCGAAAATTTTTTGGAATTTTTTTTAGTTTTTCTAGAAAAATCATTTTTTTTTTATTTTTAGGGGTCAAAATCCCAAAATTTCGAAAATCCGAGATAGCAGTTTTGTAGCGCCGTCTTTTCTCTACACAACCACATAAAGAACTTTAAAATTGCTTGTTAACTGTAGAATTGGTGAGCGTTTTAAGATGTCATGTTTTTTGCTCATTTTTGCTCGAACATGACCTCAGTTTGACCTCAATAACTCCTGACCTGAGGTGACCTGTGACTTGAAATTTTGTGTGAAGGTGTCAAATTGATGCCCGGTAAGGTACCCAAAATTTGGCGGCGCTGCGCGCCGCCGTTTTCTCGCTATTTAAGAAAAACCACAGGGGGGGCCAAAATGCCCCCCCCCCATCAGGGCGCGGGTTAAGCGTGGCAATGGGACAGCCGATAGAACATATTTCACTCGTGCATCGATGATCGAGGTGCGGAGCTATATTTTGTATAACATATTAGTATTAAGGCTTTGATTGAGCAGATTGGTGTCTATTGTTTCGCACGGCAATCATCCAGAGACGTGGGAACTGGGGGTAATGAGTATAGTGCCGCAGCCAACGTCCCAATTTAATAAAGCGATTATCACTGTTGCTCTAATATGTGGTCGCAGCCACAAATAGCAAACCGTTCCAACAAGGAACAAAAAGTCGGGCACTTAGGAGGGTTCGAACCGGACTTCTCCCCCCGGTTAGCTCACGACACGGGCGTTCATCCGCTGAGCTACCGAGAATAGTCCCCACCCGCACAAAACAAAATGACATTCACCCGTTGACCGCCAATGACAGTATTGTGAGATTTGATCGCGTTTCTGGTCTGGCAGCGCGTTCTGGCAGCGGGTGGTCACTGGTCTCGGTAGTTCAGTGGATAAACGTTCGCGTCGTAGGGCGACCGGTTGGAGAAGCCCGGTTCGAATCGTCCTGAGTGCCCGACTTTTTGGCTCCTAGTTGGAACGGTTTGTTATTGGTGGCTGGGACCACATATTAGAGCAACAGTAATAATCGCTTTGAATTGGGGCGCTCGTTGTGGCACTACTCATAAATCCCAGTTCCCACGTCTCTGGACGATTGTGGTGTGAAATAATAGACACCATTGAGCTCAATCAAGGCCTTAATACTTATCTGTTATAAACAATTCAGCTCCGCAACTCGATGCACGTGTGATATAAATTCTATTGGCTGCCCCAATGCCACGTTAAAGTGTGTTGTAATGCGCATGGCAAGCATGATGATAGGCGCTGTCTTTGGCATAGGGCATTTTAAAGGTAGTGTGCCACCTTCCAATAATTTCCCATTTTATTTTTCCTAGGGTAAGAAGCTTCTGTTTTTACCTAATATCGCAAAAAAAAATCAAAAATGGGCCTAAAATAGTGCTTTTTTCGCCTAAAAGTTTATCGGTTTTACGATATGTATAACAACTGTAGTGGGCTGATCTGCAAACAGGCGTCGGCAACAATCGCGAATGCGGCGCACATGTGACAATAAGCAAAGGTCATTATAGAGTTACGACGTACGGGAATGAGTTATCAGCTGTCTAATCGTAGACAACGCAATGTCGAATTTAAACTGTAAGCCTGTATTGGTATTGTTTCTTTAATTTGGCTGTCGAACATTAATTTATGGTTTGAAATATTATTTTATGTAAAATAATTGAAATGAAACAGCCGTCTCTACAGTTATGACCCCATCTCACCACATGAAAGTGGCAGAAATGACAATGATCAGCTGACGCATTTTTCTTGGCCGAAGTCAGAGCGCGCGGCCCGACGCACCACCACCGCACCACAAAGTATGAACAGAAGCCGCGCCCAAAGCCAGGGCCCCGGTAACGTTAGGTAGCCGAGTCGGGGCAGCGTGCGCTGACCCAAGCCGGGGCCGCGGCTTTGGGCGCGGTCTACCGCCTCCCCGGGCTATCACATGACACCGGGAGGACGCGCGGCCCCGGCTTGGGTCAGCGCACGCTGCCCCGACTCGGCTACCTCACGTTACCGGGGCCCTGGCTTTGGGCGCGGTCTACCGCACCACCTAACAGGCGTGTTCGAAACCGCAGGAGATGATGACGAACGGGTTTATCGAAACTTGATTGGATGAGCCTATCGGTAATAGCGATTTCAGTGTGTGCATTTATTGTTCATAGTGGTGTGAAATGTGGTTGGGGTACGACCGACAACCCGTCGGAGTGAATTTCGCACTGGGGTACTCAAAATTTGAAGAATTTAACCCTATTCCTGGCGGGGGGGGGGGGCCTCAGGAGCCCCCCCTGAGGTTTTTTGGTTATTTCTCCCAAACGCGTTGAGCTAGGAAGCTCAAATTTTCTGACTTTTCCTAAAAGGCTTCTACGCAACATGTCTGAAAATTTTGAGTTGATCTGACCTCAGGTCAGGTCACCAGAGGCGGTTTGGTGACCCTACCTCAGAAAAGTTTGCAATCACGCCAGAGCTAGAGTTTTTGACCGATCAATTTCTTCTCTTCAGGCTTTAGTTAGGGTACCAGTATGTGCAATTTGTATATCTCGGAATTTTGATATCGGTGACCTAAGGTCAGGTCAGTTTCGCGACCTCCCCATTATAAGTCAATGGGGGAAAAATCAACTCCCTGTTTTTACCACTAAAACGGGTCGGAATGGCCCCATATACCATACATGACTTCATATACGATCAACCTTCACTACCTTGAGGTCTGTTTTGCTGTTGGGCAGCTGTGAGGTCATGTGACGTCATCAAAGGTCACCAAAGGTTTTTGGCCAATAACTCCGTACAGGAACAAGATACAGACGCGTGGATGGTCTCATTGTGTTCAGCTCGTCAAGACGCATCGAATGATATACATGATGACCTCGAGGTCACGTGACCTGAGGTCAACCTTTGACCTTGACCTTGCGAGGTCAACATATATATCATTCGATGCGGATTGACGAGAGGAACACGATGATGCCCTTAGTTTGTTCCTATCTTGACTAATTCGAAAGTTATTCGAGAAAAACTCTCTCCATATCTAGCGCCGCCATTTTGACTTTTTCGACCCCTGTGACGTCATCTTTGACCTGACCTGAAAATGACCTTAGTAAAAATTGTAGATCTTGACCGTGCGTATCCGATGCCGTTTACCGTTTGTCGCTATCTTGCTTCGTTCTCGAGATCTCAGGGGGGGGGGGCCGAATCGGCCCCCCCCCCCCGCCAGTTTCTTGTCCCGGCGGAGCCCGCCAGGAATAGGGTTAAGACGTTTCCATGAGTTTTGAAGGTATGGATAAGTTCTAAAAATCCGGTTCTCCTTATCTGGGCCATTAACTCCATACGGTCCAGGAAAGCTGGCACACTACCTTTAACAACTGTTCTAGCGCAATTGTTAGGTAGAATGATTGGCGCCTTAACCCTCGCATGTGTGCGGCGTTTGCCAGCTTCTAATGTGTAGGGGGGGGTCGGTTGGACCCCCCCCTTGCCGTTTGGCCCCTGATCGAGCTAGAGCTTCGCGGAAAAAACGAGCGTGTTGCCCGTGACGAGAGGAAGCCGATGATACCCAATTTTAAGGTCCTAGGTCATTGGTTGACCTTCCAGGTCAGGTCAATGACCCAAAGTCGGGAAAATCGGGACCTGTTAGAAAGTCGTAAAGTCGTGTGGCTGCTAAGGGGTTTTTCGGGGTGCTGATCACGAATATCGTGTTAGTTTTGATCACAGATGATGTCTTGAAGCATTTAGACCAGGTCGGGTCAGGTCAGGTCAGGTCATCCAGTGGGCGTCGTGACGGGTATTCGTAATACGTGTCAACCGCCTCTGACAGCTTCGTAGCATGTTACGAAGTCACCAAAACTACTTCGTAAATGTTCAAATGGTTGCTAAATTCGAATTCAGCTCCAAAAACTAGCCTAGAAACATGTAAAACTCGAAAAAGTGACCCGAGGTCACCCGAGGTCACCAAAGGTCAATGACCTGACCTGACCTTCAGGTGACCTTGACACACACGGGAGTTACATCAAATCACATGTTTGAACGTTTGAAACCACGAAAAGCTTGCAAACACGCGGCTAGTGCCAGCCGACATACGCGAAATCGCGATTCCGGCCAAACATGGTCTCGGAAAAGAGGTCACAGGTCAAAGGTCATTTGGGTCAGGGTCATGAAATTTTCAGGGTAGGTGTAAAATTGATCAATGCGAGGGTACTGAAAGTTTCGTCGCGATCGGCCGCTTTTTACGCGAGTTATTCGCGAAAAACCATGGGGGGGGGGTCCATCCGACCCCCCCCCCCCCCTACACATGCGAGGGTTAAGACGCGAAAGTTAGCTACACTCGCTCAGCCGCGTGATGGTCCATGATCCCACCCCGTCTCACTCCCCAGCCCTCGCCGGCCGCCGCGCCGCGCCGACCCGAGCCATGCCTCCGGGCTCGGCCCTCACCGCTGCGCTGACGTCACAGGCGGCCCACATCGCCTTCCAGCCACCGACTCAGACCGGTGTCATACGGTGTGGGTAGGCTGTGCCGCATGACAAGTAAGTGAAGCGGCACAGTCTACCGGTACCAGGCGGCTGCTCACTGGCGGATCCAGGCTTGCGTTTTGGGGGGGGGGGCAACTCATGCAGGAGCCAAACCTAGGGTACCCCCAAATCCTGTTTTCTCATCGGATTTAGGCCACTTATTTTTCGTCACAGCCCTGACACTATGAATTTTTTTTAACTAATAAGAAAAATATATAAATGGTAGCCCACCCGACCCATGCCTTTATATTACTTTGTTAACACTTACCATTGTTTTTATCGACCAGTTAAAGGGACCCTCCCACCTTAACATTAGATTTGAGCTGAGATAGCCAAAATGGGGTCCCTGGCTCACAATTACCGGTTTCGGCACGCACTCACAACATCGAGAAATGCCTTAAATCGGAAATATTGAATTTCAAAATTGCAGCATTTTGATTCAGAGGGGCTAATGCTTTTGGATACCCCTCTGAATGTGTGACGTCAGCGGAGATCTAATGATTTTTTAATATTTTACTAAAACGTTTGGTAGCATGCGGTGGTATAGGCTGCTTTGCGCGCAACAAATGCCGCACTTTCAAATAAAGTCGCTAGGAACAGCAGCGGATATCCCAAAAAGTAAACAAAAATAAAAGTATAATCTCTTGAAAACCGGTGAATATTTTTCGATAAAATTTGGTAGATATTCGTTTTCGCCCTTTCTGAACCTAGCGACATCACTTTCATGCCAATTCATTAACTTTTTTGAAGGTGGGAGGGTCTCTTTAACCCGCTTCGAGTCAGTGCTTGGGTCCCTTTGCGGGCCGGAGGTGGTAAAACAGCCCTGTCTAACTCGGCTCCTGGGCCACGCCCTGATTGAACTATGTTTCATTATCGTTTGGGGGAGGGGGAAAACGGGCCACTTTAGGCCTCTGGGAAGGGGGCATGGCCCTAAATGCCCCCTCCCTGGATCCGCCAGTGTAAGAAGAGACCATTGGAGCTGCAGTTGGGTACCCTGGATCCGCCAGTGTAAGAAGAGACCATTGGAGCTGCAGTTGGGTACCTCAGACATTAGGGTACGCCCTCAGATGTATGTATAGGACTCGCATGGAGACCTCTTATGCTATAGTGTACTGAAAGGACCCAAAGGAGCCTGTCTTTATGGGCTCCCGGAGATAGACGTGGGCCCTCAGGAGCCCGCCAGAGCCCCAATGAGGGATAAGTGAGGGATACCAAGTGCCTGCAATTGCATATTGCATAAGCCATAACGCCTTTACAAATCAATATATTATGCATCAGTGGCAGATCCAAGGGGGGCCACATGGGTCATGACCCCCTTGGTGCCCGGGGGCACCACAGGCCTGTCAGGGGCACCACCGGCCTAGTAGGGGCACCACCAGCCCGCCAGGGGCACCACAGGCCTAGCAAGGGCACCACGGGCCTGTGAGGGGCCCCACAGGCTTGTCAGGGGCACCCCAGGTCTGTCAGGGACACCAGAGACCTGCCAGGGGCGCCGCCGGCCTCGCAGGGGCACCATGGGCCTGTCAGGGACACCAGAGGCCTAGCAGGGGTACCACAGGCCTTACAGGGGCACCACCGGCCTTGCAGGGGCACCTTGGGCCTGTCAGGGGCACCACAGTCCTGTCAGGGCCCAGGGGCACCAGCGGCCTAGCAGGGGCACCACAGGCCTGCCAGGGGCACCACCGGTCTAGCAGGGGCACCATGGGCCTGTCAGGGGCCCCACCGGCCTCGCAGGGGGCACCACCGGCCTCGCAGGCATCACGGCATCACGCAGGGGCACCTTGGGCCTGTCGGGGGCATCATGGGCCTGTTGGGGGCACTTTAGGCTTGTCAGGGGCACCACAGTCCTGTCAGGTCCCAGGGGCATCAGCAGCCTAGCAGGGGCACCCTAGGCCCGCCAGAGGTACAGCCCACCGCTAAAGTAATGTAGGGTTTTACCAAACTCAACGGTTGGCTTTGACTGGCGATTGTTTAATGCGAAGTGATTGAAAAGAAGATGTCAATAGCTAAAGTTGTAGCTGCAAGGGTGACGATACATATAAGCTACATTCAAAGTTTCATTGTAGTCTGGCTAATCGTTCCTAAGCTTCAGAAGCAGAACATACCCATGACTGAAACCCCACATTACTTCTGCTGTGGACTGTACCACAGGCCTGCCAGGGTCCAGGGGCACCACAGGCCTAGCAAGGGCACCACGGGCCTGTCAGGGGCACCTCAGGCTCCCGTGCCCCCCCCCCCTCCCCCCAGATCCGCCAGTGATGCCACACCACGCGAAACACCGCCAACTACCAGCTGCCGCGCCATAAAGACGTGCCAACAACAGTCTTTTTTTTTAAGGTCGACTCCGCTCGCGCAACTTTTGACTGACCCTCACTGCTACTATATTGCTTCCATATTATGCTGTGGAAAGCTTTACTTCACCAAGTAGCTAAAAACCTCCATCAAGGTATATTTTCTTAGCAATTTTTCTGGCGTTTTGGGGGGGCCAAACAGGCCACTTTAGGCCTTTGGGGGGGGCCATGGCCCCCGTGGCCCCCCCCCTGGATCCGCCAGTGCGGCTGCTGCCAATGCTGAGCCATAGGAACCCGTGGATAGAGAGTTGTAGAACATCAATCTGCCCCCGAGTGTACCTCCAACTGACTTGTGCACGGCACCTTACTAACCGGTCTCTAGCGATGTGCCAAATTTGAGCACAATCGGCCCAGCCGTTCTCGAGATCTGGGAGCGGCACCCTGCACGTGCGCACGTGCAAAATGGGTCCCAACTGACTTGTGCACGGCACCCTACTAACTGGTCCCTAACCGTGTACCAAATTTGATCGATTCGGAATCGACCCCTGCACGTGCGCACGTGCAGCAGCACCCCAACTCTGGCACATGGATATGCATTGTCTAGTGGGTGCCTATCTACATGCCAACTTTCAGCACAATCGGCCAAGTAGTTACCGAGATATTGCAACTATTACGAAACTGACACCTCTTCGTTTTGCACGTGGCACGTGCATAAGGGGTCACCCACATGCATCGGGAATAGTCCAATACTTGGTAGAAGGAATGAAGCTACCCTACAAAAATTACTGCATGTAAATCGGTCAAGTGGTTGCTGAGCTATAAGCCTCGCAAAAGCATCCGCACGGCCGGCCGCTCATAGACTTTTCATTGACAATAGACAATAGACAATAGACAGTTTATTCAGGACATTCCACGTGCACATGTGGCTATTACTGCCCGTCGTCAATAAAACAGATGGTGATAAAAAACGTAAAAGATGATGAAAGGGAAACACACGTGCAGATAAACAGTCATGCTGGCTAGACAGTGTTTTGCTCCTCGAGCAGATGGGTACGCAAGTGACGTCCGAAAGCTCCAGGGGGCAGTCGGGACAAATCCGGTGGCAGCGAGTTGAGGGCAGCCGGCGCTCGGCAGGTGCACCGGCGTTTGCCCATCTGTACGGGATCGCGGCACGTGCAGGAGCGCGTCCTGCCGCGCGCCTCCGCCACGGTGGCCAGACTGTGTGCTAGCACCTCCGGCTCGGCGTAACACCGCACTTTTTGCAACAGGCACAGGGAGTGGTAGGTGACGAGGTTCTCCGCGCTGAGCCAGCGCAACTGGCACATCAAATCGGAAACAAGGTCATACTTTTTTCGGCCGAAAATGACTTTGGCTGCGTAGTTTAATATTTTTTGTATCCGAGAGAGATTGTGTCTGGTGCCAGCACCATATGTAAGCGTCTCGTCTCTGGCGTCAGGTGCCTGACGTTCCGCAGCGGGCAGCCTGACGCTGAAGCCTCCACCAGGAACCCAGACCAGTACTCAATCACTCAGATGTATTGGAAACCAGGCGAGTTCTGGCGTGTCCAGTATCTAGACAAAAGCTCGACCAGACCAGAGCTTCAAAAGCACGTTGACCGGAGCTCCCATCCAGCCGAGCTCACTCTCCAGCACGGCCCCGGCTCCAGTAAGCCGCTCACCGAACGATTGGCTCTCACAGCCCGTGCCGCTGGCCCGCCGCCATCAGCCCGCTGCCGAACTCGGCGCGCCGCCACGCCGGCCACCAGTCACCGGCCACAGCAAAGCCCGGCCACAGGATCACCGCCCCGGACTGCTCACCACATTCCGCTCGCAGCCAGTTCACAGTTGTCCGGTCCACGCTTTGGCCGCCCAACGCAATGTCGGCGCAATACCGAACGAAAACGCAAACGCAATGGCGAACAACCGGCTCGCACATCGCCACAACAGGAAGATCTCCCAGACGTTCAGCGTTGCCTTTCGCAGAAAATCATTACTAACCAAACACATTACTAAAAGTAACCATTACTAGGGAAAACACTTGCTTCGACATGAATGAAAAAAATATAGAAGTACTAATGATCCATTTAATAACTTAAGATCTACGAGTTCAACACAAGTTCCCAAAACATTTCTTTAGAGCGTCCAGATTAAAGCTGATAGTTTCACGCTACAACTCCAATACTTACACATATACTGCGATGCAGCATCGAATTTGGGATATGACCAGTGCGCTGACCAGCACGGAGATCACAGTGGGCGGTAGGTGCCCCCTGAGATGCGAGAGACCACCCAAAACTCCAAAGCAGCGTTTCGTGAGCGTTTTGATATGATCACCCCAGGTCAGGTGACGATCAAATATGATGCCGAGGTTTTTGGCTGAGATAACTGGGGATAGCTCGTGATCGCGGTACTTTACTATAAATTCAGGCAATGTACGAAGATTTTGGGGGCTGCCCAACAGCATCAGCTGGGTCTTAGCGGCGTTGACTTTTAAACCGTTGGCCCGGAACCAACGGTCACCCGTTCCATGTTTCCATCCTCAGGATACTGAAATCCTTTTCCTCCACACCGCAACCCCCTCCGGGCTGGACAGGCAACTTTATCTCATGCGGGCTGCTTCCCTTGGAGCGGTACCGCTGCTCCCGAGGGAGCGCACCCCGTAGCCGGGTGCAGTGAGTGCCTTGGGGCTGGGTGGCCTATCTTCGGACGGGCTCAGCCCCGGCGACTCACTAGGGTGCCTGCCCAGACCAATGTCTCCCCCTTATCCTATCATCCTTCCGGCTCTGAAATGGTCTTACTGGACCGAAAGGGCCTAACCCAAAAAAAAACAACGGTCCAGAGAGGCCAAGGTGTCCTCCATACGAGTGACGACAGATTGAATTTGTGATTTTTTGCCGCTTACTAGAATTTGTGTGTCGTCTGCGTATTGAACTACTACTGCGCCCTCGGCAAACTGACTGAGGTCGTAGGCGAAGACGCAGTAGAGGAGGGGGCCTAAGGCTGAACCCTGAAAGACTCCGATGCTGTTGGGCAGCGGGCGGGACTTTTTGACTCCACCGTGATATGGCCTGACCGGCTGCCGGTCAGGCCATATACCCAGAGTCACACCCGTCCGCTGCTTACCGACCGGCGGTGCTCTGTTTCAGATTGTGGAGGAGTGGGTCGGTCTACGACCCCATCGTGACCCGGTGCGCATAGAGAAGGAGCGCCTGGACACGGGCCTCACGGTGGTCCACTGTTACGGTCACGGTGGCTACGGGGTGATGACGGCGCCGGGCAGCGCTGCGCTGGTCAGCCGGCTGGTCACAGAGGTCACCAGCGGAGACTTCACCAACCCTGCCATCAGCAGTTTGTAAGCGCGCAGCGGATGGAGTCGGCTGGTGAGGCGCTCGCTGCCGACTTGCTAACCGGCTGCTGGTAGGCAGACCGCTGGCGTCCGTGTCTTACGGTCTGCTGGAAGCTGAAGTAGCATAAAGTGACCAGTACCTCTTTTAGAGCGTCGGGTATGAAAAAGGGGCACAGCACAGTATTTTATCTCGGCCTCAGAAGCGGACATAATACGATATCTCAGCAAGTTTTCATCGGATCCTAATAATTTTGATGTCAAATGAAAGCGCAGACACTGGCGGTCATGCTGACCGTCGCTGATGTCTAAATATAATAGGAAAGATCGTATTATCTAGAAAAACCAAATTCACCGTTTTACGCAATAAATGTTTTTCTACAAGTGCCATGGAAAATCTTCAGTTCGTGTTCACCGAGCATTCTGATTTCGGGCAGAACATCCATTTTCGGATTGAAATGTGAAAACATGTTTTGCTTTATTGATAAATATTTTTATACATTTGAGAGGCATTGCACTAAAGCGTCATACAGATCGGATACTCAAAGGAAGAACGGATGCTTTGGTAAATGCAATACTCAATGGATATGGAACGGAAGTGAGCAGGGATTCAGCAGGGGTTCAGCAGGGATTCAGCAGGGGTTCAGCAGGGATCGACGGCACCTACGATTTCGCTGAATTTTGGTGGAGAGGTGCAGAATGGTGTCCTCTATCGAAAATCTTTGTGCCAAAATGCGGGGAATCCATCAGGAGGGCCACCAATCCCAAAAACAGTATGCCCTCAGGCACGGAATATATAGTCTACGACATGGAATGGACAGGAGCTTCGATTAGCATTGCCACGTGTGTAACCAAAAATCAGGGCTTTTGCCGGATGAATATCCGGAGGATGCGGATGAATTCCTTTCCACGTGGGTTTACCTTTTCATACATTTTCTTAACAATACATGATTGACATTGACACATTGACCTATAATAAGTATAGACGAACTACTCGCGTTTTTGCGGCGTTCCTCGTCGACCAAAGAAGGAAATTGTTTTCTGAAATTACAGCGCAGGATAAGGGCAATCCTAACCTTTAAGCACGGACGTAGAAATAAAAGTTTATTAAATATTTGACGTTAATTTATTTTAAAATGTGTAACACAGGGCGTCGGCTAAGGAATTTTGACTGGTGGGCCACTTGGGCAGCGACATGGACTGACCTTCGTAGCCATAACCCCCCCCCCCCCCCCAATTTTCGATTTCTCCCCAGATTTCGGCCACTTTATTCTGCAAAAAAAAAACGTCAGGATGGCATTAAAAAATGTAAAAAACGGGTCTCGAACCCTCCCCCGACTCTTCAGAGAGAGGAGAGAGTAGATAGTAGGGACCCACAACCCTCTCAGTGGTGAGACTCCGGCGGTGCACATAAAATCGCACAAGTATGCACAAAATATTGACGCAGATAAAACTTTGGACGATAACTTACGGCCGTTCGGATGTTAAAAATCAGCGAGCCCTGAGTGGATTGCTCGCCGACTAGTCGGAGATTCGAAAGCGGTCGGACGGGATCGGGCGTTGTCGGGAGGAATTGTGAACAGCACAAGTGCAACTTTAGTGAAGTGGGTTGTTGTAGCAGGAACCCCAAAAGGGGGTTGTAGCAGCAGCCCCAACATCTCTGAAAATGATCATTAAGCATATTGGTGTCGCATGGAAAAAAATTGACTCAAAAGCCCAAGCGCACTGTGCAACCCTAATATTTTTCTAAAAAAACTAAGTAATGTACGCTTTTGGTGAACAGTGTCCCAAACTTCAGATTTCTCTTTGGTGTCTGAGTGGAAAATTCTAGCCACCCCAAATGTGAGAGTGGAAAATTATCCATTCTTATTCTTGAGTGTCATCTTCAGCCCAAATGAGAAATTTTTGGAACGCTGACTGTGAACGGTTCGAAATTCGTCCGACTGGTCAGATGTGTGACTGCAAGCATCATACCGGTCGTGAAGACGCATAATATTGCTTGCAGACTTCAATCTGCTGGAAGTCGCCGACACTACCTCTAGTTTGACTCTGGCTTATATCGTGTATATCGACGAGCCGTCTGAGATCGCTCGCAGGCTTATACCCGACCGTCTGAACTGCTCTGTTCTTTATTCGTAGTTTTTCTTGTAACCGACTGGTCTGCGGCAGATGCTTATGTGACTGCAACCACTCGATCGATCAGAAAGCTTGCAAGAACTTTCGCAGACCTCGATCGGCTGGAAGCCGCCGACACTATCTGTAATTGACAGAGGCAGACGTCTTTCACGATTATTGCATAAAATTTAAAGCCTCGGTCACACTTCACCGGATTGGACCAACGGACGAGAAACGGACGAGAACTGTCAGCGTCCGGTGATGTCCGTTTGCAGGGTATATTGTCCGTTTGTTTCCGTTGGACGTCCGTTTGTCATCCGTTAATATCCGTTCCATATCTGGTGGTGTCCGGTCGAGCACACCGGACACCACTGGACATGGAAGTACTGTGACGTCACATGGAGATCGAAGTAAAAATCATACAGCAAAGACGTAGGTGGTGGATTTTTAAAGTTGTGGGTACTATAGTCCACCCAAGAGGATATTGCAAACAATAGGTTGAAGTTTTTTTCACAAGAATATGTTTCACCGATGGGTACTTTACAGCCTGAAAATGTACGATAAGATCTGCTTTTTCAATTTGAAAAGTGAAAAATGTGAAAACTTCGATTTTTCGGAAAATAACTGGTGGGCCAAATCTTTGAGGCTGGTGGGCCACTTCGGGTCACTGGTGGGCCATTTGGCCCACCAGTTAACATGTTAGCCGAGGCCCTGGTGTAACATCACGCTCACATTTACTACAAAACATTTATTTAAACGTTTAAGGGTTGAAGTCAAGCCCCACGAAATCGTTTCCATGGTAACGGAATAAACAAAGTCCTCGGCATCATTTATTGTTGCCGCATTGCAAATTGCGTAAGGTGTGTTGACAGTTCTGTGCATATTAAACAAGAAAAGATAGTTTGTCACCAATAAAGAGCACAAACAAATATCAAGCACATATTGCACGTGATAAGTGAATCATTTCAAGGCGATAAAATTGACTTACGTTATTACAGCAAGCATTTCAAGCGGTGTGATCTGAGATATTTGGTATTTATGTAATTAAAGCATTTTATTTCATTTTCTTTAAATTCAACCTGTTTATCTGCTAGAGCAGTGAGACACTGATAATTTTATCATAAATGGCTAGAGTCAAGAGAAGAAAAAACTGAGAGACACTTGCAATCTTCACAAATGTTATAAGAAACGGTTTGTACGAGGTCTACCCAAGGTCTACCTAAGAAGGCACAGGCCTATGTTCCTGTTGCTGAAAGGCTTCTGAAGTGTGCTGAAATTCATCTGCCAACTGAACCAGACATAGCCCGACTTATGGCCAAGATACCTATAAAGTAAAAAAGATTGACGAACCTCAGTTGTAAGTTGCTACTGCAATTAAAGGGACCCTCCCACCTTCAAAAAAGTTAATGAATTGGCACGAAAATGATGTCGCTCGGTTCAGAAAGAGCGAAAACGAATATCTACCAAATTTCATCGAAAAATATTCACCGGTTTTCAAGATATTAGACTTTTACTTTTGTTTACTTTTTGGGATCTCCGCTGTTCCTAGCGACTTTATTTGAAAGTGCGGCATTTGTTGCGCGCAAAGCAGCATATACCACCGCGTGCTACCAAACGTTTTAGTAAAAGATTTAAAAATCGTTAGATCTCCGCTGACGTCACAAATTCTAAGGGGGCATACCAATGCACTAGCCCCTTAGAATCCGAAAACTGCAAGTTTGAAATTCCATATCTCCGAATTAAAGCATTTGTCGATGTTGTGAGTGCCCAAACCGGTATTTGCAGGTCATGGCCACCAATTTGGCTATCTCAACTCAAAACTAATGTTAAGGTGGGAGTGTCCCTTTAAACACGATGGAGGCTGGAGCCGTCAAGAAAACTGAATGGAAGCTCAGCAAGACTGCAGCAGTCGAAATGCCTACTATGTGTGACCTGCTAATGACTGGCTTAATTATTTCTTAGTGGCTCAACATAAGTGCTCAAGAGCAGAAGGCCCCTCATTTACTTGTGTGTGCGCTGATTTGTGGAACGTGGAACGTGTCGAAAACCAGAATTCGTGAACTTTTGGTGATCACCAGACACCAGTGACCTTTAGCGATGACCTGATTGAAAAATCGTCTAGATGATTCTCAAAGTCCTTGTAGCGAGCTACCTACTGCCTTTTCCGCATCTTTATACCTTTCTTCCTTTGCGAGATAATATGGCGTGGACAAATACGTCGGCCCCCTCCTCCCATCACTATGGCGAAGCTGACTGAAAGGCCCACTCGGGCGCGGGTTAAGGAGGCTCATGGGTGAATGAAATGATGCATAATTTTGTGCACTCAGATTGGTATGAGTACCTATATCGCCACTCATCCCACAGTCTCTACTACCATGAACATTATTTTCATGTATTCATAGTTCATATGATTTGACGATGCTTTGATGATGTCATGAATGTTACTGCTGAGCTTCATCTTAAATACACAATACATAATGCTATATCAACTAACAAACTGTCTTAATCGAATTCGCAATCATGAAGAGAAACGCGCATGAGACCTGCAAAACTACGTGATAGTGAAGCCGAATGCTCCTTTAACGGATCAATAAATTATGATTCTGAGCGCAACGGCAAAGCCGCTCATTCGAGATGTGAAAGTGGCCCCGCTCGTATGCACGTGCAAACTAGACCCAAATGGACTTGAGCATGGCACCCTTTTAAACGGTCACTACCGGTGTACCAAATTTGAGCGCAATATCCCCAGCCGTTCTTGAGTTGTGGAAGCGACCCCTCGCGAGTGCGCACGTGCAAGCTGGACCCAAACTGACTTGTGCACGGCACCCTGCTAAACGGTCCCTAACGGCGTACCAAATTTGAGCACAATCTGCCCAGCCACTCTCGAGATGTGGAAGTGACCCCTGCACGTGCGCACGTGCAAGCTGGACCCAAACTGACTTGTGCACGGCACATCTGTCAAACGGTCCCTAACGACGTACCAAATTTGAGCGTAATCGGCCCAGCCGTTCTCGAGATCTGGAAGCGTACCCTGCGCGTGCGCACGTGCAGCAGCACCCAAACCGTGACACGTGGAAATGCATTATCATTTGCATGTCCACCGACATGCCAAGTTTCAGCTCAATCAACCCAGTCGTTGTAAAGTTATTGTTGATCGAACAAATTTGTCACCACTTAGTTGGCACGTGGCGCGTGCCGTGCCCCTCACCCTATGACTTTGTGCTATGTTCAAGTGATTAAGCTTGGACGCTTCTACATTGTAGACGCAATCTCGTTTCGTTCCGTCGTGTTATTTACGAGAAAGAAGTTGATGAACTTTCGCGTTTTTCCCATAGACAAAGCATTGTGTCATTAGTTCGTGCCCTTACACGTACGGTGGCGCTAGTGTCGCTCAGCGGGAACGGCCTTCAGGCGCTGATTAAGCCAGTGTAGTCTGTCTATACTTATTATAGGTCAATGCATTGACATGATTGACAATACATGATTAATTAAGTGGTCTTGCAAGTATATTCGATCAAGTCTGCCGTATTTAAGAGGATTCTGTCTTGTCCAAGTATAGCAATCTCGATGAGGATTAAATTCTCTCCATGTATCTATCAAGTCATATTGTTCAATAATTTTACCAAAGGCATTTCTTGCACCAGGATTGTTTCGTCTTAAATAATTCGAATCGCGTAGGCGATCTGTAACAAAGTTAAAATCTCCAGCAATTATTATATTATCAGTTGATACTTTCTCTATCTTATTGTACCAGTAAAACGCCTTTTGGGGCGAAGAACCAGCGAGCGAGATAGTGAGCCCTGCACGTGCGGAAGGGCGAGAGGGTACTTCCAACGGGCTGGTGCAAAGCACCCTTCTAACCGGTCGCTAGCGGTGTGCCAAATTTGAACGCGATCGGCCCAGCCGTTCCTGAGATCTGGAAGCGGCATTCTGCACGTGCGCACGTGCAGACGGTGTCCAAACTGACTTTTGCACGGCACCTTACTAACCGGTCTCCAACCGTGTACCAAATTTGAGCGCAATCGGCCCAGCCGTTCTCGAGATCTGGAAGCGCCCCCTGCACGTGCGCACGTGCAGTAGCACCCTAACCGTAACACATGGGAATGCATAACCTGGTGGGTGCCTACCTGTATGCCAAGTTTCAGCGAAATCGCCCCAGTAGTTACCGAGTTATTGAAATGGGAACAAATTTGGCACCTCTTCTTTTTGCATTTTGCACGTGCAGTGCGGGTCACTCACATAGATCAAGAGTATCGACCTTTGGTAGAAAGGATGCAGCTACCCTACAAAAATCACCGCAAGACAATCGCCCAAGCGGCTGCTGAGATATGAGCCTATCAAAATCACTACTTTTGCAAAACAGCTTGAACACCCTTGGCTTTTCACGTGGCACGTGCCACGACGGTCACTGAGATGCATCAAAAGTAGTCAATTACGGGGTAGAAGGGATGGGGGCTACCCAGCAAAAAAAGACCGCAGGCCAATCGGTCCAGCGGTTGCTGAGATATAAGCCTCTCAAAAGCGTTACAGGCCGGGCCGGGCCGCTCATACTGAGATTTTTCCGTTATATTGAAAAGACTTCGCTTCGCTCGCTCGCTCGTAATAACTGCTCAAAGAAATCTGGACGGTCATCATTTGGTCCATATATTGCTGCAATTGTGTATGTGTTCATAAATATAGTGCAAGCAATTATAACGAAATTCCCATACTGGCAATATTCTTGATGAAGTATGTTATGCTGAACTCTTGGCTTAAATAAAATTGATACTCCGCGACTATTGTTTGTACCGAAAGAGTGATAACATGTCCCGCGCCAGATAGTGTTAAAACTAGGGTTACCCGCGTGCTCCGCAACGCTAAGGGGGGATTTTTTGACCCGTGGGTTGGTCTGTGTCGATTTGGTTGGTAAATATCCATTTCGTTCGATTGCTTTTTGACGGCCAAGCATTTTGTAAGAAAACAAAAAGATACATCGCATCGAGGTGCCCGTGTCGTATTATCATGCGTTCTACTTTAGAATGATTCGAAAACTGGCGTGAAGTCTTTTGAGGGCCATCGATGAATTTCGCTAAAAATGACAATGTAATGGTTTGGAACATTTACATTTTTAAGGATACTGTTGCTAATTATGCAAAAATGAAGAGTGAATATTGGACAGAATTGAATGCTCTATCCAATGGTACCATATTCAATTGCCAAAGGTATCAGGTTATGCAGCAAACCCCGTGTGATTAATAAAGTGGCACAAAATTGACAAACACCATTTTCTCCTGTGATTTGCACCACCTTGATTTGGATCAATCAGCTTTTCATAATTTTTATATGAGAGGCGGTACCTTTCTCTTGCAAATAGGCGTTGATTCAACTCGCTCCATTTAACGGTCACCTAAAAATAAAATTAATTCCAAAATCCCTCAAAAACCGCAATTTTTCAAATAAAAGTGCCCTCTCCGGTGCACGTGGCGCGTGCTATCCTCTGCATTGCACACCATTCAATAGCCCGTTCAATTCTGTACACGATGCTGTTTTCCCCGTGCCGGTCGGATCCCTGGTCACCAAGATATTGCACGGGAACTGGACCCGTGTCGGCCAAAATTAGCCATTTTCGCCCGATTTCGCACGCCGATTTATACATGTAAAGTCTATGACGCGAATTTGCACTTTTTGAGCACGCACCACGCGCTCCCTATCGACCCAATCGAGCTGAGACCCCTCAAAGGCACGTCGCGCATCCTTGATCTATGAGTTGTGCAAATTTCACCGGGCTAGGTGCAACGGTCTGGCCTGCAGTCCACGCAAAGCACCACCAAGTCGGGACCTCGGTAACGGACAGACGCACCCTCCTCAAATAGTAATATAGATACTGGGCGGTTTTTTCTGTGAGGTGTGTATCTTGTAATAAATATTTATCAAAATCGAGGTTTTTAAGGAAATTTACAACATCTCTTCTTTTTTCCTGGCTGCCGAGGCCCCTACAATTATAAGTCATTAACTTAAGTTCTGCCATTGTGTTCGTTAAGTTGAGGAAAGTTTATACTTTCTTGATAGATACACTTATCGCACAGGGGTGGTTGGAGTATGACATTGAACATGAGCAGGAATATAGGATTAACTGATAGGAGTGCGAGCGAGACGAACCCATCCGCTGAAGCCGCCGGCAGGACCGCAGCAGCCAGCGCAGGCCACGTGGGAGGTGACGAGACGAGCGTCACTGCTCCCGCCGCCAGCCCAGCAGCAGCCAGCCGACGCAGCCGATCCGCAGCCACGCCCCCAGAGGCGCCGCCGCCGCACGCAGCTCCGAACCCGTCGCCTCTGCCCGGAGCTAGCCTGCCAGCGCAAAAATCGCGATCCGAACCACCACCTGTCAGCAGACAAGCTGTGTACCAGTCTCGACCGCGGACAGTGCAAAAGACATGTAAAGAAAGCACACTTAAGAACGAACAGGTCACGCTAGATTCTAGAAATACTCTCTGATATCCTTATAATTAGACGGGTCTCCAGCCCTCCCCAGTCCCCCCGAGCGACGATCCCCTGAGGCATGAATGTCACCGGCACGGTTACCAGACCGCCGGGCACCACCCTCCCCCTCCCCCTCTGCACCACCCGTCATGCCCCGGCCCGGCGGAACTCCGGGACGGCCCAACCCGCCACTAGCGCCACCCTCCGGTGACAGCGGGTAAGTTAAAGGTAGACTGTCACCTTTTTTCACTTGCCGGTTTTCGTAAGAGGTGCCCGCCCTCACCACATATTTCCAGTCCATTTTCCCATATCCTCACCCTGTAACGCGGAATCACCTCCCAAAGTCCCATTTGATGCCATCTTTTTCGCCGGTGAAAATGCTCATCACTAGGTTCAAGATGACCACCCAACGTGCTCTTCAATTCATGGGCAAACACATGCATACACGATGTGGCATGCCAGTCACCATATTTCGCAGCGTAGCAGGCCTGAACTTATCCAAGGCTGACTTGACATGCGCCGTGAGCTCCTGGAAGCTGGAACAGGGCTTGGCTTCGATGAGCTCCGATTTCGGTATTCCCAACATATTTTCATGGAATTTGGATCCGATGAGTTTCCTGACAGTTGCCACAGACGCCTGCCACAGTTCCCTGTCACCACTTCTGGACTTCCTCTGCGCCGATGCTCCGTCTTACTTGAAGATGGGCCTACGGCCGATCTCCCTGATGCCATTTCCCCTCCAAAACTGAGTCCATACTGGCGGTTCGAGTTAAGCTGGAAAGTAGAGACTTCTCTTAGATCCCTAGATCTTCTGGTGAACCAGTCTTCGTAAAAAAAAACTGGTTTTGTGGTACCTCAAGCAACTTGAGTCAGCACCTGGGCGCCTATCTATAACCCCACAATACCGTGGCCCTGGCCTTTTGAACAGGAACCAAGAGGGGCGAAAAGGAGGCACTGTCTTTCGCGCTTATGAGACCGTTTTGGGATTTGGGCGAGTGTTTCATCTCGATCATGATAAACACGTGTTACGTGACCGACGCATGATATAATATTTTCGTGACCTGTGATGACCTGACCTTGACCTGAAAACCAAAGTACAAGTTTGGTACCCTCAGGGTATCTAGAGGCTAGAGCATCTGTTCACGAGTGTGTGAACCACAAATGAGCCTGATATGACGTGTAAGACGGCGGCCAGAGCCCAAAACGTGAACAAGCCAAAATGCTAATAATTTTTACTTTGACCTGACCTATGACGTCATCGGTGACCTCGAGGTCAATGAAATTAGGTTTCGCTCGACAGTTTTTCCGGGGCTATCAGACGCCGTTTGAATTTTGACGATCGGCCCAGTAGTTTCGGAGTTAGGAGGGGGGCTATGAATAGCCCCCCCCCAGTAGGGTGTGTTATACGCAGACCCCAGTGGGGCGCGGGTTAAAAACCAGTAGCTGGGATGTTCTAGGCATTTCTAAATATGATCTTATGAAAGGCGGCTATATCATCATCAAAAGGAAAAAACTCATAATGCCTTGTTTCTTAATTACAACGGTAAGGGAAGTGTCCGGCTAATTTCGTATCCTTCTACAGGCTATTTCACTGGTAGGTCAGCCATAATAATTCTGTCACTTTTGACATACTGAGACTCTAAATGAATGCTTAGATAAAATGAATGATAAAATCGTGACCAGTGACTTCAAGCAAATGAGACTGATCATGTGTGAAAGTCAACCAAAGGCCATTCGAGGTCACATGACAACATAAAACTTGACCTTTTCAAACAACCTATATGTCATTCGACGCGTCTAGACATGTCTAATGCGTTGGTACACTGCTTTAGGTCTAGGACCTTCTTTGTTGAAGGAATCTGCAAAAATAAAAATAAAAATAAATCCGCAGCTCAGCTCGGGATCGCTGACCTGTTGCCGTTTTTGGCAAAGCTATTCACCAAAAACAGAACCGTACCTTGGAGCACCTGACATGACCTCAGAGGTCATCGGTTGAGCTAGGAACCTAAAAACGGGCATCAGCTTCGCGTCTCATAACGGTGCACACGCTCGCTTTTTTCCGCGACGCGCTAGCTCCACCAGGGGCGAGACGGCGAGGGGAGGGCCGTACCCGTCCCCGCCCTCCCCCGCCCCTCGGCCAGCGCGTATTTGAAAAAAAAAAAAATAGGTCCAGCGAGGGATATATTCCTGTACCTATGCACGTGGAGAACTTCGTATAGGTACACTCGCCACGCTCAAGCGCTCTCGCTTGACTGTGCTCTGTCCCAACCATATCCTTCCCCCGCCTCCCCCTTCCTTAGCGTCGGTTCGTCAAAACAACACCTGCACGACCTTTTCTTTTTCTCCCTCTCTCTCTCTCCCTCACTCTCTCTCTCTCTCTCTCTCTCTCTCTCTCTCTCTCTCTCTCTCTCTCTCTCTCTCTCTCTCTCTCTCTCTCTCTCTCTCTCTCTCTTTCTCTACCTACCTACCTACTCCCTTCTCTCTCTCCCTTTCATCTCAAGCCGCCACGTGTTCGCCGCGCGCCGCGTCGCCTACTAGCTGATAAGATGTCTTATCAGTATCCCTTCCCCTTTTATCTCTAACGCCTGTCCCGAGCCGCCGCGCTAGCTCGGGGCGTCTGCATCGTTCCCTTACCGCTGACAAGACACCTTATCAATGAGTAGGACATAAGTATTACGCCATCAATACCTATAAAAAACAATATTTTGGTGGGTTTCAGCTTAGCAAGGAAGACTATAAGATATTGCATATCTAGTAAGCGAGGTTTGAACTAGCATGCACCACCTGAACGACGAGGTCTCACTGCGGGAGCTGGCCCGTGCCTGTAGGTACGGGCACTGGGGAAGGCCGGCATTGGTCAGAGACACGTCACACCGTTATACAAGTAATTCACCGTTTTTTTTTTTTTTAATAGGCCCGTAACAATATTAGCTGTTTTCACGAGGGCCATCTGGTACACGTTTTGTGCATATTTGGTGCAGATTAGGTGCAGATTTGGTCAAATTAGGTTCCGTGTGTCTCTTAGTAGCTATCAGCTAGGGCTGCACTAACTGCTTATGCCCCTGCCTTGTCATATTATCAGAGAGTATCGTCGATTAAAGCACTGAAATAAATTCATAAAATAAAGATATTTGCTGTAAAAGAGATTAGGTGCAGATTTGGTCACATTAGGTGCACTCGCCGGATAGCCCGTCGTGAAAACGGCTAACGTCACACAAATGCGGCACGAGTGCCAATACGGATACGGTCGATTACACGCCTTTACACGCTTTACACGTCAATTACACGCTTTTTGTTCTTAAAATAAAAAGTCGCAGTGCATGCATCCAGCATTCAAGGGTAAAACATTTTTACCCCGACCGCCTCAGGCGATTACGTGCTGTCACCCACCTGGCCGCAGCTGCCTCTCCGTTCTTAAATGTGTCTTGCGGTGCAGTATCACGCCTGGTACGGACGGGTACTGTCATCTGGGGAGCGAGGTTAGTACTAGCATTCGCCACCTCAGCGACGAGGTGTCACTGCGGGCGGTGGCTCGTGCCTATACGGGCGCTGGGAAAGGCTGGCATGGGGCACGGACACGGCGGCTATTCCTGGCGGGGGGGGGGGGGGCTCAAGAGCCCCCTCTGAGGTTTTTTGGTTATTTCTCCCAAACGCGTTGAGCTAGGAAGCTCAAATTTTCTGACTTTTCCTAAAAGGCTTCTACGCAACATGTCTGAAAATTTTGAGTTGATCTGACCTCAGGTCAGGTCACCAGAGGCGGTTTGGTGACCCTACCTCAGAGAAGTTTGCAATCACGCCAGAGCTAGTTTTTGACCGATCAATTTCTTCTCTTCAGGCTTTAGTTAGGGTACCAGTATGTGCAATTTGTATATCTCAGAATTTTCATATCTGTGACCTGAGGTCAGGTCAGACTCGTGACCTTTACATTGCAAGCCTATGGGAAAATATTGAAACGCCTCCTGCTTCGTGTAAACGAGTCAAAACCACCCAATTCTTTCAGTATTATGGAAGATTATCTCATCGGTGATGATCCTGGTGCCGCTAATTGACAGGGGCACCGGCAAAGGTCATCTGAGGTCATGTGACGTCATAAATCGTTTTACTGTCAATAAATCACGACATGATGGTGCTAAAGACTTGCAAGTGGTACCAAACTGCTCGCCTGGTCAAGGTGCGTCGTTTGGTATGCAGCATGACCATACCCCACAACCTCATTGATGAATGACCTGACCTTGACCTCAGGTCAAATTTCAAATTGACCTGTGAAGGTCATCACATACTTATTTCGCATCGCCTCGGCGAGAGCAACAAAAAATGTATTGGTTTTATGTCTCTATGTTTCTTAGTTTAAAAGTTATATAGGTAACTAATTCCAAAACATTTTATAGTTGATGACCTCTGGTGACCTCAATGTTGACCTGACCTGAAAATGTTTTTTTGTAAAAGTTGTAGATCTTTAAACGACCTATCAAACGCCGTTCGCCGTTTGTCGCTGCGATGTGTAGTTTCTGAGATCTGAAGGGGGGGGGCCGAATCGCCCCCCCCCCCCCCGCCAGTTTCTTGTCCCGGCGGAGCCCGCCAGGAATAGGGTTAACGTAACATAAGTAGGTCACAGTAATTTAAATAGGCCGGTGGCAATATTATCATACGAATGCAGCATGAACATGGATACGGCCGATTAGACGGCCGGCAGCCGCCGCCAATATTCTTCAAGATAAGGTTGGGGCTGCTGTCGCGTGGCTGTCAGCTGTTGTGCCAGGCGGTCGTGCTGACATGCCAGTGGGCGGTAGCGGTATTCCAGGATTCCATTATTTACCTAAATGCTTTGCTTTTAAAGGGGTTTAAATAATAGACGATTCCCGGCTTGTCTCGTGAGGTTGTTATCATAATCAGGAGACTTTTTTTTACTAATCTTGTCGAGACCGTAG
The DNA here is from genome assembly GCF_019059575.1 of Amphibalanus amphitrite. Taxonomy (NCBI): domain Eukaryota; kingdom Metazoa; phylum Arthropoda; class Thecostraca; order Balanomorpha; family Balanidae; genus Amphibalanus; species Amphibalanus amphitrite. The sequence continues at coordinate 313,653 of NW_024881717.1, read as the reverse complement.
CATTTGAATGAAACAAATTCGGACGATCGTTCCCTAGTAGCACACAACATTGACGTCTAAGGTGTATTTAGTGGAATGCCCTTCATGTTCACATCTCGGTCGCCCTTATAATCCTCGCGAAAACATACCTTTACCGAAGAATAATCGGAAAACGGTACAGAAAGAGCGAGGAGCCTGTTTCCGAATATTCTCACGGAAACATTCCTTAACCGAAGAATAGTCGGAAAACGGTACAGAAAGGGCGAGGAACCTGTTTCCGAATATTCTCACGGAAACATACCTTTACCGAAGAGTAGTCGGAAAACGGTACAGAAAGGGCGAGGAACCTGTTTCCGAATATTCTTGGGTGAAAAATATCATTAGGTTTAGTTCTATTTTGGTGACACTCACTGACTTGCACAGCGGGGCAGAGTGTTTTTTTTTCTTATATGCGGCGCCAGTGAATGCGCGGCAGACGCGGCTCCCGCTGCCTCCATCCCCCTCGCTACCCACGCCGCGCGTGCCCTCGGGCACTTACCGAAGGGAAGGCAATCAGCTGTTAGTTTCCATTCCGGATGGCCGTTCACGGGCACCGCACACTGCTGCGTGCGGTGTGTGCGGTGAGTCCAGCAGGCGTGGGGGTAGGGGATGGGCAGGCGGTTCTGACGCCACGGCTGCGTGCGGTGGACGGCTTCCTGTGGCCGGTCCCGACCGGCCACAGCGGTCGCTGTGTGCGGTGACGGAAGGGACGCAGTGGGCGGAGCTTGGAGGCTGTGTGCGGTCTAGTGGTGTCAATCGGAACTTGAATCTTCGGAATTCCGATTTTGTCCAATGTCCAATTCGGAATTTGGTTGGACAATGACAGCAGGCTTTGGGCAACTTTGGACAATCGCTTGCTACACCTCAATTTTTTTATAAAGTAATCGTGTTTAACATTGATTGGCCATTAGAAAGCTCAGTTTTCCATATGATTAACACTTTTGAGCTGGTAACGATACATTAAAAGCGAATTAAATAACGGTGTTGAGTGTAAACTATTGCCTAGATGTCGGACATCTTTGGACAAATGGCTGGCTTGGACATTTTTGGACGGACAGTCGACGTAAGTATTGGACATTGGACGGACATTAAACATACGTTTTCCGAAATTGACACCACCGTGCGGTCCGACCGCACTAGTAGTGTTAGGTTAGGTTAGGTTAGGTTAGGTTGGTTAGGTTAGGTAAGGTTAGTATTGCGGATTCTAAAATGGAAGACCGATTTCCTTTAGTCACGCTTCCAATCGCGAGCGTTGTATTTTTGGAGCCTGAGTTTTGAGACGGAATGTGTGGAACTAAAAAAGAAAAGACTGAGTGAAAAACGATCCTAGATTGAACCTAGATTGTACATCCTAGATTGTACATTGAACATCCTAGATTGTTGATTGCGAAACCTAGACTGAGAGTGAAAGTTGTTCGGTCTTTGGAATGATCCTTGAATTTTGTCTCGTAAAATACAAAGATATCTACTTTCTCGTACCGACGATTTGATCACCGGCGTTAACTGTGCACACAAGTGTGGAATATAGTACATCTCGTAACATTATTGGCGACCCTGGCAGGACCCTCAGGACAATTCTGGACTAATGGAAAAGTATCTAGATTTGGCCTCCAAGTACGGACTTCAGGGCGAGGAGGCTTTGAAGTTCGCAGCTGAACGCCTAGACAAAGATAATGAACGAGAGGAAAGAAGACTGGAACGCGACAGAAAGACACAGGAGGAAAGGGAGAGACTTGAGAGAGAAAGAGAAAACCGAGAAAAGGAACGAGAGAGAGAAAGAGAAAACCAAGAAAAGGAACGAGAGAGAGAAAGAGAAAACCGGGAAAGGGAACGAGAACATGAGCTGGAAATCGAGCGGATCAGGTTGCAGGCAACACGGGAGAACATACACAATTCAGATATAGCAAACCGACGCACTGAAAACCGACCGAAGATACCACCTTTTGAAGACGGCAAGGATGATATGGGAAGTTATCTCAGTCGTTTCGAACGGTTAGCTGAAGCAAATCAGTGGGCGCGTGACGAGTGGGCGGCCAGTCTCAGCGCGCTCCTTACCGGTCGCGCTTTGGACACTTATTCCCGCCTGAGCAAGGAACACGCTGAAAGCTATGAAAGTTTGAAAGCGGCCCTCCTGAGCAGATATGGGCTGACTGGCGAGGGATATAGAAAGAAATTGCGCGAAGCAAAGCCTGATTTGAACGAGACCCCAGGACAGTTTATTCACCGTCTCAATGCGTATGTTTCACGGTGGGTGGATATGACTGGCACCGAGCGATCATACGAAGGATTGTGTGACCTGTTGGTACAGGAGCAGTTTATGGAGTGTTGTCCCCGCCAGCTGCAAGTTTACCTGAAAGAAAAGGGCACCACCGAGCTTGGCGAGTTGGCTGCGTACGCAGAAACGTTTACAGATGCACACGAATGCTCCTTCTATGGCCTTTGCAAGCGCGGCGCCGAAAGGAGCCAGCCCGCTCACCGTGGAGCATCGCCGCCGCACCGTAACAGCCCACACGGTTCAGTTACGGCGCTACGTGTCTCTACGCAAGAGACACCTCGCTGTCCCTTCTGCGACTTCCCACATCTGGGCGAGGAGTGCCGAAGAGCGCAGAGATGGACGGTGACAGAGCGGAGGAGCCGTCTGCTGCGCGCTGGAGCTTGTTACTGGTGTTTGGGCATCGGACACCGGGCTGCTGAGTGTTCAGCCGACAAGCCGCGTTGTGCCAATTGCAATGGCAGACACAGCGCACTCCTCTGCAGTCAAGCTGCCACCGTCAGCACCGCCACGGCAGCGGCCTCCTCTGAGCTGGGTGAAGAAGAAACGAATGCGACCGTAACGGCAGCCAGCGTAGCAAAAGATGATGTCATCCTCATGCAGACTGCTCAGGTTCAAGCATCCGGAGGGACAAAGACAATGAATGTACGCGTTATGCTAGACTCCGGCAGTAACCAGACTTTCATCAGAGCACAGGCAGCACGTGACCTCGGCTGTAGAATTCTTTACAGTGACCCACTGAAGGTGGAAACGTTCGGTGGCGGCAAAAGGACATGCAAGCTCACCAAAAGGGTACAGGTCACGCTGAGGGCTGGGATGAAGCCGGGGATCACTGTTCACGCCTATGAGGTGCCTGAAATCTGCACTGCACCACCCATTGCCACCAGAGCTGATCTGAAGCAGTACCCGCATCTCGCCGGGCTCCAGTTGGCGGAGCTTTCAGAGCAATCGTGTGGCCAGGAGGTTGACATTCTCATTGGACTGGACCACTTCCAAGATGTGATAAGTGGTGATATCAAGAAAGGCCCAGTGGGACCAGTTGCCATGAGCTCCTGCTTTGGATGGAGCTTGGCTGGACGACTGGAGACGAAGGGAGAAAGCTCAGTTCCAGTCAATTCGAACTTCATCGAAGCCCGGCAAACGGAACCGAGAAGCCAGCTTGAGGCCCTATGGAGCTTGGAGGGCATCGGAATTAGTGGCCACAGGAGCGGAGAAAGCTTGCAAAAAAGAAGAAGTTGAGGTCATGCGACATTTTCGCCGTACTGCGTGCAGTCGCCTGCCAGATGGGCATTATGAAACACGCGAGCCCTGGAAGGAAGAGGAGCAGACACAGCTACCAATTAAAGAACGCCACGCACCTGCGAGACTTCCAGCGCGCCAAGCAAATTGCCGAAGCGAGTGTTGTCGACCTGGTACTCATCGAGGGCGACCGGTCCAGGAACAGGCTGCTGTGGAAAACCGGGATCTTCACGGCGCTACACCCGGGCCGAGACGGGAGAGCACGGGCGGCGGCTCTGCGCACAGCAGATTTAGATTGTGACCTGCAGTGCCCCGTTCAGAGACTTAACCTGTGCAGAATCAAATAGTTGAGAGCGCTGCAGGTCACCCGGGGGAGGGTATTGCGGATTATAAAATGGAAGACCGATTTCCTTAAGTCACGCTTCAAATCGCGAGCGTTCTATTTTTGGAGCCTGAGTTTTGAGACGGAATGTGTGGAACTAAAAAAAAAAGAAAAGACTGAGTGAAAAACGAACCTAGATTGAACCTAGATTGTACATCCTAGATTGTACATTGAACATCCTAGATTGTTGATTGCGAAACCTAGACTGAGAGTGAAAGTTGTTCGGTCTTTGGAATGATCCTTGAATTTTGTCTCGAAAAGTACAAAGATATCTACTTTCTCGTACCGACGATTTGATCACCGGCGTTAACTGTGCACACAAGTGTGGAATATAGTACATCTCGTAACAGTTAGATTAGGTTAGGTTAGGTTAGGTTAGGTTTGGCTATTTATGGTAAGGTTAGGCTTACCTAAACTAACCTAACCTAACCTAACCTCACCTAACTAACCTAACCTAATCTAACCTAACCTAACCTAACCTAACCTAACATAACCTAACCCAACCCAACCCAACCCAACCGAACCGAACCGAACCGAACCGAACCGAACCTAACCTAACCTAACCTAACCCAACCGAACCGAACCGAACCGAACCGAACCGAACCTAACCTCACCTAACCTCACCTAACCTAACCCAACCCAACCCAACCCAACCCAACCCAACCCAACCCAACCCAACCCAGCCCAGCCCAGCCTAACCTAACCTAACCTAACCTAACCTAACCTAACCTAACCTAACCTAACCTAACCCAACCCAACCCAACCCAACCCAACCCAACCTAACCTAACCCAACCCAACCCAACCTAACCTAACCTAACCTATCCTATCCTATCCTATCCTAACCTAACCTAACCTAAATAGAACTAAACCTAATGATATTTTTCACCCAAGAATATTCGGAAACAGGTTCCTCATCCTTTCTGTACCGTTTTCCGACTACTCTTCGGTAAAGGTATGTTTCCGTGAGGATATTCGGAAACAGGTTCCACGCCCTTTCTGTACCGTTTTCCGACTATTCTTCGGTTAAGGAATGTTTCCGTGAGATTATTCGGAAACAGGCTCCTCGCTCTTTCTGTACCGTTTTCCAATTATTCTTCGGTAAAGGTATGTTTTCGCGAGGATTATAAGGGCGACCGAGATGTGGCCATGAAGGGCATTCCACTAAATACACCTTAGACGTCAATGTTGTGTGCTACTAGGGAACGATCGTCCGAATTTGTTTCATTCAAATGCTACGGTCTCGACAAGATTAGTAAAAAAAGTCTCCTGATTATGATAACAACCTCACGAGAGAAGCCGGGAATCATCTATTATTTAAACCCCTTTAAAAGCAAAGCATTTAGGTAAATAATGGAATCCTGGAATACCGCTACCGCCCACCGGCATGTCAGCACGACCGCCTGGCACAACAGCTGACAGCCACGCGACAGCAGCCCCAACTTTATTTTGAAGAATATTGGCGGCGGCTGCCGGCCGTCTAATCGACCGTATCCGTGTTCGTGCTGCATTCGTATGATAATATTGCCACCGGCCTATTTCAATTACTGTGACTTACTTATGTTACGTTAAGACGCGTCCGTGCCCCATGCCAGCCTTTCCCAGCGCCCGTATAGGCACTACCCCCTACCCTTGAATGCTGGATGCATGCACTGCGACTTTTTATTTTAAGAACAAAAAGCGTGTAATTGACGTGTAAAGCGTGTAAAGGCGTGTAATCGACCGTATCCGTATTGGCACTTGTGCTGCATTTGTGTGACGTTAGCCGTTTTCACGACGGGCTATCCGGCGAGTGCACCTAATGTGACCAAATCTGCACCTTATCTCTTTTACAGCAAATATCTTTATTTTATGAATTTATTTCGGTGCCTTAATCGACGATAATTTCTGATAATATGACAAAGCAGAGGCATAAGCAATTAGTGCAGCCCTAGATGATAGCTACTAAGATACACACGGAACCTAATTTGACCAAATCTGCACCTAATCTGCACCAAATATGCACCAAACGTGTATATTTATCTGTATATTTGTCTGTCTTGGCAGATAAAGCAATACCAGAACAGGCCTACGAACACACATATTTGATCAGGATCGGACGATTGGACACTTTTAAAAGGAGATCTTTCGTGCCTCCCGGACATTCACGGGAGAGCAGATGTGGGGTTTAAAAAATAGGTGTCGATATGCTCCCATCCAGAAACACACCCGGCATTTCATATATGTAGTTCAACTTTTGAAATATGATACAAAAAATGATTAAGAAACCAAGGCCTTGGCAGCGCTGTACAGATGGCTGACCGGTCTTCAGCGCCGTCCCCGACCAGTTAGCGTTCCCTTCAATGTCCGTCCTGCTGTAAAGGGGACGCTAACTGGCCAAAGTCCGTTGTGCTGTGTACAGTGGATCTTATTAGGATCTCCAGACGTAACTAGATGGCGTTGAGCCTTAGTCGAGTCCATGTCAAATTCAAGGAGAGGTCACTACCGAGCTGGGCCCGATTGGGAGGTGGGCGGGGAGGGGGGGACGGGTGGCGAGGTCACGGTGCGGGTGACCTGTCAAACAGCCCCGGCGCGGTGGGGCACTGCCGTAGGCAAATGGCGCACTCCAGCGTTGTTCCATATCGCGGTGGTGGGCCAGGCGGCCGGTTAGCTTGGCAGCTTGGAAGGAAAGGATAATGAGGCATGGTTTTGCTGTGTCCGGTTCACCCAAGGCTATGTAAACCAGGTAGAACGCTCCCGACGAAAAACTGGGGACAACAATGAATTTAGTAACCGCGACTCTCGGGACCAAACAAACTCAGGTTGCCATGGTAACGGGGCAAATTTGGCATGAGTACGCATCTAATAACTCATTTTTCAACGAATTGTTATAGAAAAAAAGCAAAAAGACTTGTCGGACCACTACTAGAATGAATTGCAGTTTTCATAACCGACCAGAGTTTTTATCAGACTGGCCTAAATAATATCAAAATCAAGTCCTAAACTTAGCGGCCCGTGCTGCTATAGGTTACCTCTAACGCTCTGGCCCCCAAAATCGTCACTGGCTTATCAGCCAATGAGCGTCGAGTATTGTCCTACGCTGATTGGTGGGATTACTGCAGTTGTTGTTTAGAATGCTTACGATGCTGACAGCGCTAGCGAAGGTGTCTCCACTTTTCGTAATGTTAAAAGCCCGGAGCGCACCCCCCTGGGTTCACCTATTGTTACTTATGATGCACCCAAAGTAATGCAAATGTGGCGTTGATAATACAGCTGGCAATGGAATGCTAGCGACTGCTCCGCCAGCGCCTAGCTATAAGGATTAAGATTATTTATGTCTCCTGAAATTTTCATTGAATATAATTCAAGCACTATCGTATTCGTTCGCCAGTTTTTTGGCCAGCTGGCGTTTCTTGCGTAGAGCGTCCTTGGGCAAATATTTAGGTATAACGCAGGTGATTTTTTTTTTGCTGGTAAGACGCCTTTAGGGTCAAATCAAGCAGTGGCGGCGGAACACCTTTAATGAAGTGGGGGCACTGCCGACTTTTGGTCCCATTCTTTCCATGCAACGCCCATAGGGCTAATGTTAAAATGCCAAAATCAAACGGGGGCACGGTGCCCCGATGCCCCCCCCCCGTTCCGCCGCCACATGAAATCAAGTCGCTAAGAGACGATGAGGAAAAGTGGACGAACGCTACAAAACGAACGCTAAAAACTGTGCATGAAGTCTCGAGTTAAAAAAGCTAAAAGTTATTATGCGTGTAAGCTAAAAAAAAAACAATAAGATCAGTTAATAAAAATATTTGACCCGAAATAAACTTCTGTTTTGTCTGACCATGATTGCATGTATGACCTCGGTCCAGCCTGGTTCAACTCGGGCCCAACCTGGTTCGGCTCCCCTTTTTTAATCTAAATTTGGCCGGAACCTTTTGGATGGAAGGAATGACAAGGACAGAGTCACCGCTAAGCTGAGCTTGTTAAGTGTTGACCCTGCCATCTACCCTCCGATCAAGCAATTCCTGGTCTATTGCAGACTATGGTTTTGAGGTTTAGTCTATGGCAAAATGGTCTATGGTTTAGAGTCCAAATTTTAACGTGCGCACATAGCCGCGCACGGCCGGTCCCCTCAGGCCCTCGACTTTGCCTTGCAGCGGCCTGCCACCAACCACAACCATACCCGTCAGGAGGCTCAAAAAACGTCAAGCACACGTCGTGTTTCGAACCCGGACTTTTGCAACCGGGACGTGCGCCTTCACCACATGGCACATGGAGTCCAACGCTCTACCGACCGAGCTACCGGGACGGACATTTACCTTGGGGTTTCGCCTCGTGACATTGACAGACGTCAGACACTTTGGCCGAACTTTAGCCGAAACACTGAGCAAGCTGCGCAGGGCGATAGGTGCTCGTAGCGTTTAGGTTGGGTAACCTGTGAGCTGAACGCGATGTCGTGAGTTCGAGCCCCACTCCCGGGTCTGGTTTTATCTAGACACAACCAAAATCTTTCCTTCTACTGCAACACACCTAAGCACGATGACATCTTTCCCCAATATCTTTCCCCAATATCCTCCCCAAAAGTCAAAATTATCACTTATAAACGTTTAGCTAAGTTTCATTTTTTTTTAGAAAATATTTTTTGTCATTTGTCTGGAGCCATTTCAACTCTTTTTTCTATTCTGATTCTTTTCGACCCGATAAAACCCACCTAAACTGAACGTGCCAAATGAAAAATATCTAACTCAAATAACAGTTTAGAAAAGCCTCATCATGCATCATGAAAGCATCATGCAACTATCGACTGAAAAGTTGCATGCTATGAATACGTCCTAGATTTCAATTATCATTGTTCAACATTTTGGCTGGAACCGACGCTGCCTCTGGCTTGCCCGTTTGTTTGAGATAATGACTCCCTTCAGTCGCGTTCTTGCCGGTTCCACATGAACAGGATACCACCATACCGGAGTGAACGCACCCGCAGCTATCATCCCCTCCCCTCAGCCTCGGCGCAGTGGCGGGCGGCCCTGGGCGGACCACTCCCGGCGCTACGCACGCCCCATGCGCCGTGATACCGCCTCACTCCCCCTCCCTCCTTCCCCCACAATGACCGGTGACCTCACTTCCCTCGGGATTTGGACTCGCCCTACCCCGACCGTAGCGCCACGTGGTGGCTCTGGAGATCTTAAATAGACCCACTGTACATACAACTGCTGTCCCTGCTGTGACGTCACACCCACCCCTCCGGCGGCGCCTGGAGGCAGGTCGGCGGCGGTCCCGCTTCACTGACAATAACATGTTTACATGGATGAAGGAGAACCTCTGAGGGCTGTTCACGGGCCCTGTGTGCGGTCGGACCGCACACAGCCTCCAATCCAAGCTCCGCCCACTGCGTCCCTACGTCAGCCTTCCGTCACCGCACACAGCGACCGCTGTAGCCGGTCGGGACCGGCCACAGGAAGCCGTCCACCGCACGCAGCCGTGACGTCAGAATCGCCTACCCATCCCCTACCCCCACGCCTGCTGGACTCACCGCACACACCGCACGCAGCAGTGTGCGGTGCCCGTGAACGGCCATCCGGAATGGAAACTAACAGCTGATTGCCTTCCCTTCGGTAAGTGCCCGAGGGCACGCGCGGCGTGGGTAGCGAGGGGGATGGAGGCAGCGGGAGCCGCGTCTGCCGCGCATTCACTGGCGCCGCATCAGAAAAAAAAAACACTCTGCCCCGCTGTGCAAGTTAGTGAGTGTCACCAAAATAGAACTAAACCTAATGATATTTTTCACCCAAGAATATTCGGAAACAGGTTCCTCGCCCTTTCTGTACCGTTTTCCGACTACTCTTCGGTAAAGGTATGTTTCCGTGAGAATATTCGGAAACAGGTTCCTCGCCTTTCTGTACCGTTTTCCGACTATTCTTCGGTTAAGGAATGTTTCCGTGAGAATATTCGGAAACAGGCTCCTCGCTCTTTCTGTACCGTTTTCCGATTATTCTTCGGTAAAGGTATGTTTTCGCGAGGATTATAAGGGCGAACGAGATGTGATTATGAAGGGCATTCCACTAAATACACCTTAGACGTCAATGTTGTGTGCTACTAGGGAACGATCGTCCGAATTTGTTTCATTCAAATGCTACGGTCTCGACAAGATTAGTAAAAAAAGTCTCCTGATTATGATAACAACCTCACGAGACAAGCCGGGAATCGTCTATTATTTAAACCCCTTTAAAAGCAAAGCATTTAGGTACCTAAATAATGGAATCCTGGAATACCGCTACCGCCCACCGGCATGTCAGCACGACACGACCGCCTGGCACAACAGCTGACAGCCACGCGACAGCAGCCCCAACCTTATCTTGAAGAATATTGGCGGCGGTTGCCGGCCGTCTAATCGGCCGTATCCGTGTTCGTGCTGCATTCGTGTGATAATATTGCCACCGGCCTATTTCAATTACTGTGACTTACTTATGTTACGTTAACCCGCGCCCCGTAGGGGGGGGGGCCGAAACGGCCCCCCCTGTCCTTTTCGGTCAATATCTCCTAAACAGCTGGAGATATCGCCACCAAACTTTCAGGACCCCTCCGGGCATCAATTTTACACATTGTGACAAAAAAAATTTCCAGAGGCTATGATAGGTTGGCCACAAATGACGTCAGAGTGACGTCATGTTCTGTCATTTTCGACCGAAAAAAGACCTTCGCGAGAAGACCTGTCAGGACTACAGCTTTGAAGATACAGAAAAATGATCAGGACATAAAAGGTGTAGAATTGATAGGGCTACAAAACTGCTATCTCGAATTTTTGAAATTTTTGAGTTTTGACCCCCAAAAATCAAAAAAGCATTTTTTTTATATATTCGCCAAAAAATCCAAAAAGTTTTTTGAGTTTCGAAAAAAACCGGAATATATGTGATAGTGCCTACCGTCTTCTATCTACATACCAAATTTCAGATCGATACCTCGTTTTTTGGCCAAGTTATAGCGAAAAAACTGTTCAAAAATGATGACGTCAAATTTTCAAACTCAATTTTTGGCAATTCTAGAACCCGTAGAGCAAAACAAAGACCACCATTAGACTCCCCGTGACGAGCTGCATCGAATTGATACCCATTTTATGCAAAAATATCAACTTTGAAATTTGACCTAATTTGACCTGACCTTGACCTGACCTTCACAAAAACGTGACCTAGGCTGGCCCCAAAGGCTGCCTAACCCACATAATCGCATTTGTCATGTAAAATGGACCATAAAACATGTATCACACGACACATTCATATTGTGACCCCCGGTGACCTGACCTCGCTGTGACCTGACCTGGTATCAGTGACCTCAGATAGCAAAGTATGTGTTTGACGAACAATGTACCATCGATGGTTTTCAATAAATTACCAATTTACTCGCTTTCACAGCACATTTCTTGAATTGCCTGTGAACGGTGAAAATCTGACCTTTGACCTGACCTGTGACGTCATCGGTTTGACCTAGGTCAATGAAATTTGGTCACAAGGTAGTTCCCGGGTGGGGCTATCGAACGCCGTTTGAATTTTGAAAATCGGCCGGTAACTTTCCGAGATCTTAGGGGGGGGGGGCCGAAACGGCCCCCCCCCCTAGGGGTGGTAGGGTCCGCCGGTAGCCCTACGGGGCGCGGGTTACGACGTGTCCGTGCCCCATGCCAGCCTTTCCCAGCGCCCGTATAGGCACGAGCCACCGCCCGCAGTGACACCTCGTCGCTGAGGTGGCGAATGCTAGTACTAACCTCGCTCCCCAGATGACAGTACCCGTCCGTACCAGGCGTGATACTGCACCGCAAGACACATTTAAGAACGGAGAGGCAGCTGCGGCCAGGTGGGTGACAGCACGTAATCGCCTGAGGCGGTCGGGGTAAAAAATATTTTACCCTTGAATGCTGGATGCATGCACTGCGACTTTTTATTTTAAGAACGAAAAGCGTGTAATTGACGTGTAAAGCGTGTAAAGGCGTGTAATCGACCGTATCCGTATTGGCACTCGTGCCGCATTTGTGTGACGTTAGCCGTTTTCACGACGGGCTATCCGGCGAGTGCACCTAATGTGACCAAATCTGCACCTAATCTCTTTGACAGCAAATATCTTTATTTTATGAATTTATTCAGTGCTTTAATCGACGATACTCTCTGATAATATGACAAAGCAGGGGCATAAGCAATTAGTGCAGCCCTAGCAAATAGCTACTAAGAGACACACGAAACCTAATTTGACCAAATCTGCACCTAATCTGCACCAAATATGCACCAAACGTGTATATTTATCTGTATATTTGTCTGTCTTGGCAGATAAAGCAATACCAGAACAGGCCTACGAACACACATATTTGATCAGGATCGGACGATTGGACACTTTTAAAAGGAGATCTTTCGTGCCTCCCGGACATTCACGGGAGAGCAGATGTGGGGTTTAAAAAATAGGTGTCGATATGCTCCCATCCAGAAGCACACCCGGCATTTCATATATGTAGTTCAACTTTTGAAATATGATACAAAAAATTATCAAGAAACCAAGGCCTTGGCAGCGCTGTACAAATGGCTGACCGGTCTTCAGCGCCGTCCCCGACCAGTTAGCGTTCCCTTCAATGTCCGTCCTGCTGTAAGGGGGACGCTAACTGGCCAAAGTCCGTTGTGCTGTGTACATACAACTGCTGTCCCTGCTGTGACGTCACACCCACCCCTCCGGCGGCGCCTGGAGGCAGGTCGGCGGCGGTCCCGCTTCACTGACGATAGCATGTTTACATGGATGAAGGAGAACTTCTGAGGGCTGTTCACGGGCCCTGTGTGCGGTCGGACCGCACACAGCCTCCAAGCTCCGCCCACTGCGTCCCTAAGTCAGCCTTCCGTCACCGCACACAGCGACCGCCGGGACCGGCCACAGGAAGCCGTCCACCGCATGCAGCCGTGACGTCAGAACCGCCTACCCATCCCCTACTCCCACGCCTGCTGGACTCACCGCACACACCGCACGCAGCAGTGTGCAGTGCCCGTGAACGGCCATCCGGAATGGAAACTAACAGCTGATTGCCTTCCCTTCGGTAAGTGCCCGAGGGCACGCGTGGCGTGGGTAGCGAGGGGGATGGAGGCAGCGGGAGCCGCGTCTTGGTCTGCCGCGCATTCACTGGCGCCGCATAAGAAAAAAAAAAACACTGCCCCGCTGTGCAAGTCAGTGAGTGTCACCAAAATAGAACTAAACCTAATGATATTTTTCACCCAAGAATATTCGGAAACAGGTTCCTCGCCCTTTCTGTACCGTTTTCCGACTACTCTTCGGTAAAGGTATGTTTCCGTGAGAGTGTTCGGAAACAGGTTCCTCGCCCTTTCTGTACCGTTTTCCGACTATTCTTCGGCTAAGGAATGTTTCCGTGAGAATATTCGGAAACAGGCTCCTCGCTCTTTCTGTACCGTTTTCCGATTATTCTTCGGTAAAGGTATGTTTTCGCGAGGATTATAAGGGCGACCGAGATGTGACCATGAAGGGCACTCCACTAAATACACCTTAGACGTCAATGTTGTGTGCTACTAGGGAACGATCGTCCGAATTTGTTTCATTCAAATGCTACAGTCTCGACAAGATTAGTAAAAAAAAGTCTCCTGATTATGATAACAACTTCACGAGACAAGCCGGGAATCGTCTATTATTTAAACCCCTTTAAAAGCAAAGCATTTAGGTAAATAATGGAATCCTGGAATACCGCTACCGCCCACCGGCATGTCAGCACGACCGCCTGGCACAACAGCTGACAGCCACGCGACAGCAGCCCCAACCTTATCTTGAAGAATATTGGCGGCGGCTGCCGGCCGTCTAATCGGCCGTATCCGTGTTCGTGCTGCATTCGTGTGATAATATTGCCACCGGCCTATTTCAATTACTGTGACTTACTTATGTTACGCTAAGACGTGTCCGAAATCTCAATCAAAATCTCAATCAAAATCAAAGCAAAGAACAACCAACAGCAAATCTTGATCCGGCCAGCGGAGGACTATGTGGTGAATTAACAATAAAAATAGCCGGTTCGTTGTCAAGAAAGAGTTAAATTGATTTTACTTTATATTCTCTTCGGCGGCGGCGGCGACTCCCAACACTCTCAACACGTGGCGGCGCCACGAACACGACGGCAGATAGGGCGGAACTCAACCACGAGGACGAAACGTGGGCGAAATCAACTCGGTTTATACAGCGCAATGTGAAGGATCCAGGACGGGCCACCAGACAGAGGATACTTTAAAAGTCGGAAAGGAAACTAGTATAGGCACGGGGAGGATAAAGGAAAAGGGGTCGAACACACGACACTAACCTAACCTAACCTAACCTAACCTAACCTAACCTAACCTAACCCAACCAAACCTAACCTAACCTAACCTAACCTAACCTAACCTACCCAACCCAACCCAACCCAACCCAACCCAACCCAACCCAACCCAACCCAACCCAACCCAGCCTAGCCTAGCCTAGCCTAGCCTAGCCTAGCCTAACATACCCATTTGTGCTCATTGTTCCAGATTTTGTCCTGATAGTTCCAGGGGGATGGAAAAATCAGGACATGACTTTGAACCTTCCTGAAAAGGGTTTAAAAGGTCGTTTCAAGGGTTTTTCTTTTTTCTAAGGGTAGCCCCATCAATTCTCTTTCGAAATGGGTTTTCCTTAACCTTGTATCTCTTTCCGTTCAAAAGATATAGCCTTTTAAGTTTTTCGCGTTTTGGGCATTTTTGTCCAAATTTTGATTTATCCTAAATTCGTTAAAATTTTTCCTAAGGGGTTGGTTTTTTGGGTTTCCCAGTATCTGTTTATCCTCCTTAAAACACTACTGTCGGATTTTTCCTACCTCGGCTTTTAATTTTTTGCTTAAATCCACGAAGACTGCCTTTACATATCCTCATAGGTACCGATGAGCAACTTTTTCAAATAACTTTTTTTCAAAAAAATGACGTCATCACCTCCAAAAACGCAAAAAACCTTAATATCAGCACTTTTTTGAGGTTGCTTTGTTATTCTTAAAACTGAGAGTAAAATGTCATCTAAATAAAAGATAGAACTTGTTAAGATGTATTAAAAAAAAAAGATTTTTGAAAATCGGTTCACTGGTTCTTGAGATATGGTCTTCCAAATGTCCACTTTGACACGTCAACCCTTGATCTTTCAGCGGTTCCTGGGGCTATGTTTATGGATCAAAAAACGGTTTTTTTCGTGCATGCACCTTGGTTTGATGCCCTCTATCGATTTTGCGGGTCAAAATAAAAAAAAATGGTTTTTGCCCAAAATTTTTGATTTTTTCAAAAAAAAATTGGAAATTTTCGGCATGAGTCGATTTGCTGTATCATTGTCCATAAACCCTACAAGTTTCAAAAAGATCGGTTGGTAAACAAGCGAGCTATGATTTTTTAATGAATTTTTGCTATTTTTTGGTCAAAATTCAAAATGGCGCTAGACCAAAAATCAACTCACCATTAGATGCAGAATTTGATGGCGGATCCAAATCTGGTCTTAGTTTTTCGCTCATTTAACTCAAAACCGAGTAAAATCCAAAAAACTGGAAAATTACTCACTTATCACTATTTTTTGATTGAGCTATTGTGCAATCCTACAAAGTGGATCAAAAACTCTCTTGCATGGAATCAATAGAGCACAATAACATCTTTCAAATGATAGGTATTTAATTCGCGTATCTGCTCAGGTTTCATAGATATTTAGGTGTAAATATTGAAAAAATACATGCTTGTAACTTTCGAAATTTTGAGTTTTTGAGTTTTTCATGCCCATAATCAGAAAGATCTCGTCGAGCTGAATCTAAGGATAATTGAAAATTTGCTCTAGCCTATTTCGTTAAGTTTCTAGAGGCCTTTGAAATTTCAACCCTTTACGTACTTTTTCCCAAAACTGCCTTTGGTTTTTTGCTCATATCTTTGAAAATTTTCATCCAAACGGTTTTTTTTGTATTGAGCTTGTAGAGAATTGAGCGGCCTACCGATTCCAGGGTAGTATATCTCCTATGCGGCTTTTTTCATTGCAGACTGATTTTCTGAAAAAAATTAAAATAATAGTGTATTTTTTGGGATTTTCTTTTTCAAAAAAGGTGATAACAGATTTTGCTGTATATGAATCGACGCGCCTCGTCAAGAGCTATCGAATGATACCCAGATTTTTGACATTCGTTAAAAAATAGCCGAGATATATTATTAAAACAAACTTGAACTTAAATTTTCAACCTTCAAGGCCGTTTCTAAGGTCTTTCTGGTCATTTTGGTATATAGATAAGTTATGTTTTTTCGATTCAGTACGTCGCATTTTATCATAATCCACTCTTAAAAATGGCAAAGACACAAATTTTGAAAAATTCAAAATTTTCAAAATTTTCAAAATTTGCAAAAATGTTCTTGAGATGGTCATATCAAAGTTTGTAATATACATGTTTAAGCGAATATGGATACTTAACGAGATATTTAGCATTGAATAGTACTACTGAAACACTTAGGCTGGGGGGATCCGTGCTATCGTAAGTTATATCGGACGTGGCTGCGAAACTTCTCTCGGTACGAAACTTCTCTTGATCGGAAGAAAATCGGAGGGATGAAAAAGAAAGAGCGGCAAATCGGAGCTACGTTGTACGTTAGTTGTTTCGCAGCGTTTAAATGCCAGTTTTACTACGATTTAAATGCCAAGCAGATCAGCTGACCTCGTAGTACCATGTCGATAAGGTCGAATTCCCCATACGTCTATAGTGTAAAAGTGACCCCTATTGCAAATGGGCTGTCAGGGACATCTCCTCCTCTGTAAATTTGGAGGGATCATGTGTCGGCATTCCCACGTTCGTTTCGGAGTCCATCTGTTCCATTTGGAGCCCGTCAGTTGGCGTCAAGAGTTGGCGCAGCGAGCGCCCCGAAGACTGCGTCTGCGCACGAGGCTTCGCGATGGAGGAGTATTTTGACGAAATCGCCCTCGCTGCAGAAGAAATAGAGGGACTTGTTGAGAAAGAGGAGGCCGCAGTGTGCCGACGACTTTAAACTGTACGCCAACCAGGGTTGTGCTTGACTCATGAGTCGAGTCAGAAATTTGACTCAACTCTGACTCAAATGAGTCAGGTTTGAGTCGAGTCGGATAAAATGTTGAGCTGTTGAGTTGAGTCAGAGTTGAGTCGGACAAAAATATTAAGGTGCTGAGTTGAGTCAGAGTTCAGTCAGTAAAATAACTTTTGGCATTGAGTTGAGTCAAAAACATTTAGGAACATGAGTCAGCTGACTCATCTTTCTAGAAACAACATATATAAGCTTTTCATCCCCTCTAAACAACTTAGGCCTGGCCCTGCTACCGGATTTTTTTTTACCCCCCGCCCCCCCCCCTCCGCTCAACAACTTTTCTATCTGAGTCAATTTTGAGTCAACACACTTGACTCAACAAAAAATTTGAGTCAAGTTTGAGTCAACTCATATTTTCGTTGAGCCGCTTGAGTCATGAGTCGAGTCAAGGGAAAAAATCAGCTCCTTGTTTGAGTCAGAGTTGAGTCAGGGCTTTCTGAAGTTGAATGATGAGTCGAGTCGGCAAATTTTTTTTTAGTCGAGCACAACCCTGACGCCAACGCCAAGACCAAGGCAATCAGGGGGCGCTCAGATGATCGGGAGGTCTCAATTGATCAGGGACCCACCAGGTGACCAGGGAACCCTCTGATAACCAGGGGTCCTTCCAGTAACCAGGGACTCCTTCAATAACCAGGGGCCCCTCAGTAAACGTGGGCCACTCAGGTTACTGCAAGAGACAGGAGTCCCTTATAACCAGGGACCGGCAAGGTCTCTCAGGTCCGTTTTTGACAAAGCTGTTATTGATGTCATATGCGAGCCCTTTGCCACCAGCAGAGGGCCCTTTCAAGCCTTTTTAGGGCCGTTTAACGTCTCTTGAGTTTCCTTTGAGGCTAAGGGCCTCTTCAGCAGCCGAGGGGTCTTTGAGGCCTTTTTGAGGGCCTCTTAACGTCAGCTGAGGACCGTTGGACGCCATCTGAGGACCGTTTGGGGCCTTCTGATGGCCAGTAGATGCCAACTGAGGGCTCTCTGACACCAGCTGAGGGCACGCTGACACCAACTGGGGGCCTCCTGACACCAGCTAAGGGCGCTTTTATATTTGACACGAGCTCAGGGCCCTTTGACGCCCTTTGAGACCTTCTGAGGTCCGTTTGACGCCAGCAGAGGACCCTTTGGGGTCATATGAGGGCCCTTTGCTGCCTTCTAAGCGGCCTTTGAGGCTTTTTGAGGGCCGCTTGACGCCACCTGAGGACCGTTGCGGTTGGGCTCCAGTTACGGACCGTTTGAGGCCTTCTGATGTCCATTTTGCGCCAACTGAGGGCCAGGGGGCCCTCTGACACTAGCTGGGGGCCCTCTGACACCAGATAAGGGCCCTTTAAGGCCTTCTGAAGTCCGGTTAACGCTAGCGGAGGGCCTTTTGAGGCCAAATGAGGGCCCTTTGAGACCTTATAAGGGCTCCTTGAGGCTTTTGAGGGCCGCGTGACGGCATCTGAGGACCGTTGTACTCCAGCTGACGACCGTTTGAGGCCTTCAGATGGACTTTTGGCGCCAGCTGAGGAGGGCTCACTGACACCAGCTGGGGGCCCTCTGACACAAGCTAAGGACTCTTTAAGGCCTTCGGAGGGTCGTTTGACGCGAGCTCAGGGCCCTCTGACGCAGGTTTAGGGCCCTTTGACGCCCTTTAAGGTCTTCTGAGGTAGGTTTAACGTTGGCTGAGAGCCCTTTGAACCCATCTGAGGGCCCTTTGAGGCCATCTTGTGGCCCTTCATTTGGCCATCTGAGGGCTCTTTGACACCAGATGAGGGCCATTTGACGCTAACCGAGGGCCCTTCGAGACCATCTCAGGACCCGGTGAACCCATCTGTGGGCCCTTTGAGGTCTTTTGAGGGCCATTGAAACTTCACCACAATACCCCTGGCTGCGCTACTGGGCATTTATGGACTCGTATGGGCCTGCTGGGGAACGAGATGGGCCCTCCCGGTCTTTTTAATCATTATTTCAGTTCATTTTACATGGTCTTCGGCGGTCTAAAGATTAGGGGCCCCAACTCGAATGGGGGGGAGGCCCGTGTGCCCTCTCATGTGTGTGCCGTGTGGCCTTGCCGACACTACACCGCTTCCCCTCCCTCCGCCATAAACGCACCGCTGCACTGCTAGGCGCCGACAAACATGGACCGGCGCCGCAACCGGCTCCCCCGCGGCCTGCCTCGCGTTGACATAGCCCTTCCCGAACACCAGTGTAACCCCCACGCGGCATAGGTATCGCCGCGCCCACCTGTCCGCGGCGCGGCCTCTGATGGCGTATCGGATCATTGATGGTGCGATACATGTTTTGGTCAGATTTTCGCAATTAACGCGAAAAATTGCTCAAAACATTTTTTAAATTTCAAAATTGAAAAAAATAATTACAAAAATGACGTGAAAGTGACCGTTTTCAACGTGTAAATTTAAAACGCTCTAGCGCAGCCATTTTTGAAGAAATTGACTTCAAATTTTGCACACGTGTTCATCAACCATATTTGTTTAACATATATTTCGGTTTTGTGAAAATTTTGAAAATTTCTTATATTTTTCTCTTGAGAAAGAGGTAAAGCTTCGCTACGATCGGCCTTCCGATCGACCGAGAAGATTCGTAAAGTTAGTTCGTATCTTCACCACTTGCGATACAACTTGCGTATCTACTTAGCCTACGATGTGATGGATCCCTCCAATATCTGTTCCGATTCAACTTACGTTTGATCGCAACTGCGAGGTGCCTTGCGATCACATGGATCCCCCCAGCCTTAGAAACTTTACGTGGTGCTGTAAATTTTCAGCTCAGCTCAGCTGTCTGAGGTCAGGGCTGCGACACAGCTCAGCTATCTCGGGTCAGGACCGTGACCCCCTATGAAAAGACCCAGAGAGGGATCTAACATCGGTGACTCCCTGCCTAACCCTAACAATCCCTACTTTTTTCTCCGCGCTATAAAAAAAAACACATGCGAGTTATAAAAAACACATCCCTATCAACCAGACCCAAGCAGTGTACCAAATTTGAGCGCAATCGGCGTGGCAGTTCATGGTTCAAGATAAATAAGCAACCCAAAATCGCTACTGCAGCAGAATAACGAACACTCTTGGCCCTTCATGTCGCACGTGTCACGACGCTCACCACGATACATCAGTTGTAGTCAATAACTCACCAAGATACATCAGTTGTAGTCAATAACGAGATGGAAGGGATAGGATTACGCGCAACAAAGAGTAACGCAGGTCAATCAGCCCAGCGGTTGCTGACTTACAAGCCTATTAAAAACGTTACAGGAATACGCTTCCCCCGCAGGGGGCTGACCGTGGTCAGAGCTGCTGCTTAGCCGGGGTCATCTGGCTCCGGCTGTGCGGCGGCTGTGACTTCGGCCAGTAAGGGGAGTAGCGCCCCCTCGGCCCCAGCTTGACGCGCGTTTTGACCTGGACTTGCCTTGCTTACTGGATGGATTGTCTGCAGGATTGGCCCCGCAGGGGGATGGCAGTGGCCGGGGTCGCTGTCGGACTGGGTTCCTTGGGCCTTTGCCCCGCGGCGGCCTTGGCCTCGGCCAGCAAGGGGAGTAGCGCCCCCTCGGCCCCAGCTTGACCCATGCTTGCTTGCGACTTGCTTTGATCGCTGGTTGGACAGATGGTACGGCCCGACTTTTCTTGGTTTTCGTGGTTTTGTTTCTCTTGAGCGGTCTCTGTTTGCTTTTGCTTTGCTTTTCACCGGATGTCCGCGTTTCTTTCGATCACAGCTTTCTGATTCTGTTCCTACCTTTTTCGTTGTTTTTGCACCCGCAGGTACACAGCCGAGTTGGGCTAGTGTAAGGGGAGTGGCGTCCCCTCGGGTACCAGCCGGTTTTACTAGGCTAGGCGAGCCGACCCGTACCCCAGGACAACGGGATCCTGGAGGTTGAGCCCCCCACCGTGCGGAGCCAGTCGCGGTGGCTGGGCAACACGCCTCTTTGGCCCTGAGTTCTGTAAGGGCGGGACACTCAGTGGGGCGCCGCACTTGAGGAGCCATTCCCAGTCGTGACGCCGCCGGGGGTGGTGTCTGAGAGGTGTCGCCGGCGGGGTTCGGGCACTTGTGCTCGTCCTCCGTCGGTGGGACTGATCTGTCGCTGCCCCTGGCGGTGACTCGGCTAGGCGTCAAGGGAGGAGGCGGTATCCGACCGTGGGGGGTGGTGAGTCTCTCTCTCCCCCGCGGAAGGTGCCGCCAAGTCCCGTACAGTCAGCTCGGCCGTCCCAGGCCTTGTAGCGGCGCCGTTGCGGAGCGTCGGCGGCCGAGCTGGCGGAGACCAAGCACACTCGCATGGATAAATCGACCAACCCCCCTTCCCCCACTCTTACCAATCCTTCGGCCTCGGCCGATCCTCGCCCGTTGGCCTCGGCCGACAGGCGAACGGTGCTTGAAAAAGGTCCACGATCTCCTAAGATCCTCATCTTCCGGAGCGCAGACAGGGAGCTGAGCTCTCTGTCGCCCTTCCAGCGGAAGGATGGCTGCGACCGGTTTGGTTCGATAGTTCGTTGTGACCGGATGCGTGATGGCGCGCTGGAGGTCGAGTTCAGGAAAAGCGAGGAGGCGGCGAAAGCGTTGGACGCTACTCGCTTCGTGTTCTCCGAGGGACGGGCATCCGGCCGGAGGCTCGTTTCCATCCCGCTTACAGTGGAGCCCCACCGTTCTAAGAACTCCTCACGAGGGGTCATTAACTGTTTCGATTTGAGGGGAGTGAGCGACGAGGACATTGCGGACGGGCTCGCCGATTTCGGCGTGACAGCGGCTCGCCGCATCATGACGAAGAGAGGCACGGTCTCGACCAACAACATCATTCTGACATTTGACTCTACCGACTTGCCGAGTGAGATTCGCGTGGGCTACGTGAAGGTTCGCGTGCGGCCTTTCGTCCCAGCGCCCATGCGCTGCTTCCGCTGCCAACGTTTCGGCCACACAAAGGACAACTGCCGAGGAAGACCCACGTGCTCCAAGTGTGCTTCGCAGGACCACACTGACGAAACCTGTGACTCGGAGACCCCCCGATGCGTCAACTGCGGAGAGGGGCAGACGCCGCACTCCGCGTATGATAGGTCTTGCCCTGCATACGTCAAGGAGAAAGAGATCATGACCATCAAGGCTACCAGAAATCTGTCTTTCAAAGAGGCCCGGGAGGTGTACAACCAGAGTCACCCGAAGACCTCGTATGCCCAGAAGGTGAGAGTCACAAACTCTACCGATGCCTCCCAGATGAGCGTAGCACAGCTCGTGCAGCTTCTCAAACGATTCGGCCTCACCGTCGTAGCCACTGGTGACTCAGCGGACACCACGGCGCCTCGTGCGCCGCCGAGCAACACAGAGCAGGCTGCTCAAGAGTCAGTGTGGGGTCCACCCAGTCCCGCTCCAGCCGCGAACGGTGATGGAGACGATTGGACCGTCGTCCAGCGCCGACAGGGTGGTCGGCGCCCCCCGGCGCAGGGTAAGGCGCCACCCACCCCGCCCCGCCCCCGACCGTCTACGGCGGTGCAGGAGGCTCTGCGGCGGGGGGAGGAGGAGAGAAGGGCACGTGAGGCGAGGAGGGCTCGCCTCGTCCAGAAGGCCCTCGAGGCTAAGGAAGCCTCGTCTGCCGACTCCGCCTCCGGGAGTGCCAATGCGGCTGCCGCCGCTGACACCCCGGAGACACCTGAGGCGGGGACTCGGCCCATCATGGGTCCCCCGCCGCCTCCTCCACCTCCGCAGCGGCGGCCACCACCGCCGCTGCCAGAGACGCCTGTGTCGAGGACACAGGCCGCCGCCTCGACATCCCCGTCGGGGCGGCAACAGCCCTCCGCGGCTCCAGGGCGCCTCGCCAAGCGGCAGACGCCCCCGAGCTGGTCACCTTCGGAGGGCGACGCCCCCCGGTCGAAAAGGCCCCAGCCGGGCCCGAGCCATGCCCGATCTGCCTCTGCTGAAGGGAGGCTTCACCGAGAGGGCTCAGGGCACCCCCGTATCCGCTACGGGGGGAGCGCCTCCTCGGAGTTAGAGGACCTAGTCTAGTCTTTCAGTCTAGTCATTTCCTCTTTTATCCTTTTATCTTTTTCGCGCTATTGCGCTTTTTTACCAGGTGCATTTCTCTCGGTGCTTTTTACCTTTTCTGTGGTCAGTCAGGTATCTGTGTGCGCCTTTGCCTCATGTTATACGCGCCCTTTTTGCGCCTTTTTAACCACGCCTTTTATTCTACAGTGGAACTGTAGAGGCCTCCGGGCCAACTACCAGGACCTACAGTCTCTTATCCGTTGGCGCACACCCCTTGTTTTAGGTCTCCAGGAGACCAAGCTAGCGCCAAACGTTACCTTTGCCATCAAGGGCTACTCTGTTTTTAGAAGAGACCTGGACACCCCTACCATTGCCCATGGAGGTGTGCTTCTGGCGGTTCACCACAGCGTACCTGCTCGCCAGGTGCCGCTGCAGACTCCCCTGCAGGCGGTGGCCGCCAGAGTTGATTTCAACCACCGGGAACTGACAGTGTGCTCTTTATACCTACCACCAGGTATAGCGCTCCCGGTGGTTGAGCTGCATCGACTTGTCGATGAGCTTCCACCTCCGGTCCTGGTAGTCGGCGATTTTAATGCCCATAGCCTGGCGTGGGGATGCGACACGACTGGCACTCGTGGTCGACTTTTAGAATCTTTTATCCGCGATGAGGCGCTGTGTATTTTAAATACAGGACAGCGCACCCATTTTACAACACCCTCCGGTCAAACATCGGCTCTGGACCTGAGCTTAGTCAGTCCGCGGCTAGCTCAGCTTTTTACCTGGTCCGTCCATGACGACCCACTCGGGAGCGACCACTTCCCAGTGTGGCTGGAGCACCAGGAGTCCCCAGTGTCAGGCAACCGTCCACCTAGGTGGAATGTTCGGAAGGCCGACTGGGGCGAATTCCAGGCCGCCGTAGAGGCCACGGTTTTATCCAGAGCCGACGCCTCTGTGATGTCTACAGATGATTTTACATGTTTACTCATTGACTCCGCAAACGGGTGCATACCCAAGACGTCGAGTCAGCCTCGTCGTCCTCCGGTCCCGTGGTGGACCAAGGAATGCGGAGATGCGATTCGTGCCAGGAAGCGCGCTTTTAGAAAGTTTGACCGGAGTAGTACTACTGAGAACCTAATCGCTTTTAAGAAAGCGCGGGCTTTTGCCCGTCGCGTTTTAAAAGAGGCAAAGGCTGTTTCATGG
Source organism: Amphibalanus amphitrite (assembly GCF_019059575.1). NCBI lineage: Eukaryota > Metazoa > Arthropoda > Thecostraca > Balanomorpha > Balanidae > Amphibalanus > Amphibalanus amphitrite. The sequence goes on along the minus strand of NW_024881717.1, from coordinate 289,528 downwards.
CGCACGTACGTGAGTTCCTTAAACCGTTTTACTCCTACGACCCAGATATGGGCACGCATGAAGCGCATTGAAGGCCGGTTCAGCTCTGTTCCGCTTCCGGTTTTAAGAGTGAACAACACGGACATATCCCACCCTTTATACGTCGCAGAGACGATAGGCCGTGCACTCTATCAGCGCTGCCGAGGAGAGCCGTCCTCACGACCTGCACCAGCCGCCGTGGACTTCAGCACAGCTGAAAATTTGATGTACAATGAGCCTTTCTCTATGGCTGAGCTCACGTTTGCCATCAGCTCGTTGCGCAGCGTCTCAGAAGGTCCGGATGCTGTCCACAACGACATGCTCCGTCATCTCCCAGCAGTTGCCCTCGAGGCGCTGCTAGCAACTTTCAATTCGCTTTGGGAGACTGGCACTTTCCCTGAGACCTGGCGGGAAGCCACTATCATTCCTATTTTGAAGGCTGGCAAGTCGGGACATGACCCTCTCCACTATCGGCCCATCTCTCTCACATCATCGCTTTCAAAGCTGATGGAGAAGATGGTCAATGTGCGTCTTAGCTGGTTTTTGGAACATCACGGTGTTTTTACAAACGCCCAGTGCGGTTTTAGAAAGCACCGCAGCCCTGTTGACCACATTTTAGCCCTCGACACCGAGATACGCACCTGTTTTACTGAAAAGAAGCACCTTGGAGCACTGTTCTTTGATATTGAGGCGGCCTATGATACAGTGTTACGACACAGAATACTTTCCAAAGTACACAAGTACGGCATACGCGGCCGGATGGGCCTCTTTATTAAGAACTTTTTATCGGGTCGTCGGTTCAAAGTCCGAGTTGGCAGTAGTCTTTTGAGCAGTTTTACTCAAGAGAACGGAGTTCCCCAGGGCGGGGTGCTTAGTGTGGCTCTCTTTGCAGTGGCGATTAATGACATCGCTGATGATCTGCCGGTCTCGATCGGTAGATCGCTCTTCGTGGATGATTTTGCCATTTGGTTTGCCGCTTCAAGCGCTCGGCATATGGCCAGACAGCTGCAGCTTGCAGTGACGCGGTTGGAGAGATGGAGTCGTGACAACGGTCTTCGTTTTTCAACAACGAAGACCGTCGCTATGCACTTTTGCCGCCGCCGCTGCGGCGACCTTCCCTTGGGAATCCAGCTCTATGGACAGGTGATTCCTACTCGTCCGGTGGCGAAGTTTCTTGGAATCTTTTTTGACAGTCGGTTAACGTATAAAGAACATTTTAGAACGCTTCGGGAACGATGTTTTAAATCCCTGAACGTTTTAAAATGTGTCGCCCGCACATCTTATGGTGCGGACCGCAGGACCCTTCTTCTTCTATATCGATCTATTGTACGATCGAAGCTAGATTACGCTTCTTTTGTCTACGATTCAGCGAGTGAATCTAGCAAGAGGGTCCTGGATACAGTCCATCATGCAGCACTCCGAGTAGCCACCGGAGCATTCCGCACCTCGCCCAGGAGCAGCATTCTTGCTGAGGCGCATGAACCGCCACTTTCACTCCGCCGTCAGATGTTGGGTATGCGGTACGCGCTGAAACTGCGCCAATTTCCTATGCACCCGACGTACCCATACGTTTTTTCACGGCATGCCACCCGATGTAACGGAAGGTTACGACCCTCGTTCGGAGTGCGCATGAAAGAATTGTTTTCAATAGCTGACATAGCAATGCGTAACGTTCCTCGTACCTGGGCTGCGCCCCCTCCACCGTGGAAAAGTGTCAGTCCACAGGTGGATCTTTCGCTTTCTGCAGTTCCAAAGGGCAAGTTGCTGACTGCAGAGGCACGAGTCCGAGCCTTGGAACACCTTGCCTCTTACGATGGTTTTATTCCTGTATTCACAGACGGCTCTAAAACACCTGAGGGAGCGGGCTGTTCTTTCGTCGCTGGCGACGATACCCGTTCATTTTCGTTGCCATCTTTCGCCTCGGTGTTTTCATCGGAACTTGTTGCCATCGAGAAGGCTTTGTGTTTTATTGAGGTATCGGACGGACCTTTTTACTTGATTTTATTGGACTCCCTAAGCAGCCTGTTGGCCCTGCGGAGTTTTAATCCAGCCGACCCGATCGTTCAAGACATTTTAGCTCGGCTTCAGTCAGTAGAACAATCGGGTAAATCTGTTCAGTTCTGCTGGATTCCCAGTCACGTTGGCGTTCATGGCAATGAGCTGGCAGACGCGGCTGCAAGGCGTGCTGCTGCAGCACCCTGCACTCGTCGGTTGCCATTGCCGGCGCGTGATTTTTACCCTGCTGTACGATCCTTTATTCTAACGGAGTGGCAAGCAGAGTGGCGCCTGCGTGGAGGCAGGAAGCTCCGAGAGGTGAAGCCGACTCTGGAGCATTGGAGGTCTTGCTCGCAAGACAACAGGTCAAACGAAGTGATTTTATGCAGGCTCCGCATCGGTCATACGTATGCGACGCATGGCCACCTTCTCCGCGGAGATGAGCAGCCCGTTTGCGGCGGGTGCGCCGTGCCTCTCACCGTCGCCCACGTGCTTTTATCTTGTCGACGCTTGGAACCGGACCGGACTCGCTACCTGGGCCGCATCGCTCCGGATATCACCGTCCGCCACTTGCTGGGTGACGAGTCACCCTGGGTTTTATCTGGCAACATCTTTTCCTTTATCCGTTCAATCAAATTCCAAGTAATCTACTCGATCTGATACCAAACCAACTAGTCCATACGTCTATTCTAATCTAGTCCTTACGCCTAGTCAGCTGTCTTTTACGATACGCTTGGAGTATTTTACCCTTCTTTGCTCTTTTTAACCAGCTTTTAGGCTTTTTTAAGCCTTTTATTACGTCGGTTTTCTTGTGACACACTTGCTTTACTTGTATATAGTTATGGGCGCAAAATGACCTTGTAGTCGGCGCGCCCTTAAGCCCCAATAAACAAACAAACAAAGGAATACGCTTCGCTAGCTCAATCGTAATAGAGTAGAGTCATTACATATATGCAATTGCTACTATTTCGTGGTTTTCATTATAGGCCAAGGCTTGGTAACTGATAACTCTGCTGCCCTGTAATGGGTCCGGCCCGCTGTGGCGAGTGAAGACACTCGCCCTGACTGACTGGACCGCCAGCCGAGACGCTGCTGACTCTGGTGGTGAATGGTGAGCGGAAGAGGAGAAAGTTTACGCCAAAGCTGAAGCAACTCTACATTGCTGTACAGTCTGTCTTAAAAGTACCACGCAAAGTGGCGGTGGATCCATCAAGCCTGACCGAGAAAGGGCCTTTTTTAATTTAAAAGTCACCGACCAATTGACCTAGGGAATGGATAAGGATGTCAGTTGCTTCAGTGACCCAAATTTAGCAGGCCCTTGCTCAGTCAGGCTCGATGGATCCACCGTCACTTTGCGCGGTACTTTTAAGACAGACTGTACAGCTAATACGCTTTTCACCTGGTGGCCAGTAGAGGAACTAACAGTTACTACAACTGACCGTCAGAAGCACCCAACACACACCGTGCCGCTCCCAGTAACGTACCAGGATGTAGAACCCAGTCGGGCAGCGCTCCGGCGTCCGGCGGCCGCAGCTGGTCCAGCAGTGACAGCAGCCGGCCGGCGCTGCCCTCCGGCGCCGTCAGACAGGCGTTCACGGCCACCACCCTGACGGACAGACGTTACACGGTCAGCAGAGAGCCGACACTCGGTCAGCGGACAGTGGCGTTGGGTCACCGGATAGCAGAGCATCGCCGCAGCACACAGACCAGACAGTACTGTGCCGACAACGCAACCCCGTTGGAGTAACATGACCCTAATAAATGCACCGAAAATGCTCTGGTCTATCTCCATTATTTATAATAATAAAAAAATGAAAGAACAGCTGAGATGAGGGAAAGGAGTGAGGCGTCTGTTAGGGTCCCCGTGCAATACGCCCGGTGCGGTGACTGACCTCTGCGCCGCTAGCTGGAGAGCTGGTTCACCCGGCTGACGACCTTCTGTACCTCCTCGGCGGAGAGCGGGTGGCCGTTGGTGGCCCGCCGCAGCACGTCCCGGTAGCCGGCCGCCCCATCCGGCGACACGCCCTGGGGAGTCATAGCAGAACACTCAGGCAGGTTCAGGTTTCAGTCCGACACACAGAACCGTCCGGCGACACGCCCTGGGGGCGACACATGGGCGCGCTCAGGGCTCAGGCACAGGTCTCGCGAGATTAAGCGGTAGGTTTTGCACTTTTACATTTCCGGTTATATCTCAGAAACTAATCGATCTACGATGAAGCCATTTTACACGATCATAGCCGGCTTGTTACCCTACAAGTCGATCGCATCTTCAACACTTAAAAGCTTAAGACGACGAAGATATAGCCTGAAGTACACTAAATTTTCTAGGTGCAAAACCTACCGCTAAAACCCGCGAGCCCTGTACCATGCACAAGGGCGCCGGGTGCAGTGTCTGTGTGTACCTGACTGACCTGCAGCGGTGACGCCGTCACAGAAAGCACCTGTTCATTGCCCAATGGATCCAGCCCAGTTCCGGCCGGCCGAGTGCCCGCACGTACGCAGCCAGTGTTACGGTCTGTGTTCGATCTATGTTACGGTCTGTGTTCAATCTATTTTACGCCCTGTGTAACGACCTGCGTTACGGCTTGTGTTACGGTCTGTGTTACATACCCTGTTCTGGGCGGTCTTCACCTTGACCCTATAAGCGTCCCAGAGTCGGTACTGGTAGAGGTGCGCGTTCTCTGCCGAGACGTCCCGCAGGTAAACGAGCAGGTTCTGTAGGCCGACCAGCGTCTCAGCTGGCACCTGAGAAGGTCAGGGGAGGGTAGGGGAGGTCAGTGGTGTACTGATGTCTGACATAGACCAGCGGACAGGGGGGAGGGGAGAGGGAGAGGAGTCTGGTGGCGCAGTAGGACCGTTCCGCGCTTGAAAGTGGACACATCTGAGGACCGTTCCGCGCGCGCTGACACTGCCTCTAGAACCGTTCTGCGAGCAGTCAGACATGCACACCGGATTGATGTTTTGAAACTTTGACATAATAAACTTTAATTAATTCGACACAGGTAGCCTAACCACATGTGTTTTTTATGTCGCGGACAAAAAAGTGGGGATTGTTAGGGTTAAGCAGGGAGTCACCGATGTTAGATCCCTTTCTGGGTCCTTTCATAGGTCACGGTCCTGAGCCGAGATAGCTGAGCTGTATCGCAGCCCTGACCTCAGACAGCTGAGCTGTGCACGCCGTCGGCTCGGCCGTCAGTCGCCACAGCCGCTGACGCCAGTGTCCAAACAGCTCCAAACAATATCCGGCCCTGTATAGCAGGATAAGCCATCAGAGGCGGGAGTGATCAATGGAGGGACGCGAAACACTAACGCCAAGGGGATGACAACTGCTGAGGAATAAAGAAACTACATGCAGGTACACTGGGAACACGTCATGCTGGAGTTGACGTGTTCCCAGCCCGTTCTGTACCATGCAGCCCGTCCCGGTGATCACTCCCGCCTCTGATGGCTTATCCTGCTATACAGGACCGGATATTGTTTGGAGCTGTTTGGACACTGGGGTCACTGGCTGTGGCGACTGACGGCCGAGCCGACGGCGTGCACAGCTCAGCTGTCTGAGGTCAGGGCTGCGACAGAGCTCAGCCATCTCGGTCAGGACCGTGACCCCCTATGAAAAGACCCAGAGAGGGATCTAACATCGGTGACTCCCTGCTTAACCCTAACAATCCCTACTTTTTTCTCCGCGCTATAAAAAAACAAATGCGAGTTATAAAAAAAGCACATCCCTATCAACCAGTCCCAAACAGTGTACCAAATTTGAGCGCAATCGGCGTGGCAGTTCAGAGTTCAAGATAATGAGCAACCCTAAATCGCTACTGCAGCAGAATAACGAACACTCTTGGCCCTTCACGTCACACGTGTCACGACGCTCACCATGATACATCAGTTGTAGTCAATAACTCACCAAGATACATCAGTTGTAGTCAATAACGAGATGGAAGGGATAGGAATACGCGCAACAAAGAGTAACGCAGGCCAATCAGCCCAGCGGTTGCTGAATTACAAGCCTATTAAAAACGTTACAGGAATACGCTTCGCTAGCTCAATCGTAATAGAGTAGAGTCATTACATATATGCAATTGCTACTATTTCCTGGTTTTCTTTATAGGCCAAGGCTTGGTAACTGATAACTCTGCTGCCCTGTACTGGGTCCGGCCCGCTGCGGCGAGTGAAGACACTCGCCCTGACTGACTGGACCGCCAGCCGAGACGCTGCTGACTCTGGTGGTGAATGGTGAGCGGAAGAGGAGAAAGTTTACGCCAAAGCTGAAGCAACTCTACATTGCTGTACAGCTAATACGCTTTTCACCTGGTGGCCAGTAGAGGAACTAACAGTTACTACAACTGACCGTCAGAAGCACCCAACACACACCGTGCCGCTCCCGAGTAACGTACCAGGATGTAGACCCCAGTCGGGCAGCGCTCCGGCGTCCGGCGGCCGACAGCTGGTCCAGCAGTGACAGCAGCCGGCCGGCGCTGCCCTCCGGCGCCGTCAGACAGGCGTTCACGGCCACCACCCTGACGGACAGACGTTACACGGTCAGCAGAGAGCCGACACTCGGTCAGCGGACAGTGGCGTTGGGTCACCGGATAGCAGAGCATCGCCGCAGCACACAGACCAGACAGGAACTGTGCCGACAACGCAACCCCGTTGGAGTAACATGACCCTAATAAATGCACCGAAAATGCTCTGGTCTATCTCCATTATTTATAATAATAAAAAAATGAAAGAACAACTGAGATGAGGGAAAGGAGTGAGGCGTCTGTTAGGGTCCCCGTGCAATACGCCCGGTGCGGTGACTGACCTCTGCGCCGCTAGCTGGAGAGCTGGTTCACCCGGCTGACGACCTTCTGTACCTCCTCGGCGGAGAGCGGGTGGCCGTTGGTGGCCCGCCGCAGCCCGTCCCGGTAGCCGGCCGCCCCATCCGGCGACACGCCCTGGGGAGTCATAGCATAACACTCAGGCAGGTTCAGGTTTCAGTCCGACACACAGAACCGTCCGGCGACACGCCCTGGGGGCGACACATGGGCGCGCTCAGGGCTCAGGTACAGGTCTCGCGAGATTAAGCGGTAGGTTTTGCACTTTTACATTTCCGGTTATATCTCAGAAACTAATCGATCTACGATGAAGGCATTTTACACGATCATGGCCGGCTTGTTACCCTACAAGTCGATCGCATCTTCAACACTTAAAAGCTTAAGACGACGAAGATATAGCCTGAAGTACACTAAATTTTCTAGGTGCAAAACCTACCGCTAAAACCCGCGAGCCCTGTACCATGCACAAGGGCGCCGGGTGCAGTGTCTGTGTGTCCCTGACTGACCTGCAGCGGTGACGCCTGTCACAGAAAGCACCTGTTCATTGCCCAATGGATCCAGCCCAGTTCCGGCCGGCCGAGTGCCCGCACGTACGCAGCCAGTGTTACGGTCTGTGTTCGATCTATGTTACGGTCTGTGTTCAATCTATTTTACGCCCTGTGTAACGACCTGCGTTACGGCTTGTGTTACGGTCTGTGTTACATACCCTGTTCTGGGCGGTCTCCACCTTGACCCTCTTAGCGTCCCAGAGTCGGTACTGGTAGAGGTGCGCGTTCTCTGCCGAGACGTCCCGCAGGTGAACGAGCAGGTTCTGTAGGCCGACCAGCGTCTCAGCTGGCACCTGAGAAGGTCAGGGGAGGGTAGGGGAGGTCAGTGGTGTACTGATGTCTGACATAGACCAGCGGACAGGGGGGAGGGGAGAGGGAGAGGAGTCTGGTGGCGCAGTAGGACCGTCCCGCGCTTGAAAGTGGACACATCTGAGGACCAGTTCCGCGCGCGCTGACACTGCCTCTAGAACCGTTCTGCGAGCAGTCAGACATGCAGACCGGATTGATGTTTTGAAACTTTGACATAATAAACTTTAATTAATTCGACACAGGTAGCCTAACCGCATGTGTTTTTTATAGTCGCGGACAAAAAAGTGGGGATTGTTAGGGTTAAGCAGGGAGTCACCGATGTTAGATCCCTCTCTGGGTCCTTTCATAGGTCACGGTCCTGACCCGAGATAGCTGAGCTGTGTCGCAGCTCTGACCTCAGGGCTCAGACAGCTGAGCTGTGCACGCCGTCGGCTCGGCCGTCAGTCGCCACAGCCGCTGACGCCAGTGTCCAAACAGCTCCAAACAATATCCGGCCCTGTATAGCAGGATAAGCCATCAGAGGCGGGATTGATCAATGGAGGGACGCGAAACACTAACGCCAAGGGGATGACAACTGCTGAGGAATAAAGAAACTACATGCAGGTACACTGGGAACACGTCATGCTGGAGTTGACGTGTTCCCAGCCCGTCCTGTACCTTGCAGCCCGTTCCGGTGATCACTCCCGCCTCTGATGGCTTATCCTGCTATACAGGGCCGGATATTGTTTGGAGCTGTTTGGACACTGGCGTAAGCGGCTGTGGCGACTGACGGCCGAGCCGACGGCGTGCACAGCTCAGCTGTCTGAGGTCAGGGCTGCGACACAGCTCAGCTATCTCGGGTCAGGACCGTGACCCCCTATGAAAAGACCCAGAGAGGGATCTAACAACGGTGACTCCCTGCTTAACCCTAACAATCCCTACTTTTTTCTCCGCGCTATAAAAAAACACATGCGAGTTATAAAAAACACATCCCTATCAACCGGTCCCAAACAGTGTACCAAATTTGAGCGCAATCGGCGTGGCAGTTCAGGGTTCAAGATAAATGAGCAACCCTAAATCGCTACTGCAGCAGAATAACGAACACTCTTGGCCCTTCACGTCGCACGTGTCACGACGCTCACCATGATACATCAGTTGTAGTCAATAACTCACCAAGATACATCAGTTGTAGTCAATAAAGAGATGGAAGGGATAGGATTACGCGCAACAAAGAGTAACACAGGCCAATCAGCCCAGCGGTTGCTGACTTACAAGCCTATTAAAAGCGTTACAGGAATACGCTTCGCTAGCTCAATCGTAATAGAGTAGAGTCATTATATATATGCAATTGCTACTATTTCCTGGTTTTCTTTATAGGCCAAGGCTTGGTAACTGATAACTCTGCTGCCCTGTAATGGGTCCGGCCCGCTGTGGCGAGTGAAGACACTCGCCCTGACTGACTGGACCGCCAGCCGAGACGCTGCTGACTCTGGTGGTGAATGGTGAGCGGAAGAGGAGAAAGTTTACGCCAAAGCTGAAGCAACTCTACATTGCTGTACAGCTAATACGCTTTTCACCTGGTGGCCAGTAGAGGAACTAACAGTTACTACAACTGACCGTCAGAAGCAACCAACACACACCGTGCCGCTCCCAGTAACGTACCAGGATGTAGACCCCAGTCGGGCAGCGCTCCGGCGTCCGGCGGCCGCAGCTGGTCCAGCAGTGACAGCAGCCGGCCGGCGCTGCCCTCCGGCGCCGTCAGACAGGCGTTCACGGCCACCACCCTGACGGACAGACGTTACACGGTCAGCAGAGAGCCGACACTCGGTCAGCGGACAGTGGCGTTGGGTCACCGGATAGCAGAGCATCGCCGCAGCACACACACCAGACAGGACTGTGCCGACAACGCAACCCCGTTGGAGTAACATGACCCTAATAAATGCACCGAAAATGCTCTGGTCTATCTCAATTATTTATAATAATAAAAAAATGAAAGAACAACTGAGATGAGGGAAAGGAGTGAGGCGTCTGTTAGGGTCCCCGTGCAATACGCCCGGTGCGGTGACTGACCTCTGCGCCGCTAGCTGGAGAGCTGGTTCACCTATCTGACGACCTTCTGTACCTCCTCGGCGGAGAGCGGGTGGCCGTTGGTGGCCCGCCGCAGCCCGTCCCGGTAGCCGGCCGCCACATCCGGCGACACGCCCTGAGGAGTCATAGCATAACACTCAGGCAGGTTCAGGTTTCAGTCCGACACACAGAACCGTCCGGCGACACGCCCTGGGGGCGACATATGGGCGCGCTCAGGGCTCAGGTACAGGTCTGTTGTTGTTGTTGTTGTCTCCCTCCAGCCCTAGGGCGTAGCCAGCCGGCTCTGGAGGGAGACGAAGGCGGTCCCCAGGGTCGCCACCGCATCGTTGCTGCGCAGGTCCTCGTGGGTCGGGTGTATTGTTCCAAATACACGGAATCGGCTGTTCATCAGGGCGGGGCACCGCATCAGCACGTGTGCCGGGGTGTCCGCCTCTTCGCGGCAGAGCTCGCACCGGGCCGCGGGGCACCTCTTGTTTTCGCACCCGGCGCAGGCATTGGAGGGTTTCTTGCCGATTCGGTGTAGGTATTGTGAGGACCTGGACCAATGTCCGGCGCGCAGCTGATGGACGTCCACAGCGCTTGACCGGTCACCCCCCGGGATCGGCGGGGGGAGACGGGGGCCCTGTAGCTGTCGGTACCAGCCGTCGGGCCAGGCTGCTATTGTCCTCGCGCGCGCCAGCCTTGCCGCTGCTCTCTGGATCGTCCTGGTGTCCAGTGGCGTGGCTGCGTTCTGGTCCAGGGCGGAGGCCTCCCCCGCCAGGGTGTCTGCCCTCTCGTTTCCATGGATCCCGCAGTGCGAGGGGACCCATTGAAGGTGTATGGCTCGTCCTGAAGAGGCCAGGGAGCGAAGGGCTCTCCAGATTTGGATTCCGAGCGGTGTCGTCTGCGCCGTCGGTCCCTCGCGAAGGCGCGCGAGTGCCGCCATGGAGTCGGTGCAGAAGATGATGGGGTCCTCCTCGTGTGCAGGGTTGTCTTCTAGGTAGTCGGCAGCTGCTTGGAGCGCGATCATCTCCGCTCTAAAACTGGAACAGAGGCGGCCGGCGGCGACGCGGAGCTCTGTCACCTCGCCGTCCGGTCTCTCGATGAACGCGCCTGCTCCTCCGTCGGTGATGCCTTCCGGATACCGAGCCGTCTGTCCAGCACCATGTGGCGCACTGGGGGAGTGACGCCAGATGGAGCGTCGCGGTGGCCAGTCTTTGTTGGTCTGATGCTGCTGGAGGAAGTGCTGCACCAATGTCCAGTCGGAAGTGGACCGGGCCCGTCGGGGCACATGGAGGCTCTCGTGGGGGGAGTATCGGTTCGATAGGGGGAGCGACCCCCATCGCCGCCAGGACTTCTCCTCCCACTTGGCGCCAGCCGGTTGTCGCTAGTCTTGTAGGGGGGTCGTTGGATGCCACCGCACGGAGCGGGTCTCCCTCAGGCAGGGCGTGGGCCTTCGCCAGGAGTCGCGCCGCCAGGACTAGGCGGCGCTCCGCCACCGGGGCGAGGCCGGCCTCTGCCATGACGGCGTGGGAGGGAGTCGAGATCGGGCACCCGGTGATCACCCGCGCCGCTGCACGCATCTCCCTCTCCAGGACGGTTGCATGAGCGGGGGATGTGGCCGGGAGCCAGGCGGCGGCAGCGTGCTCGATGGCGCCGCGAACATACCCGTGCACGCGGCAACAAGCCCTGTACCCGCGGCTTGTTGGGTAACAAGCCGCGAGGTACAGGTCTCGCGAGATTAAGCGGTAGGTTTTGCACTTTTACATTTCCGGTTATATCTCAGAAACTAATCGATCTACGATGAAGCCATTTTACACGATCATGGCCGGCTTGTTACCCAACAAGTCGATCGCATCTTCAACACTTAAAAGCTTAAGACGGCGAAGATATAGCCTGAAGTACACTAAATTTTCTAGGTGCAAAACCTACCGCTAAAACCCGCGACCCCTGTACCATGCACAAGGGCGCCGGGTGCAGTGTCTGTGTGTCCCTGACTGACCTGCAGCGGTGACGCTGTCACAGAAAGCACCTGTTCATTGCCCAATGGATCCAGCCCAGTTCCGGCCGGCCGAGTGCCCGCACGTACGCAGCCAGTGTTACGGTCTGTGTTCGATCTATGTTACGGTCTGTGTTCAATCTATTTTACGCCCTGTGTAACGACCTGCGTTACGGCTTGTGTTACGGTCTGTGTTACATACCCTGTTCTGGGCGGTCTCCACCTTGACCCTCTTAGCGTCCCAGAGTCGGCACTGGTAGAGGTGCGCGTTCTCTTGCGAGACGTCCCGCAGGTGAACGAGCAGGTTCTGTAGGCCGACCAGCGTCTCAGCTGGCACCTGAGAAGGTCAGGGGAGGGTAGGGGAGGTCAGTGGTGTACTGGTGTCTGACATAGACCAGCGGACAGGGGGAGGGGAGAGGGAGAGGAGTCTGGTGGCGCAGTAGGACCGTTCCGCGCTTGAAAGTGGACACATCTGAGGACCGTTCCGCGCGCGCTGACACTGCCTCTAGAACCGTTCTGCGAGCAGTCAGACATGCAGACCGGATTGATGTTTTGAAACTTTGACATAATAAACTTTAATTAATTCGACACAGGTAGCCTAACCGCATGTGTTTTTTATATCACGGACAAAAAAGTGGGGATTGTTAGGGTTAAGCAGGGAGTCACCGATGTTAGATCCCTCTCTGGGTCCTTTCATAGGTCACGGTCCTGACCCGAGATAGCTGAGCTTTGTCGCAGCTCTGACCTCAGACAGCTGAGCTGTGCACGCCGTCGGCTCGGCCGTCAGTCGCCACAGCCGCTGACGCCAGTGTCCAAACAGCTCCAAACAATATCCGGCCCTGTATAGCAGGATAAGCCATTAGAGGCGGGAGTGATCAATGGAGGGACGCGAAACACTAACGCCAAGGGGATGACAACTGCTGAGGAATAAAGAAACTACATGCAGGTACACTGGGAACACGTCATGCTGGAGTTGACGTGTTCCCAGCCCGTCCTGTACCATGCAGCCCGTTCCGGTGATCACTCCCGCCTCTGATGGCTTATCCTGCTATACAGGGCCGGATATTGTTTGGAGCTGTTTGGACACTGGCGTAAGCGGCTGTGGCGACTGACGGCCGAGCCGACGGCGTGCACAGCTCAGCTGTCTGAGGTCAGGGCTGCGACACAGCTCAGCTATCTCGGGTCAGGACCGTGACCCCCTATGAAAAGACCCAGAGAGGGATCTAACATCGGTGACTCCCTGCTTAACCCTAACAATCCCTACTTTTTTCTCCGCGCTATAAAAAACACATGCGAGTTATAAAAAACACATCCCTATCAACCAGTCCCAAACAGTGTACCAAATTTGAGCGCAATCGGCGTGGCAGTTCAGGGTTCAAGATAAATGAGCAACCCTAAATCGCTACTGCAGCAGAATAACGAACACTCTTGGCCCTTAACGTCACACGTGTCACGACGCTCACCATGATACATCAGTTGTAGTCAATAACTCACCAAGATACATCAGTTGTAGTCAATAACGAGATGGAAGGGATAGGATTACGCGCAACAAAGAGTAACACAGGCCAATCAGCCCAGCGGTTGCTGAATTACAAGCCTATTAAAAACGTTACAGGAATACGCTTCGCTAGCTCAATCGTAATAGAGTAGAGTCATTACATATATGCAATTGCTACTATATCCTGGTTTTCTTTATAGGCCAAGGCTTGGTAACTGATAACTCTGCTGCCCTGTAATGGGTCCGACCCGCTGCGGCGAGTGAAGACACTCGCCCTGACTGACTGGACCGCCAGCCGAGACGCTGCTGACTCTGGTGGTGAATGGTGAGCGGAAGGGGAGAAAGTTTACGCCAAAGCTGAAGCAACTCTACATTGCTGTACAGCTAATACGCTTTTCACCTGGTGGCCAGTAGAGGAACTAACAGTTACTCCAACTGACCGTCAGAAGCACCCAACACACACCGTGCCGCTCCCGAGACGTACCAGGATGTAGACCCCAGTCGGGCAGCGCTCCGGCGTCCGGCGGCCGCAGATGGTCCAGCAGTGACAGCAGCCGGCCGGCGCTGCCCTCCGGCGCCGTCAGACAGGCGTTCACGGCCACCACCCTGACGGACAGACGTTACACGGTCAGCAGAGAGCCGACACTCGGTCAGCGGACAGTGGCGTTGGGTCACCGGATAGCAGAACATCGCCACAGCACACAGACCAGACAGGACTGTGCCGACAACGCAACCCCGTTGGAGTAACATGACCCTAATAAATGCACCGAAAATGCTCTGGTCTATCTCCATTATTTATAATAATAAAAAAATGAAAGAACAACTGAGATGAGGGAAAGGAGTGAGGCGTCTGTTAGGGTCCCCGTGCAATACGCCCGGTGCGGTGACTGACCTCTGCGCCGCTAGCTGGAGAGCTGGTTCACCCGGCTGACGACCTTCTGTACCTCCTCGGCGGAGAGCGGGTGGCCGTTGGTGGCCCGCCGCAGCCCGTCCCGGTACCCGGCCGCCCCATCCGGCGACACGCCCTGGGGAGTCATAGCATAACACTCAGGCAGGTTCAGGTTTCAGTCCGACACACAGAACCGTCCGGCGACACGAACTGGGGGCGACACATGGGCGCGCTCAGGGCTCAGGTACAGGTCTCGCGAGATTAAGCGGTAGGTTTTGCACTTTTACATTTCCGGTTATATCTCAGAAACTAATCGATCTACGATGAAGCCATTTTACACGATCATGGCCGGCTTATTACTCAACAAGTCGATCGCATCTTCAACACTTAAAAGCTTAAGACGACGAAGATATAGCCTGAAGTACACTAAATTTTCTAGGTGCAAAACCTACCGCTAAAAACCGCGAGCCCTGTACCATGCACAAGGGCGCCGGGTGCAGTGTCTGTGTGTCCCTGACTGACCTGCAGCGGTGACGCTGTCACAGAAAGCACCTGTTCATTGGCCAATGGATCCAGCCGAGTTCCGGCCGGCCGAGTGCCCGCACTTACGCAGCCAGTGTTACGGTCTGTGTTCGATCTATGTTACGGTCTGTGTTCAATCTATTTTACGCCCTGTGTAACGACCTGCGTTACGGCTTGTGTTACGGTCTGTGTTACATACCCTGTTCTGGGCGGTCTCCAACTTGACCCTCTTAGCGTCCCAGAGTCGGTACTGGTAGAGGTGCGCGTTCTCTGCCGAGACGTCCCGCAGGTGAACAAACAGGTTCTCTAGGCCGACCAGCGTCTCAGCTGGCACCTGAGCAGGTCAGGGGAGGGTAGGGGAGGTCAGTGGTGTACTGGTGTCTGACATAGACCAGCGGACAGGGGGGAGGGGAGAGGGAGAGGAGTCTGGTGGCGCAGTAGGACCGTTCCGCGCTTGAAAGTGGACACATCTGAGGACCGTTCCGCGCGCGCTGACACTGCCTCTAGAACCGTTCTGCGAGCAGTCAGACATGCAGACCGGATTGATGTTTTGAAACTTTGACATAATAAACTTTAATTAATTCGACACAGGTAGCCTAACCGCATGTGTTTTTTATATCGCCGACAAAAAAGTGGGGATTGTTAGGGTTAAGCAGGGAATCACCGATGTTAGATCCCTCTCTGGGTCCTTTCATAGGTCACGGTCCTGACCCGAGATAGCTGAGCTTTGTCGCAGCTCTGACCTCAGACAGCTGAGCTGTGCACGCCGTCGGCTCGGCCGTCAGTCGCCACAGCCGCTGACGCCAGTGTCAAAACAGCTCCAAACAATATCCGGCCCTGTATAGCAGGATAAGCCATCAGAGGCGGGAGTGATCAATGGAGGGACGCGAAACACTAACGCCAAGGGGATGACAACTGCTGAGGAATAAAGAAACTACATGCAGGTACACTGGGAACACGTCATGCTGGAGTTGACGTGTTCCCAGCCCGTCCTGTACCATGCAGCCCGTTCCGGTGATCACTCCCGCCTCTGATGGCTTATCCTGCTATACAGAGCCGGATATTTTTTGGATCTGTTTGGACACTGGCGTAAGCGGCTGTGGCGACTGACGGCCGAGCCGACGGCGTGCACAGCTCAGAGCTGTCTGAGGTCAAGGCTGCGACACAGCTCAGCTATCTCGGGTCAGGACCGTGACCCCCTATGAAAAGACCCAGAGAGGGATCTAACAACGGTGACTCCCTGCTTAACCCTAACAATCCCTACTTTTTTCTCCGCGCTACAAAAAAAAACACATGCGAGTTATAAAAAACACATCCCTATCAACCGGTCCCAAACAGTGTACCAAATTTGAGCGCAATCGGCGTGGCAGTTCAGGGTTCAAGATAAATGAGCAACCCTAAATCGCTACTGCAGCAGAATAACGAACACTCTTGGCCCTTAACGTCACACGTGTCACGACGCTCACCATGATACATCAGTTGTAGTCAATAACTCACCAAGATACATCAGTTGTAGTCAATAACGAGATGGAAGGGATAGGATTACGCGCAACAAAGAGTAACACAGGCCAATCAGCCCAGCGGTTGCTGAATTACAAGCCTATTAAAAACGTTACAGGAATACGCTTCGCTAGCTCAATCGTAATAGAGTAGAGTCATTACATATATGCAATTGCTACTATATCCTGGTTTTCTTTATAGGCCAAGGCTTGGTAACTGATAACTCTGCTGCCCTGTAATGGGTCCGACCCGCTGCGGCGAGTGAAGACACTCGCCCTGACTGACTGGACCGCCAGCCGAGACGCTGCTGACTCTGGTGGTGAATGGTGAGCGGAAGGGGAGAAAGTTTACGCCAAAGCTGAAGCAACTCTACATTGCTGTACAGCTAATACGCTTTTCACCTGGTGGCCAGTAGAGGAACTAACAGTTACTACAACTGACCGTCAGAAGCACCCAACACACACCGTGCCGCTCCCAGTAACATACCAGGATGTAGACCCCAGTCGGGCAGCGCTCCGGCGTCCGGCAGCCGCAGCTGGTCCAGCAGTGACAGCAGCCGGCCGGCGCTGCCCTCCGGCGCCGTCCGACAGGCGTTCACGGCAACCACCCTGACGGACAGACGTTACACGGTCAGCAGAGAGCCGACACTCGGTCAGCGGACAGTGGCGTTGGGTCACCGGATGGCAGAGCATCGCCGCAGCACACAGACCAGACAGGACTGTGCCGACAACGCAACCCCGTTGGAGTAACATGACCCTAATAAATGCACCGAAAATGCTCTGGTCTATCTCCATTATTTATAATAATAAAAAAATGAAAGAACAACTGAGATGAGGGAAAGGAGTGAGGCGTCTGTTAGGGTCCCCGTGCAATACGCCCGGTGCGGTGACTGACCTCATCGCCGCTAGCTGGAGAGCTGGTTCACCCGAGGGGTGTTCACGGGCACCGCACACTGCTGCGTGCGGTGTGTGCGGTGCGTCCAGCAGGCGTGGGGGTAGGGGATGGGTAGGTGGTTCTGACGTCACGGCTGCGTGCGGTGGACGGTCCGCTGTGGCCAGTCACGACCGGCCACAGCGATCGCTGTGTGCGGTGACGGAAGGCTGACGTAGGGAGGAAGTGGGCGGAGCTTCGAGGCTGTGTGCGGTCCGACCGCACACAGGGCCCGTGAACAGCCCTCCGGCTGACGACCTTCTGTACCTCCTCGGCGGAGAGCGGGTGGCCGTTGGTGGTCCACCGCAGCCCGTCCCGGTAGCCGGCCGCCCCATCCGGCGAAACGCCCTGCGGAGTCATAGCATAACACTCAGGCAGGTTCAGGTTTCAGTCCGACACACAGAACCGTCCGGCGACACGCCCTGGGGGCGACACATCTGCGCGCTCAGGGCTCAGGTACAGGTCTCGCGAGATTAAGCGGTAGGCTTGCACTTTTACATTTCCGGTTATATCTCAGAAACTAATCGATCTACGATGAAGCCATTTTACACGATCATGGCCGGCTTGTTACCCAACAAGTCGATCGAATCTTCAACACTTAAAAGCTTAAGACGACGAAGATATAACCTGAATTTTATAACAAAATGTACTTACTTTTATTGACGTTTCGGTTTCAAACAACCTTCGTCAGAATAGAATTACAAGTTACGTCTCATATTTCAAAAATGCACATATTTCAAACACACTGAGAACATAGCAGAGATAAATTCAAACTGCGTCAACACTGGCTATGTTTAAAGTCTTCGTGGAACGTGACACTTATAGTTTTTGTTCATCCTACTTGTAGCGCTATTTTTGCAGTATATTTTGATAGCGTGAAGAAACCAGCTCTCGTGTTTGTTGTCTCTTCAAGACGGATGAACGCTGCTTCAACCGCTCTTCTTAGTTGTCTGCTAGCGCATTCCCGCAAAACTGAAGCCCCATCCCACCTTGGTAAATGGTCAGACTCTTCCATGTGTAGAACCATGGCGTTACTCAATCGATGGTCCCGTATATCTCTTTTGTGCTCTGTCAGGCGAGTTTTGAGCCCCCTTCCCGTCTCCCCTATGTATTTCTTATGACACCCCCCACATGGTATTTGGTAAACTACGCTGATCTTTTCTACGTTGCCGGTCGTTGGTTTACTTCTGATAATTTCGCCGCTCTTCTTTCCTGTGGTTATTACGACTCGTATTCCTGTCTTTTCCAGGTTTTGAGCAATGGTGTCGACCCCTCTGAAATTAGGTATGCTGATGTGCCTATCTGGCTTGTTCTGTTTCGCTGTTTCACCTTGGTTTGATCTGCTCTTGGGTGGGCGTTTCCAAATTTCTTGTGCCTTCTTCTTGAGCTGTAAGAGAAGACCCTTTGGGTACATCAGGTCGGTGAACTTAGAAAAAATATGGTTCACCTCCTCTCCTAGATACTCTGGGCTACAGATCCTATATGCGCGCAGAAAGAAGCCAATTACAATCCCACGTTTGTATCGCATGTGATGGCCTGAATAAAAATGGATGTAATCTTCTTTGGAAGTTGGCTTTCTATAGACTTTGTACTTCACGGTTGGTCCATCTCTGATCACTACTACGTCCAGGAATGGAAGCTGACCCATCGACTCCTTTTCAACAGAAAATTGAATTTTCGGCTCAATAGCGTTAAGGTTTCGGAGCTTTTCTTCCACATTTGTATCGCTGGGCGTCACTATTAGAACGTCATCCACATAGCGCAGCCATGTGGTATCCTGTCCCATGATTTGCTTGAAATGCTCTTCCTCAAGAAGTTCCATGAACAGGCAGGCTGCAGCTGGACTAAGCGGTGAGCCCATTGCCAGCCCATACTGCTGCACATATTCTTGGTCACCGAACTGAAACACATTAAACTTAAGGCACAGCTCGACAAGTTGAAGATAATCCTTTCTGGGTAGCGGCAACTGTCGACCATCTATGGATTGTACTGCCTTACGAATGGCACGCATCGCACCGTCTACGGATACGTTAGTGAATAACGATTTCACATCCAAGCTGGCTAGCTTTTTGTCGGAAAAATTGATATCCTTCAGCCTGTCCATCATGTCAGAACTGTTGCGGATGTGAGACTCGCTTATAATCCCTAGTGTTTTCGTCATCGGCTTTGCTAATACTTTAGCTAGACGGTGTGGTGCACTACCAATGCCGGATGTGATCGGTCTCATAGGTCTGCCATCCTTGTGGATCTTGGGGACTCCGCGCATTTTGGGTGCTTTCGGTGCCTCTTCAATCAAATGCATCATCGTTTTCCCTTGTTCTGATTTCTTCAGTATCTTTCTGGCTTCCTTGTTGAATGTTTTGCTCACTTTCTGCGCAAATCCATTCGGCTGCTCTTGGTACGTGTCATCATTCTGTAGCAAATCCTTCATTTTTTGGTCGTATTCAGATTTATCCAGAATCACTATGCCGCCGCCCTTATCTGCTTGCGTTATGATGATGCTCGTCTCTTTTGCTAACGTCTTCAGAGCTTGATAGTACCTGCGTGGCATGCTGTTGCCTTCCTTATCAGCCAGTGCTTTACAGCAGGTGAGTACCCCTTGTATGAAGCCTTTTTCTACGTCGGAATCATCCCATTTGTAGTTTTTGTTCACAAGTTGTATAAATGAGCTTCCATCTTTCCCGGTATCAAATTTTAGGCCAAGTGACAGTGCCTCCTGTTCGGTCCTTGTAAGCTGTCTTGAAGAGAAATTATTCACAATATTGGCGTTTCCTGCGTTTTTCCATGGGCTCTTTCCACAGAGATCGTGAAGTTTTCGTTTTAAGTTTCGTTGTTGTTCTTCTTTGCTCGTTCGTAGTTTCGTTTCCAGGTGGTGCGGTAGGTTCGTTCCGTCTCGTTCGTCCAATAGTATGCTCAGTTTATGTTTCAAGTCACTACATGCTTCTTCTAGGTATGCTTTTGCTGCCGTGTTGAATGGTTTGTTGCTTTGTTTTAGTTGCTCTGGTGCCGATGCAGGGAGAACTTGCTCTGCAATGCAGTCCTTTAGAAACTTGAGACGATTCATTCTACTGGAGATCTTTTTTCTTAAATTAAATTCTTTCATTACTGTACTTGGGCCGCCACCGTCACCTTCAGACAGATGCTGATTATTTAGGGACATATTTGTGTTATGAGGTTATCGGTGGAGCCAACAAATAACAAAATGTACTTACTTTTATTGACGTTTCGGTTTCAAACAACCTTCGTCAGAATAGAATTACAAGTTACGTCTCATATTTCAAAAATGCACATATTTCAAACACACTGAGAACATAGCAGAGATAAATTCAAACTGCGTCAACACTGGCTATGTTTAAAGTCTTCGTGGAACGTGACACTTATAGTTTTTGTTCATCCTACTTGTAGCGCTATTTTTGCAGTATATTTTGATAGCGTGAAGAAACCAGCTCTCGTGTTTGTTGTCTCTTCAAGACGGATGAACGCTGCTTCAACCGCTCTTCTTAGTTGTCTGCTAGCGCATTCCCGCAAAACTGAAGCCCCATCCCACCTTGGTAAATGGTCAGACTCTTCCATGTGTAGAACCATGGCGTTACTCAATCGATGGTCCCGTATATCTCTTTTGTGCTCTGTCAGGCGAGTTTTGAGCCCCCTTCCCGTCTCCCCTATGTATTTCTTATGACACCCCCCACATGGTATTTGGTAAACTACGCTGATCTTTTCTACGTTGCCGGTCGTTGGTTTACTTCTGATAATTTCGCCGCTCTTCTTTCCTGTGGTTATTACGACTCGTATTCCTGTCTTTTCCAGGTTTTGAGCAATGGTGTCGACCCCTCTGAAATTAGGGATGCTGATGTGCCTATCTGGCTTGTTCTGTTTCGCTGTTTCACCTTGGTTTGATCTGCTCTTGGGTGGGCGTTTCCAAATTTCTTGTGCCTTCTTCTTGAGCTGTAAGAGAAGACCCTTTGGGTACATCAGTTGGCTCCACCGATTTGGGTTTTGTTATTTGTTGGCTCCACCGATAACCTCATAACACAAATATGTCCCTAAATAATCAGCATATAACCTGAAGTACACTAAATTTTCTAGGTGCAAAACCTACCGCTAAAACCCGCGAGCCCTGTACCATGCACAAGGGCGCCGGGTGCAGTGTCTGTGTGTCCCTGACTGACCTGCAGCGGTGACGCTGTCACAGAAAGCACCTGTTCATTGCCCAATGGATCCAGCCCAGTTCCGGCCGGCCGAGTGCCCGCACGTACGCAGCCAGTGTTACGGTCTGTGTTCGATCTATGTTACGGTCTGTGTTCAATCTATTTTACGCCCTGTGTAACGACCTGCGTTACGGCTTGTGTTACGGTCTGTGTTACATACCCTGTTCTGGGCGGTCTCCACCTTGACCCTCTTAGCGTCCCAGAGTCGGTACTGGTAGACGTGCGCGTTCTCTGCCGAGACGTCCCGCAGGTGAACGAGCAGGTTCTGTAGGCCGACCAGCGTCTCAGCTGGCACCTGAGAAGGTCAGGGGAGGGTAGGGGAGGTCAGTGGTGTACTGGTGTCTGACATAGACCAGCGGACAGGGGGAGGGGAGAGGGAGAGGAGTCTGGTGGCGCAGAAGGACCGTTCCGCGCTTGAAAGTGGACATATCTGAGGACCGTTCCGCGCGCGCTGACACTGCCTCTAGAACCGTTCTGCGAGCAGTCAGACATGCAGACCGGATTGATGTTTTGAAACTTTGACATAATAAACTTTAATTAATTCGACACAGGTACTCTAACCGCATGTGTTTTTTATATCGCGGACAAAAAAGTGGGGATTGTTAGGGTTAAGCAGTGAGTCACCGATGTTAGATCCCTCTCTGGGTCCTTTCATAGGTCACGGTCCTGACCCGAGATAGCTGAGCTGTGTCGCAGCCCTGACCTCAGACAGCTGAGCTGTGCACGCCGTCGGCTCGGCCGTCAGTCGCCACAGCCGCTGACGCCAGTGTCCAAACAGCTCCAAACAATATCCGGCCCTGTATAGCAGGATAAGCCATCAGAGGCGGGAGTGATCAATGGAGGGACGCGAAACACTAACGCCAAGGGGATGACAACTGCTGAGGAATAAAGAAACTACATGCAGGTACACTGGGAACACGTCATGCTGGAGTTGACGTGTTCCCAGCCCGTCCTGTACCATGCAGCCCGTTCCGGTGATCACTCCCGCGGGGCCGGATATTGTTGGGAGCTGTTTGGACACTGGCGTCAGCGACTGTGGCGACTGACGGCCGAGCCGACGGCGTGCACAGCTCAGCTGTCTGAGGTCAGGGCTGCGACACAGCTCAGCTATCTCGGGTCAGGACCGTGCCCCCCTATGAAAAGACCCAGAGAGGGATCTAACATCGGTGAGTCCCTGCTTAACCCTAACAATCCCTACTTTTTTCTCCGCGCTATAGAAAAACACATGCGAGTTATAAAAAACACATCCCTATCAACCAGTCCCAAACAGTGTACCAAATTTGAGCGCAATCGGCGTGGCAGTTCAGGGTTCAAGATATATGAGCAACCCAAAATCGCTACTGCAGCAGAATAACGAACACTCTTGGCCCTTCACGTCGCACGTGTCACGACGCTCACCATGATACATCAGTTGTAGTCAATAACTCACCAAGATACATCAGTTGCAGTCAATAACGAGATGGAAGGTATAGGATTACGCGCAACAAAGAGTAACGCAGGTCAATCAGCCCAGCGGTTGCTGACTTACAAGCCTATTAAAAACGTTACAGGAATACGCTTCGCTAGCTCAAACGTAATAGAGTAGAATCATTACATATATGCAATTGCTACTATTTCCTGGTTTTCTTTATAGGCCAAGGCTTGGTAACTGATAACTCTGCTGCCCTGTAATGGGTCCGGCCCGCTGTGGCGAGTGAAGACACTCGCTCTGACTGACTGGACCGCCAGCCGAGACGCTGCTGACTCTGGTGGTGAATGGTGAGCGGAAGAGGAGAAAGTTTACGCCAAAGCTGAAGCAACTCTACATTGCTGTACAGCTAATACGCTTTTCACCTGGTGGCCAGTAGAGGAACTAACAGTTACTACAACTGACCGTCAGAAGCACCCAACACACACCGTGCCGCTCCCAGTAACATACCAGGATGTAGACCCCAGTCGGGCAGCGCTCCGGCGTCCGGCAGCCGCAGCTGGTCCAGCAGTGACAGCAGCCGGCCGGCGCTGCCCTCCGGCGCCGTCCGACAGGCGTTCACGGCCACCACCCTGACGGACAGACGTTACACGGTCAGCAAAGAGACGACACTCGGTCAGCGGACAGTGGCGTTGGGTCATCGGATGGCAGAGCATCGCCGCAGCACACAGACCAGACAGGACTGTGCCGACAACGCAACCCCGTTGGAGTAACATGACCCTAATAAATGCACCGAAAATGCTCTGGTCTGTCTCCATTACTTATAATAATAAAAAATGAAAGAACAACTGAGATGAGGGAAAGGAGTGAGGCGTCTGTTAGGGTCCCCGTGCAATACGCCCGGTGCGGTGACTGACCTCTGCGCCGCTAGCTGGAGAGCTGGTTCACCCGGCTGACGACCTTCTGTACCTCCTCGGCGGAGAGCGGGTGGCCGTTGGTGGCCCGCCGCAGCCCGTCCCGGTAGCCGGCCGCCCCATCCGGCGACACGCCCTGGGGAATCATAGCATAACACTCAGGCAGGTTCAGGTTTCAGTCCGACACACAGAACCGTCCGGCGACACGCCCTGGGGGCGACACATGGGCGCGCTCAGGGCTCAGGTACAGGTCTCGCGAGATTAAGCGGTAGGTTTTGCACTTTTACATTTCCGGTTATATCTCAGAAACTAATCGATCTACGATGAAGCCATTTTACACGATCATGGCCGGCTTATTACCCAACAAGTCGATCGCATCTTCAACACTTAAAAGCTTAAGACGACGAAGATATAACCTGAAGTACACTAAATTTTCTAGGTGCAAAACCTACCGCTAAAAGCCGCGAGCCCTGTACCATGCAATTGCACAAGGGCGCCGGGTGCAGTGTCTGTGTGTCCCTGACTGACCTGCAGCGGTGACGCTGTCACAGAAAGCACCTGTTCATTGCCCAATGGATCCAGCCCAGTTCCGGCCGGCCGAGTGCCCGCACGTACGCAGCCAGTGTTACGGTCTGTGTTCGATCTATGTTACGGTCTGTGTTCAATCTATTTTACGCCCTGTGTAACGACCTGCGTTACGGCTTGTGTTACGGTCTGTGTTACATACCCTGTTCTGGGCGGTCTCCACCTTGACCCTCCTAGCGTCCCAGAGTCGGTACTGGTAGACGTGCGCGTTCTCTGCCGAGACGTCCCGCAGGTGAACGAGCAGGTTCTGTAGGCCGACCAGCGTCTCAGCTGGCACCTGAGAAGGTCAGGGGAGGGTAGGGGAGGTCAGTGGTATACTGGTGTCTGACATAGACCAGCGGACAGGGGGGAGGGGAGAGGGAGAGGAGTCTGGTGGCGCAGTAGGACCGTTCCGCGCTTGAAAGTGGACACATCTGAGGACCGTTCCGCGCGCGCTGACACTGCCTCTAGAACCGTTCTGCGAGCAGTCAGACATGCAGACCGGATTGATGTTTTGAAACTTTGACATAATAAACTTTAATTAATTCGACACAGGTAGCCTAACCGCATGTGTTTTTTTATATCGCGGACAAAAAAGTGGGGATTCACCGTTCTGTGCTTCTATCCTCAGGATACTGAAATCCTTCTCCTCCACGCCGCAACCCCTCTCCGGGCTGGACAGGCAACTTTATCTCATGCGGGCTGCTCCCTTGGAGCGGCACCGCTGCTCCTGAGGGAGCGCACCCCGTAGCCGGGTGCAGTGAGTGCCTTGGGGCTGGGTGGCCTGTCCTCTGGACAGGCTCAGCCCCGGCGACTCACTAGGGTGCCTGCCCAGACCAATGTCTCCCCCTATATCCTATCATCCTCCCGGCTCTGAAATGGTCTCATTGGACCGAAAGGGCCTAACCCAACAAAACAAACAAACAAACAAACAAAAGTGGGGATTGTTAGGGTTAAGCAGGGAGTCACCGATGTTAGATCCCTCTCTGGGTCCTTTCATAGGTCACGGTCCTGACCCGAGATAGCTGAGCTGTGTCGCAGCCCTGACCTCAGACAGCTGAGCTGTGCACGCCGTCGGCTCGGCCGTCAGTCGCCACAGCCGCTGACGCCAGTGTCCAAACAGCTCCAAACAATATCCGGCCCTGTATAGCAGGATAAGCCATCAGAGGCGGGAGTGATCAATGGAAGGACGCGAAACACTAACGCCAAGGGGATGACAACTGCTGAGGAATAAAGAAACTACATGCAGGTACACTGGGAACACGTCATGCTGGAGTTGACATGTTCCCAGCCCGTCCTGTACCATGCAGCCCGTTCCGGTGATCACTCCCGCCTCTGATGGCTTATCCTGCTATACAGGGCCGGATATTGTTTGGAGCTGTTTGGACACTGGCGTCAGCGGCTGTGGCGACTGACGGCCGAGCCGATGGCGTGCACAGCTCAGCTGTCTGAGGTCAGGGCTGCGACACAGCTCAGCTATCTCGGGTCAGGACCGTGACCCCCTATGAAAAGACCCAGAGAGGGATCTAACATCGGTGAGTCCCTGCTTAACCCTAACAATCCCTACTTTCTTCTCCGCGCTATAGAAAAACACATGCGAGTTATAAAAAACACATCCCTATCAACCAGTCCCAAACAGTGTACCAAATTTGAGCGCAATCGGCGTGGCAGTTCAGGGTTCAAGATATATGAGCAACCCAAAATCGCTACTGCAGCAGAATAACGAACACTCTTGGCCCTTCACGTCGCACGTGTCACGACGCTCACCATGATACATCAGTTGTAGTCAATAACTCACCAAGATACATCAGTTGTAGTCAATAACGAGATGGAAGGGATAGGATTACGCGCAACAAAGAGTAACGCAGGTCAATCAGCCCAGCGGTTGCTGACTTACAAGCCTATTAAAAACGTTACAGGAATACGCTTCGCTAGCTCAAACGTAATAGAGTAGAATCATTACATATATGCAATTGCTACTATTTCCTGGTTTTCTTTATAGGCCAAGGCTTGGTAACTGATAACTCTGCTGCCCTGTAATGGGTCCGGCCCGCTGTGGCGAGTGAAGACACTCGCTCTGACTGACTGGACCGCCAGCCGAGACGCTGCTGACTCTGGTGGTGAATGGTGAGCGGAAGAGGAGAAAGTTTACGCCAAAGCTGAAGCAACTCTACATTGCTGTACAGCTAATACGCTTTTCACCTGGTGGCCAGTAGAGGAACTAACAGTTACTACAACTGACCGTCAGAAGCACCCAACACACACCGTGCCGCTCCCAGTAACATACCAGGATGTAGACCCCAGTCGGGCAGCGCTCCGGCGTCCGGCAGCCGCAGCTGGTCCAGCAGTGACAGCAGCCGACCGGCGCTGCCCTCCGGCGCCGTCCGACAGGCGTTCACGGCCACCACCCTGACGGACAGACGTTACACGGTCAGCAGAGAGCCGACACTCGGTCAGCGGACAGTGGCGTTGGGTCACCGGATGGCAGAGCATCGCCGCAGCACGCAGACCAGACAGGACTGTGCCGAAAACGCAACCCCGTTGGAGTAACATGACCCTAATATATGCACCGAAAATGCTCTGGTCTATCTCCATTATTTATAATAATAAAAAAATGAAAGAACAACTGAGATGAGGGAAAGGAGTGAGGCGTCTGTTAGGGTCCCCGTGCAATACGCCCAGTGCGGTGACTGACCTCTGCGCCGCTAGCTGGAGAGCTGGTTCACCCGGCTGACGACCTTCTGTACCTCCTCGGCGGAGAGCGGGTGGCCGTTGGTGGCCCGCCGCAGCCCGTCCCGGTAGCCGGCCGCCCCATCCGGCGACACGCCCTGGGGAGTCATAGCATAACACTCAGGCAGGTTCAGGTTTCAGTCCGACACACAGAACCGTCCGGCGACACGCCCTGGGGGCGACACATGGGCGCGCTCAGGGCTCAGGTACAGGTCTCGGGAGATTAAGCGGTAGGTTTTGCACTTTTACATTTCCGGTTATATCTCAGAAACTAATCGATCTACGATGAAGCCATTTTACACGATCATGGCCGGCTTATTACCCAACAAGTCGATCGCATCTTCAACACTTAAAAGCTTAAGACGACGAAGATATAACCTGAAGTACACTAAATTTTCTAGGTGCAAAACCTACCGCTAAAACCCGCGAGCCCTGTACCATGCAATTGCACAAGGGCGCCGGGTGCAGTGTCTGTGTGTCCCTGACTGACCTGCAGCGGTGACGCTGTCACAGAAAGCACCTGTTCATTGCCCAATGGATCCAGCCCAGTTCCGGCCGGCCGAGTGCCCGCACGTACGCAGCCAGTGTTACGGTCTGTGTTCGATCTATGTTACGGTCTGTGTTCAATCTATTTTACGCCCTGTGTAACGACCTGCGTTACGGCTTGTGTTACGGTCTGTGTTACATACCCTGTTCTGGGCGGTCTCCACCTTGACCCTCTTAGCGTCCCAGAGTCGGTACTGGTAGACGTGCGCGTTCTCTGCCGAGACGTCCCACAGGTGAACGAGCAGGTTCTGTAGGCCGACCAGCGTCTCAGCTGGCACCTGAGAAGGTCAGGAGAGGGTAGGGGAGGTCAGTGGTGTACTGGTGTCTGACATAGACCAGCGGACAGGGGGAGGGGAGAGGGAGAGGAGTCTGGTGGCGCAGAAGGACCGTTCCGCGCTTGAAAGTGGACATATCTGAGGACCGTTCCGCGCGCGCTGACACTGCCTCTAGAACCGTTCTGCGAGCAGTCAGACATGCAGACCGGATTGATGTTTTGAAACTTTGACATAATAAACTTTAATTAATTCGACACAGGTACTCTTACCGCATGTGTTTTTTTTTTTATATCGCGGACAAAAAAGTGGGGATTGTTAGGGTTAACCCGCGCCCCGTAGGGGGGGGCCGAAACGGCCCCCCCCCCTGTCCTTTTCGGTCGATATCTCCTAAACGGCTGGAGATATCGCCACCAAACTTTCAGGACCCCTCCGGGCATCAATTTTACACATTGTGACCAAAAATTTTTCTAGAGGCTATGATAGGTTGGCCACAAATGACGTCAGAGTGACGTCATGTTCTGTCATTTTCGACCGAAAAAAGACCTTCGCGAGAAGACCTGTCAGGACTACAGCTTTGAAGATATAGAAAAATGATCAAGACATAAAAGGTGTAGAATTGACAGGGCTACAAAACTGCTATCTCGAATTTTTGAAATTTTTGAGTTTTGACCCCCAAAAATCAAAAAAGCATTTTTTTTGGATATATTCGCCAAAAAATCCAAAAAGTTTTTGAGTTTCGAAAAAAAACGGAATATATGTGATAGTGCCTACCATCTTCTATCTACATACCAAATTTCAGATCGATACCTCATTTTTTGGCCAAGTTATAGCGAAAAAACTGTTCAAAAATGATGACGTCAAATTTTCAAACTCAATTTTTGGCACTTCTAGAACTTGTAGAGCAAAACAAAGACCACCATTAGACTCCCCGTGACGAGCTGCATCGAATCGATACCCATTTTATGCAAAAATATCAACTTTGAAATTTGACCTAATTTGACCTGACCTTGACCTGACCTTCAAAAAAACGTGACCTAGGCTGGCCCCAAAGGCTGCCTAACCCACATAATCGCATTTGTCATGTAAAATGGACCATAAAACATGTATCACACGACACATTCATATTGTGACCCCCGGTGACCTGACCTCGCTGTGACCTGACCTGGTATCAGTGACCTCAGATAGCAAAGTATGTGTTTGACGAACAATGTACCATCGATGGTTTTCAATAAATTACCAATTTACTCGCTTTCACAGCACATTTCTTGAATTGCCTGTGAACGGTGAAAATCTGACCTTTGACCCGACCTGTGACGTCATCGGTTTGACCTAGGTCAATGAAATTTGGTCACAAGGTAGTTCCCGGGTGGGGCTATCGAACGCCGTTTGAATTTTGAAAATCAGCCGGTAACTTTCCGAGATCTTAGGGGGGGGGCCGAAACGCCCCCCCCCCCCCCCTACGGGTGGTAGGGTCCGCCGGTAGACCTACGGGGCGCGGGTTAAGCAGGGAGTCACCGATGTTAGATCCCTCTCTAAGTCCTTTCATAGGTCACGGTCCTGACCCGAGATAGCTGAGCTGTGTCGCAGCCCTGACCTCAGGGCTCAGACAGCTGAGCTGTCATGCACGCCGTCGGCTCGGCCGTCAGTCGCCACAGCCGCTGACGCCAGTGTCCAAACAGCTCCAAACAATATCCGGCCCTGTATAGCAGGATAAGCCATCAGAGGCGGGAGTGATCAATGGAGGGACGCGAAACATTAACGCCAAGGGGATGACAACTGCTGAGGAATAAAGAAACTACATGCAGGTACACTGGGAACACGTCATGCTGGAGTTGACGTGTTCCCAGCCCGTCCTGTACCATGCAGCCCGTTCCGGTGATCACTCCCGCAGGGCCGGATATTGTTGGGAGCTGTTTGGACACTGGCGTCAGCGGCTGTGGCGACTGACGGCCGAGCCGATGGCGTGCACAGCTCAGCTGTCTGAGGTCAGGGCTGCGACACAGCTCAGCTATCTCGGGTCAGGACCGTGACCCCCTATGAAAAGACCCAGAGAGGGATCTAACATCGGTGAGTCCCTGCTTAACCCTAACAATCCCTACTTTTTTCTCCGCGCTATAAAAAAACACATGCGAGTTATAAAAAACACATCCCTATCAACTAGTCCCAAACAGTGTACCAAATTTGAGCGCAATCGGCGTGGCAGTTCAGGGTTCAAGATATATGAGCAACCCAAAATCGCTACTGCAGCAGAATAACGAACACTCTTGGCCCTTCACGTCGCACGTGTCACGACGCTCACCATGATACATCAGTTGTAGTCAATAACTCACCAAGATACATCAGTTGTAGTCAATAACGAGATGGAAGGGATAGGATTACGCGCAACAAAGAGTAACGCAGGTCAATCAGCCCAGCGTTTGCTGACTTACAAGCCTATTGAAACGTTACAGGAATACGCTTCGCTAGCTCAAATGTAATAGAGTAGAATCATTACATATATGCAATTGCTACTATTTCCTGGTTTTCTTTATAGGCCAAGGCTTGGTAACTGATAACTCTGCTGCCCTGTAATGGGTCCGGCCCGCTGTGGCGAGTGAAGACACTCGCTCTGACTGACTGGACCGCCAGCCGAGACGCTGCTGACTCTGGTGGTGAATGGTGAGCGGAAGAGGAGAAAGTTTACGCCAAAGCTGAAGCAACTCTACATTGCTGTACAGCTAATACGCTTTTCACCTCGTGGCCAGTAGAGGAACTAACAGTTACTACAACTGACCGTCAGAAGCACCCAACACACACCGTGCCGCTCCCAGTAACATACCAGGATGTAGACCCCAGTCGGGCAGCGCTCCGGCGTCCGGCAGCCGCAGCTGGTCCAGCAGTGACAGCAGCCGGCCGGCGCTGCCCTCCGGCGCCGTCCGACAGGCGTTCACGGCCACCACCCTGACGGACAGACGTTACACGGTCAGCAGAGAGCCGACACTCGGTCAGCGGACAGTGGCGTTGGGTCACCGGATGGCAGAGCATCGCCGCAGCACACAGACCAGACAGGACTGTGCCGACAACGCAACCCCGTTGGAGTAACATGACCCTAATAAATGCACCGAAAATGCTCTGGTCTGTCTCCATTACTTATAATAATAAAAAAATGAAAGAACAACTGAGATGAGGGAAAGGAGTGAGGCGTCTGTTAGGGTCCCCGTGCAATACGCCCGGTGCGGTGACTGACCTCTGCGCCGCTAGCTGGAGAGCTGGTTAACCCGGCTGACGACCTTCTGTACCTCCTCGGCGGAGAGCGGGTGGCCGTTGGTGGCCCGCCGCAGCCCGTCCCGGTAGCCGGCCGCCCCATCCGGCGGCACGCCCTGGGGAGTCATAGCATAACACTCAGGCAGGTTCAGGTTTCAGTCCGACACACAGAACCGTCCGGCGACACGCCCTGGGGGCGACATATGGGCGCGCTCAGGGCTCAGGTACAGGTCTCGTGAGATTAAGCGGTAGGTTTTGCACTTTTACATTTCCGGTTATATCTCAGAAACTAATCGATCTACGATGAAGCCATTTTACACGATCATGGCCGGCTTGTTACCCAACAAGTCGATCGCATCTTCAACACTTAAAAGCTTAAGACGACGAAGATATAGCCTGAAGTACACTTAATTTTCTAGGTGCAAAACCTACCGCTAAAACCCGCGAGCCCTGTACCATGCACAAGGGCGCCGGGTGCAGTGTCTGTGTGTCCCTGACTGACCTGCAGCGGTGACGCTGTCACAGAAAGCACCTGTTCATTGCCCAATGGATCCAGCTCAGTTCCGGCCGGCCGAGTGCCCGCACGTACGCAGCCAGTGTTACGGTCTGTGTTCGATCTATGTTACGGTCTGTGTTCAATCTATTTTACGCCCTGTGTAACGACCTGCGTTACGGCTTGTGTTACGGTCTGTGTTACATACCCTGTTCTGGGCGGTCTCCACCTTGACCCTCTTAGCGTCCCAGAGTCGGTATTGGTAGACGTGCGCGTTCTCTGCCGAGACGTCCCGCAGGTGAACGAGCAGGTTCTGTAGGCTGACCAGCGTCTCAGCTGGCACCTGAGAAGGTCAGGAGAGGGTAGGGGAGGTCAGTGGTGTACTGGTGTCTGACATAGACCAGCGGACAGGGGGAGGGGAGAGGGAGAGGAGTCTGGTGGCGCAGAAGGACCGTTCCGCGCTTGAAAGTGGACATATCTGAGGACCGTTCTGCGCGCGCTGACACTGCCTCTAGAACCGTTCTGCGAGCAGTCAGACATGCAGACCGGATTGATGTTTTGAAACTTTGACATAATAAACTTTAATTAAATCGACACAGGTACTCTAACCGCATGTGTTTTTTATATCGCGGACAAAAAAGTGGGGATTGTTAGGGTTAAGCAGGGAGTCACCGATGTTAGATCCCTCTCTGGGTCCTTTCATAGGTCACGGTCCTGACCCGAGATAGCTGAGCTGTGTCGCAGCCCTGACCTCAGACAGCTGAGCTGTGCACGCCGTCGGCTCGGCCGTCAGTCGCCACAGCCGCTGACGCCAGTGTCCAAACAGCTCCAAACAATATCCGGCCCTGTATAGCAGGATAAGCCATCAGAGGCGGGAGTGATCAATGGAGGGACGCGAAACACTAACGCCAAGGGGATGACAACTGCTGAGGAATAAAGAAACTACATGAGATGATGTTTTTCGTACTCCAGCGTAGTACGAAAAACATCATCTCACGCTCTCAGTCCCAGCGGATAAAAACAACACCTAAGAAAGAAACTACATGCAGGTACACTGGGAACACGTCATGCTGGAGTTGACGTGTTCCCAGCCCGTCCTGTACCATGCAGCCCGTTCCGGTGATCACTCCCGCCTCTGATGGCTTATCCTGCTATACAGGGCCGGATATTGTTTGGAGCTATTTGGACACTGGCGTCAGCGGCTGTGGCGACTGACGGCCGAGCCGACGGCGTGCACAGCTCAGCTGCCTGAGGTCAGGGCTGCGACACAGCTCAGCTATCTCGGGTCAGGACCGTGACCCCCTATGAAAAGACCCAGAGAGGGATCTAACATCGGTGACTCCCTGCTTAACCCTAACAATCCCTACTTTTTTCTCCGCGCTATAAAAAACACATGCGAGTTATAAAAAAACACATCCCTATCAACCAGTCCCTATCAACCAGTTAATTAATTCGACACAGGTACTCTAACCGCATGTGTTTTTTATATCGCGGACAAAAAAGTGGGGATTGTTAGGGTTAAGCAGGGAGTCACCGATGTTAGATCCCTCTCTGGGTCCTTTCATAGGTCACGGTCCTGACCCGAGATAGCTGAGCTGTGTCGCAGCCCTGACCTCAGACAGCTGAGCTGTGCACGCCGTCGGCTCGGCCGTCAGGCGCCACAGCCGCTGACGCAAGTGTCCAAACAGCTCCAAACAATATCCGGCCCTGTATAGCAGGATAAGCCATCAGAGGCGGGAGTGATCAATGGAGAGACGCGAAACACTAACGCCAAGGGGATGACAACTGCTGAGGAATAAAGAAACTACATGCAGGTACACTGGGAACACGTCATGCTGGAGTTGACATGTTCCCCGCACTGGCACTTATACTGATAGACCAGCCCAGCCTTCTCTTTGATCCCTAATTTGTCCTTGGGTTTGACGAGCCTAGCACTAAGGTTCGCTGCAGGTCTCGTGCTGACCTTCGCGTAGGGTCGGAGGACGCGCGTGACCTGTTCACTCACCCCCTGGATGTAAGGGATGCTTACATAAACCCGTTTGTCCTCCTCCTGTTCCCTGCCTACCCGTTCAGAACCACCACCCTCTCCCATGCGTAGTCGTTCTCTATTTTTTACCCGCCTGTGGATACGGCGCACCATTCGCTTTGGGTAGTGGTTCCTCACCAGTGCCCGTTCTATCTTCCCTGTCTCGCGTTCCTCGTCCTCAGGTGTTGTCGTGAGTCGTGATGCCCGTGTGAAAAGTGTCTGTGGGACTGATGCCTTGTGCTGTGAGCTGTGGTGTGATTCATAGTGAAGGTATTTGTCCGTATGAGTTGCTTTCCTGAACACCTCGGTCTTCATGGTCCCCCCTCCCAGTCTATGTACCTTTACATCCAAAAAAGGTAAGGATCCCTCCTTTTCCTCCTCGAGCGTGAATTCAATCCTCTCGTGCTGAGCGTTGAGGTGGTCGAGTAGTTCACCTACCTGATCTTTCTTTAAGATCACGAACGTGTCATCTACGTAGCGTCTCCACAGTTTCACTGGGTGTGGAAACGACTGGAGTGCACTGGATTCGAACGATTCCATGAACAAGTTGGCCACCACAACGCTCACTGGACTCCCCATGGCCGTGCCCCACTTTTGCTTAAAGAACTTTCCGTTAACCCTAAAGTAAGTAGGGTTAACTTCAAATGACACCACATTGGTGGATGAATACATTGAAAGGCAGAATAGGAAAACAAATGTCATCATCAACAACATACCGGAAAGTGACAACCCAAATGGTGAAGAAGCTAAGCAGGAGGACTGG
This sequence comes from Amphibalanus amphitrite, assembly GCF_019059575.1. Taxonomy (NCBI): domain Eukaryota; kingdom Metazoa; phylum Arthropoda; class Thecostraca; order Balanomorpha; family Balanidae; genus Amphibalanus; species Amphibalanus amphitrite. The sequence goes on along the minus strand of NW_024881717.1, from coordinate 255,287 downwards.
CTTAAAGTGAACAGGCTGTTCCAGAGACTACACATCCATGTGGAGGTAAAAAAGGTGTCGAGGATTGGCCGAAAACAGGAAGGTAAGAGACGTCTTCTTTTGGTCATTCTAGGTTCAGAGGATCACAAGTGGGAGGCTTTGCGTGTCGCTAAAGGGTTGCGTGACCTGGAAGAGTATGAAAATGTATATGTCAATCCCGATCTGACCAAAAGTGAACGGGAGCAAAACAAAAAGCTGAGGGAAGAGCTCAAGGAGAGAAGGCAGAAGGGTGATGATGTGGTGATTCACAGAGGGAAGGTTGTCCCCAGACAGCGAACAAACAGAAATTGACTAGCAACCAGAGAGTACAATGGGGCTGACTGTCAAGATGCTAGCAGTTCTAAGAGGCTGAGTAGGGCATTGCAAGTATTGTATACAAATGCTGATCAATTCCCTAACAAAAAAGACGAGTTATGTTCACTGCTCAATCAGGAAAGTGTTGATATAGTTGTTATTACTGAAGCCATCCCGAAGGCTCAATTTCAACCAATGTTTGAAAGTTTGTTGAATATCAGCGGATACTTCATGATTTCTAACTTCGAATTTGAAGCAGATAATCTTGGCAGCAGCGGGAAGAGAGGAATTATTATTATTATTATTATTATTATATCGTTTATTCCACTAACCACGATCATCGGGTGGGCGTTACAGTGGAACATTGCCAATTCACATGCGGTAAACAGTGATGGTTGGTACGTTTAACTGTACACTGCAGGGCACATACGAGTACATTCGCATACATTGGGTGAAACGTGATCATCAGTTGTCAGTGTTTGCTTTTGCTAGGAGGTACTTTTCCAGTTCAAATTTTGAGGCATTCCTCATTCTAGTGGGCAAACTATTCCACAATTTAGAGCCATGATATGACAGTGAATATTTCATAAAATCTGTTCGCGGAGCAACCAGATCTAGGTTATCCGACTGCCTTGTCTCACGGTCAGATCTTCTAGTTATAAAGAGCGAGGATATCAATGGTGTTGTAATCTCCGGAAAAAGCAGACACTGACGAATTATATTCAATACAGCAATGTCATGTTCGAAGGCTAAGTCTCTTCGCCATGCCACATTCGCACTCTCGCGACCCGTGATACGCCGAGCAAATTTTACAATTTTAGATATCCTTTTCCCCTGTGTCAAGCCACAATTCCCCCATACAGAAACACAGAAACGGATATGTGGAAGAACTAACGAATTAACAAGCAGTGCAATAGTTTTCAAGGGCATAATGTGACGTAAGTGACTCAGGCGTATCAGCATGCCTATACATTTGCCAACCACAGTGTCGATATGGCTACTCCACGTAAGGCAGCTGTCTAAAGTAACGCCCAAACTAATTAGAGACGGCTTAACTTGTACCACAGTATCAAATACATGTACACTCTTCAAATTGATCTTTTTCAAAACACATCTAGTGCCAAAAACAGTGACTTGTGATTTGGCAGCATTTACAGAAAGGCGGTTCCGGGAGAACCACACCCCAAGCCTTTGAAGAAGGGTCTGAAGGCGACCTATCACAGTATCTAGTTCGTTTGGTGGTCCCGAAACCATCACCTGAGTGTCATCGGCGTATTGAATTATTGATCCTGATTCAGACGCAACGGTGGGTAAATCATTCATATACAAGTTAAACAGCATCGGGCCCAACACACTTCCCTGTGGAACACCTGACAGCACATCACCCTTCGCATCATTACAACCCCTCACATACTGGCGCCTGCCAGAAAGATAGTTTTTGAACCATGGGTGTTCAATACCATAGTGCGAGAGTTTCGCTAGCAATATACGATGATCTACACAATCAAACGCCTTGCTCAGATCTAGCGATACCAGAATGCAAATGTTCCCCTTATCAATAGAAGCCCTGATGGATTCCGTCAATGCAATCAGGGCATGCTCGACGGAATAGCGTGGTCGGAAACCAAACTGATTTTCTGACAACACATCGCAGTCATCTAGGTACATACTTAGCTGAAGAGAGACAAGTCTCTCGAGAATTTTGGAAGCGACGCTTAAAAGGGATATAGGTCTAAAGCTAGACGCCTCCTTTGGGTCACCTTTTCCCTTGTAAATGGGAACTACTTCCGCTATTTTCCAACAGGATGGCAAAGTACCGCTGGTAATGGATGAGTTAAACACTCGTAGAAGCGATCCAAGAAGCCTGGAAGAGAAAGACTTGAATAAAAAAGCAGGGAGTCTATCTGGCCCACATGACGTGTGTGATTTTAAGGATCTAATAACTAAGCGTAATTCGCCCAATGTTGCTGGGCGAAGGTCGAATCTAGTTGATAATACTCTTGGGGGACCAAAAAACACCTCACCTGCACATGCACTGATATTTACTTTGCTAGCGAGGTTTCCACCTACTGAGCAAAAGAAATCATTGAATGAACGTGCCGTGTTTTCATCCAATGGCTGGGCGACTTTAGATTTGCCAAGCGTTGCATTTATTAGATTCCAGGTGTCTCTGCTGGACCTATGCGATCTGATACTAGATTCAAATTTTGCTCGTCGTTCAAAGCAAATTACTTTTTTAACTTCACGGCGCATATCCTTATAGAGGGTGATATCGGACTGAGCGTTGGTGCGTCTCGAAACACGTAACTGGGCCGTCGTTAGGCGGATAAGTTGCCTGGCGGCAGCTGAAATTCCAAATCCGGATTTGTGCTTAAGTGAGACAGTTACAAACGGAGCATGACGATCAATGACTGGAATGACTGCTTCTGTCCAGCATTTCCAACCCTCGCCGGGATCAGAAACATCAACCCCGGGGGCCCAGGGTATCGCGTCATGCAGGTCTCTGCAGAAGGATTGGAAATCAATATTTTTCCATCTGCGGAACGTTATTGGGAACGGTTTCAACTTTTTCCTCTTAACTTTCATTTTGACTATTACTAAGTTATGATCAGATACGATACAATCTTCGGAAGTGCACCCTGTCACAAAAGAAAAATCACTTACAAGAACAATGTCAATGAGAGTCGATGAGGAACTAGCAATACGGGTCGGCAGTTGCACACACTGATGCAGTCCAGTATTGCCAATGAGAGTTAGTAGTTGTCGAACATGTGGGAGGTTCGGTCGCAAGAGATCACAATTTAAGTCTCCGCATAAAACGACTTGCTTGCCCTCCGACAGCAAGGTCTGGACTGAGAGCTCTAGTGCTTCGAGATCCTGTTTTATACAGTCATATATAGGTGGTCTATACACACAACCAACAACCAATGTCCGGTTGTGTCCACATTGTACGCTTACCCAAATTAATTCAAGACGCCCAGATTGTGACATTTTAGGGCCGGTGATCTTACTGAAAGTCAGATCACTGCGACAGTAAATGGCCACACCGCCACCTTTGCGTCCCCGATCAGCTCTGCCAGCTATCGCTAAATTAGCTATGGGGACATTTGGCTCACCTTTTCTTAGCCATGTCTCAGTAAAGCACATGACATCGATTTGGTGACGTTTAACATAGTCAGACACGAGGTCGGCTGAGGGTGTCAGTGACCTGACATTCAGATTGCCGATCGATAGCCCATATTTGGAAGTATGCACATGGTGCGAGACGTTAAAATTAGCTGAGCAGGTGTCGCTACAATCGGTCACACTATTGGAAGGCCTCAGTCTAAAAAACCGTTTACCTCGCTCGACAGCATCTGCCAGACGTTTCTACATCCTGCTCTGTTCAAATTCAATCTCGACCTGTCTAAACCATTGTGGGCACACTCATTGAGTCTTGGTCGCAGGTCAATAAAACGAACACCTTCGCTGACGCACATCCTTTCGAGTTCATCATTCAAATGACTGCGTTTCATGGTGAGAAAGTTCTCTGTCGCATTTATGTCCTGAGGCACCGAGCATATCACAATGTCTCTTACCTTTTTGACTTGTTTGGCGGCCTTGATTACCTCGACTATGCAGTCAAGCGTATACTCCACGCTGTGCCGCGACAGATCATTTCCTCCCAGATGAAGGACGAGGTCAGCGGTTATCGCCCTGCAGCCGTCCACAGCGCCGTGAAGGGCAGACAGGGCGCTGCGAGCAGTTCCTCCCCGGATGCTGTCAAACACTACCTGAGCTCCAAGAAGAAACTCGTCTCTGGCCGCCGCGGCAATACGGCGCACGTTTTGACAGCCGAGCATGACTGCACCAACGCGCGGGACCGTACTGGTTCTGGTGTCCATGCCTCTTTTCCGCAGACTGGAAACTGGTCGGGTCTTTCGATCATCAGCAGATGGTGATTGCGAAGCTGTTTTGACCACCGGCTTCTTCGTTTCTTTCGTTGCGCTGGATGCCGGTCTCGCAGACGATCGGTCGGGAGGAGTCGTCGGGGTTCGGTGAGGAGTCGAATAGGGACACATATTCGAAGTCATCGACGCAGGTGCTACATGCTTGCCATCTCCTGACGTACCTGCTAGCATCATCATCATGCTGTTCACTTTAGTAAAAGACATAAAACCGCGTTCATGAGGTTATGATCATTATTCAAGTCAGACCGGTTTCGTTCCACAGTGAGAACATCTTCAGTGACAATATAAACAGAAATGTAAGTTACATGTTTTGATGGGATGATTACCCTGACACGATATCGAAATTATTTGCACACACATATGCACACATGCAAAACTCAGTAAGTACACTTCTTCCAGGTGGAGAATTGTTCTACTTAATGATGACGCGCGACGGTGATACAAATGCACAGTGCACATGAGAGCAGTTGCACACCATTGGGTACACACATCATAGAGCTAAGCGGTGACATTGAGAGGATATGCCGATGAAATGTCGTTTATTTTTGGTCGCAACCGAAAGATGTATAGTGATTCTAAAATTCTTAAATCAGGGAACGAGCTGTTCGTACCAAGAATTTCAAAATTATCAATCGTAAACGGAGCGTCACATGATAACGCATGATCTCTAATGGACGAAACTGCTGGGGTTGATGACATCAGTCCGGTACGAGGAGATCTGCCTTGGTGTTGAGCCACTCTGGTGAATAAACGTTGATACGTGGAACCAACATATGACGCCTGGCATGAGGCGCAACTAAATTTGTAAATGACACCAGAGCGACTCGGCTTGGGCAGTTTGTCCTTGTAACGGAACAATGTTCCAATCGTGAACTGGTTACGCAAAACTACTTTAGGATTCAGATATGGATAATATTTCGTTAATAGGGACACGACTTCACGATGCATCTTAAGCGATTGATGTCTTTTACTAAAGTTTATTCTACTTCTAAAACCATCAAAGGACAAACTACATGCTGTTCACTTGTTTTGTAAGCTGATCAATTTGGAGCTAGCTGAGTCGAATTGCTTCCATTACGTCCATCAACGTTACGCCAGAGAAGGATGGGCCAGCAGGATGTTCATTCGAGGAATCAGGGCCCGGGTTCTGCTCCACACCTCCTATGACGAGAAGGGTGAGGATCAAGGCTATCCCCAGTGCAATGGAATTATGTTGAAATGGTCTTGTTGATTTGGGTTTTAACCTCGCACGAATGTAGAACATTCCGATTCTCAGTCGGTAAGCTTGGTTGTCTATCATTGGCTTGATTTGAATACTTCACAATGGACGATATCGAAGTAGAGGATCACAGTGTCGGGCGTCACGATTGCCGCGCGAAAAATCGACTAAAATTCCGAGTGGCGCTGGAGCTATCAAAAAGCGAAAATTGTGGAAAAATAGGTTTTTATAATTCACCTATATCTTCTAGTTCCTTCTAGTTCACAAGTTTTCCACTTGGCCACTGGTAGAAAGATTACTTATCTTTCAAATGAATGCACTTTCAAGCATAAGCGACGCTAAATATCATAATGTTTAGCATAAATCACGGAGCCTTCAGGGCACTGGTCGTCCCAACCGACGATCTCCCCAACCGACGTCCCAACCGACGATCGATTAGATGTTAGCACTGCTAAGCAACGCAATGTGTTATTGGGCTGTGTATATCGTAGCCCCAACTCATCCTATCAAAATTCACAGGCACTGTTTGAGTTGCTGAAGGAGGCTGCATCAGCAACGACGTTCAGTCAGGTTGTGATCATGGGCGATATAAATATCGGAAAAATAGATTGGGAAGCATCTGCAGTTTTACCTGGTGCTACAAGTCTTTCACAAGAGCTTCTTGATTGCATGGAAGACAATTTCATGATACAACATGTGAAGGAACCAACACGATATAGAGTCGGAAATGACCCAAGCATATTAGATCTGATAATAACAACAGAGGAGGACACAGTAAGCTGCTTGGATTATTGTCCTGGTTTGGGGAAAAGTGATCATTGTTGCATCAAGTTTAAAGTGAATCACTTGTTTACAAAGAGAACCAAAGAATGCAGACTCAATTTCCACAAAGGACGTTATGACATGGCTAGGGAAAAAATCATGAATATTGCTTGGGAAGAGCAAATGGAAGAAATGTCAGCAGATCATGCTTGTGACTTCTTCAACAACACGATGACTGCTATCATCCAAGACACCATTCCAAGGCAGAGGACAAAAGAAAAGCCCAATCAACTGTACATGAATAATGAAGTACTAAGGCTCAGGTCTCAAAAGTTTCGTTTGTGGCTGAAGTGGAAGGCAAGTAATAATGACATTGATGGTGCTAGATATTCTAGAATCAGTAACAAATTAAGAAAGGAAACCAGGAAACTACGCAGGCGCTTTGAAGAGGGTATAGCCAAGAATATAAAGAGTGATGTGAAAACTTTCTGGAAATACGTGAAGTCGAGGGTAAAGGCGAGAATACCCATTGGAGATATACTCACCCCAGATGGCAAAAGAGCAGTAGAAGATGAGGACAAGGCAGAAGTACTCAATAACTATTTTGGAACTGTGTTTACAGCAGAAGACTGTACTTTTGTTCCAGAACTGGAAACAAGAACCCAAGAGGAGCTATGCTCTTTCACTGTGACTCAGGAACAAGTAAAAATCAAACTTCAGCAACTTGATATAACAAAGTCCTCGGGACCTGACGGACTTCACCCAAGGTTCTTAAAAGAAACTGCTGATGAAATCGCTGTACCCCTTACCATTATCCATAACAAGTCGCTAGCATCGGGTAGAGTGCCAAAGGCCTGGAAAATTGGACATGTTACAGCCATTCATAAAGGTGGAGACAAAAGTGCTCCAAGTAATTATCGACCGATTAGTCTGACATCGGTCCCCTGCAAGATCCTAGAGGGATTCGTGAAAAGTAATATCATAGACCACATGATGATTAATAATTTGTTTTGTGACAACCAACATGGCTTTGTCCCAGGGAGGTCATGTACAACACAGCTTATGGAAACTTTGGAAGAATGGACACTATTGTTGGATGAAGGAGGAGCAGTCGACGTAGCCTACATGGATTTTCGTAAAGCATTTGATTGTGTCCCTCATAAGAGACTGCTCAACAAACTCAAAGCTTATGGCATCAAGGGAGATTTACTGAAGTGGATTGAGAATTTTTTGACTGATAGAAGGCAACGAGTTGTGGTGAATGATAAGAAATCATCTTGGTGTACTATCTTAAGTGGGATTCCCCAAGGCTCGGTACTGGGTCCGGTACTTTTTGTGTTGTTTATAAATGACTTACCAGAAGAACTAGATTCAAATGTGAAGATCTACGCAGATGACACAAAGATATACCGACGTGTTAACTCTGAGACCGATCATGATGCAATGCAGGCTGACTTAAACAAGGTCAAAGAATGGTCCGAGAAGTGGCAACTTCATTTCAATGAGAAAAAATGTAAAATCATGCATCTTGGTAAGCAAAAGGAGTTGCAACCTTATACGCTAGGACAATCAGCCATGGCTGTTACGGAAGAAGAAAAGGATCTGGGTGTTATAATGGACAAAGAATTGAAATTTCACTCTCACACCGCAAAAGTGGCGAAGAAGGCCAATCAAGTTCTGGGGTTGATAAAAAAAGGCATTTTCAGCCAGAAATAAAACAATGATTTTGCCACTATATAAAACATTGGTGCGGCCGCTCCTAGAATACGGAAATGTGATATGGGGCCCTATATATGAAACCGACAAAGCAAAAATAGAAAAAGTGCAAAGAAGGGCAACCCGCCTGGTTACTGAGGTGAAACATCTGTCGTATGAAGAAAGACTGCGTGCGCTAAATATTCCGTCATTGAGTCATCGGCGGTACCGGGGGGATATGATACAGGTGTTCAAAATTATGAAAGGAATGGAACGGGTGAGAGTCGAACACTTCTTCCAGATGACTACAGATACACGAACCCGCGGCCATAGTCATAAAGTGAAGAAACCAAGGGCAAGACTAGCAACCAGACAGCACTTTTTCTCAAGCAGGACGGTCAACAGTTGGAATGCCCTGTCACAATCCTTGGTAGACTCTCAAAATGTAAACCAATTTAAGAATAGGTTTGACGAAATTCAAACAAACAGCTCACTGTACTCAACTAGTAGCCAGTAAAGTTATGGCACGAGAGTGGACCAGTTGGGTTCACTTATAAAGTCAAGAGCAGGACCAACAGGGCTTATTAGTCCTCTTTACCTGAACATCAAGTACATCAAGTACATCAAGTACATCAAGTAGTACCCAAACAGAGCCGTAACAATTTTATGATATCCTCGACCTCCAGTGCTGTTTCCGCTCTTACCTTGCTTTCCTCATCCAAAAACTCTTCTTCGAGTCTCTGGCGTGCTACTTCGCATGCTGCCTCTGTCGGTACCGATGTGAACAGCGCTTTGACGTCAAAAGAAACCATGGTCTCATCGTCACTGAGCGTAACATCTCGTAAACTCTCTTTGAAACTCGCCGTGTCCTTGACATGATGTTCAGACTTGCCTACCAGAGGAGATAATATGCTAGCTAAATGTTTGGACAGCTGGTACGTTACACTGCCTATGCTACAGGGTCTTTCATAATGAATGTTACTTTTGAACGAGCTATTTCTCAGGACATATATGTTCCTCATGTAATATGTACCATCACATGAAACAGAAACACATTAGCGTTTTGGCACACACAACTTTCATTTTAATGCTCCCCAGGAATTTTCCACTGTATCGCCCTTAATTAAGGCACACGTTTCGGCCCTCTGACGAAGGTGTTGCACCCCGCGCCTCACAACGTCTGGGTCCAGGCTTCCAGTAAACCTCTCCACTGTGGTTCGCAGTGGATGGCTGCAGGAGGGTTTTGTCTCAGATCTGCCAATGCGACTCCCCAAAGCCAGTAGTCCAGCGGGGAGAGGTCAGGACTCAGTGGTGGCCATGGTCGCTCGGTGAGGCGGCTGATAACGCGCTCTTCGAGATTCTCGATCAGCCACTGGCGCAACAGCTGCCATGGTGTGCACTGTGGCACCATCCTGCTGGAACCACAGGCCGTCTCTTTGAACCTTGTCCCTGACCTGAGGCAGAAGCATTCCTTGAGCAGCCTGAGGTAAGCCACCCCGTTCAGTGTTGACCCAGGGGAGAGCCAATGGATGAAGACTTGTCCGTCGACCGTAATCCGTAATGCGTTTTAGTGGTGTCGACATACTCTGCTTTTCCGTGAAGGAAAATTGGCGTTGTGAATTTTTTATTTTTTGGGACAAAACCCTAATCAATTTGCAACAATACGCATATAAAATTCACGCGGAAGTGATAAATTAAGAGCTCCTAACTAAATGTTCAAAAGTAACATTCATTATGAAAGACCCTGTAGACACGATGGGACGTAGCGGAACGCCCTGCTTGTGCACCTTCGGTAGCCCATAAAGCAATGGCGGAGTCGGGTCCGACGGGTACAGTTTTAGATACGTTTTTCTGTCCAATTTGCCCTGTTGTTCTAAGTCCTTTAGCGCGCCCCTTACCTCTCGTGTGTACCTACCGGTTGGGTCCCTATCAAGTTCAGTGTACGTGTCGTGATCCCCTATTAGTGTTTCTAACCTACTTTGATACTGCTCACAGGTCATCACACATACAGATCTACCCTTATCTGCAGGTAAAATCATAATATCTTGCCTATCTTGTAGGTCACGTAACGCTTTCCACTCCCCCTTACTGAGATTTTTGCTTTGCGGGGGACGGAAGGAATTGAGAGATTTGGTGACCTCGAATCTAAGCCTATTCGCTACATCCGGTGTTACATCGTCTGAACGGCACACACTTTCGACCGCCGAAACAAAATCCGCGACTGGAACGCTTGTCGGCGTCGGTACAAAATTGAGCCCTTTACGTAGCACACTGACCTCATCGTCACTTAGGCTTACCCCAGACAGATTGACCACCCACTTATCTCTATTGTCCTCCCCCTGTCCACCAGTCTCCTCCTGCTCACCGGTCTCCTGTCTGTCCTCCTGCTTACCAGTCTCCTGGCCACCGGTCTCCTGCTCACTGGTCGTGAGCAGGATACATACCTCGTGGTGGTATGTATTTTGGTAGGTGTTTGAGACGTTTGAGACGTATTGTCTTGTATTTTAATGCATTTTAAAGCACGGCTGACGAAGGGAGCAGAAGCTTCCGAAAGCTACCGAATCAATATACGCATTACTGGTGTCGAAGAATTGGTTCCTAAATAAACAACTCTACATTGCTGTACAGCTAATACGCTTTTCACCTGGTGGCCAGTAGAGGAACTAACAGTTACTACAACTGACCGTCAGAAGCACCCAACACACACCGTGCCGCTCCCAGTAACATACCAGGATGTAGACCCCAGTCGGGCAGCGCTCCGGCGTCCGGTAGTCGCAGCTGGTCCAGCAGTGACAGCAGCCGGCCGGCGCTGCCCTCCGGCGCCGTCCGACAGGCGTTCACGGCCACCACCCTGACGGACAGACGTTACACGGTCAGCAAAGAGCCGACACTCGGTCAGCGGACAGTGGCGTTGGGTCACCGGATGGCAGAGCATCGCCGCAGCACACAGACCAGACAGGACTGTGCCGACAACGCAACCCCATTGGAGTAACATGACCCTAATAAATGCACCGATAATGCTCTGGTCTATCTCCATTATTTATAATAATAAAAAAATGAAAGAACAACTGAGATGAGGGAAAGGAGTGAGGCGTCTGTTAGGGTCCCCGTGCAATACGCCCGGTGCGGTGACTGACCTCTGCGCCGCTAGCTGGAGAGCCGGTCACCGCTGCGGTGCGCGGCGCCGGCTACATCATCGCTGGCGGACGCATCGCGGCCGACGGAGGTGGGGCGAAGGGAGCGGCCTCGGCCCCTGCCTGCCGCCCGAACGCCTCCCTCGGGGGCGCAAGCCCCGCCCACGCGCCTCACCTTCTCGTGGTGGGGGTGTTTGCACCAAGAGGCGCACCTGCCGGAGTCAACCGACGACTTCAGCTGCGACCGAGTCGCACACCGTCAGCGCGGCCCCCGAGTGGGGGGCTGCGCCTAAATGAATAGCCGACGGGAGCTGCGGTCCGCGTCCCGACCACTGGGCGCGGACCGCGCCGGCGGCGATGCGAGGGGAGGCGCTGCCGCCGGCCACAGGAAGGAGAAGGAGGACGAGACGCTACCGACAAAACCAGAGACGGACACCAAACAACCCACCAGAAGAGTCACCAGAGCCATGACAAGACAAGAAGGAACGGCCGATGCCCGAGCAACTGCAACCACTGAAAGTGCAACCCTGCGTAAGGCAATGGCGCAGCTTATTGAGGCAGGAAAGCAGTGTCCCACGGAGGACTTCCAGTTGTGCACAACCGTAGAGGCGGAGACGCTACGTGAAACGATGAAGCGACTCATCCAACGGGGCAAACAGTGCACGGAGGAGGAATTCCGACTCGACAGTGGACTGCTCGAGACGTCAAAAGACAAGACGGAACCTGAACCACAAGACATGCCAGCCTCCGGTCCACCGAGACGTAACTCACCTCGCAACACCCGAAGACAAGACACTTGGAGCCCTGCAGGGGACACACGCGAGGATCGGCCGAGGGATGGGGTCGTGGAGCAAGCCCAGCCGGAGAGGCCTCGTCCCTTCGCCGCCCTTGTGAGTGCAGCCAGAGCGCTCCCACAAGAGGACTACCGGCCACCAGAGCATCTGACACGAACAACACGAAGTACAAAACTAACTCACAAGGCAGAACTACACATAATTCAGTTGAACGCTAACGGCATCGGTGCAACAGAGAAGAGGGCAGAGATCCTACGATACGCCGAGGAACAAAAGGTAGATGTCCTCTGCCTCCAAGAAACCAACCTCCGACAGGGACAGGAGACCCCGAAGTTCGAGGGATGGGAGGTGGCGGCGCGGGCTGACAGAAGACAGCATCGAGGAACGCACGCCGGAGAATCCCATGGATACGGAGGTGTCCTGACCCTGGTCCGTAGAGGATGCGGCTTCGGCTTCGAACCGATAGCGTACGACGTACGAGACAGAAACTCCGACGCAGTCATGATAGATATCCAATCAACGACACGAACTGTAAGGCTGCTAAACGCGTACATAGCCACAGTAAAACCAAGTAACGAAGACACGAGAAGGGACGAGTTCAACCCGGACAGCCTCCCGCAGGGAAGAAACGTTATCATCGCAGCGGACATGAACGCACACCATGAACTCTGGGACTCCAACCGTGCGAGAGACCCCAGAGGGGGCAGGATCGCCGAGTGGATGGACCAACATGACATGTGTGTGCTCAACTCCGGAGCTCCGACGAGACATGATGCGAGCGGTAGAGGCACCACACCAGACGTCACAATCTGCCATGCCGCCCTGAGCGGCGGGATCGAGTGGTGTATCGGGGAAGACCTGGCGTCGGACCACCGCCCGCTACACATCAAGGTGGAAATGCAAGTCAAGACGCCGCCCCCAGCAAAGAGGAGAGCGAGACTGTGCCTGCGGAAAGCAAACTGGACACTGTACCGAACACTGACCGACCACAAATTCAAGCACAAGCTACGCCGCATGACATCGACCGAGGCAGCGACAAGAAAACTCACTAGAATCATGGTCCAAGCGGCAGAGAAAGCCATCCCTCGCGTGCCACCCCGGAGAAACGCGAAAGCATGGTGGTGTGAAGAAGCCGAAGAAGCCGTGCAGCAAAGAAGGGAAGCCCGAGACGCCCTGATGAGAGACCCTGGAAACGAAGATCTGATGGCACAATGCACTGAGAAAACCGCACAAGCGAAACAAGTTGTAAAACGTGCAAAGCTGAACGCATGGGCTCGCGAATGCGAGAAGATGGACGCGGCGACAGACAACTCGCACCTCTACTCCACAATCAAGGCGATGGATGGACGCGGGAAGAAGCAGGGATCGACAGCTATCCTGAAAGTGCACAGAAGATCTGCAAAAACAGCGAAGGAAAAAGCAGATGTCATGGCTAAACACTATGCCCAAGTCAGCCAATCACAATACTCAGCCTCAAACCAGGAACTCAGAGACCACCAGAAGGCCAGACGACAGGCGGTGAACAAGGCGGTAGCCCAACCATGCAAGCAACACCCAAACTGCCGGGGCAAAGTCTGCCGTCCCTACAGCCTGACGGAGCTGGAAGTGGCCCTGTCTCACATGAAAACAGGTGCCCCCGGCCCGGACGGAGTGATGCCACAGATGCTGAAGGAACTCAGCACGGCGGGCAGGAAGACGCTCCTCAGAGTGCTGAACAAGAGTCTCGCATCGGGAGAGGTGCCCACCGCCTGGCGCAGAGCCAAGATCATACCGATTCACAAGAACGGGAAACCCCCGGAACAGCCGTCGTCGTACCGCCCCATCAGCCTCACCAGCTGCATCTGTAAACTGGCCGAACGCCTCCTCCAGGGCCGACTGGCGTACCTGCTCGAAGCGAATGGCACCCTCGTCCCAGAACAGGCGGGCTTCAGATCCGGCCGGTGCACAGAGGAGCAGATCGCCCGACTCGGCCAAGATATCATGGATGCCATGGAAGCGAAGCCCACCAAGAGAACAGTCCTGGTGGCTGTAGACATGACTGCCGCGTACGACCGTGTCAACAAAACCAGTCTGCTCTACAAGATGACGGACATGGATGTTCCACCATGTATGATGAGGTGGATCAGGAACTTCCTGGCAGATCGAAGAGCCAGAGTGGCATGGGACGAGACGGCATCCGCAGAGGTGAAGATGCGGGAGGGCCTGCCGCAGGGAGGAGTGATCTCACCGCTCCTGTGGCTCTGCTATATCAACGACCTGGCACCAGTGCTGCGGCGGCACGACGTGCAGATCGGCATGTACGCAGACGACCTGATCATCTACGCCAGTGACAGCAGCGTCCCCACAGCCCAGGCCAAGGTGCAGGCGGCAATGGACGAAGTAGAGGAATGGGCCTACGCCTGGAACATGACAATCAGCGCCACCAAAACCAAGACAATCTTATTCACCTCCAACGTACACGAAGTAAACTCAAAGAAAAAGGTGGACATCTGTCTGGGGGACACGATCATACAGCAAACCAGCGAAGTCACAGTGCTGGGAGTCGTCTTCGATACCCAACTGTCTTTCACCCAACATGTACAGCAGCTGAAGGGCAAACTGGCAAAGCGACTGCAAGTCACCAAGGCCCTGGCGGGAACCACGTGGGGTTGCAGCTCAGTAACCCTGCGAAGGATGTACTGCCAGTTCATCCAACCCGTAGCGCTGTATGGAAGCGCGGCGTACATGTCGCTGAGCCGGAAGACGAACGGGGAGAAGATGGACCAGGTCGCGGCCGCCGGAGCCCGAATCATCACGGGCTGCCCAGCCGGCACGAGGACGAGGGTGGTGATGGCGGAGGCCAACATCCGGAGCATCTCTTCTCTGGCTGAAGAACAAGGCGCGATCCTGCGAGAGAGGGTCATCCGTCTCCCTGACAGCGTCCCGGCCCGACAGACGGTCACCAGGAAGATGAGGAAGCGGCTCGTGAACCGGCAGACCTGGCGCGAAGAAGCGACCAAGATCGCGAAGGAAGCGCTGCTCGAGGAGACGGAGAGGGAGACAATGTCCCTACCACCGCGCCCCCCGTGGCTGTCGATGGGGAAAGGAAGGATCAGCTTCCACACGGAATCTGGTGACACCACCTCCAGACATGATCCACCGGAAAGAAGGCGAGCGGCAGCAGAGCGCGTCCTGGAATCCCTGCCGCCCACGGACTCAACCTACTACACTGACGGTTCCACGGAGAAGGGGTTTGGAGTTGGCGGAGGGGGAGTTGTCCGCATCGAGCAAGGCCGAGGCAACGCGACCTGGAGCGTACCGGCCGGCAAGTGGTCAAGCTCGTACCGGGCCGAGCAAGTGGCTTTCCTGGCAGCTGTGAGGGACGTAGCGGGAGCCCCAAAGGAAGTCAAGACGACCCGCCTGTGCACCGACTCACTCTCACTGGTAACCTTCCTCAAACAGGGTACCAGAGGGCCCGCCCCAGAAACCCTTACCGAGATATGGACAGGCCTGAACCATCTCAGTCGCAGAAAAATGAACGTGCAAATCGTCTGGATCCCTGGCCACGCAGACATCGCGGGAAACGAGCAGGCAGACCAGGCTGCAAACACCGGAAGGACCCTCCCTCAAGAAACGGCCAAGATCGACCTCCCGTCGGCGAAAGTGGCCATCCGTGGTGTGTGCTGGAAGAAATGGTCTGGCACGTACCACACCACCGTGCCCCCGGAGCACACACACCGGAGAGCGACGGACGGGCGCTGCCTGAAGTATGAGAGTGAATGGGCCAGACGGGACCAGGTTCTGCTCCATCAGCTGCGAGCGAACCGCTGTCCACTGCTCCAAGCCACACTAGCCAGATGGAACAGGCCGGACACCGACGGCCTGTGTCCCGAGTGTGGCGTGCCGGAGGACACGGAACACGTGGTCTGCGAATGCCCGAAATACCAGGCGGCGCGGTCTGCGCTCCTCGGCCACACCCCGACACTGACGGTGCTACAAGAGGACCCGGACGCGGTGCTGAGGTTCTTCAGGAGGACTGGCCTCCTGCCGGAGGCCCGATGATCGGCCCGCCGGAATCGCCGGACAACAGAAGAAGAAGAAGCTGGTTCACCCGGCTGACGACCTTCTGTACCTCCTCGGCGGAGAGCGGGTGGCCGTTGGTGGTCCACCGCAGCCCGTCCCGGTAGCCGGCCGACCCATCCGGCGACACGCCCTGGGGAGTCATAGCATAACACTCAGGCAGGTTCAGGTTTCAGTCCGACACACAGAACCGTCCGGCGACACGCCCTGGGGGCGACACATGGGCGCGCTCAGGGCTCAGGTACAGGTCTCGCGAGATTAAGCGGTAGGTTTTGCACTTTTACATTTCCGGTTATATCTCAGAAACTAATCGATCTACGATGAAGCCATTTTACACGATCATGGCCGGCTTGTTACCCAACAAGTCGATCGCATCTTCAACACTTAAAAGCTTAAGACGACGAAGATATAACCTAAAGTACACTAAATTTTCTAGGTGCAAAACCTACCGCTAAAACCCGCGAGCCCTGTACCATGCACAAGGGCGCCGGGTGCAGTGTCTGTGTGTCCCTGACTGACCTGCAGCGGTGACGCTGTCACAGAAAGCACCTGTTCATTGCCCAATGGATCCAGCCCAGTTCCGGCCGGCCGAGTGCCCGCACGTACGCAGCCAGTGTTACGGTCTGTGTTCGATCTATGTTACGGTCTGTGTTCAATCTATTTTACGCCCTGTGTAACGACCTGCGTTACGGCTTGTGTTACGGTCTGTGTTACATACCCTGTTCTGTTCGGTCTTCACCTTGACCCTCTTAGCGTCCCAGAGTCGGTACTGGTAGACGTGCGCGTTCTCTGCCGAGACGTCCCGCAGGTGAACGAGCAGGTTCTGTAGGCCGACCAGCGTCTCAGCTGGCACCTGAGAAGGTCAGGGGAGGGTAGGGGAGGTCAGTGGTGTACTGGTGTCTGACATAGACCAGCGGACAGGGGGGAGGGGAGAGGGAGAGGAGTCTGGTGGCGCAGTAGGACCGTTCCGCGCTTGAAAGTGGACACATCTGAGGACCGTTCCGCGCGCGCTGACACTGCCTCTAGAACCGTTCTGCGAGCAGTCAGACATGCAGACCGGATTGATGTTTTGAAACTTTGACATAATAAACTTTAATTAATTCGACACAGGTAGCCTAACCGCATGTGTTTTTTTATATCGCGGACAAAAAAGTGGGGATTGTTAGGGTTAAGCAGGGAGTCACCGATGTTAGATCCCTCTCTGGGTCCTTTCATAGGTCACGGTCCTGACCCGAGATAGCTGAGCTGTGTCGCAGCCCTGACCTCAGACAGCTGAGCTGTGCACGCCGTCGGCTCGGCCGTCAGTCGTCCACAGCCGCTGACGCCAGTGTCCAAACAGCTCCAAACAATATCCGGCCCTGTATAGCAGGATAAGCCATCAGAGGCAGGAGTGATCAATGGAGGGACGCGAAACACTAACGCCAAGGGGATGACAACTGCTGAGGAATAAAGAAACTACATGCAGGTACACTGGGAACACGTCATGCTGGAGTTGACGTGTTCCCAGCCCGTCCTGTACCATGCAGCCCGTTCCGGTGATCACTCCCGCAGGGCCGGATATTGTTGGGAGCTGTTTGGACACTGGCGTCAGCGGCTGTGGCGACTGACGGCCGAGCCGATGGCGTGCACAGCTCAGCTGTCTGAGGTCAGGGCTGCGACACAGCTCAGCTATCTCGGGTCAGGACCGTGACCCCCTATGAAAAGACCCAGAGAGGGATCTAACATCGGTGAGTCCCCGCTTAACCCTAACAATCCCTACTTTTTTCTCCGCGCTATAAAAAAACACATGCGAGTTATAAAAAACACATCCCCATCCCTATGGACAGCAAATTTTTGTTGTTTCCCGGCTACGCGGTCGAGCGCTGTGACAGAAAATCGCGCGCTGGTGGAGGCATCTGCATTATCTATCGCGACACAATGCAGGCTGAGGTGCTGACCGTGCCCAGCACCGGCACCCAAGTAGAGTCGCTGTGGGTGAGATTTTTAGGCGGGACCATATTCGTGGTCGGAGTCCTGTATAGGCCGCCGAAATCCCCCATCGCGCCCGTGCTGGACGACCTCAACTACCAGCTGACCTCACTGCTAGCCAAGCAGCACCCGGTCTACATACTCGGTGACATTAACATCGATCGGCTGCAGCCATCAACACCAGCTGCTCGGCAGTACACAGCCATGCTGGAGGACCTGTCTCTGCGACAGCTGATCGACAGACCAACTCGAACCACAACCTCGACATCAACACTGATCGACCACATCCTGACGTCACGACCGGAGCTCACCAGCAACGCCCGCGTCGTCAACTGCAACTTCAGTGACCATGACCTTATCGCCGTGGACGTACTGGCCAGACGGGAGCGCAGCCGCCCCCATACCATCACAGCTCGCTCCACAAGAAACGTCGACTACAACGCCCTCAACTTGGAGCTTCTGATGGCCGACTGGGACTCTGTTTACAGCGCTGCACCGACCTCGAAGAAGTGGGACGCATGGCTCCAGGTGTGGCAGCCTATTATCGATAGGCACATGCCTCTGCGTACCGTTCGGCTCAAGCACCCCCCGAGCCCATGGCTACACGAGAATGAGGAGCTGCGAGAGTGTATGGAGCGGCGAGACCGGGCCAGAGAAGACCGCGACTTGGACCGCTCCAACGGAGAAAAACAGCAGGCGTTCAGAGACAGCAGAAATGCGGTGAAGAGAGCCCAATACAAGGCCTGCTCCGAGTACTTCGCCTTGTCCTACCGGAACCAGCGAGCCAAGACATGGACAGACATACGACGACACCTCATCGCCTCCAAGAGGCCCGAACCGAGAGCCGCTCCACTGCACCAGAGCGACCCCGCATGGGCCGAGCGGCTGAATAGGCACTTCGTGGCGGCGGGCGCAGAGGTCGCTGCTGCGTTGTCAGCCGTGCCGCAGGGGGCAGCACTATCACCTCGGCCTCCCCGTGTAGTCAGCAGCGCGTTCAAAGTGCAGTGTGTGACGTTGCCTGAACTGTCGGTGGCGCTCAGAGGAATGAGTAGTTCACGAGCCTGTGGGGAGGATGGAGTGACTGTTCAAATGCTAAGGGCAACCTTTCCCGTAATCGGTCCACACCTGTTACATGTCATAAACAGCTCGCTGCGGACCGGGGAGGTACCGGATACTGATAGGTGGAAGGAAGCTTGCGTAGTGCCAGTGTACAAAAAGGGTGATACGATAGGCGTTATCACAAGTGTATTCGCGGCCATTGGGGCGACGCAAGAAAAGAAGAAAACAACTGGCCCCAAGAACTTTAAATTATCAGTTAGCATGCACCTTTTCCTTGATATGTAGAGAATTTACCATTAATTGTTAGAGAAAATTGCATTTAAAATCTTCCACTTATGTTTTTTTCATCGTTTGCACAGTATGTTCTTTTACTAAGCTAGAAACACTAATTAGAAATAGTTCCCGCATCATCAAGAACAATAGGGAAGGCTTGAAGTGAATACAATAATCTAAACGGTTTTGTAAGCCATGTGAAGACACTTCTAAAATTGCCTGTAGAAATATTAAAGGCAAAAGTTCAACTTTTTCACAAGACGGATGGCTATAAACCTATTCAACGTGTGACAACTCAGCCGGTATTTCGTCGCCTACAGCCCAGCTTTCCCTAGTGACCGATAGAGGCGCTGCTATCGATGTCCGCCCGTGCCGCCTAACGAGACGTGACGCAGGAAACTTTAGACCGATTTCTATTAACAGTGTGCCAGGCAAACTTTGCGAGAAGTGCGTGTGTAACCAACTGTCAGCATGCCTCGACCAGAATCACGTACTGTGCGAGAACCAGCATGGTTTTCGGATAGGACACTCGACGGAAACTGCATTGATCGACTCTATTAGTACTATTTTAGCTAACACAGAGGCTGGCCATGTAACTACTTTGCTAGCAGCTGATACATCTCGCGCCTTCGATAGTGTAGAACATGAGCGACTTTTAGTTAAATTGGGATGGTATGGTGTCAGTAGTCACTGGTTCGACGATTGGCTGCGCAACAGAACTCAGAAAATTCAGGGTAGCGGTGGTGGAGTGTTGCCGGTGACACATGGCGTAATTCAAGGGTCCCTTTTGGGCCCGAGGCTATTTTTGATTTTTACTAACGACCTGGGCACTCATTTGACTCACGGAAAACAAGTTACGTATGCTGATGACGTGCAATTTTTAGACTGTGATTCGGCCGAAAACCTGGCTTCTCTCAAACTGCGCGTTGAAAATACCCTCAAGGTGGCGCTGCAGTGGTTTACCCAAAACAGACTCAAAATTAATCCAAGCAAAACCGAACTTTTGATCATTAAGCCACCCAAGAAAAAGTGTGAATCTGACATGAAAATCACATTTGGAGACTGTGAAATTGAGCCCTCTTCATCTGCTAAAATTCTCGGAGTTAATATCGATTCTGCATTAACTTGGGAGAAACATGTGTCGCAGGTAACGCGCCGCTGCTACTATGTTCTCGTCGGTCTGTCCAAGTTGAGACACAAGATTTCGCTTGAAACTAAGAAGCTGCTGGTTGAGGCGTTAGTTTTCCCGCACATTATTTACTGCTGTACTGTGTGGGGAGGCTGTACTGCCTCCCAAAAGCACCGCATTCAGAAAGCAATCAACTTCGCTGTACGTGTCGTCACTGGACTGGGCCGACGGGAGCATGTGACCCCAGCTCTGCGAGCTCTGGGATGGGCGCGCTTCGAGGACATGTTGGCGAAGCGAGATGTGGCCCTCATCGATAGGCTGATCTCATCTGACGTGCCGCCGGCTCTAGCTCACATTGTGCAGCGCCGCTCGGACGTAACAGACCGGCGCACTCGGAGCGCATGTGGAGGCCAGCTCGAAGTCCCTCGTATCTCCACTGAGCGCGCCAGGCGCAGCTTCCCCCATAGAAGTGTGTGCACATGGAATCGAGAGATGGCCTCCAAGTGCATCGTGGGACATAGCTGAACCTGACTGTCAATACTTTTAACAATCTTAACCGTATTCACGTTTTTAACATTTATATTTTCATTGTGTTGTTCTTACCGATAGTGTATTTTACTGCGTTTGTATTATGTATGACGAGAGGCCTGAAAAGCCATTTACTGGAGACCTCAATAAACTGATGATGATGATGATGATGATGATATCAACCAGTCCCAAACAGTGTACCAAATTTGAGCGCAATCGGCGTGGCAGTTCAGGGTTCAAGATATATGAGCAACCCAAAATCGCTACTGCAGCAGAATAACGAACACTCTTGGCCCTTCACGTCGCACGTGTCACGACGCTCACCATGATACATCAGTTGTAGTCAATAACTCACCAAGATACATCAGTTGTAGTCAATAACGAGATGGAAGGGATAGGATTACGCGCAACAAAGAGTAACGCAGGTCAATCAGCCCAGCGGTTGCTGACTTACAAGCCTATTAAAAACGTTACAGGAATACGCTTCGCTAGCTCAAACGTAATAGAGTAGAATCATTACATATATGCAATTGCTACTATTTCCTGGTTTTCTTTATAGGCCAAGACTTGGTAACTGATAACTCTGCTGCCCTGTAATGGGTCCGGCCCGCTATGGCGAGTGAAGACACTCGCTCTGACTGACTGGACCGCCAGCCGAGACGCTGCTGACTCTGGTGGTGAATGGTGAGCGGAAGAGGAGAAAGTTTACGCCAAAGCTGAAGCAACTCTACATTGCCGTACATCTAATACGCTTTTCACCTGGTGGCCAGTAGAGGAACTAACAGTTACTACAACTGACCGTCAGAAGCACCCAACACACACCGTGCCGCTCCCAGTAACATACCAGGATGTAGACCCCAGTCGGGCAGCGCTCCGGCGTCCGGCAGCCGCAGCTGGTCCAGCAGTGACAGCAGCCGGCCGGCGCTGCCCTCCGGCGCCGTCCGACAGGCGTTCACGGCCACCACCCTGACGGACAGACGTTACACGGTCAGCAGAGAGCCGACACTCGGTCAGCGGACAGTGGCGTTGGGTCACCGGATGGCAGAGCATCGCCGCAGCACACAGACCAGACAGGACTGTGCCGACAACGCAACCCCGTTGGAGTAACATGACCCTAATAAATGCACCGAAAATGCTCTGGTCTGTCTCCATTACTTATAATAATAAAAAAATGAAAGAACAAGTGAGATGAGGGAAAGGAGTGAGGCGTCTGTTAGGGTCCCCGTGCAATACGCCCGGTGCGGTGACTGACCTCTGCGCCGCTAGCTGGAGAGCTGGTTAACCCGGCTGACGACCTTCTGTACCTCCTCGGCGGAGAGCGGGTGGCCGTTGGTGGCCCGCCGCAGCCCGTCCCGGTAGCCGGCCGCCCCATCCGGCGGCACGCCCTGGGGAGTCATAGCATAACACTCAGGCAGGTTCAGGTTTCAGTCCGACACACAGAACCGTCCGGCGACACGCCCTGGGGGCGACATATGGGCGCGCTCAGGGCTCAGGTACAGGTCTCGCGAGATTAAGCGGTAGGTTTTGCACTTTTACATTTCCGGTTATATCTCAGAAACTAATCAATCTACGATGAAGCCATTTTACACGATCATGGCCCAAGGCCTCCTCTAACATACCCACTGGGTGGGCAAATGCCTACCCAGTCACCACAATTGCCCACCCAGTGGCGTCGATTTGCCCACCCAGAAGCAAATGCAAAAATAAAGATCCGGTCAGACGTCCGGTAGGAACTACCACTTCCGTTTCCCGGAAAAAAAAACTTGCTAGCAGCCAGTGCCCCAGCCCCCAATCACTGCAGTGCAGGTTATTTTTTTTTTACAATGGATGCATCTGAATGCAGGGGCGGTAGCAGACTTGGCGTTTGGGGGTGGGGGCAACTTGGCAACTTTGCCAACTCTCCGAGGGGGGGGGGGGGCGGTGCTAGCTTAAGGGGCCCATGGCCATAGCGGCCTCAAAGGCCCGTATGGAACCCCAGAGGCCGATGTGGGCTCTCAGAGGCCAGTGCGTGACGCCTAAGGGTGTAAGCCATGGGTCCCCAGCCACACAACAAAATAGGGCCATCAGAGACCTTATAGGCTGATTGGGGACTAAATAGGGCCTCAATTTGGAGCCATCAGAGGTTAATGTGGGCCTCAAATGTCAGTGTGAGGCCCTTATAAGACTGACATTGGTCCTCAGAGACCGGCATCGATCCTTCAGAAGCCAGTACGGGGCCCTCAGAGGCACAAAAGGGTCAGTCTTGGATCTCAGAGGCAGAAAATGGGCCATCAGAAACCGGTGTGGGACCTTTAAAGGTCGGTTTGTGCCCTCAGAGGCCAGTTTAAGGCCCTCAGAGACCAGTACAGGGCCTGAAAATGGCAGTTTGAGGCCATCAGAGGCCGGCTTTAGCCTTTGAGGCTCTCAAAGGCTAATGCGGGTCCTTGAGGCAAGGATGGGACCCTCAGGGTCCCATCCACCCTAAAAGACAGGCTTGGGCTGGTGTTGGACCCCAGAGTCCAGAAAAGGCCAAGTTGAGCCCTCAGAGCCGATGCAGGTCCTTAACCCGGCAGTTGCTGGGGCGCCAGTTACCTGCGCGCCGCGCCCGCGGTCGGCTGCGGCGCCGGGAGCTCCGTTCCGCTCCCGCCTTTCGCAGTGTGCCACTCCTTTCCCGTGTGAAAGCTTTGTGTGGGAGTGCAGTGCGAGTGCATGTGACCGACTGGCTGGACTTTGATACGGTGCGACATCAATATGCACCGTGACCTGATCAGACACCTGCTGTTCCTGGCACTCACCTATCTGCTGGTGACGGCCGCGGCCCCAGCATCCCGGGAATGCGGTCCTGCACCACTCACAGCTGCGCTGGATGGTCACGACACCGACCGTCGAGGCTGCCGACACGCCGAGCGGCTCCACTCGTCCCAGCCCCAGCACACCCCGGCCTCGACGCCCGGTCACCGTCGCTCCGACCCAGACCGACCTTCGGCAGGCCGCGCCACGCGGCGTGGCAGGCGCGGCGCCAGCGCCCGGCGCCGGGGGTGCAGGGGCGGACAGGGGTGGCGGCGCCACACCAGACACGGACATCATCGAAGCATTCTGGTTGGGATGCTAAATATTCAGTCGCTTCTACCCAAGATCACGTCACTGCAACATGACCAGCTGCGCAGATTTGACTACGATTTCTTCGTACTGACCGAGACTTGGCTCCGATCCGCCACTGCCAGCCGGCTGGTGACATTCCCCGGGTACACCCTGCACCGCGCCGACCGGCCGGGCGAGGCGGGCTACGGGGGTGTCGCTATCCTGGCACTCCAGAGCTACCAGACTGCTGTCATCGCCCAGCCATCAGCTGACTGCGCGGACTGCCGGCTGGAGTCGCTGTGGCTCCGGGTTAAGCCTGCTACCGGGCCGCACTTCACGCTCGCCGCCGTCTACCGGCCGCCGCGGAGAACGGCCGCGGCGCTCCAGGCGGACTTTGGCGAGCTGGAGCTCCAGTATCAGCGGGCGTTATTGCAGCATACTGGACCAGTCATCATCATGGACGATCTGAATTGTAATCTTTTAGATTCTGAGCCAAACGCCTGTCGAGACCGACTGCGGGACATGTTTCAGTCTTTTCACTTGTATCAATACGTTTCAAAACCCACATTCTCATCAGGTTCGCTTTTAGATGTAGTTTTTCTAACTCTGATGACATTGTCCAACGCGTGGGTGTTTTTCCATGCGCTTTTAGCCCTCACTGCTACGTCCGCATAGCCATATCAGTGCCAAAGTGTCGTAGATCGGTTTCTCGCATTAGAACAAGGTCGCTAAAACATGTAAATCGGTTTGATTTGTTAAATGATTTGAATCGTTTGGACTGGACCGGAATTTTTAGATGTGTCAATGTCGCAGATATGTGGTCTTATTTTACCGACCTTCTGCTACCGGTTATAGATAGACATGCTCCGATACGACTTACAAAGATCAGGAACCCCGATGCGCCAGCGGTTACACCGGCCACACTGGACCTAATGGCACAGCGGCGGGGAGTGCTGCGTCGCGAAGGGAGGTCGCCTGCTTTCCGTGGCCTGGACAGGCTAGTCAGGTCCGCTATCAGGCGCGACTGTCGTGCGGACATTGAAGCGAGACTGCGAGAGCGGGGGAGCAGCTCCCTCTACCATGTTATCCGCCCAGTCATCGCCGGCAAGCGAAGCAGCGCTCCGAGCCTTCCTGCGGCCACTTCCAACGAAATGAACACCTACTTCGTGAATGTCGGGCCCCGTGTCGCGGCCGGCCTGTCCGATCTCGGGCCGCCGCCGGACATTCCGTGCCGTCTGCCGCGTGTGGGGGCGTGCGGGTTTCGGGTGTCGGGCACGACTTTGGGCGCCCTGCGGGAGGTCATGTTCTCCATGAAGCGTTCCGGTGCGTGTGGGACTGACGGTATATGCATCCGTATCCTTATCCTTAGTTTTGACGCCATCGGACCTATCCTTCTCCATATCATTAATTCCTCACTCACCTCATGTGACATCCCCGATGCCTGGAAACACTCTCTGGTTCATCCTATTTTCAAATCCGGTGACTCGACCCAAATATCCAACTACCGTCCTATTTCCATTGTTCCTGTCGTTACCAAGATTGTCGAACGTGTGGTGCAGCGACAGCTGCTCGCCTACATGTCCAACAATCATCTCCTATCCCCATCCCAGCATGGTTTCCGCCCCCGTCACTCCACCGAGACCGCTCTGCTCACAGTCACAAACCGCATCTTCTCCAATATGGACCGTAGCCACCTCTCACTCCTTTGCCTCTTGGACCTCAGCAAGTGTTTTGACGTCATCCCTCACAACCTGCTCCTTACCAAGCTCCAGCAGTACAACATTCACCCAGCCTGGTTCGCCTCCTATCTCTCCGGTCACACCCAATCCGTTTCAATCACATCTCCCTCTGGTGACAGAGTGGTCTCAGATCCTCTCCCTAATGCCATGGGAGTGTTCCAGGGATCTGCCCTCGGTCCTCTCCTGTTCACCATATACGCCAACGACCTCAGCCTGCACGCGCCGGACGCTCATGTGACCCAGTACGCTGACGACACCCAAATCCTTATATCCGACACCAAACGCAACCTTCCTTCCCTTATCCAACGCATGGAACTCACACTTTGCACCCTGTCTACATGGTTCCATGCCCATGGTCTAAAGCTCAACGCATCCAAAACTGAAATAATCGTCCTTGGTACCCGGCAGAACACACGTGACCTATCCCCTGTCAGCGTACGGGTCGGTGGGGAGACCGTTCAGGAGAGCCAGACAGTAAAAAACTTGGGCTTGATCTTCGATCGCCACCTTAGCTGGGACGCACACGTTGGTGACGTGGTCCGTCGTTGCATTGGCCTCCTGATCGGACTCCGCCATCTGAGGAATCTCCTCCCGCGGGGTGTACTGCGAACTGTTGTCGACGGTCTGGTCCTCTCGCGCGTGAGATACTGTATTTCTGTATATGGCGGTGGTACCGCAAAAAACGACTCACGGCTGCTCAGCGTGATCAACTTTGCTACCAGGGTGATCACTGGCCTCAGAAAGTACGATCACGTGTCTCGCGCGCGAGAGGACCTTGGACTGCTCTGTCCTCGACGTATGTACGAGATATCAGCAATGGCTGTGGCCCATAAGGCAATTGTGTATGACGAGCCGGCCGACATTTCATCTCTGTTTGTGACTTTCGGTGAATCGCGCCAACAACGATGTGACCGTAGCACTCGACAGGACCGGCATTTTAGACCTCCTCTTACTCGCTCAGCAGCCGGGCAACGCTCCTTTTTATATCGCGCAACATCTCTTTTAAACGAACTTCCACCGGCTGTCATCGAACTTGACCCGGCTCGTTTCCAGCGTTACATTAAGTCGCAGCGTAATAGGGACTCCGCGGGGGGACAGGCCTAAGATCTGTGTGAAAGTGGTGAATGACGTGAGCGTATGTTTCTTTTATGCCCATCTACCTACGCATCGCATTGTTTTTACTTCGTGACTTACGACACGGAACAGCCACTACTGTGTTTGTGGAGTGTCGGCGATTGTCAATAATAATAATAATAATATTTCGCCACCCACCGTTTGCTGGGGGGGGGGGGGGCGTTAAACGCCCTCAGCCGATAACTCGAGAACCAATATGCGCAGCGAAACGAACGAGGCGGCAAACGAAAGAACGCGACGAGACGCTTCAGATGAGTACTTTTAAGTTGAATTTTGAGGTCAGAGGTCGGGTCAAGGTCACGTCAAACACCTGAAATCAGACTTTCAGTAGCATGGACTTCGGGACTTCACAATGGGCGCCTCTCGTCATAAACTCTGTCAAAACGGTGCACAATCCATCATATAAGGCCTACAAGAGTGACAGCTCCATGTAGGGGTCAGTCAAGCATAGGTCAGGGTCAAGGTCAGGTCAACCGGGTAGGCACATATCCCCGAAAATCAAAACTGATATTCGCAGCCTGTGACACATGTTTTATGGGTAATTTGGGGCGTAGAACACGATGGTGACATTCATTTTATCATATGTGTACGTGTTTGGCTCAAAAAGTTCAATTTAAGAAATGCATGTATCAATGTCGTGAAGTAGTCATGAGAAATTGCCAAGATTCAGTTCAAGATTTTGGAAAATGAGGAACGATAATCAACCAGTATAACGCCTTTTGGGGCGACTAACGGAGCGAGTGGGAGGATGGGCCTTGCACGTGCGAAATTGCGAGGGGGTGCCTCCAACTGACTTGTGCACGGCACCCTACTAACCGGTCTCTAGCGATGTGCCAAATTTGAGCACAATCGGCCCAGCCGTTCTCGAGATCTGGGAGCGGCATTCTGCATGTGCGCACGTGCAGGAAGGGTCCCATCTGACTTGTGCACGGCACCCTACTAACTGGTCCCTAACCGTGTACCAAATTTGAGCGCAATCGGTCCAGCCGTTCTCGAGATCTGGAAACGACCCCTGCACGTGCGCACGTGCAGCAGCACCCCAACTCTGGCACATGGATATGCAGTGCCTAGTGGGTGCCTACCTACATGCCAACTTTCAGCGCAATCGGCCAAGTAGTTACCGAGATATTGCAACAATTACAAAACTGACACCTCTTCGTTTTGCACGTGGCACGTGCATAAGGGGTCACCCACATGCATCGGGAATAGTCCAATACTTGGTAGAAGGAATGAAGCTACCCTACAAAAATTACCGCGTGTAAATCGGTCAAGTGGTTGCTGAGATATAAGCCTCGCAAAAGCGTCCGCACGGCCGGCCGGCCGGCCGGCCGCTCATACTCAGAAATTTCCGTTAATCTAAGGAAAGACTACGCTCGCTTCGCTCGCTCCGTAATAATCGAAGATAGCCATTTGATTGTTCATGGTATTGTCAGTCTAATGGCGGCATGTCTGTATGTCTATTCTGTGATTTTTTATGATTTTTTGAACACATAGGGTGGAGACTTCCATTTCGCGTCTAGCTAGACGCGTCTAAGTCACAGACGCGTCTAGCTGAACGGCGGCTGTGTCTATCTGGCGACAGCTAAATTTAGACGCGTCTGGCTTGGAAGTCTCCGTCCAACAGTTAGACGCCAAGTTAGACGCCAACTTGGACGTCTGCTCAGTTAGACGCCAGTTGGACGCCAGTGGAAGTCTCCACCCATAAAGTTTTTGGTCGAAAACCAAGAAATCATGACGTCACTGAAACCTCGATATCTCAAAAATTTTCCAGACGATTTTTTTGAAATTTTGTCACAATAAACGTCAATCAATTCCCTACAGGTACCCAAAATTTGGCGCGCCTGCGGCGCGCCGTTTTTTTTTTTTTTTGCTATGGTCCAGCGAAAAAAGTGGGGGCGTTGAACGCCCCCCCCCCCAGCAACTCGGGGGTAACCCTCGCCCGTATAGGGGGAGTCGAAAGGACCCACCTCGATTTTTTGCGAATAACTCGCGACCTGTGACCTCTTTTCCGTGACCATGTTTGGCCGAAATCGCGATTCGGCGTATGTCGGCTCGCGTTTGCAAGCTTTTCGTGATTTCAAACGTTCAAACATGTGATTTGATGTTGCTCCCATACACTGTAAACCAAATTGACAAGTCTTGTGTAATATAACCAATCATCTCTTGGTATGTTTACTAACTGATACTTTTTAAACAAGCCGTTGTCTGGTGCATTGCTTGTCAGGTGACGACTACGAGTCAATAGTTACTATGCACACCAACTTCTCAGCATCCAGACCAACTCTACATTTGTTTCAACGTTTGTTTCTTAACCAGTTTTGGAAACCTGTTGCCGCCTAACTTGTACTGGTCAGCTGGTCAGCATACACATGGTCAGCTGCGCCTGACGTCAGACTTGGCGGACCAATCAGTGGTCGCCGCCCGCCGTTAGCGGGCCCCGGGGCGGCGGTTTCAAACCAGCAGTTGTCGCGCGGCCGCCGTGCAGCCTGGAGCAGCGACGAGGGCTGTTCCAGCATTTGTGCAGTAAAAAGTGAAATCTGTGAACTGTGGTTTTCGTGCTGAGTGAGGCTCCCTCTGGCCTGCGGGACGCACTAATCGTGCCTATACCCGCGGTCGAGACGCCTCCCTTCCCCTGCGCGCGCAATGTAAGTGGGCCAGACCTGTGCAGTGTGCATGCACATGTGAGCAGATGTTTTGCGGTCGGTGTTTTTTTATATTTAAATACATTTATTTGCCTTTAATTCAACTCTTTGTATTTTTAACCTGATGGACATATATGGGCTGTAAAAGCTAATCTGGTTGGCGATCATGATTTATTCGAATTATCAGCGTAATCGTGCAACTGCATGATTGTTATGCTTAATGTTCAGGAAATATTCGTCATACGGGCATGTTATACTTCTGGCTTGATGCGGTGCACAAAACCATGTTCTTCCACATACGCAGCAGTTCTTGCTTCAAAGACTTATATGCTGACGGTGCACGATAGGTATACCTACTGGGTATACCTACCTCATGCATTTACCACATCCATTCGAAAATAGGTATGCACTCGGAATTGTCTCCAGTCAATAGTATTAATTACGTGACCGTAATAAATACTAATGATTCCAGAAACTTCCGAATGGATGTGGTGTATGCATTCATTGATTATATAACCCATCAGTTTTTCGTTTCTTGTCAGCGCAAGCCTTTGAGCAATAACTGATGCCAGTCATGGTTTTGTGCACCACTTGCAGCCAAAAAATAACCTGTCCGTATCGAAAATATTTCCTGATTCAGTATCGTGGTAATTGAAAACGAACGCGAATCGTAAGTTCTTAAGGTTATCAACGCAAACAAAGCGATTGTAAGGAAGAACAAGTTCGAACAGAGCGTTAGTACACTTACTTGTTGACAATTCGTAAGCTAGCAATGCCCAGTCAAAGGCTAGTTCATCAACAAACCAGGGGTTGGTGAACCGACAAGGAAACGACTATGCCTATCCAGAAGTTGGTAGGTCCACAAGGCCCAAACTAGTACTCAACAAGGTGACGCCTTTGCGAATTGGAACCAAACTTGTAGACAAACTGTTAGTTTGTTGGCCAACAAGCCTGGGGTTGGTGAATCGACAAGGTATCGACAAGGTGACGCCTATGCGAATTGGAACCAAACTTGTAGACAAACCGTTAGTTTGTTGGCAAACAAGCCTGTGGTTGGTGAATCGACAAGGTATCGACAAGGTGACGCCTATGCGAATTGGAACCAAACTTGTAACAAGGAGCCAACTTGTAGATTTGGTTTACAGTGTACATAAGGGTGGGTGTCAAGGTCACCTGAAGGTCAGGTCACGTCACTGACCTTTGGTGACCTCGGGTGACCTCGGTTCACTTTTTCGAGTTTTTCATGTTCTAGGCTAGTTTTTTAGCTGAATTCGAATTTAGCAACCATTTGAACATTTACGAAGTAGTTTTGGTGCCTTCGTAACATGTTACGAAGCTGTCAGAGGCGGTTGACACGTATTACGAATACACGTCACAACCCCTACCGGTTGACCTGACCTGACCTGACCCGACCTGGTCTAAATGCTTAAAGACATCACATCTCTGATCAAAACTAACACGATATTCGTGATCAGCACCCCGGA
This sequence comes from Amphibalanus amphitrite, assembly GCF_019059575.1. Taxonomy (NCBI): domain Eukaryota; kingdom Metazoa; phylum Arthropoda; class Thecostraca; order Balanomorpha; family Balanidae; genus Amphibalanus; species Amphibalanus amphitrite. The sequence goes on along the minus strand of NW_024881717.1, from coordinate 224,325 downwards.
AAACCACATAACAGCCACACTTTACGACTTTCTAACAGGTCCCGATTTTCCCGGTTTTCGGGTCATTGACCTGACCTGGAAGGTCACCCGATGACCTAGACATGTGCGGTCGCACAACGACTGCATCCTTCTCCAGGATGACCTGAACCGTATCTCAGATTGGGCCGAAACATGGAAACTGTCTCTTAATGCATCAAAGTGCAAAACCATGTCGGTCACGCTTAAACGAAACCCTGTGCGATATGTATACACCGTCGATGGAACAGTTTTAGAAAAAGTAGACACAATGCGCGACCTTGGTGTGCTTTTAGAGTTTAGACAGCAAACTGTCCTTCAACGCACACGTCGATTTCATCGTTTCTAAGGCTCGCCGTGCTTTGGGTGTGCTCATGCAATCGTTTCAGTTTTGTCATGGAAAGAATGGGCAGTTGAACGAAGGGGCCGTCATGGCCGCATACTTTGCTAACGTCCGTTCTGTCTCAGAATTTGGATCCCAGATCTGGTCAGGCGCGGCAAAAACACATCTGGACAGGATAGAGCGTGTACAACATAAGTTCCTGTTATGGCTTGTTCACCGCACTGCGAACAGAAGGATGTCATCTGACCTCTCATATGACGGACTGCTAGCGCTGTTTAAGCTGCCATCACTCACATCTCGCAGGCTACAGCATGACATTACTCTGTTATATAGTATTATTAAAAGCAGATGTGACTCCATGTACCTTTTAAGTTGTTTTTCCATTCGTGTGCCATCAAGAACTACTCGCTACCGGGCCAGCTTCTTCGAACCTGTCGCCAGGGTAAATTCAGTCAAGAACGGGATGTTTTGCCGACTGCCCCGACTTGCCAATGATTTTATAGCTCGATGTCCCCATGTTGACCTTTTTCATGACAGTAGGTCCGTGGTGATGAAAAGTGTGATCATGCGTGTGGTGTAATATCCTGTTTACGACTTGTATTTATTGTTTTATACGGATGACTTTGCCTTTTAGTGGGAGGCCTTATCCCGTTGGCAATATACTGAATAAACAAACAAACAAACAAACCTAGGACCTTAAAATTGGGTATCATCGGCTTCCTCTCGTAACGGGCAACACGCTCGTTTTTTTCCGTGAAGCTCTAGCTTGATCAGGGGCCAAACGCGAGGGAAGGGGGATCGTGCCGCCGAAGGACGCAATGGCCTGTGCCGGCGAGGGTTAAAATTGGGTATCATCGGCTTCCTCTCGTCACGGGCAGCACGCTTGTTTTTTTTCCGCGAAGCTCTAGCTCGATCAGGGGCGAAACGGCAAGGGAGGTCCAACGCCCTCCCCCCCCCCCCCTATACGAGTACCTACGTTCGCGGCTGGAAAAACACCAATACAGGGGATGGTTAAAGGCCGGCACGGGTCTTCAGAATCCAGTGCGGGGCCCTCAGAGGCTAATATGGGCCTTTACAGGCCAGCATGGGGCCTCAGAGGTCAGTGTGGGACCCTCAAAGACCGGCATGGACCAGCAGGGTAGCGCGCTACAAGGCCAAGGATGTATTACAAGTAGATTAAGGTCAATAAAAGCCGTATTTAGATCAAGAGGACGCGTCAAGAGTAAGCTGACCATGACTCCTAAAAAGAGGCAGCGAGCCTCACCTACCTATTCGATTTCTGGTTCAAGGAGCGATCATAGTAAGTTTAACTCTGCACTTTTGCAGTCTTCTTAAAATTTTAAATGTATGTAGACTAGAGATGTCAATCGGACACCAACTTTTTGGTATACCGATACCAAACTGATACCAACTTGGTATTTGGTATTTTGATCCTAATGTTGTTGGTATTTTGTTGGTATTACGAATCCGGCTAATGTATAAGAGGATACGAATTCGGTAAAAAGTTGGTATTTCCCTCATGTTCCCAAGTTGGTCTGGTTTCGGTATTTTTCATGGTTTTGGTTGGCATTTGGTTTGGTATCGGTATCCTGATTTTCCGTTATTGATATCACTAATGTAAACAATAGGCATACCTATAAGGTGAAATACACACGAAATACCATATCACACACAACAAACGTTAAACTATAAATGGCACAGTTGGTTGACTGTGAAAGTGACATAGGCCTTAACCCGCCCCCCCCCCCCCCAGTCGCAGGTGAAAATGGTTGCACCCCAAAACAAGTGACTGGATCTGCCCTTGGGCAGGGGAGCGGCGAAAAATTTTGCCCACCCAGTGAAAAATCCTTAGAGGAGGCCCTGTCATGGCCGGCTTGTTACCCAACAAGTCGATCGCATCTTTAACACTTAAAAGCTTAAGACGACGAAGATATAGCCTGAAGTACACTAAATTTTCTAGGTGCAAAACCTACCGCTAAAACCCGCGAGCCCTGTACCATGCACAAGGGCCCCGGGTGCAGTGGCTGTGTGTCCCTGACTGACCTGCAGCGGTGACGCTGTCACAGAAAGCACCTGTTCATTGCCCAATGGATCCAGCCCAGTTCCGGCCGGCCGAGTGCCCGCACGTACGCAGCCAGTGTTACGGTCTGTGTTCGATCTATGTTACGGTCTGTGTTCAATCTATTTTACGCCCTGTGTAACGACCTGCGTTACGGCTTGTGTTACGGTCTGTGTTACATACCCTGTTCTGGGCGGTCTCCACCTTGACCCTCTTAGCGTCCCAGAGTCGGTATTGGTAGACGTGCGCGTTCTCTGCCGAGACGTCCCGCAGGTGAACGAGCAGGTTCTGTAGACCGACCAGCGTCTCAGCTGGCACCTGAGAAGGTCAGGAGAGGGTAGGGGAGGTCAGTGGTGTACTGGTGTCTGACATAGACCAGCGGACAGGGGGAGGGGAGAGGGAGAGGAGTCTGGTGGCGCAGAAGGACCGTTCCGCGCTTGAAAGTGGACATATCTGAGGACCGTTCCGCGCGCGCTGACACTGCCTCTAGAACCGTTCTGCGAGCAGTCAGACATGCAGACCGGATTGATGTTTTGAAACTTTGACATAATAAACTTTAATTAAATCGACAGAGGTACTCTAACCGCATGTGTTTTTTATATCGCGGACAAAAAAGTGGGGATTGTTAGGGTTAAGCAGGGAGTCACCGATGTTAGATCCCTCTCTGGGTCCTTTCATAGGTCAAGGTCCTGACCCGAGATAGCTGAGCTGTGTCGCAGCCCTGACCTCAGGGCTCAGACAGCTGAGCTGTGCACGCCGTCGGCTCGGCCGTCAGTCGCCACAGCCGCTGACGCCAGTGTCCAAACAGCTCCAAACAATATCCGGCCCTGTATAGCAGGATAAGCAATCAGAGGCGGGAGTGATCAATGGAGGGACGCGAAACACTAACGCCAAGGGGATGACAACTGCTGAGGAATAAAGAAACTACATGCAGGTACACTGGGAACACGTCATGCTGGAGTTGACGTGTTCCCAACCCGTCCTGTACCATGCAGCCCGTTCCGGTGATCACTCCCGCAGGGCCGGATATTGTTGGGAGCTGTTTGGACACTGGCGTCAGCGGCTGTGGCGACTGACGGCCGAGCCGATGGCGTGCACAGCTCAGCTGTCTGAGGTCAGGGCTGCGACACAGCTCAGCTATCTCGGGTCAGGACCGTGACCCCCTATGAAAAGACCCAGAGAGGGATCTAACATCGGTGAGTCCCTGCTTAACCCTAACAATCCCTACTTTTTTCTCCGCGCTATAAAAAAAACACATGCGAGTTATAAAAAACACATCCCTATCAACCAGTCCCAAACAGTGTACCAAATTTGAGCGCAATCGGCGTGGCAGTTCAGGGTTCAAGATATATGAGCATTGAGCAACCCAAAATCGCTACTGCAGCAGAATAACGAACACTCTTGGCCCTTCACGTCGCACGTGTCACGACGCTCACCATGATACATCAGTTGTAGTTAATAACTCACCAAGATACATCAGTTGTAGTCAATAACGAGATGGAAGGGATAGGATTACGCGCAACAAAGAGTAATGCAGGTCAATCAGCCCAGCGGTTGCTGACTTACAAGCCTATTAAAAACGTTACAGGAATACGCTTCGCTAGCTCAAACGTAATAGTGTAGAATCATTACATATATGCAATTGCTACTATTTCCTGGTTTTCTTTATAGGCCAAGACTTGGTAACTGATAACTCTGCTGCCCTGTAATGGGTCCGGCCCGCTGTGGCGAGTGAAGACACTCGCCCTGACTGACTGGACCGCCAGCCGAGACGCTGCTGACTCTGGTGGTGAATGGTGAGCGGAAGAGGAGAAAGTTTACGCCAATGCTGAAGCAACTCTACATTGCTGTACAGCTAATACGCTTTTCACCTGTTGGCCAGTAGAGGAACTAACAGTTACTACAACTGACCGTCAGAAGCACCCAACACACACCGTGCCGCTCCCAGTAACATACCAGGATGTAGACCCCAGTCGGGCAGCGCTCCGGCGTCCGGCAGCCGCAGCTGGTCCAGCAGTGACAGCAGCCGGCCGGCGCTGCCCTCCGGCGCCGTCCGACAGGCGTTCACGGCCACCACCCTGACGGACAGACGTTACACGGTCAGCAGAGAGCCGACACTCGGTCAGCGGACAGTGGCGTTGGGTCACCGGATGGCAGAGCATCGCCGCAGCACACAGACCAGACAGGACTGTGCCGACAACGCAACCCCGTTGGAGTAACATGACCCTAATAAATGCACCGAAAATGCTCTGGTCTGTCTCCATTACTTATAATAATAAAAAATGAAAGAACAACTGAGATGAGGGAAAGGAGTGAGGCGTCTGTTAGGGTCCCCGTGCAATATGCCCGGTGCGGTGACTGACCTCTGCGCCGCTAGCTGGAGAGCTGGTTAACCCGGCTGACGACCTTCTGTACCTCCTCGGCGGAGAGCGGGTGGCCGTTGGTGGCCCGCCGCAGCCCGTCCCGGTAGCCGGCCGCCCCATCCGGCGACACGCCCTGGGGAGTCATAGCATAACACTCAGGCAGGTTCAGGTTTCAGTCCGACACACAGAACCGTCCGGCGACACGCCCTGGGGGCGACATATGGGCGCGCTCAGGGCTCAGATACAGGTCTCGCGAGATTAAGCGGTAGGTTTTGCACTTTTACATTTCCGGTTATATCTCAGAAACTAATCGATCTACGATGAAGCCATTTTACACGATCATGGCCGGCTTGTTACCCAACAAGTCGATCGCATCTTTAACACTTAAAAGCTTAAGACGACGAAGATATAGCCTGAAGTACACTAAATTTTCTAGGTGCAAAACCTACCGCTAAAACCCGCGAGCCCTGTACCATGCACAAGGGCCCCGGGTGCAGTGTCTGTGTGTCCCTGACTGACCTGCAGCGGTGACGCTGTCACAGAAAGCACCTGTTCATTGCCCAATGGATCCAGCCCAGTTCCGGCCGGCCGAGTGCCCGCACGTACGCAGCCAGTGTTACGGTCTGTGTTCGATCTATGTTACGGTCTGTGTTCAATCTATTTTACGCCCTGTGTAACGACCTGCGTTACGGCTTGTGTTACGGTCTGTGTTACATACCCTGTTCTGGGCGGTCTCCACCTTGACCCTCTTAGCGTCCCAGAGTCGGTATTGGTAGACGTGCGCGTTCTCTGCCGAGACGTCCCGCAGGTGAACGAGCAGGTTCTGTAGGCCGACCAGCGTCTCAGCTGGCACCTGAGAAGGTCAGGAGAGGGTAGGGGAGGTCAGTGGTGTACTGGTGTCTGACATAGACCAGCGGACAGGGGGAGGGGAAAGGGAGAGGAATCTGGTGGCGCAGAAGGACCGTTCCGCGCTTGAAAGTGGACATATCTGAGGACCGTTCCGCGCGCGCTGACACTGCCTCTAGAACCGTTCTGCGAGCAGTCAGACATGCAGACCGGATTGATGTTTTGAAACTTTGACATAATAAACTTTAATTAAATCGACACAGGTACTCTAACCGCATGTGTTTTTTATATCGCGGACAAAAAAGTGGGGATTGTTAGGGTTAAGCAGGGAGTCACCGATGTTAGATCCCTCTCTGGGTCCTTTCATAGGTCACGGTCCTGACCCGAGATAGCTGAGCTGTGTCGCAGCCCTGACCTCAGGGCTCAGACAGCTGAGCTGTGCACGCCGTCGGCTCGGCCGTCAGTAGCCACAGCCGCTGACGCCAGTGTCCAAACAGCTCCAAACAATATCCGGCCCTGTATAGCAGGATAAGCCATCAGAGGCGGGAGTGATCAATGGAGGGACGCGAAACACTAACGCCAAGGGGATGACAACTGCTGAGGAATAAAGAAACTACATGCAGGTACACTGGGAACACGTCATGCTGGAGTTGACGTGTTCCCAGCCCGTCCTGTACCATGCAGCCCGTTCCGGTGATCACTCCCGCAGGGCCGGATATTGTTGGGAGCTGTTTGGACACTGGCGTCAGCGGCTGTGGCGACTGACGGCCGAGCCGACGGCGTGCACAGCTCAGCTGTCTGAGGTCAGGGCTGCGACACAGCTCAGCTATCTCGGGTCAGGACCGTGACCCCCTATGAAAAGACCCAGAGAGGGATCTAACATCGGTGAGTCCCTGCTTAACCCTAACAATCCCTACTTTTTTTCTCCGCGCTATAAAAAAACACATGCGAGTTATAAAAAACACATACCTATCAACCAGTCCCAAACAGTGTACCAAATTTGAGCGCAATCGGCGTGGCAGTTCAGGGTTCAAGATATATGAGCAACCCAAAATCGCTACTGCAGCAGAATAACGAACACTCTTGGCCCTTCACGTCGCACGTGTCACGACGCTCACCATGATACATCAGTTGTAGTCAATAACTCACCAAGATACATCAGTTGCAGTCAATAACGAGATGGAAGGTATAGGATTACGCGCAACAAAGAGTAACGCAGGTCAATCAGCCCAGCGGTTGCTGACTTACAAGCCTATTAAAAACGTTACAGGAATACGCTTCGCTAGCTCAAACGTAATAGAGTAGAATCATTACATATATGCAATTGCTACTATTTCCTGGTTTTCTTTATAGGCCAAGGCTTGGTAACTGATAACTCTGCTGCCCTGTAATGGGTCCGGCCCGCTGTGGCGAGTGAAGACACTCGCTCTGACTGACTGGACCGCCAGCCGAGACGCTGCTGACTCTGGTGGTGAATGGTGAGCGGAAGAGGAGAAAGTTTACGCCAAAGCTGAAGCAACTCTACATTGCTGTACAGCTAATACGCTTTTCACCTGGTGGCCAGTAGAGGAACTAACAGTTACTACAACTGACCGTCAGAAGCACCCAACACACACCGTGCCGCTCCCAGTAACATACCAGGATGTAGACCCCAGTCGGGCAGCGCTCCGGCGTCCGGCAGCCGCAGCTGGTCCAGCAGTGACAGCAGCCGGCCGGCGCTGCCCTCCGGCGCCGTCCGACAGGCGTTCACGGCCACCACCCTGACGGACAGACGTTACACGGTCAGCAAAGAGACGACACTCGGTCAGCGGACAGTGGCGTTGGGTCATCGGATGGCAGAGCATCGCCGCAGCACACAGACCAGACAGGACTGTGCCGACAACGCAACCCCGTTGGAGTAACATGACCCTAATAAATGCACCGAAAATGCTCTGGTCTGTCTCCATTACTTATAATAATAAAAAATGAAAGAACAACTGAGATGAGGGAAAGGAGTGAGGCGTCTGTTAGGGTCCCCGTGCAATACGCCCGGTGCGGTGACTGACCTCTGCGCCGCTAGCTGGAGAGCTAGTTCACCCGGCTGACGACCTTCTGTACCTCCTCGGCGGAGAGCGGGTGGCCGTTGGTGGCCCGCCGCAGCCCGTCCCGGTAGCCGGCCGCCCCATCCGGCGACACGCCCTGGGGAGTCATAGCATAACACTCAGGCAGGTTCAGGTTTCAGTCCGACACACAGAACCGTCCGGCGACACGCCCTGGGGGCGACACATGGGCGCGCTCAGGGCTCAGGTACAGGTCTCGGGAGATTAAGCGGTAGGTTTTGCACTTTTACATTTCCGGTTATATCTCAGAAACTAATCGATCTACGATGAAGCCATTTTACACGATCATGGCCGGCTTATTACCCAACAAGTCGATCGCATCTTCAACACTTAAAAGCTTAAGACGACGAAGATATAACCTGAAGTACACTAAATTTTCTAGGTGCAAAACCTACCGCTAAAACCCGCGAGCCCTGTACCATGCAATTGCACAAGGGCGCCGGGTGCAGTGTCTGTGTGTCCCTGACTGACCTGCAGCGGTGACGCTGTCACAGAAAGCACCTGTTCATTGCCCAATGGATCCAAGCCCAGTTCCGGCCGGCCGAGTGCCCGCACGTACGCAGCCAGTGTTACGGTCTGTGTTCGATCTATGTTACGGTCTGTGTTCAATCTATTTTACGCCCTGTGTAACGACCTGCGTTACGGCTTGTGTTACGGTCTGTGTTACATACCCTGTTCTGGGCGGTCTCCACCTTGACCCTCCTAGCGTCCCAGAGTCGGTACTGGTAGACGTGCGCGTTCTCTGCCGAGACGTCCCGCAGGTGAACGAGCAGGTTCTGTAGGCCGACCAGCGTCTCAGCTGGCACCTGAGAGGGTCAGGGGAGGGTAGGGGAGGTCAGTGGTGTACTGGTGTCTGACATAGACCAGCGACAGGGGGAGGAGGGGGGAGAGGGGGGTGAGAGGGGGAGTCTGGTGGCGCAGTAGGACCGTTCCGGCGCTTGAAAGTGGACACATCTGAGGACCGTTCCGCGCGCGCTGACACCTGCCTCTAGAACCGTTCTGCGAGTCAGTCAGACATGCAGACCGGATTGATGTTTTGAAACTTTGACATAATAAACTTTAATTAATTCGACACAGGTACTCTAACCGCATGTGTTTTTTATATCGCGGACAAAAAAGTGGGGATTGTTAGGGTTAAGCAGGGAGTCACCGATGTTAGATCCCTCTCTGGGTCCTTTCATAGGTCACGGTCCTGACCCGAGATAGCTGAGCTGTGTCGCAGCCCTGACCTCAGACAGCTGAGCTGTGCACGCCGTCGGCTCGGCCGTCAGTCGCCACAGCCGCTGACGCCAGTGTCCAAACAGCTCCAAACAATATCCGGCCCTGTATAGCAGGATAAGCCATCAGAGGCGAGAGTGATCAATGGAGGGACGCGAAACACTAACGCCAAGGGGATGACAACTGCTGAGGAATAAAGAAACTACATGCAGGTACACTGGGAACACGTCATGCTGGAGTTGACGTGTTCCTAGCCCGTCCTGTACCATGCAGCCCGTTCCGGTGATCACTCCCGCGGGGCCGGATATTGTTGGGAGCTGTTTGGACACTGGCGTCAGCGGCTGTGGCGACTGGGGACGGCCGAGCCGACGGCGTGCACAGCTCAGCTGTATTTGTTTTGTATTTGTATTTGTATTTGTATTTATTTTGAGAGCACTCCACAGCCAGTGGCTTTTCAAGCTCCGAGTCAGAGAATAGGGTAGATACCAGGTGTGTACAAAACAATCATCCAACCGAAACATACCAGTCACAACAACACACGCACACACACTGAGTCAGACGACCTTACTTCAGTTTAAAGACTCGTCCGCTCCGCATCTGTCGCTTCAGGGCTCGTTGGACGTTTTTCCCTCTGAGGGAAACGGTCTCAGGTGGCAGCTGGTTGTGAAGCCTCGGGGCTCTCGCACAGAAACGCCGTTTCCCCGCCTCGGTTCTTGACCGTGGTACATGGATGACTGTCCTGCCTGGTCGTGCGCTCACGTACGTCCGAGTTCGAGCAGGACGGCCGCGAGGGAGACTGGCTCGCCACTCGAGAGCAGTTTCTGCGTGAGGCAGAGCGTACTGTACTCAGCGAGTTGCTGAGCCCCCGCCAGCCCAGGTTCTCCAGCAGGTCACTCGCATGGTCAAATTTTCTCCGGCCGAAAATAACTTTGCTGCAAAGTTAAGGATTTTTTGGATTCTAGCTGTGTGTCTTTTTGAGCCGTTGCCATAACTGATATGCAATAGCGAACCTGCGAGAGAACCAGGGCTGTACAAGAGAGACGAATATGCCCCGGGGCACGACTGTCGGTACCTGTGAGAGACCGATAGGGTCCCAGTGCAGCGGCGGCTGACGGCACCCACGTGACAGTCCCAGGACATGTTTGAGTCGAAAGTCACACCCAGATTTTTCACCTCGTTACAAGCACGAGATTTGTTCACGGAAGGCGACTGTGAAATTTGGTAGTTTGCGCAAATTTTGACGTTTCCAAGAGCAATGATTGAGTTTTTTTCGCGTTGAACCTTGAGGCGTTCGCGCAGAACCAGTTATCCAAGATGCGAGAGAATTTCCATTCGAGAGATGAGCGCCGAAAGTTCGCTCTTTTTGCCTGAGACCATCACCTGGGTGTCGTCAGCATACTGCAGAACCTTGGCATCGTTTGCATGGAGTGACAGGTCGTTTGAGAACACCGTAAACAGCAATGGCCCCAGGCAGAGCCCTGGAACACGCCCATAGAGTTGGGGATCGGGGGCGAGACGCTGGGCGCCGGCGCAGTCACGCAGAGTCACGCTCTGAGTGTGACCGCTCAGGTAGGCCGCAACCATGCAGTGTCGATGCCGTACAAGTGCAGTTTGCTGAGTAGTATATCATGGTCAATGACATCGAAACACTTGCTTAAATCTATTAGACAGAAGAGGAGATCTCCCCGCTGTCGGCGGCACTAAGGATGTCGTCGGTGGCTGTCACCAGCGCGGTTTCCGTCGAATGGTGTGGACGGAAACCGTGCTGGTTTGGAGAGAGGATGGTTTGAGGATAGGTAGTGGTAAGTTGGTGCTGAACCACCTTTTCCACCACCTTTGAGATGACTGGAATGATTGAGATTGGTCGGAAATTGGATGGGTCGGAAGGGTCACCGGACTTGTGGATAGGGTGGATAAGAGAGTGTTTCCAGGAAGCAGGATAGTCAGACTGGGTCAGGCAGGAGTTGATGATGTGAAGGAGTACGGCGCCGACAGCGGGGAAACTGGCCTTCAGCACCCTGATACAGATATCATCAGCACCGCGGGCGGTCGAGTTGCGCATGCTGAGCAGCGTGCTGGTCAAAGTGTCAATATCGATAGGTGATACAGTAAAACCACACGCCCCCACACGCGGTAAACGGCACGCGACGGGTCGAGCAGCACCCCGGTCCCGGTCCGCCACCTCGGCGGCCACTCGCGGTCCGACAGAGACGAAGAAGTGGTTCAGCTCCTCGCTGGGTAGCTGAGGTAGCACCGGTGTGCCAGAGCGCTTGCCAGCCACAACCCCCCGCACGCTCCGCCAGGCGGCCCGCGGCCCGCGCTCCCTGATACCCTCCTCGATACTCTGTCGGGTATCACGGCGGATGGCAGCTCGCACGGCACGGTTAAGCTGGCGGTACTCGGGCGCGCTCAGTCCACCCGCGCGCAGGGCGGCGCGGCGGCGACACATCAGGTCTCGTGTAGCAGCCGAGATGGGAGGGGCAGTCGGGTTACGGACCCGAACCGACCGCATCGGCGCGTGCTTGTCGAGTACGGGCATAAAAATCGACAAAAAGACATTCCACTTCTCAGACACGGTCGGTAAACTAAACACTCTACTCCAATCAGCACGGTACAGGTCGAGAAGGAAGTCATCATGGTTAAGACGTTTAAGACAGCGCGAATGAGTGATGACAGGCCTGCGGCGAGCACGGGGCACGGCAGCATGTAAACGAACTATGTGGTGCGGACTAAAATCACAGAAAGTCACCCGACAGTCAGAAACTATGCTGGGACTAGTCACCATACATACGTCGAGAAGTGAACCAGAGGTAAAAGTTGGCGATTTCACAAGTTGACACATCGAGTAATCAGATAAAAATTCTTCCAGACGGACACGGGCCGGCGCTGGGGCGCTCTTTAAAAGGTCACAGTTCAGGTCACCACAGATAATAAGTGTCAGTGCCGGGTATCGGAGCACCGCACTCTGTACCTGGGCCTCGAGGTCTCCAAAGTCGGCGTCCAGCGCCGCCGCCGTGTAGCGCGGCGGTCGGTAAATGCTGCACAGCACCAGCTGGCGCCCGTGGTCCAACTTCAGCAGCGACCAGATAGTTTCCAGTCGGCTGTCCGGCGGGTGCTGGGCGGTCGGTTTGAAGGGTGCCACAGTCAGGTCGTCCCTGGCAACGACCGCCACGCCACCGTAACCACGGCCGTCAGGACGGTCCACGCGATAAATGGCGTAGCCCGGGATGACCAGTAGTCGGCTGGGCACGGACGGTCGGAGCCAGGATTCCGTCAGTAGCATGACGTCATACTTGTGACGGTGTAGCAGGTCCGACAGTTCTAAAAGCTTGGGTCGAATCGACTGGATGTTTAGCGAGCCGATCAGTAGACCAGGGCTCGCCGGCGTAGTCCGCGGGCGGCGCCCAGCTCTCCGTCCGCGCGCCCCGCGCCGCTGCGGTCTCCGGCCACCGCTACGCCGCGGCCGCCCCCGGCCCCGGTCCCCGTCAGCCGGTCGCAGCCCCGGGCCAGGCTGGGGTGGCAGGATCCCCGCAGCGGGGAGGGGCAGTCTCGCAGCAGGTCGCTCGGCGGGCTGAGTCACGCCGCCGTAGGTCACGGCGGCTCCGGCCGCCGGGAGGTCACCGGCCGGCCGGACGCTCAGCTGACCGCGGCCGGCCCGAGGCGGAGTGGGGTGACCAGGCTCGGTCACCGCCTCGCTGAGTCGGGAGTGCCGGGCCGCCGCGAGCGGACCGGGCGCTCTCGGAGCCGGGACCCGTCTCAGGGTGATGTGTTGTCGCAGCGTCCGATCGAGCTCTCGACGAGGTGGTAGTTCTGCAGGTGACGGTGCAGGTGCTGGAACGCAGGCGAGTGCGAGCGCACGCACTATCGCGAGCAGCACCAGCAGTCGGGTGATGTCTCGGTGCATGGTGTCGATCCAGGTAAGACGCCGTCCAACCGTCGCTCAGCCACTCAGACACTCACGGATGCACACACGCAAGTGCACCAGACGCAGACACTGTCTTCTGATCACGCACTCAGTCCTCTCAGTCCTCGCACTCAGTCCTCAGAACGCACACACCAGGCAAGGGGAGGCGTAGGTGGGAGCGAGCAGCGCTCGCGACCGCTCGAGGCGGCGCGCTCAGCTGAACTCCTGTCTGAGGTCAGGGCTGCGACACAGCTCAGCTATCTCGGGTCAGGACCGTGACCCCCTATGAAAAGACCCAGAGAGGGATCTAACATCGGTGAGTCCCTGCTTAACCCTAACAATCCCTACTTTTTTCTCCGCGCTATAGAAAAACACATGCGAGTTATAAAAAAACACATCCCTATCAACCAGTCCCAAACAGTGTACCAAATTTGAGCGCAATCGGCGTGGCAGTTCAGGGTTCAAGATATATGAGCAACCCAAAATCGCTACTGCAGCAGAATAACGAACACTCTTGGCCCTTCACGTCGCACGTGTCACGACGCTCACCATGATACATCAGTTGTAGTCAATAACTCACCAAGATACATCAGTTGCAGTCAATAACGAGATGGAAGGTATAGGATTACGCGCAACAAAGAGTAACGCAGGTCAATCAGCCCAGCGGTTGCTGACTTACAAGCCTATTAAAAACGTTACAGGAATACGCTTCGCTAGCTCAAACGTAATAGAGTAGAATCATTACATATATGCAATTGCTACTATTTCCTGGTTTTCTTTATAGGCCAAGGCTTGGTAACTGATAACTCTGCTGCCCTGTAATGGGTCCGGCCCGCTGTGGCGAAAGAAGACACTCGCTCTGACTGACTGGACCGCCAGCCGAGACGCTGCTGACTCTGGTGGTGAATGGTGAGCGGAAGAGGAGAAAGTTTACGCCAAAGCTGAAGCAACTCTACATTGCTGTACAGCTAATACGCTTTTCACCTGGTGGCCAGTAGAGGAACTAACAGTTACTACAACTGACCGTCAGAAGCACCCAACACACACCGTGCCGCTCCCAGTAACATACCAGGATGTAGACCCCAGTCGGGCAGCGCTCCGGCGTCCGGCAGCCGCAGCTGGTCCAGCAGTGACAGCAGCCGGCCGGCGCTGCCCTCCGGCGCCGTCCGACAGGCGTTCACGGCCACCACCCTGACGGACAGACGTTACACGGTCAGCAAAGAGACGACACTCGGTCAGCGGACAGTGGCGTTGGGTCATCGGATGGCAGAGCATCGCCGCAGCACACAGACCAGACAGGACTGTGCCGACAACGCAACCCCGTTGGAGTAACATGACCCTAATAAATGCACCGAAAATGCTCTGGTCTGTCTCCATTACTTATAATAATAAAAAATGAAAGAACAACTGAGATGAGGGAAAGGAGTGAGGCGTCTGTTAGGGTCCCCGTGCAATACGCCCGGTGCAGTGACTGACCTCTGCGCCGCTAGCTGGAGAGCTGGTTAACCCGGCTGACGACCTTCTGTACCTCCTCGGCGGAGAGCGGGTGGCCGTTGGTGGCCCGCCGCAGCCCGTCCCGGTAGCCGGCCGCCCCATCCGGCGACACGCCCTGGGAAGTCATAGCATAACACTCAGGCAGGTTCAGGTTTCAGTCCGACACACAGAACCGTCCGGCGACACGCCCTGAGGCAAAACATGGGCGCGCTCAGGGCTCAGGTGCAGGTCTCGCGAGATTAAGCGGTAGGTTTTGCACTTTTACATTTCCGGTTATATCTCAGAAACTAATCGATCTACGATGAAGCCATTTTACACGATCATGGCCGGCTTGTTACCCAACAAGTCGATCGCATCTTCAACACATAAAAGCTTAAGACGACGAAGATATAACCTGAAGTACACTAAATTTTCTAGGTGCAAAACCTACCGCTAAAACCCGCGAGCCCTGTACCATGCACAAGGGCGCCGGGTGCAGTGTCTGTGTGTCCCTGACTGACCTGCAGCGGTGACGCTGTTACAGAAAGCACCTGTTCATTGCCCAATGGATCCAGCCCAGTTCCGGCCGGCCGAGTGCCCGCACGTACGCAGCCAGTGTTACGGTCTGTGTTCGATCTATGTTACGGTCTGTGTTCAATCTATTTTACGCCCTGTGTAACGACCTGCGTTACGGCTTGTGTTACGGTCTGTGTTACATACCCTGTTCTGGGCGGTCTCCACCTTAACCCTCTTAGCGTCCCAGAGTCGGTATTGGTAGACGTGCGCGTTCTCTGCCGAGACGTCCCGCAGGTGAACGAGCAGGTTCTGTAGGCCGACCAGCGTCTCAGCTGGCACCTGAGAAGGTTAGGAGAGGGTAGGGGAGGTCAGTGGTGTACTGGTGTCTGATATAGACCAGCGGACAGGGGGAGGGGAGAGGGAGAGGAGTCTGGTGGCGCAGAAGGACCGTTCCGCGCTTGAAAGTGGACATATCTGAGGACCGTTCCGCGCGCGCTGACACTGCCTCTAGAACCGTTCTGCGAGCAGTCAGACATGCAGACCGGATTGATGTTTTGAAACTTTGACATACTAAACTTTAATTAATTCGACACAGGTACTCTAACCGCATGTGTTTTTTATATCGCGGACAAAAAAGTGGGGATTGTTAGGGTTAAGCAGGGAGTCACCGATGTTAGATCCCTCTCTGGGTCCTTTCATAGGTCACGGTCCTGACCCGAGATAGCTGAGCTGTGTCGCAGC
Source organism: Amphibalanus amphitrite (assembly GCF_019059575.1). Taxonomy (NCBI): domain Eukaryota; kingdom Metazoa; phylum Arthropoda; class Thecostraca; order Balanomorpha; family Balanidae; genus Amphibalanus; species Amphibalanus amphitrite. The sequence continues at coordinate 208,748 of NW_024881717.1, read as the reverse complement.
CCTGACCTCAGGGCTCAGACAGCTGAGCTGTGCACGCCGTCGGCTCGGCCGTCAGTCGCCACAGCCGCTGACGCCAGTGTCCAAACAGCTCCAAACAATATCCGGCCCTGTATAGCAGGATAAGCCATCAGAGGCGGGAGTGATCAATGGAGGGACGCGAAACACTAACGCCAAGGGGATGACAACTGCTGAGGAATAAAGAAACTACATGCAGGTACACTGGGAACACGTCATGCTGGAGTTGACGTGTTCCCAGCCCGTCCTGTACCATGCAGCCCGTTCCGTTGATCACTCCCGCGGGGCCGGATATTGTTGGGAGCTGTTTGGACACTGGTGTCAGCGGCTGTGGCGACTGACGTCCGAGCCGACGGCGTGCACAGCTCAGCTGTCTGAGGTCAGGGCTGCGACACAGCTCAGCTATCTCGGGTCAGGACCGTGACCCCCTATGAAAAGACCCAGAGAGGGATCTAACATCGGTGAGTCCCTGCTTAACCCTAACAATCCCTACTTTTTTTCTCCGCGCTATAGAAAAACACATGCGAGTTATAAAAAACACATCCCTATCAACCAGTCCCAAACAGTGTACCAAATTTGAGCGCAATCGGCGTGGCAGTTCAGGGTTCAAGATATATGAGCAACCCAAAATCGCTACTGCAGCAGAATAACGAACACTCTTGGCCCTTCACGTCGCACGTGTCACGACGCTCACCATGATACATCAGTTGTAGTCAATAACTCACCAAGATACATCAGTTGCAGTCAATAACGAGATGGAAGGTATAGGATTACGCGCAACAAAGAGTAACGCAGGTCAATCAGCCCAGCGGTTGCTGACTTACAAGCCTATTAAAAACGTTACAGGAATACGCTTCGCTAGCTCAAACGTAATAGAGTAGAATCATTACATATATGCAATTGCTACTATTTCCTGGTTTTCTTTATAGGCCAAGGCTTGGTAACTGATAACTCTGCTGCCCTGTAATGGGTCCGGCCCCCTGTGGCGAGTGAAGACACTCGCTCTGACTGACTGGACCGCCAGCCGAGACGCTGCTGACTCTGGTGGTGAATGGTGAGCGGAAGAGGAGAAAGTTTACGCCAAAGCTGAAGCAACTCTACATTGCTGTACAGCTAATACGCTTTTCACCTGGTGGCCAGTAGAGGAACTAACAGTTACTACAACTGACCGTCAGAAGCACCCAACACACACCGTGCCGCTCCCAGTACCATACCAGGATGTAGACCCCAGTCGGGCAGCGCTCCGGCGTCCGGCAGCCGCAGCTGGTCCAGCAGTGACAGCAGCCGGCCGGCGCTGCCCTCCGGCGCCGTCCGACAGGCGTTCACGGCCACCACCCTGACGGACAGACGTTACACGGTCAGCAAAGAGACGACACTCGGTCAGCGGACAGTGGCGTTGGGTCATCGGATGGCAGAGCATCGCCGCAGCACACAGACCAGACAGGACTGTGCCGACAACGCAACCCCGTTGGAGTAACATGACCCTAATAAATGCACCGAAAATGCTCTGGTCTGTCTCCATTACTTATAATAATAAAAAATGAAAGAACAACTGAGATGAGGGAAAGGAGTGAGGCGTCTGTTAGGGTCCCCGTGCAATACGCCCGGTGCGGTGACTGACCTCTGCGCCGCTAGCTGGAGAGCTGGTTAACCCGGCTGACGACCTTCTGTACCTCCTCGGCGGAGAGCGGGTGGCCGTTGGTGGCCCGCCGCAGCCCGTCCCGGTAGCCGGCCGCCCCATCCGGCGGCACGCCCTGGGGAGTCATAGCATAACACTCAGGCAGGTTCAGGTTTCAGTCCGACACACAGAACCGTCCGGCGACACGCCCTGGGGGCGACATATGGGCGCGCTCAGGGCTCAGGTACAGGTCTCGCGAGATTAAGCGGTAGGTTTTGCACTTTTACATTTCCGGTTATATCTCAGAAACTAATCGATCTACGATGAAGCCATTTTACACGATCATGGCCGGCTTGTTACCCAACAAGTCGATCGCATCTTCAACACTTAAAAGCTTAAGACGACGAAGATATAGCCTGAAGTACACTAAATTTTCTAGGTGCAAAACCTACCGCTAAAACCCGCGAGCCCTGTACCATGCACAAGGGCCCCGGGTGCAGTGTCTGTGTGTCCCTGACTGACCTGCAGCGGTGACGCTGTCACAGAAAGCACCTGTTCATTGCCCAATGGATCCAGCCCAGTTCCGGCCGGCCGAGTGCCCGCACGTACGCAGCCAGTGTTACGGTCTGTGTTCGATCTAAGTTACGGTCTGTGTTCAATCTATTGTACACCCTGTGTAACGACCTGAGTTACGGCTTGTGTTACGGTCTGTGTTACATACCCTGTTCTGGGCGGTCTCCACCTTGACCCTCTTAGCGTCCCAGAGTCGGTATTGGTAGACGTGCGCGTTCTCTGCCGAGACGTCCCGCAGGTGAACGAGCAGGTTCTGTAGGCCGACCAGCGTCTCAGCTGGCACCTGAGAAGGTCAGGAGAGGGTAGGGGAGGTCAGTGGTGTACTGGTGTCTGATATAGACCAGCGGACAGGGGGAGGGGAGAGGGAGAGGAGTCTGGTGGCGCAGAAGGACCGTTCCGCGCTTGAAAGTGGACATATCTGAGGACCGTTCCGCGCGCGCTGACACTGCCTCTAGAACCGTTCTGCGAGCAGTCAGACATGCAGACCGGATTGATGTTTTGAAACTTTGACATAATAAACTTTAATTAATTCGACACAGGTACTCTAACCGCATGTGTTTTTTATATCGCGGACAAAAAAGTGGGGATTGTTAGGGTTAAGCAGGGAGTCACCGATGTTAGATCCCTCTCTGGGTTTTTTCATAGGTCACGGTCCTAACCCGAGATAGCTGAGCTGTGTCGCAGCCCTGACCTCAGACAGCTGAGCTGTGCACGCCGTCGGCTCGGCCGTCAGTCGCCACAGCCGCTGACGCCAGTGTCCAAACAGCTCCAAACAATATCCGGCCCTGTATAGCAGGATAAGCCATCAGAGGCGGGAGTGATCAATGGAGGGACGCGAAACACTAACCCCAAGGGGATGACAACTGCTGAGGAATAAAGAAACTACATGCAGGTACACTGGGAACACGTCATGCTGGAGTTGACGTGTTCCCAGCCCGTACTGTACCATGCAGCCAGTTCCGGTGATCACTCCCGCAGGGCCGGATATTGTTGGGAGCTGTTTGGACACTGGCGTCAGCGGCTGTGGCGACTGACGGCCGAGCCGACGGCGTGCACAGCTCAGCTGTCTGAGGTCAGGGCTGCGACACAGCTCAGCTATCTCGGGTCAGGACCGTGACCCCCTATGAAAAGACCCAGAGAGGGATCTAACATCGGTGAGTCCCTGCTTAAACCTAACAATCCCTACTTTTTTCTCCGCGCTATAAAAAAACACATGCGAGTTATAAAAAACGCATCCCTATCAACCAGTCCCAAACAGTGTACCAAATTTGAGCGCAATCGGCGTGGCAGTTCAGGGTTCAAGATATATGAGCAACCCAAAATCGCTACTGCAGCAGAATAACGAACACTCTTGGCCCTTCACGTCGCACGTGTCACGACGCTCACCATGATACATCAGTTGTAGTCAATAACTCACCAAGATACATCAGTTGTAGTCAATAACGAGATGGAAGGGATAGGATTACGCGCAACAAAGAGTAACGCAGGTCAATCAGCCCAGCGGTTGCTGACTTACAAGCCTATTAAAAACGTTACAGGAATACGCTTCGCTAGCTCAAACGTAATAGAGTAGAATCATTACATATATGCAATTGCTACTATTTCCTGGTTTTCTTTATAGGCCAAGGCTTGGTAACTGATAACTCTGCTGCCCTGTAATGGGTCCGGCCCGCTGTGGCGAGTGAAGACACTCGCTCTGACTGACTGGACCGCCAGCCGAGACGCTGCTGACTCTGGTGGTGAATGGTGAGCGGAAGAGGAGAAAGTTTACGCCAAAGCTGAACAACTCTACATTGCTGTACAGCTAATACGCTTTTCACCTGGTGGCCAGTAGAGGAACTAACAGTTACTACAACTGACCGTCAGAAGCACCCAACACACACCGTGCCGCTCCCAGTAACATACCAGGATGTAGACCCCAGTCGGGCAGCGCTCCGGCGTCCGGCAGCCGCAGCTGGTCCAGCAGTGACAGCAGCCGGCCGGCGCTGCCCTCCGGCGCCGTCCGACAGGCGTTCACGGCCACCACCCTGACGGACAGACGTTACACGGTCAGCAGAGAGCCGACACTCGGTCAGCGGACAGTGGCGTTGGGTCACCGGATGGCAGAGCATCGCCGCAGCACACAGACCAGACAGGACTGTGCCGACAACGCAACCCCGTTGGAGTAACATGACCCTAATAAATGCACCGAAAATGCTCTGGTCTATCTCCATTATTTATAATAATAAAAAATGAAAGAACAACTGAGATGAGGGAAAGGAGTGAGGCGTCTGTTAGGGTCCCCGTGCAATACGCCTGGTGCGGTGACTGACCTCATCGCCGCTAGCTGGAGAGCTGGTTCACCCGGCTGACGACCTTCTGTACCTCCTCGGCCGAGAGCGGGTGGCCGTTGGTGGTCCACCGCAGCCCGTCCCGGTAGCCGGCCGCCCCATCCGGCGACACGCCCTGCGGAGTCATAGCATAACACTCAGGCAGGTTCAGGTTTCAGTCCGACACACAGAACCGTCCGGCGACACGCCCTGGGGGCGACACATCTGCGCGCTCAGGGCTCAGGTACAGGTCTCGCGAGATTAAGCGGTAGGTTTTGCACTTTTACATTTCCGGTTATATCTCAGAAACTAATCGATCTACGATGAAGCCATTTTACACGATCATGGCCGGCTTGTTACCCAACAAGTCGATCGCATCTTCAACACTTAAAAGCTTAAGACGACGAAGATATAACCTGAAGTACACTAAATTTTCTAGGTGCAAAACCTACCGCTAAAACCCGCAAGCCCTGTACCATGCACAAGGGCGCCGGGTGCAGTGTCTGTGTGTCCCTGACTGACCTGCAGCGGTGACGCTGTCACAGAAAGCACCTGTTCATTGCCCAATGGATCCAGCCCAGTTCCGGCCGGCCGAGTGCCCGCACGTACGCAGCCAGTGTTACGGTCTGTGTTCGATCTATGTTACGGTATGTGTTTAATCTATTTTACGCCCTGTGTAACGACCTGCGTTACGGCTTGTGTTACGGTCTGTGTTACATACCCTGTTCTGGGCGGTCTCCACCTTGACCCTCCTAGCGTCCCAGAGTCGGTACTGGTAGACGTGCGCGTTCTCTGCCGAGACGTCCCGCAGGTGAACGAGCAGGTTCTGTAGGCCGACCAGCGTCTCAGCTGGCACCTGAGAAGGTCAGGGGAGGGTAGGGGAGGTCAGTGGTATACTGGTGTCTGACATAGACCAGCGGACAGGGGGGAGGGGAGAGGGAGAGGAGTCTGGTGGCGCAGTAGGACCGTTCCGCGCTTGAAAGTGGACACATCTGAGGACCGTTCCGCGCGCGCTGACACTGCCTCTAGAACCGTTCTGCGAGCAGTCAGACATGCAGACCGGATTGATGTTTTGAAACTTTGACATAATAAACTTTAATTAATTCGACACAGGTAGCCTAACCGCATGTGTTTTTATATCGCGGACAAAAAAGTGGGGATTGTTAGGGTTAAGCAGGGGGTCACCGATGTTAGATCCCTCTCTGGGTCCTTTCATAGGTCACGGTCCTGACCCGAGATAGCTGAGCTGTGTCGCAGCCCTGACCTCAGGGCTCAGAGAGCTGAGCTGTGCACGCCGTCGGCTCGGCCGTCAGTCGCCACAGCCGCTGACGCCAGTGTACAAACAGCTCCAAACAATATCCGGCCCTGTATAGCAGGATAAGCCATCAGAGGCGGGAGTGATCAATGGAGGGACGCGAAAAACTAACGCCAAGGGGATGACAACTGCTGAGGAATAAAGAAACTACATGAGATGATGTTTTTCGTACTCCAGCGTAGTACGAAAAACATCATCTCACGCTCTCAGTCCCAGCGGATAAAAACAACACCTAAGAAAGAAACTACATGCAGGTACACTGGGAACACGTCATGCTGGAGTTGACGTGTTCCCAGCCCGTCCTGTACCATGCAGCCCGTTCCGGTGATCACTCCCGCAGGGCCGGATATTGTTGGGAGCTGTTTGGACACTGGCGTCAGCGGCTGTGGCGACTGACGGCCGAGCCGATGGGGTGCACAGCTCAGCTGTCTGAGGTCAGGGCTGCGACACAGCTCAGCTATCTCGGGTCAGGACCGTGACCCCCTATGAAAAGACCCAGAGAGGGATCTAACATCGGTGAGTCCCTGCTTAACCCTAACAATCCCTACTTTTTTCTCCGCGCTATAAAAAAACACATGCGAGTTATAAAAAACACATCCCTATCAACCAGTCCCAAACAGTGTACCAAATTTGAGCGCAATCGGCGTGGCAGTTCAGGGTTCAAGATATATGAGCAACCCAAAATCGCTACTGCAGCAGAATAACGAACACTCTTGGCCCTTCACGTCGCACGTGTCACGACGCTCACCATGATACATCAGTTGTAGTCAATAACTCACCAAGATACATCAGTTGTAGTCAATAACGAGATGGAAGGGATAGGATCACGCGCAACAAAGAGTAACGCAGGTCAATCAGCCCAGCGGTTGCTGACTTACAAGCCTATTAAAAACGTTACAGGAATACGCTTCGCTAGCTCAAACGTAATAGAGTAGAATCATTACAGGGTGTCTCAAAAGTTCGTTTACACATTTCCCATGTCAATAAAGCATATAAGAACCGGCCAAAAATCTAAGGTTTTGGTGTCCGTGTGTACACTAGACAAATATGCATGCTTTGACAACTGATTCGGAAGGTTGGAAACCAAACCTTTTGCTGTATCTCCAAAAATATTTGCCCATACCGATTTTCGTCACTCCGTCAGCTGCCGGAGGCTGATAAAAGGTTACCAGCTTTCAAGCTCTTGTAGGGGAATCCCCCGCAGTTTCTGCGTCGGATTTAGGTTTGACGAGCTCCCCGGCAACATCCGCTTCTCCCTGAAAGCCGATAGCTTGCATCGACACCATCCGTGAGTATTTTGTAGGTCTTCTCTGGCGCTAACTCCTTCATGAATGACTGGCGCCGACCTCCCAAGCACCATTTTCCTTTTCAAAACAACCCCATTCCTGAACAAATGGGAAGTGCCAGGGGCAAATTTCTCGCAGCATATCGTAGCAGAATGTGTCGGCCATCTGTTTCGTAGACACATTTTGCAAAATTTGCAAATCCCGAACGCTCGTCATTCCCAATGCCAAGACCTTCGCTGGGTTCCGGAGTGTTTTCCTCAGGAGAGGTTCTGCTTTGTAAACGGCCAAAACCTGTCCATCGTGCGGTTTTGTCCGGATTTTGTGTGTAAAAGAAAGCTATTTGCTCCAGATCTGCCTCTTGAAACTTCGTTAGATAAAACTTTACATTAATTGACACTTTTGGAGGGTCACTTGTCGTCGGCATTGACGATTTTCGCATTATTTTCCCTCAAAATTTAGCGTTATAGATATTATAAACAATTTTAAATGATATTTTGTCTTTATTTTATGATGACCTGCAATTTTTGAAACTGGGTAACCTCTGTCTGTGAGCTTCTAGTCAGTTTTCAATAGTTAGGACTGCATTTTCAGCTGCTTTCCGGAGCACGAGTCTGCTGCGGTACAAAGGTCGTTCAAAGCGCTGTTAGTCTCGCATGGTTTTGTCCTTCAAAAATTTTAGCCACCGTTTTTATTAGATGACCATCATGTTGTACTCATCCTCGCCGACACTTTGCCATGTGTCATTTCCGACCTAACCATTCCCATTACTCGTGAAGCAGAGAGTTTCTCAGCCGACCCGAGTATGCGACCTCCATTTTCATGCCTGATCCATGGCCAGAGGTGAACCCTTTTTGTGAGCTCATGAAGGGTCGAATGCGCTTGAAAACAATGAAGCTGCTTGAGGAAGGTTGTTACCAATGCCCATGCAAAATTTCGACTGTAAATTTCATGTTGATTCAGAATTATTGACAAAAAAGCATGGCTGGTACCTGTAAGCGAACTTTTGAGACACCCTGTACATATATGCAATTGCTACTATTTCCTGGTTTTCTTTATAGGCCAAGACTTGGTAACTGATAATTCTGCTGCCCTGTAATGGGTCCGGCCCGCTGTGGCGAGTGAAGACACTCGCTCTGACTGACTGGACCGCCAGCCGAGACGCCGCTGACTCTGGTGGTGAATGGTGAGCGGAAGAGGAGAAAGTTTACGCCAAAGCTGAAGCAACTCTACATTGCCGTACAGCTAATACGCTTTTCACCTGTTGGCCAGTAGAGGAACTAACAGTTACTACAACTGACCGTCAGAAGCACCCAACACACACCGTGCCGCTCCCAGTAACATACCAGGATGTAGACCCCAGTCGGGCAGCGCTCCGGCGCACACTGGTCGGAAACGCTCCAGCGAGAGGCCAGCGGCCTTTCCGCAAAAGTTTTTTGCTTGTTATTCCACAACTAGTGAAGCAAACATCATAAAACTTTGCATACCTTCTCTGTCATATGTAAGCTATCATTTGGATGTCAAGCACTAAATATATGACGTGAATCTGTTAAGTTATGACGTCATAATTGAGTATAATACAGGATCTAGCACCACTTTAAGTCAACAAGGGAAATTGGGAGCTGCTATTCGGGCACCGGGAATGGTTTCATGCACTCCTTGCAAGGTCCAGTGCTTGACTTTAGCATTGTTGACTTTGCGTGACGTCATTTATGACGTCACTAAGGCCATGTAAGTTTTTCGTCAATAACTCCTGATCAGATGGAGCTAGAGAGTCGGGAAAGCCACCATTGGACTCAGGAAGACCTGCCGAATCGAATGATATGCAATATGACCTCCTTCAACCATTTTCGTGACCTGAGGGGCTCCGACCTGACCTTGACCCGAGGTTAACACCTTAACCCTCGCCGGCACAAGGGGGGGGGGGGTTGATGCAACCCCCCCTAAGGGTTTTCGCGAATAACTCGCGTAAAAAGCGGCCGATCGCGACGAAACTTTCAGTACCCTCGCATTGATCAATTTTACACCTACCCTGAAAATTTCATGACCCTGACCCTAATGACCTTTGACCTGTGACCTCTTTTCCGTGACCATGTTTGGCCGAAATCGCGATTCGGCGTATGTCGGCTCGCATTAGCCGCGCGTTTGCAAGCTTTTCGTGGTTTCAAACGTTCAAACATGTGATTTGATGTTGCTCCCATACATAAGGATGGGTGTCAAGGTCACCTGAAGGTCAGGTCAGGTCATTGACCTTTGTTGACCTCGGGTGACCTCGGTTCACTTTTTCGAGTTTTACATGTTTCTAGGCTAGTTTTTGGAGCTGAATTCAATTTAGCAACCATTTGAAGTTTTTGAACATTTACGAAGTAGTTTTGGCGCCTTCGTAACATGTTACGAAGCTGTCAGAGGCGGTTGACACGTATTACGAATACCTGTCACAACCCCTACCGGTTGACCTGACCTGACTCGACCTGGTCTAAATGCTTAAAGACATTATCTCTGATCAAAACTAATACGATATTCGTGATCAGCACCCCGGAAAACCACATAGCAGCCACAATTTACGACTTTCTAACAGGTCCCGATTTTCCCGGTTTTCGGGTCATTGACCTGACCTGGAAGGTCACCCGATGACCTAGGACCTTAAAATTGGGTATCATCGGCTTTCTCTCGTGACGTGCAACACGCTCGTTTTTTTCCGCGAAGCTCTAGCTCGATCAGGGGCCAAACGCGAGGGGGGGTCGTACCAACCCCCCCCCCCCTTGTGCCGTCGAAGGACGCAAAATGGCCTGTGCCGGCGAGGGTTAAGTTGACTTCACCCGAACACCAAGTATAGCATTCAACGCGCCTGAGCTAGACAAACACGATTATGCCAAAATCGCGGCAGTGCGACCATTTTTGACAAAGTAATTAACCTAAAACCGAGCCCGTGCCTTGTGGCACTTACCTGACCTAAGAGGTCACTGGCTGACCTAAGACCTTAAAATCGGGTAGTACCTAATTTTTGCGTCTTATAACGGCACACAAGCTTGTTTTTTTCCGCGAGGCTCTAGCTCAATTAGAGGCGAAACGGCGAGGGAGTTGTACCAACCCTCCCCGGTCAATGTAGAAAACCAATCGGTCCGGCCAGGGTTAAATACCGGAATTGTGATCTAATGTAAAAAGACGGCCCAAGGTAACCCGACGTCAGTGACAGGTGTCCTATATTTGCAGCGTCTTATATTCACGAAGGTTTCAATTTCCACTTTGTTCAGCCGAGTGATGGTTGTCAATTGCAAGGCTCTCTAAATGCAAGCCGTAATCGCCACGCAATATGTGGAAGGCTTTTGATGTCAATACATACATAAATGCATACATAAAACGCGCTTTTCACAAAATTCATAAACTCTGGCGCATCTGTTTTAATGACCAGTCAACTACGCATGGATGCGTGCAGGCCACACAGGTCAGCGTAAGCCGGGCGCGGCGGCCGAGCCGAAACTGGGGCGGGGCGGGCGGTAGTTGGGTAGGAAGAGCGGCTCCTGCAAATTTTGCGCAAATATGCGCAGTTAGCTTTTATGTTGCCCTGGTGTAAATTTAAATCCTACTTCATCTCACAAAAAATCAGAGTGGAACTAGATGGGACTACCTGTTGTTTCCTTACCTAAACTTTGCAGTTATATTCCAGAATCACTGTAGGAGAGCCTTCATAAAAAAAGCTATAGTACATCTTAGTTAGGGAAAAAGTATACCAAAAATTTTGCACTGACCAGTCGGCAACTTCATAACGAACATTTTGATGCATAATATGTGGGATTTCAATTTGGTGTCTATCAGCAATAAGACTCTGAATATCCGGCTCAAGAAACCTCTTGCTCCGCGTCAATTTCCGAGTTCTGGGATACCCCATCTTCGGGGGCTGATTACAGCTATTTTTGGTCACCCGGATTAGTTTTTTTGGCCTAAGTATAATAATTTGATCAATTTCAAATCGATCTATATAAAAAATAATCCGAAACTCCGGAATCGCCCGTGGCCTCTCGTGAGGGCGTTTCCGACCAGTGTGCGGCGTCCGGCAGCCGCAGCTGGTCCAGCAGTGACAGCAGCCGGCCGGCGCTGCCCTCCGGCGCCGTCCGACAGGCGTTCACGGCCACCACCCTGACGGACAGACGTTACACGGTCAGCAGAGAGCCGACACTCGGTCAGCGGACAGTGGCGTTGGGTCACCGGATGGCAGAGCATCGCCGCAGCACACAGACCAGACAGGACTGTGCCGACAACGCAACCCCGTTGGAGTAACATGACCCTAATAAATGCACCGAAAATGCTCTGGTCTATCTCCATTATTTATAATAATAAAAAATGAAAGAACAACTGAGATGAGGGAAAGGAGTGAGGCGTCTGTTAGGGTCCCCGTGCAATACGCCCGGTGCGGTGACTGACCTCATCGCCGCTAGCTGGAGAGCTGGTTCACCCGGCTGACGACCTTCTGTACCTCCTCGGCGGAGAGCGGGTGGCCGTTGGTGGTCCACCGCAGCCCGTCCCGGTAGCCGGCCGCCCCATCCGGCGACACGCCCTGGGGAGTCATAGCATAACACTCAGGCAGGTTCAGGTTTCAGTCCGACACACAGAACCGTCCGGCGACACGCCCTGGGGGCGACACATGGGCGCGCTCAGGGCTCAGGTACAGGTCTCGCGAGATTAAGCGGTAGGTTTTGCACTTTTACATTTCCGGTTATATCTCAGAAACTAATCGATCTACGATGAAGCCATTTTACACGATCATGGCCGGCTTGTTACCCAACAAGTCGATCGCATCTTCAACACTTAAAAGCTTAAGACGACGAAGATATAGCCTGAAGTACACTAAATTTTCTAGGTGCAAAACCTACCGCTAAAACCCGCGAGCCCTGTACCATGCACAAGGGCGCCGGGTGCAGTGTCTGTGTGTCCCTGACTGACCTGCAGCGGTGACGCTGTCACAGAAAGCACCTGTTCATTGCCCAATGGATCCAGCCCAGTTCCGGCCGGCCGAGTGCCCGCACGTACGCAGCCAGTGTTACGGTCTGTGTTCGATCTATGTTACGGTCTGTGTTCAATCTATTTTACGCCCTGTGTAACGACCTGCGTTACGGCTTGTGTTACGGTCTGTGTTACATACCCTGTTCTGGGCGGTCTCCACCTTGACCCTCTTAGCGTCCCAGAGTCGGTACTGGTAGACGTGCGCGTTCTCTGCCGAGACGTCCCACAGGTGAACGAGCAGGTTCTGTAGGCCGACCAGCGTCTCAGCTGGCACCTGAGAAGGTCAGGAGAGGGTAGGGGAGGTCAGTGGTGTACTGGTGTCTGACATAGACCAGCGGACAGGGGGAGGGGAGAGGGAGAGGAGTCTGGTGGCGCAGAAGGACCGTTCCGCGCTTGAAAGTGGACACATCTGAGGACCGTTCCGCGCGCGCTGACACTGCCTCTAGAACCGTTCTGCGAGCAGTCAGACATGCAGACCGGATTGATGTTTTGAAACTTTGACATAATAAACTTTAATTAAATCGACACAGGTACTCTAACCGCATGTGTTTTTTATATCGCGGACAAAAAAGTGGGGATTGTTAGGGTTAAGCAGGGAGTCACCGATGTTAGATCCCTCTCTGGGTCCTTTCATAGGTCACGGTCCTGACCCGAGATAGCTGAGCTGTGTCGCAGCCCTGACCTCAGACAGCTGAGCTGTGCACGCCGTCGGCTCGGCCGTCAGTCGCCACAGCCGCTGACGCCAGTGTCCAAACAGCTCCAAACAATATCCGGCCCTGTATAGCAGGATAAGCCATCAGAGGCGGGAGTGATCAATGGAGGGACGCGAAACACTAACGCCAAGGGGATGACAACTGCTGAGGAATAAAGAAACTACATGCAGGTACACTGGGAACACGTCATGCTGGAGTTGACGTGTTCCCAGCCCGTCCTGTACCAATGTACCATGCAGCCCGTTCCGGTGATCACTCCCGCGGGGCCGGATATTGTTGGGAGCTGTTTGGACACTGGCGTCAGCGGCTGTGGCGACTGACGGCCGAGCCGACGGCGTGCACAGCTCAGCTGTCTGAGGTCAGGGCTGCGACACAGCTCAGCTATCTCGGGTCAGGACCGTGACCCCCTATGAAAAGACCCAGAGAGGGATCTAACATCGGTGAGTCCCTGCTTAACCCTAACAATCCCTACTTTTTTCTCCGCGCTATAGAAAAACACATGCGAGTTATAAAAAAACACATCCCTATCAACCAGTCCCAAACAGTGTACCAAATTTGAGCGCAATCGGCGTGGCAGTTCAGGGTTCAAGATATATGAGCAACCCAAAATCGCTACTGCAGCAGAATAACGAACACTCTTGGCCCTTCACGTCGCACGTGTCACGACGCTCACCATGATACATCAGTTGTAGTCAATAACTCACCAAGATACATCAGTTGCAGTCAATAACGAGATGGAAGGTATAGGATTACGCGCAACAAAGAGTAACGCAGGTCAATCAGCCCAGCGGTTGCTGACTTACAAGCCTATTAAAAACGTTACAGGAATACGCTTCGCTAGCTCAAACGTAATAGAGTAGAATCATTACATATATGCAATTGCTACTATTTCCTGGTTTTCTTTATAGGCCAAGGCTTGGTAACTGATAACTCTGCTGCCCTGTAATGGGTCCGGCCCGCTGTGGCGAGTGAAGACACTCGCTCTGACTGACTGGACCGCCAGCCGAGACGCTGCTGACTCTGGTGGTGAATGGTGAGCGGAAGAGGAGAAAGTTTACGCCAAAGCTGAAGCAACTCTACATTGCTGTACAGCTAATACGCTTTTCACCTGGTGGCCAGTAGAGGAACTAACAGTTACTACAACTGACCGTCAGAAGCACCCAACACACACCGTGCCGCTCCCAGTAACATACCAGGATGTAGACCCCAGTCGGGCAGCGCTCCGGCGTCCGGCAGCCGCAGCTGGTCCAGCAGTGACTGCAGCCGGCCGGCGCTGCCCTCCGGCGCCGTCCGACAGGCGTTCACGGCCACCACCACCCTGACCGACAGACGTTACACGGTCAGCAGAGAGCCGACACTCGGTCAGCGGACAGTGGCGTTGGGTCACCGGATGGCAGAGCATCGCCGCAGCACACAGACCAGACAGGACTGTGCCGACAACGCAACCCCGTTGGAGTAACATGACCCTAATAAATGCACCGAAAATGCTCTGGTCTATCTCCATTATTTATAATAATAAAAAATGAAAGAACAACTGAGATGAGGGAAAGGAGTGAGGCGTCTGTTAGGGTCCCCGTGCAATACGCCCGGTGCGGTGACTGACCTCATCGCCGCTAGCTGGAGAGCTGGTTCACCCGGCTGACGACCTTCTGTACCTCCTCGGCCGAGAGCGGGTGGCCGTTGGTGGTCCACCGCAGCCCGTCCCGGTAGCCGGCCGCCCCATCCGGCGACACGCCCTGCGGAGTCATAGCATAACACTCAGGCAGGTTCAGGTTTCAGTCCGACACACAGAACCGTCCGGCGACACGCCCTGGGGGCGACACATCTGCGCGCTCAGGGCTCAGGTACAGGTCTCGCGAGATTAAGCGGTAGGTTTTGCACTTTTACATTTCCGGTTATATCTCAGAAACTAATCGATCTACGATGAAGCCATTTTACACGATCATGGCCGGCTTGTTACCCAACAAGTCGATCGCATCTTCAACACTTAAAAGCTTAAGACGACGAAGATATAACCTGAAGTACACTAAATTTTCTAGGTGCAAAACCTACCGCTAAAACCCGCAAGCCCTGTACCATGCACAAGGGCGCCGGGTGCAGTGTCTGTGTGTCCCTGACTGACCTGCAGCGGTGACGCTGTCACAGAAAGCACCTGTTCATTGCCTAATGGATCCAGCCCAGTTCCGGCCGGCCGAGTGCCCGCACGTACGCAGCCAGTGTTACGGTCTGTGTTCGATCTATGTTACGGTATGTGTTTAATCTATTTTACGCCCTGTGTAACGACCTGCGTTACGGCTTGTGTTACGGTCTGTGTTACATACCCTGTTCTGGGCGGTCTCCACCTTGACCCTCCTAGCGTCCCAGAGTCGGTACTGGTAGACGTGCGCGTTCTCTGCCGAGACGTCCCGCAGGTGAACGAGCAGGTTCTGTAGGCCGACCAGCGTCTCAGCTGGCACCTGAGAAGGTCAGGGGAGGGTAGGGGAGGTCAGTGGTATACTGGTGTCTGACATAGACCAGCGGACAGGGGGGAGGGGAGAGGGAGAGGAGTCTGGTGGCGCAGTAGGACCGTTCCGCGCTTGAAAGTGGACACATCTGAGGACCGTTCCGCGCGCGCTGACACTGCCTCTAGAACCGTTCTGCGAGCACTCAGACATGCAGACCGGATTGATGTTTTGAAACTTTGACATAATAAACTTTAATTAATTCGACACAGGTAGCCTAACCGCATCTGTTTTTATATCGCGGACAAAAAAGTGGGGATTGTTAGGGTTAAGCAGGGGGTCACCGATGTTAGATCCCTCTCTGGGTCCTTTCATAGGTCACGGTCCTGACCCGAGATAGCTGAGCTGTGTCGCAGCCCTGACCTCAGGGCTCAGACAGCTGAGCTGTGCACGCCGTCGGCTCGGCCGTCAGTCGCCACAGCCGCTGACGCCAGTGTACAAACAGCTCCAAACAATATCCGGCCCTGTATAGCAGGATAAGCCATCAGAGGCGGGAGTGATCAATGGAGGGACGCGAAAAACTAACGCCAAGGGGATGACAACTGCTGAGGAATAAAGAAACTACATGAGATGATGTTTTTCGTACTCCAGCGTAGTACGAAAAACATCGTCTCACGCTCTCAGTCCCAGCGGATAAAAACAACACCTAAGAAAGAAACTACATGCAGGTACACTGGGAACACGTCATGCTGGAGTTGACGTGTTCCCAGCCCGTCCTGTACCATGCAGCCCGTTCCGGTGATCACTCCCGCCTCTGATGGCTTACCCTGCTATACAGGGCCGGATATTGTTTGGAGCTATTTGGACACTGGCGTCAGCGGCTGTGGCGACTGACGGCCGAGCCGACGGCGTGCACAGCTCAGCTGTCTGAGGTCAGGGCTGCGACACAGCTCAGCTATCTCGGGTCAGGACCGTGACCCCCTATGAAAAGACCCAGAGAGGGATCTAACATCGGTGACTCCCTGCTTAACCCTAACAATCCCTACTTTTTTCTCCGCGCTATAAAAAAACACATGCGAGTTATAAAAAAACACATCCCTATCAACCAGTCCCAAACAGTGTACCAAATTTGAGCGCAATCGGCGTGGCAGTTCAGGGTTCAAGGTAAGTGAGCAACCCAAAATCGCTACTGCAGCAGAATAACGAACACTCTTGGCCCTTCACGTCGCACGTGTCACGACGCTCACCATGATACATCAGTTGTAGTCAATAACTCACCAAGATACATCAGTTGTAGTCAATAACGAGATGGAAGGGATAGGATTACGCGCAACAAAGAGTAACGCAGGTCAATCAGCCCAGCGGTTGCTGACTTACAAGCCTATTAAAAACGTTACAGGAATACGCTTCGCTAGCTCAATCGTAATAGAGCAGAATCATTACACATATGCAATTGCTACTGTTTCCTGGTTTTCTTTATAGGCCAAGGCTTGGTAACTGATAACTCTGCTGCCCTGTAATGGGTCCGGCCCGCTGTGGCGAGTGAAGACACTCGCCCTGACTGACTGGACCGCCAGCCGAGACGCTGCTGACTCTGGTGGTGAATGGTGAGCGGAAGAGGAGAAAGTTTACGCCAAAGCTGAAGCAACTCTACATTGCTGTACAGCTAATACGCTTTTCACCTGGTGGCCAGTAGAGGAACTAACAGTTAAGACAACTGACCGTCAGAAGCACCAAACACACACCGTGCCGCTCCCAGTAACATACCAGGATGTGGTAAAGGGCAAGTAGCATACGAATATATTCAAGTAGCAATTACATATAAATACGCGGACCGGTTTCGTCTATGAAAGACTTCTTCAGCGCTTTTTCAAAAACGTATAACAAGAAAACTAGCACAGTGGCAATCGTTTGAAATAAAATCGGATTCAGTTAGAAAATAATAAGCATTGCTGAGAAGGGCACCTACTACCTAAAAACACTCACAATCTATCATCATATTTCGGTGATTATGCTCCTACACCAAACATCAACGTTCGATACATCAGTAAATGCCTAAAAGTTTAACATGTTTGACGGTGTATAGAAATCTATTTCATTTCTCTCTCTCTCTCTCTCTCTCTCTCTCTCTCTCTCTCTCTCTCTCTCTCTCTCTCTCTCTCTCTCTCTCTCTCTCTCTCTCTCTCTCTCTCTCTCTCTCTCTCTCTCTCTCTCTCTCTCTCTCTCTCTCTCTCTCTCTCTCTCTCTCTCTCTCTCTCTCTCTCTCTCTCTCTCTCTCTCTCTCTCTCTCTCTCTCTCTCTCTCTCTCTCTCTCTCTCTCTCTCTCTCTCTCTCTCTCTCTCTCTCTCTCTCTCTCTCTCTCTCTCTCTCTCTCTCTCTCTCTCTCTCTCTCTCTCTCTCTCTCTCTCTCTCTCTCTCTCTCTCTCTCTCTCTCTCTCTCTCTCTCTCTCTCTCTCTCTCTCTCTCTCTCTCTCTCTCTCTCTCTCTCTCTCTCTCTCTCTCTCTCTCTCTCTCTCTCTCTCTCTCTCTCTCTCTCTCTCTCTCTCTCTCTCTCTCTCTCTCTCTCTCTCTCTCTCTCTCTCTCTCTCTCTCTCTCTCTCTCTCTCTCTCTCTCTCTCTCTCTCTCTCTCTCTCTCTCTCTCTCTCTCTCTCTCTCTCTCTCTCTCTCTCTCTCTCTCTCTCTCTCTCTCTCTCTCTCTCTCTCTCTCTCTCTCTCTCTCTCTCTCTCTCTCTCTCTCTCTCTCTCTCTCTCTCTCTCTCTCTCTCTCTCTCTCTCTCTCTCTCTCTCTCTCTCTCTCTCTCTCTCTCTCTCTCTCTCTCTCTCTCTCTCTCTCTCTCTCTCTCTCTCTCTCTCTCTCTCTCTCTCTCTCTCTCTCTCTCTCTCTCTCTCTCTCTCTCTCTCTCTCTCTCTCTCTCTCTCTCTCTCTCTCTCTCTCTCTCTCTCTCTCTCTCTCTCTCTCTCTCTCTCTCTCTCTCTCTCTCTCTCTCTCTCTCTCTCTCTCTCTCTCTCTCTCTCTCTCTCTCTCTCTCTCTCTCTCTCTCTCTCTCTCTCTCTCTCTCTCTCTCTCTCTCTCTCTCTCATTTTTTTATGAACCACCCACCCTTCGTGTTAATCGTTTCGCTAGTGTCCCGTTTCGTCTGCATGGGCCACAAAGGCGCTATACTCTCGGTAGTTGCAAAGATCTCTTTTGTGCTCTTTCAGTCTAGTATTTATCCCTCTCCCTGTCTCTCCTAGATATGCTTTCTCGCACATCCCGCATGGTACCCTATAAACTACGCTATTATCTGACTTGACTTCGTTTACCAGGATGTAGACCCCAGTCGGGCAGCGCTCCGGCAGCCGCAGCTGGTCCAGCAGTGACAGCAGCCGGCCGGCGCTGCCCTCCGGCGCCGTCCGACAGGCGTTCACGGCCACCACCCTGACGGACAGACGTTACACGGTCAGCAAAGAGACGACACTCGGTCAGCGGACAGTGGCGTTGGGTCACCGGATGGCAGAGCATCGCCGCAGCACACAGACCAGACAGGACTGTGCCGACAATGCAACCCCGTTGGAGTAGCATGACCCTAATAAATGCACCGAAAATGCTCTGGTCTATCTCCATTATTTACAATAATAAAAAATGAAAGAACAACTGAGACGAGGGAAAGGAGTGAGGCGTCTGTTAGGGTCCCCGTGCAATACGCCCGGTGCGGTGACTGACCTCTGCGCCGCTAGCTGGAGAGCTGGTTCACCCGGCTGACGACCTTCTGTACCTCCTCGACGGAGAGCGGGTGGCCGTTGGTGGCCCGCCGCAGCCTGTCCCGGTAGCCGGCCGCCCCATTCGGCGACACGCCCTGGGGAGTCATAGCATAACACTCAGGCAGGTTCAGGTTTCAGTCCGACACACAGAACCGTCCGGCGACACGCCCTGGGGGCGACACATGGGCGCGCTCAAGGCTCAGGTACAGGTCTCGCGAGATTAAGCGGTAGGTTTTGCACTTTTACATTTCCGGTTATATCTCAGAAACTAATCGATCCACGATGAAGCCATTTTACACGATCATGGCCGGCTTATTACCCAACAAGTCGATCGCATCTTCAACACTTAAAAGCTAAGACGACGAAGATATAACCTGAAGTACACTAAATTTTCTAGGTGCAAAACCTACCGCTAAAACCCGCGAGCCCTGTACCATGCACAAGGGCGCCGGGTGCAGTGTCTCAGGGCCTCGGCTAACATGTTAACTGGTGGGCCAAATGGCCCACCAGTGACCCGAAATGGCCCACCAGCCTCAAAGATTTGGCCCACCAGTAATTTTCCGAAAAATCGAAGTTTTCACATTTTTCACTTTTCAAATTTAAATAGCAGATCATTTCGTACATTTTCAGGCTGTAAAGTACCCATCGGTGAAACATATTCTTGTGAAAAAACTTCAACCTATTGTTTGCAATATCCTCTTGGGTGGACTATAGTACCCACAACTTTAAAAAAAATCCACCACCTACGTCTTTGCTGTATGATTTTTACTTCGATTTCCATGTGACTTCACAGTGCTTCCATGTCCGGTGGTGTCCGGAGTGCTCAACCGGACACCACCGGATATGGAACGGATATTAACGGATGACAAACGGACATCACCGGACGCTGACAGTTCTCGTCCGTTTCTCGT
Organism: Amphibalanus amphitrite; assembly: GCF_019059575.1. Taxonomy (NCBI): domain Eukaryota; kingdom Metazoa; phylum Arthropoda; class Thecostraca; order Balanomorpha; family Balanidae; genus Amphibalanus; species Amphibalanus amphitrite. Next base: position 188,827 of record NW_024881717.1, on the reverse strand, counting down.
CCGTTGGTCCAATCCGGTGAAGTGTGACCGAGGCTTTAAATTTTATGCAATAATCGTGAAAGACGTCTGCCTCTGTCAATTACAGATAGTGTCGGCGGCTTCCAGCCGATCGAGGTCTGCAAAAGTTCTTGCAAGCTTTCCGATCGATCGAGTGGTTGCAGTCACATAAGCATCTGCTGCAGACAGTGGCGTAGCCAGAGATCAGCGAAAGGGGGGGCCATGGTGCTCGAGGGGGCGACTTTTTCCCTTGAGAGGGGCGCCATTGTCAGCTAGTGACAGGGGTGTCAGGCTAAAATGTAACGTCATGTTCATGCATGATTTACTATAGGTGTTGCAAAATACATAAGAACCAGCTTTCGCTGATTTTCATCAAGTCCAATTAATGCAATTTGCAGCCTGGTGTTTTTTTTATCAAAAAACCTTGATCTAGATGAATTTTTAGCATGATATAGGAAACGAGCTCAGGCTACGGACATTTTATTCTCAAAATACGCATCCATGCGAATTCGAAACGGTAAAATAACTATACGTTGATCGATAGGCAGAATCTTTATTCTTTGCAAAAAAAAAAAAGAAAAGAAAAATATACGGGCTCACTCACTGATCCGAAGTGACCTGTGGGCTGCAGCCTGTGGTCGACCGGGGTTGCCGTGTTTAGAATATCAGAGCGCACGTATGTAGGATACACGCTGCGACTTATTGCCTAAATTGGAATCAAGGAAAGACTTGAACAATTAAGACCACGAGATCCACCATGAGATCCCAACTCATTGTCATACCAGCAGCGACTGCAGTCAGAGGCGACCGAACGCTGACATACGTTCTGGATTTTTTCTCCACACATCCCCTTTACAATTCGATGTCTAGTACGTGCAGCCCCTACTTCTGGACATGCATGACTGCCTCCAGTGACTGACTGCCACGCCTCCAGAGGGAAACAACTCCAAAAATAACAGTTTTTATTAAAATCGTTTTCTGCAATAGCTTTTGACTCAAGACAGTGACGACATTTATTTTGCCAGCATCGTATTCCTCTTGTCGAAACGCGTCGAATGAACTATACGTTGACCATGAAACGTCATTTTGAAAATTTGACCTCAGGTCAAGATCATGACCTTGATGGACAGGGTCATGCTACATATCACTCGATCCGTATCGTCGAGCTGAACACATCTGACGTGTTTTCACCGCTTTAGCAAGTCTCTATCAAAAGGTATAGCCAAAGAAATGCTGGTGACCGTTCATGACCTGAGATGACCTCAGGGGCACACAGAAGGGTCACAGGTGCATTTTATCGATTCAGTGTGTTATGTTTACCTATGTACCGATGTTTGAGAGGGTTTTGAACCACATTCGTCCAAAAGAGGCGCATTTTAATTTTCTCCAATTGACTTATACCTAATGGAGAAGTCGCAAAATTGACCTGACCTTAGGTCATGGATATCAAAAGTCCGAGATAAACATTTTATACATATTCTTAGTCTTATCAATCTCTGATAGTTTTAAAAGTGATCGTTCCGTCGGTGTGGCGTACGCTGGGGCGGCACCGCACTGCTAGGCGGGGGCGGCATCACAATAATGGGGGGGGGGGGCAATGCGCTGGGGGCAGCACTTGCATTGAAGGTTTTTTTCTCATTTGGGCTGAAGATGACACTCAAGAATAAGAATGGATAATTTTCCACTCTCACATTTTGGGTGGCTAGAATTTTCCACTCAGACACCAAAGAGAAATCTGAAGTTTGGGACACTGTTCACCAAAAGCGTACATAACTTAGTTTTTTAGAAAAATATTAGGGTTGCACAGTGCGCTTGGGCTTTTGAGTCAATTCTTTTCCATGCGACACCAATAGCCTTAATGATCATTTTCAGAGATGTTGGGGCTGCTGCTACAACCCCCTTTTGGGGTTCCTGCTGCAACCCACTTTACTAAAGCTGCAATCGTGCTGTTCACAATTCCTCCCGATCCACCCGACAACGCCCGATCCCGTCCGACCGCTTCCGAATCTCCGACTAGTCGGCGAGCGATCCACTCAGGGCTCGCTGATTTTGAACATCCGACCGACCGTAAGTTATTGTCCAAAGTTTTATCTGCGTCAATATTTTGTGCATACTTGTGCGATTTTATGTGCACCGCCGGAGTATCACCACTGAGAGGGTTGTGGGTCCCTACTCTCTAGGTACTCTCTCCTCTCTCTGAAGAGTCGGGGGAGGGGTCGAGGCCCGTTTTTTTACATTTTATATGCCATCCTGACGTTTTTTTTTTTTGCAGAATAAAGTGGTCAAAATCTGGGGAGAAATCGAAAATTGGGGTGGGGGGCTTTGGCTACGAAGGTCAGTCCATGTCGCTGCCCAAGTGGCCCACCAGTCAAAATTCCTTGGCCGAGGCCCTGCAGTGTCTGTGTGTCCCTGACTGACCTGCAGCGGTGACGCTGTCACAGAAAGCACCTGTTCATTGCCCAATGGATCCAGCCCAGTTCCGGCCGGCCGAGTGCCCGCACGTACGCAGCCAGTGTTACGGTCTGTGTTCGATCTATGTTACGGTCTGTGTTCAATCTATTTTACGCCCTGTGTAACGACCTGCGTTACGGCTTGTGTTACGGTCTGTGTTACATACCCTGTTCTGGGCGGTCTCCACCTTGACCCTCTTAGCGTCCCAGAGTCGGTACTGGTAGACGTGCGCGTTCTCTGCCGAGACGTCCCGCAGGTGAACGAGCAGGTTCTGTAGGCCGACCAGCGTCTCAGCTGGCACCTGAGAAGGTCAGGGGAGGGTAGGGGAGGTCAGTGGTATACTGGTGTCTGACATAGACCAGCGGACAGGGGGGAGGGGAGAGGGAGAGGAGTCTGGTGGCGCAGTAGGACCGTTCCGCGCTTGAAAGTGGACACATCTGAGGACCGTTCCGCGCGCGCTGACACTGCCTCTAGAACCGTTCTGCGAGCACTCAGACATGCAGACCGGATTGATGTTTTGAAACTTTGACATAATAAACTTTAATTAATTCGACACAGGTAGCCTAACCGCATGTGTTTTTTATATCGCGGACAAAAAAGTGGGGATTGTTAGGGTTAAGCAGGGAGTCACCGATGTTAGATCCCTCTCTGGGTCCTTTCATAGGTCACGGTCCTGACCCGAGATAGCTGAGCTGTGTCGCAGCCCTGACCTCAGGGCTCAGACAGCTGAGCTGTGCACGCCGTCGGCTCGGCCGTCAGTCGCCACAGCCGCTGACGCCAGTGTCCAAACAGCTCCAAACAATATCCGGCCCTGTATAGCAGGATAAGCCATCAGAGGCGGGAGTGATCAATGGAGGGACGCGAAACACTAACGCCAAGGGGATGACAACTGCTGAGGAATAAAGAAACTACATGCAGGTACACTGGGAACACGTCATGCTAGAGTTGACGTGTTCCCAGCCCGTCCTGTACCATGCAACCCGTTCCGGTGATCACTCCCGCCTCTGATGGCTTATCCTGCTATACAGGGCCGGATATTGTTTGGAGCTGTTTGGACACTGGCGTCAGCGGCTGTGGCGACTGACAGCCGAGCCGACGGCGTGCACAGCTCAGCTGTCTGAGGTCAGGGCTGCGACACAGCTCAGCTATCTCGGATCAGGACCGTGACCCCCTATGAAAAGACCCAGAGAGGGATCTAACATCGGTGACTCCCTGCTTAACCCTAACAATCCCTACTTTTTTCTCCGCGCTATAAAAAAACACATGCGAGTTATAAAAAAAAACACATCCCTATCAACCAGTCCCAAACAGTGTACCAAATTTGAGCGCAATCGGCGTGGCAGTCCAGGGTTCAAGATATATGAGCAACCCAAAATCGCTACTGCAGCAGAATAACGAACACTCTTGGCCCTTCACGTCGCACGTGTCACGACGCTCACCATGATACATCAGTTGTAGTCAATAACTCACCAAGATACATCAGTTGTAGTCAATAACGAGATGGAAGGGAAAGGATTACGCAACAAAGAGTAACGCAGGTCAATCAGCCCAGCGGTTCCTGACTTACAAGCCTATTAAAAACGTTACAGGAATACGCTTCGCTAGCTCAATCGTAATAGACCTAGAAAAAGACCTAGGAGTTACTATTGACAAGAAACTATCATTCTCAAAACATGTCATGAACCAGGTTAACAAGGCCAATAGAATTCTCGAAGTCATCAAACATACCTTTGCAAACATTGACAGTGATGTCTTTCAAGCCTTGTATAAGAGCATCGTGAGACCCCATCTTGAGTATGCCGCTGTTATATGGAGCCCCAAATTTAAGAAGGATAAAGACGCACTCGAGCAGGTGCAACGGAGGGCAACGAGACTGGTGAAGGGGCTGTCTCACCTGTCATACTCCGATCGTCTCAGAAGCCTCAATTTGGCTACCCTTGAATTCCGAAGGCAAAGATCAGATATTATCGAGACATTCAAAATCCTAAAAGGCTTCGACACGGTGAACTACCAAAGAGAGTGCTCGTGTTGTCGCAACAGCATGTTCAAGAACTCTCTTAGCCGTACCACCCGAAGTCATGGTCAAAAGCAGCAGGTTCAGCATCAGTTGGGACCTAGGAAAGCCTTCTTCGCGGCACGAGTGACTCGGGCGTGGAACAAGCTGTCTAGGAATACTATTGAAGCACCAAATGTCGATGTTTTAAGTTCAGACTTGGGAAAGAATGGAAGGACCACCCCGACAAGTTTAACTACAACTTCTCCTACCAATGCTCAAGAGTGGCTACTCATCGTATTAACAACAGTAGCTACTGTCACTAACAACAGTGGTCGTCATTTTATGGCGACAACAAGCATGGCAGCCAACTCGTCTTCATCAGAAGAGGAGGAGGCGCCTCTTGAGTAAAGGGTCTTATTACTCGAAAGGGTATCTAATGACCTTTACTTAAGGTAAATACTTAAGGTAAATACTTAAGGTAATAGAGTAGACATTATAGACAATAGACTTTTGCATTTTCTAGGTGCAACAAAACCTACCGCTAAAACCCGCGAGACCTGTACCATGCACAAGGGCGCCGGGTGCAGTGTCTGTGTGTCCCTGACTGACCTGCAGCGGTGACGCTGTCACAGAAAGCACCTGTTTATTGCCCAATGGGTCCAGCCCAGTTCCGGCCGGCCGAGTGCCCGCACGTACGCAGCCAGTGTTACGGTCTGTGTTCGATCTATGTTACGGTCTGTGTTCAATCTATTTTACGCCCTGTGTAACGACCTGCGTTACGGTTTGTGTTACGGTCTGTGTTACATACCCTGTTCTGGGCGGTCTCCACCTTGACCCTCTTAGCGTCCCAGAGTCGGTACTGGTAGAGGTGCGCGTTCTCTGCCGAGCCGTCCCGCAGGTGAACGAGCAGGTTCTGTAGGCCGACCAGCGTCTCAGCTGGCACCTGAGGTCAGGGGAGGGTAGGGGAGGTCAGTGGTGTACTGGTGTCTGACATAGACCAGCGGACAGGGGGGAGGGGAGAGGGAGAGGAGTCTGGTGGCGCAGTAGGACCGTTCCGCGCTTGAAAGTGGACACATCTGAGGACCGTTCCGCGCGCACTGACACTGCCTCTAGAACCGTTCTGCGAGCAGTCAGACATGCAGACCGGATTGATATTTTGAAACTTTGGCATAATAAACTTTAATTAATTCGACACAGGTAGCCTAACCGCGTGTGTTTTTTATATCGCGGACAAAAAAGTGGGGATTGTTAGGGTTAAGCAGGGAGTCACCGATGTTAGATCCCTCTCTGGGTCCTTTCATAGGTCACGGTCCTGACCCGAGATAGCTGAGCTGTGTCGCAGCCCAGACCTCAGACAGCTGAGCTGTGCACGCCGTCGGCTCGGACGTCAGTCGCCACAGCCGCTGACGCCAGTGTCCAAACAGCTCCAAACAATATCCGGCCCTGTATAGCAGGATAAGCCATCAGAGGCGGGAGTGATCAATGGAGGGACGCGAAACACTAACGCCAAGGGGATGACAACTGCTGAGGAATAAAGAAACTACATGCAGGTACACTGGGAACACGTCATGCTGGAGTTGACGTGTTCCCAGCCCGTCCTGTACCATGCAGCCCGTCCCGGTGATCACTCCCGCCTCTAATGGCTTATCCTGCTATACAGGGCCAGATATTGTTTGGAGCTGTTTGGACACTGGCGTCAGCGGCTGTGGCGACTGACGGCCGAGCCGACGGCGTGCACAGCTCAACTGTCTGAGGTCAGGGCTGCGACACAGCTCAGCTATCTCGGGTCAGGACCGTGACCTCCTATGAAAGGACCCAGAGAGGGATCTAACATCGGTGACTCCCTGCTTATCCCTAACAATCCCTATTTTTTTCTCCGGGCTATAAAAAAAACACATGCGCGCTATAAAAAAAAACATCCCTATCAACCAGTCCCAAACAGTGTACCTACCAAATTTGAGCGCAATCGGCGTGGCAGTCCAGGGTTCAAGATATATGAGCAACCCAAAATCGCTACTGCAGCAGAATAACGAACACTCTTGGCCCTTCACGTCGCACGTGTCACGACGCTCACCATGATACATCAGTTGTAGTCAATAACTCACCAAGATACATCAGTTGTAGTCAATAACGAGATGGAAGGGATAGGATTACGCGCAACAAAGAGTAACGCAGGTCAATCAGCCCAGCGGTTGCTGACTTACAAGCCCATTAAAAACGTTACAGGAATACGCTTCGCTAGCTCAATCGTAATAGAGTAGAATCATTACATATATGCAATTGCTACTATTTCCTGGTTTTCTTTATAGGCCAAGGCTTGGTAACTGATAACTCTGCTGCCCTGTAATGGGTCCGGCCCGCTGTGGCGAGTGAAGACACTCACCCTGACTGACTGGACTGCCAGCCGAGACGCTGCTGACTCTGGTGGTGAATGGTGAGCGGAAGAGGAGAAAGCTTACGCCAAAGCTGAAGCAACTCTACATTGCTGTACAGCTACATAGGAGATGTTGATTTTGTCGTGTTGCACTGTGACTCTGATCCAGAGAAGAGAGCAAGGTTACTGCGGGATAAATCTATTGGCCATATTCGAGCAGAAACAGAGGCCACAGGTAGGTACGACGGATGAGAAAAGAACAGACCAACCTCGTAAGCAGGGCTAACGCAATCAGCAGGCTGGCACAGAACCAACAGTAAGTGAGAAGCGAAACCCAATGCACGGAGCAGCCACGTGCGTCCAGTCAGCCACAGTCAGTCAAAAAGCACGCTCATTATTGCCGCAGCCCCGGCGTCGGCTCGGGTCCTAAACAGCTGCCAACAATCGGGTCCTAAACAGCTGCCGAACAAATCGCGAGCCATCAACACCCTTCCTTGTCGACATTAGCGTTCCGCTCTGCGATTCTCCGCGATCGCCGCGGTAGAGTCACTTCACTGCGCGCCTCACCGACAGGCGGCTCCGGCGGCGCCGGAGTAGGTGGCGCCTGCATCGCGTCACCACCAGGTCCGTTCCGCAACGGTCCAGAGTCACACGCGCGGTCCGTCGCGGGCAGGCACACGCGCGGGTCGCGGGAGTCCGCGGCAGGGCGGAGGTCGACCCGGTTTCTTCTTAGCTTGGCTCCGTCCCTGTCGACTGTGTAGGAGCGGCCGTGAGTGGCCGTGACGACGGCCTCCGTCCAGGTCGGCCCGGTGGCTGGTGACGGAGCCACCCGGACCCGCTGGCCCTGATGGAGCACAGGCAGCTCCCGTGCTCGCCGGTCGTGGTGCCGGACGACCTGTCGAGACCTCTGATTAGGCCATCGAGACAGCGATGATGCTGGGGGCATACAGAGGTCAGCACATGGCACATTCGAACGAGTACGCCTGCCGAACATCATTTGAGCAGGGCTCATCCCCGAACCCTGGCGAGGCGTATTACGGAGCTCAAGCAAAGCGCCGTACACATCGCTGCTGTCACGGTTGGTTTTCATAACCAATCGCTTGGCGGCCTTCACAGCAGATTCGGCCATCCCGTTCGACCTGCTGTGGTATGGTGAGGATGTGCGGTGCTCAATGCCCCATTCCCTACAGAAAGTCTCAAATTCGGACGACACAAACTGACGACCATTGTCAGACATAATCATCTGTGGAATGCCGTACCTCGCAAAATGAGCCTTGAGCTTGTTAATCACTGACAGGGAGACAGAGGACGACAAATAATCAAACTCAAACCATCCGCTGTAATAGTCGACAGTCACCAAGTAAGTCCTGTTGTCACACTCAAATAAGTCAACTCCCACCTTCACCCATGGACTGTTCCCTCGTTCGTGTTCCACGAGTGGCTCCTTCTGTTGTCGTGGTTGGAATGCGGCACACACATCACATGACAAAGCCATCTGTCTCACATCTCTCGTCAATCCCGGCCAGAAAACGACCTCTCTGGCCCGTCGGAGCATACTGTCTGCACCGAGGTGGGACGCATGTAAACGTCTCAGTAGCATACTGCGCATACTCTGGGGTATCAATATCCTCTCCCCCTTCAAAATAACGCCGTCGGCAACAGAAAGTGTATCGCGCACATCGTAGAAGGGGAATAGATGTGTGGGCAAATCGTGTTTGTCAGGCCATCCCTGTCTAATCACATGTAACAAATCACAAAGAGTGGGGTCAGCAGAAATGGCATCACGAATCTCCTGAAGGCGCATGTCTGAGATCGGCATGTGTTTCAGGGCGTTCACACACTCGAAATAGCGAGAACTGCTGTCAATCGACTGAGCAAATGCGCAAGAAAACGTTGCGTCAGCGGACGAGTTGTCAGCAAACTGACGACTTTTAGAAAACATTGCGCCAGCGGACGAGTTGTCAGCAAACTGACGACTTTGGGAAAACGCATTGTCAGACGAGCGAGCAAACGCGGGATCAGACGAACGAGGCAACTGAGAGGACGGAGCGGGCGCCCTCGAGAGAGTGTCTGCAAGTATCATAGCAGAACCAGGTTTGTAAACGACATGAATGGAGTAGCGGTGCAAAACCATCATCATCGCCTGCAGCCGTTTCGGGGCGCAGCTCAGTGGTTTCCCAAGAATGGTTTGTAGGGGTTTGTGGTCATTTTCTACTGTCACGTCTCGCCCGTACGTATACTGGTCGAAGCGTTGTAGACCGAATAGTACAGATAAACACTCTTTCTCTATCTGTGCATAACGCTTTTCACACTCAGTCAGTGACCTAGATGCATAGGCAATAGGCTTTCCATTCTGTAACAGAGCAGCTCCCAGAGCGTTCTGAGAAGCGTCCGTTTGCAACACGAGAGGAAGGTCAGCGCGAAAATGGGCAAGAACTGGAGTGCTCGAAACCATGTGTTTGATCTGTTTGAACGCACGCGCCTGTGCCGCTCCCCACACCCAGGGGGCGTCCTTACGTGTCAGATCGCGAAGAGGCTTGGCGACTTCAGACAGAGAGGGTAGGTACTTTGCCAGGTACTGTACCATGCCGCAAAACCGGCGGACATCGTGGACGTTCTGGGGCTCTGGCATGTCGAGTATCGCCGCCACCTTCGCAGGGTCAGCGGAGACCCCATCAGCAGTGATGATGTGACCCAGAAACGAGATCTGAGGACAGTAGAAAGAACACTTTTTGTGATTCAGGCTGATACCCTTCTCTGCACACCGCTTCAGGAGGGCATGTAAGTTCGCATCATGATCAGCCTTGGTGTTGCCAGTCACGACAATATCATCTGCAACACACACTACACCAGCGAGACCTTCCAGTGCATCATGTAAGTGGCGCTGAAAGATTTCACTCGACACACACAGACCGAAAGGAAGGCGTGTCCAGCAGAACCGCCCGAAAGGAGTGGTCATGGTAGTCAACAGACTCGACTCCTCTGTCAACTCCAGATGCCAAAAAGCATTGGACACATCAAGCTTTGAAAACACTTTAGCTCCTGTAAACTTGGGTAAAACATCCTCTAGTGTGGGTAGCTGGTATCTCTCACGACACAGCACCTTGTTCAGAGACTGTGGATCAATACAGATGCGCAGAGACCCATCACTTTTGGTAGCAATCGCCATCTGGCTAGTCCAGTCAGTGGGCTCAGTCACGGGACGCAAGACACCCAACGCACACAGACGGTCAAGTTCAGCTTTGACTTTTTCCTGCATAGCTAGGGGTAGTTTCCTGGCTGGTAAGACAGTTGGGACAGCGTCTCGCACGTGGAGTTTCACAGAGCCTGGCAGCTTTCCCAGCGATCCATCAAACACAGTGGGAAACTGCATCTCTACAGAGCTGACAGAAGACACAAAATTGTCCCTCTGTACCAGAATCAATCCCAGCTCCTGAACAGCATCTACTCCAAGAAGGGGTCGAAAGTCATCCTGGCACACAAAGAAATGAACATCGTGCCTAGACCCAGTCTTTGGGTTCAGCACTGAAACCCTTGTCTCACCTAGAGGCGAGTATGTGGAGCCGTCCCACATCTTAAGAGTCCTTGAGGTAGGCTGGCAAGCATCAATATACCTCTGTGGGAGAAGGTTCACAGTGGCACCAGAGTCCAGTTGAAAACGAACACTGTGATTCCCCACATTCATGAGTGCACTGACATCTCCTTCACCCTCTTTGCTCACAGCACCAACCCATCCAGCATCACAATCGTCAGTGTCAGAGGGAGCAGGGTCAGGGTTGTGCTCATGTTGAACAGTATCAACAGCAAAAGTGTTCACAGATCTTACTCGTGCTCCTGCTCTAGAACGCCTAGGACATTTTGAGCTACATGCAAAATGGTTCTGTTCACCACAGACAACACAGTACTTGCCATAAGCAGGGCATTTCTCTTTCCTCAGCTCATGCTGGCGGCCACAGAACAAACAAGTTCTAGTAGGGACAGTAGTAGTGTGTCGAGTTTGAGAACTCACAGCAGTGGGTCTGTGAGATGGAGCACGGGTCTTACTTGACTGGTCAGTGTTCCTAGCTGGCTGACTAGCAGTAGAGTGACGCTGAACACCATGAACAGCGTTTGGGCTAGAGCTCATACCCATGGAGCGGGCCTGCGCCCGACACTCCTCCGCAGCACGGATGATGTCAAGACACCTGGACAGAGTGAGACTGTCCTCTCGAAGCAACCTTTCCTTCACCCTTGTGTCCTGTAGAGAGAAAACAATTTTATCCCTGATCATATCATCCTCCCCATCACCAAAATGGCATGTTTTGGCACGGGTTCGCAGTTCGGACACAAAAAAGTCAATGCCGTCATACTGGGTCATGTCGACAGACCAGAAACGATGACGCTCATACACCACATTGCTCTTTGGACTGCAAAACTCTGAAAATTTTCTCAAGACAACCTCGGGATCATCAGCATCCTCATCTGGCAAATACTTAAAATGATTGTACACCTCAATAGCATCCTCCCCAGCAAGGTTAAGAAGAATAGCCAGTCGCTGAGCTTTGGGCTTTGAACCAAGACCAGATGCTTTCAAGTAAATCTGATAGGATTGCTCCCAGCGACGAAATACCTCCCCCAAATTACCCTTAGCATGGATATCAAGTGGTTTCGGGGCACGAAAATCAGATGCCATCACAAATAAAAAAATGTCAGCAAGCAAGATGTGAAAGAAATTGCAACAGGTAAGAAAATCGTGCAACACAGACCTAATTCAGATTCAGAAAGCTGCCACCATGTTGATTTTGTCGTGTTGCACTGTGACTCTGATCCAGAGAAGAGAGCAAGGTTACTGCGGGATAAATCTATTGGCCATATTCGAGCAGAAACAGAGGCCACAGGTAGGTACGACGGATGAGAAAAGAACAGACCAACCTCGTAAGCAGGGCTAACGCAATCAGCAGGCTGGCACAGAACCAACAGTAAGTGAGAAGCGAAACCCAATGCACGGAGCAGCCACGTGCGTCCAGTCAGCCACAGTCAGTCAAAAAGCACGCTCATTATTGCCGCAGCCCCGGCGTCGGCTCGGGTCCTAAACAGCTGCCAACAATCGGGTCCTAAACAGCTGCCGAACAAATCGCGAGCCATCAACAGGAGACATCTCTGTCCACTTAATTTCACATATGTCCCTCTCAGTTTTCCAAACACTGCAGGTTTTGGAGAGGCAGCCATGTCCAGCCTCACCACAGTTGATGCATTTTGGAGAGCAAGTCCCTTCATGTTTCTTAGAGGCACAGTTCAGACATATACTCTCAGCCTTACACCTTTCCTGTGCATGTCCGTATTTCCCACAGTTGTGGCAAAGAAGTGGGTTTGGTATGTACTTCTTGACTGGGTACCTGACATAGTCAAATTGGAGCTGTGAGGGACATGTTGGGGTGTTGAAGGTAAGAAGAAGAGTGGGCGTGCGCTGAACTTCCTCCCCTACCTTCCTCGTGAATCATTTTACGCCAACCACACCAAACTCCTCCAACCAACCGCAGATCTCCAACTCTGACAAGTCAATCAGGTCAGGTGCATGTATGATGCCCTTGCTCTGATTCAGTCTCGCGTCCCTCTGTACGACACACTCCTCACCACCAAAAAGTTGGCCTTTAAGAGTTTGTCTGTCTGAGCCTCGTTTTTGGTCTTGACTAGCAAAGACCCGTCTGCCATGAAGTTAGCTTTGGCCACTTTTCCTGTCCGCCAAGAATGCCTCGGACGCAGGTTTGAACCCATGGCCACCCTCTTTCCTTCACACTTTTCCCAGATGTAAGTTTGAGCTGCAGATAAACCCCCTGGGTTCCTTCATCTGCATCTCCCCAGAAACTCATTTTCATCCACTCTTGTCCGTTTTAAGGCCCTTGGCCCCTCCATCACGTCCAATCCATATGCCTACTTACCGACCTCCGAATGCAACTATAAGTATTTTGTATTTATTCAGTTTATTGCCAACAGGACAGATTCCCAACGATAGGCAAGTACAAATGAAATGGCCTTGAATGAACTCAACAGCGAGAACCAGTTCAGCTGAGTTGGTGGAATATTCACCACCTTCCAGTTAATCGTCCTCTCTCAAAGACAATTAAATTAAAGAAAGGCAATAACCAAATAGCAACTTCTAGATCTTGACGCTTATGTCTCTCCTCTCCGGAAACGTCTTGACATCTCTCATCTGGGCGGTCACCAGTGAACCTCTTCGCAATTGTCTTTAGGTGTCTTGCAATTGTCGACAAACATGATTGTTTACAGCTTCTCAAGAACCTTACTTTTACTAAATCTAGCAGAAATATTGTCGTGGTAGAAAATTGCTAGCTTGAAATACATATTTGCTCTGGGTAAAGAAAAATCATCTTTTGAAAAATATTAAAAAGGCTAGTTTTAATTTGAATAAAAAAATATCAATGTATTTGCCTGAATATATCAAGCAGAAAACAGCGCCGCCTCGTGATCCTAAGCTGTTGGTTGAGGGTAGGACTAAATGCTTACTTCGAAATCTAAGCTGCGTTGCGGCATTGGCGGTTATGTGCGGCGTGTATGCCGCATGAATAGTAAGCGGCGACCACTAAATTAAAAACTCAATAGCTTTGACCTGTTTTCAATGGATAACACTGCATACCAAAAATGTCCATCGCTCTCGTCATAGGATATTTAGATTTAAATAACTAACTTATCTACATCATTGTTTTGAACCAAATTAATACTCAGCCGCGAACGTATAAGGTATAACCCCTTGCCGTTTCGCTCCTGATCAAGCTAGAGCTTCGCGGAAAAAACGAGCGTGTTGCCCGTGACGAGAGAAAGCCGATGATACCCAATTTTAAGGTCCTAGGTCATCGGTTGACCTTCCAGGTCAGGTCAATAACCCAAAAGGCGGGAAAATTGGGACCTGTTAGAACGTCGTAGTGTGGCTGCTATGGGGTTTTTCGGGGTGCTGATCACGAATATCATGCTAGTTTTGATCACAGATGATGTCTTCATTCATTTAGGCCAGGTCGGGTTAGGTCAGGTCAGGTCAACCAGTAGAGGTCCTGCCAGGTATTTGTAGTAGGTGTCAACCGCCTCTGACAGCCTCGTAACAGGTTACAAAGGCACCAAAACTACTTTGTAAACGTTCATGTGGTTGCTTAATTCGAATTCAGCTCGAAAAAACTGACCTAGAAACATGTCAAACTCGAAAAAGTGAACCGAGGTCACCAAAGGTCAATGAACTGACCTGACCTTCAGGTGACCTTTACACCCACCCTAATGCATGGGGGCAACATCATATCACATGTTTGAACGCTTGAAACCACGAAAAGACTGCAAACGCGCTGCTAATGCGAGCCGACATACGCTGAATCGCGGTTCCGGCCAAACATGGTCTCGAAAAGTAGGTCACAGGTCAAAGGTCGTTTGGGTCAGGGTCATGAAATTTTCAGGATGGGTGTTAAATTGATCAATGCGAGGGTACTGAAAGTTTCGTCGCGATCAGCCGCTTTTTAAGCGAGTTATTCGCGAAAAACCTTAGGGGGGTTGCATCAACCCCCCCCCTGTGCGGGCGAGGTCATGTTTTGATAGCAAGACTGAAGCAGACTTTTTTGGGTAGCCAGGAAATCGCATGCCAGAGCCTATTCAAATTCTTTTATCGGCCTTTATATGCACCAGTCGCATACAGGTACGGGATTTAGCATACGATTTCCAGACAATCGAAAGACTGTTTGGAGCCAACAAAGGAAGGAATGAGTGAGTTAAGTTGAAAGTATTAATTTGGTTCAAAATGATGATGCAGATAACCTAGTTATTTAAAGCTAAATATCTTATGACGAGAGCGGTTGGCATTTTTGGTATGCAGTGTTATTCATTGAGAACCGGTCGGAGCGTTTGAGTCTTTAATTTAGTGGTCGCCGCTTACTAATCATGCGGCATACACGCCGCACATAACCGCCAATGCCGCAACGCAGCTTAGATTTCGAAGTAAGCATTTAGTCCCACCCGTTGGTTGATAGCCTTGGGTGATTCCTCAGTTTTCAAATCTAGCTTTTGCATGTGAGTTGTGACCGATGTGCCTCCATCCAGCGGAATCCAGCTAGATTGCAAAGTGGTCGGTCGTACGGGTTGGACCGCGGCGGCATAACTCGGCTTCTATAAGTCCGATTGACAGAGGACAAGCACCGAGATCGATCGTCCACAAATTTGATGACCAATCACAATGAAGTGGTAAGTACGACATCTCACTCTTCGGCGTTTGGGTATGTAATTATGCGGTGGTGTCGTTTGTATACAAAAGTCGGTAGTGCCCCCCCCCCTTAATTGAAGGTGTTCCGCCGCTACAGCAACAAACCCTATGTAAACGCGTCTTCAGTTGGGCAAACTAGACTTTTGGAATCAAAATATGGAGGCATCAATAATTTGATTCTGGTGGGAGGAGCCACCATGACCAAATATGGGCATGGAATCAATTTTTTGATTCATTTGGGTACACTTTTGACTTCAAATGTCTCGTTACGGCGTAAAAAAGGCCCATGACGGTGAGATTTTTCTTAAAAAAGGTAGAAAAATGTGGTAGGTTTGCAAAAAGTGTTACCTCCAAGCTAAGAAATTGTCCCTTCTTTGGCCTTGTGAATGGGAAAAAGTCAGAACCACTGTCCATCACGTAAAAGCTGTTTTGAGGAAATCGCACTGTATGTTCTTTTGTATCATGAATCACATAGGTACTAAACAATCAGTATTTGTGTAAAATGGCAAAATGAAATTTTTAAACCCCTAATTATCATTGTTGTAGTGCTTTTATATTATTTATATGGTTTTTACCCGTTGCTTCAGTTTTTGTTTTCTTGACATTTAAAAATTGTTAATTGTTATCAAATGTAGTGAAGGTAAAGTACAACAGTGCTATAGGTATCCGTTGTGGTGCTGAGGATACCACTAAATGAGAATAATAGCAAGATAAATGCTGTATTCTTGCAAGTCATTGTTGCCTATTTGTTAACATTACCTGTGAATCAAAATAATGATTAGCCAGCTGATGGGGAATCAATATTATGATTATCTGTTTAAAGTGAATCAGTTCCTTGATTGCCTTTCACTACCTATTGAATTCAAATTGTTATGATAGGGGCAATATTATTTTGCTTAGGAGATAGTTCCAGCATTTCTGTTCAAGATCAGGCATGCTCCTTCTTGAAACACTCTCTTATTTTTATGTGATTGGTAGGTTAGAAATGGTCTGCATTTATGCCCAAATATGGTCATAAGGAATCAATCTTTTGATGCCTCCATATTTTGATTCCAAAGGTCTAATTTGCCCAACTGTCTTCTGTGTGCTGACCATCGCACGACCTTGGTCGTCGGCCAAGCCAATCGGCATTGAAGTTTCCATATCCCCCCTATGATGTCGGCTTATGATGACAAGGTCACTTGAGTGACCTCTCAGGTGGCCTTCGAGGAAAAATCCGAGATACACAAGTTGTGAGGCCTCTGGAGGACACGGTCCTGTCCGTTTTATTTCCCTGTGAAAGCTCTTCTGGCATTAGGTTCATTGCGGATTTGTGACATTCACAGTTTAGCACCGTGCAGAAGTTTACGTATGACGTCATAGGTCAGTGACCTGACCTGACCTGAAAACGCGGCATGGGTGGAGCTTTTCCAGGAAAGTTGGTGGGGCAAAAAGTTGTCAAACCTACAATGTCCGATTGTTAAGTTAGATAAAATTCAACAATGAATCAATTCTTTTCATTACAGAGATAATATTTTGCATTACACAGACATTTCATAGCTCCTCAATGCGAAAAACATAGGTTTGCTAAGCAGTAAAGTCCTGCAAATCGGCTTATGTTGGTGGGGCAAAACGCTTATTGGTGGGGCAAATTGGCAAGTTGGTGGGGCAGGCGCCCCACTAAGTGAATAGGAAGCTCCACCCCTGAAACGCGGTTGATGTCACATGATCTGGCTTGAATCAAAAGTTAATATGATAAATTTTAACTTTCTATCACAAGCGTGCTTTAAGCTATCACAAAAAAAACTACGATGGTGGGCCCCGCCCCGCCCCTTTCCTCAGCCGGCGAGGGTTAACTTGTCAGCCTCGAATTTTCGCAAATACCTAATTGTGATTTTTGACCAATGACCATGAAAATACCGTACCTATCATTAAACACGACCAGAAGTGGCATGGTAAAATTTCTGACAAACGAAGCAAGATAAATATCGACTCAATCTCAAAACTTAAAAAAACTATGTGATCGAAAACTGTGTGAACGAAAACGAAGCATTTATATGTGTGTAGAACGGCTGCTGACTAGTTGGACAAGATTCCAAATTTCAATTTGGCTAGATGGTCATGAAATACTCGTCGGTATAAACTATAGGTATACACTTCGATTTGCCCTTGCATTACGTCTATCCCATGGCCTCGCTTTTCATTCTCGCTTTTTTTTTTGTCCGGGATGATGTCGCCGCTAAACGAGTTGTTTGTTTCCTTTTGTTGAGAATTTGAGTGCAAGCAGTCTTGACGATTGCAGATTATTGTAGGACTATGACATACTAGGTAGCGGAATGGGGGAAGGAAGGGTGTGCACTGTGCAGGTGTTTGATTTAGATCATTAAGCATCATTTCCGCCATCATGCAGTGTCACATCTTCCCTTTCCCTTCACTCACGGACGTATAAATAAACTGGACTGACAATCCCAATGGACCTCCTATGGAAGATAGTGAAGCCGACAAGGCGCCATTTTACGTTGCCAAAAAACCGTGCTCTGGAAGGTCATCGAGCCAATACAATTAGAATTGCGTCCAAACGGATGATCGGATCGAGATGCTGGTGGTACCGTTCGACGGGTAATTCCTTGAGGCAGGTGATGATGGATGTCACATGTCACCCGGTGTCACATGGCGCGTGCCACGTGCCGACAAACTTACAAAGGGCAAAAACCTTTAAGCGACGCTTCAAATCAAACGAAGGGCGGCACAGGTGCCAAACTCACAGGTCACATGCCCCAGTGTTCGACCACTAACATATGGTATGCTCGGCATCAGGGGGTGCGGAATGCACGCGCTAGTGGCGAAAAACATGTTTTGAGGAGGCATCCTCCGATTCCGGAAAACCTTGACCTAGGCACACCAAATTTGGCGCACTGACACTACTGGACACGCGCTTTAAGGTGCTGTACAAATAGGCGTGCTGGGGTACACGGTGCACGTGCTGTGCACGTGCAAACCTTTTGATGTTGCACTCCATGTGTCACATATGCACAGGGTCACAGGGCGGGTAGCGCTGGCAAGCTCAAAGTGCCAAATTTACACAGGCCACCCATAATGTATTCCAGCATAGTTATTAAGCATATCCATCTCCTGGTGGCCCCCAAAGGTGCGCTCTGCACGTGCAAAAAAAAATATCCGCGCCGGGCGGTGGGGATGATTGGACACCCCATGTGGATTTATGTATAAATATCTAGAAAACGGCGTTGTGTAGCGCCGCCGTTATCGGCACACCTTTTCATACATCTTTTTCACAAATGCTGCATAACTTTCAGACTTAGGTCGCTCAAGGTTAGGTCACCAGGTTACGTCCAAGTGGCCTTACCTTAGGAAAATTATAATGCCCGTCATAGCTACACAGACTATACAATCGGCTTAAAACGTGCAGCAATTGATAAGATCAACAGTATATAGGTACGTAGAGTACCTACCTCTACCTCGAAATTTCAATATCACTGACCTAGGGTTCTGTTGATTTTGCGACCTGAGACCACCAGCACGGCAAATCATTTATTTTGTCAAATTCGGGCTCCCAAACTTTTTGCTACCCAGCAACGCAAATTTACGCCTCAATCGCCGGCCAGCGCAGCATAGGCATCTTTGTTATCTACGTTGTTTGCGCCTGCAGTAATACTGTACCGCAATAACCATTATCTTCATCTTTCACCCATAGATTGCAGTAGCAAAGTGCCTGCATCTATGCTGTGCCGCAGTGCTCTTACAATACGAGCTGAGCAATGAGCATTGAGCAAGCAAGTGATATTGAAATCATAGGCGGCGGAACGAGGGGGCACCGGGGCACCGTGCCCCCCTTTGATTTTGGCATTTTAACATAGCCCTTTCCATGCAACGCCCATAGGGCGTTCCGTTGCATGGAAAGAATGGGACCAAAAGTCGGCAGTGCCCCCCTTTAATTGAAGGTGTCCCGCCGCCACTGATTAAAATTCCGAGATAGAGGTACTCTACGTATATACTGTTGCTCTTATCAATCGCTGCACGTTTTAAACCGATTGTTCAGTCTGTGTAGCTATGACGGGCACTATAACTTTTCCTAAGGTAAGGTCACTTGGACGTAACCTGATGACCTAACCTTGAGTGACCTAAATCTGAAAGTGACGCAGCATGTGTGAAAAAGATGTATGAAAAGGTGTGCCAAAAACGGCGGCGCTAAACAACGCCGTTTTCGAGATATTTACATAAATCCACATAGGGTGTCCAAGCATCCCCACCGCCCGGCGCGGATAATTTTTTGCACGTGCAGAGCGCACCTTTGGGGGCCACCAGGAGATGGATATGCTCAATAACTATGCTGGAATGCATTCTGGGTGGCCTGTGTAAATTTGGCACTTTGAGCTTGCCACGCTACCCGCCCTACCCGCATATGTGACACAGAGTGCAACATCAAAAGGTTTGCACGTGCATAGCACGTGCACCGTTTACCCCAGCACGCCTATTTGTACAGCACCTTAAAGCGCGTGTCCAGTAGTGTCAGTGTGCCAAATTTGGTGTGCCTAGGTCAAGGTTTTCCGGAATAGGAGGATGCCTCCTCAAAACATGTTTTTCGCCACTGGCGCGTGCATTCCGCACCCCCTGATGCCGAGCATACCATATGTTAGTGGTCGAACACTGGGACATGTGACCTGTGAGTTTGGCACCTGTGCCGCCCTTCGTTTGATTTGAAGCGTCGCTTAAAGGTTTTTGCCCTTTGTAAGTTTGTCGGCACGTGGCACGCGCCATGTGACACCGGGTGACATGTGACATCCATCATCACCTGCCTCAAGGAATTACCCGTCGAACGGTACCACCAGCATCTCGATCCGATCATCCGTTTGGACGCAATTTTAATTGTATTGGCTCGATGACCTTCCAGAGCACGGTTTTTTGGCAACGTAAAATGGCGCCTTGTCGGCTTCACCTGAATGGAGGTGGTTGCGGGTCCAGTTTATTTATACGTCCGTGCCTTCACTGCGGCATCTCTGCGCCCCACACACGGGGTGAGACTAAATGCTTACTTCGAAATCTAAGCTGCTTTGCGGCATTGGCGGTTATGTGCGGCGTGTATGCCGCATGATTAGTAAGCGGCGACCACTAAATTAAAAACTCAATAGCTTTGACCTGTTTTCAATGGATAACACTGCATACCAAAAATGTCCATCGCTCTCGTCATAGGATATTTAGATTTAAATAACTAACTTATCTACATCATCGTTTTGAACCAAATTAATACTTTCAACTTGACCCTCGCCCTTATTGGTGTTTTTCCAGCCGCGAACGGCGAACGTATAAGGTATAACCCCTTGCCGTTTCGCTCCTGATCAAGCGAGAGCTTCGCGGAAAAAAACGAGCGTGTTGCCCGTGACGAGAGGAAGCCGATGATACCCAATTTTAAGGTCCTAGGTCATCGGTTGACCTTCCAGGTCAGGCCAATGACCCAAAAGGCGGAAAATTGGGACCTGTTAGAACGTCGTAGTGTGGCTGCTATGGGGTTTTCCGGGGTGCTGATCACGAATATCATGCTAGTTTTGATGATGATGTCTTCATTCATTTAGGCCAGGTCGGGTCAGGTCAGGTCAGGTCAACCAGGTCCTGCCGGGTATTTGTAGTAGGTGTCAACCGCCTCTGACAGCCTCGTAACATGTTACGAAGGCACCAAAACTACTTTGTAAACGTTCATGTGGTTGCTAAATTCGAATTCAGCTCGAAAAACTGGCCTAGAAACATGTCAAACTCGAAAAAGTGAACCGAGTTCACCAAAGGTCAATGACCTGACCTGACCTTCAGGTGA
The DNA here is from genome assembly GCF_019059575.1 of Amphibalanus amphitrite. NCBI lineage: Eukaryota > Metazoa > Arthropoda > Thecostraca > Balanomorpha > Balanidae > Amphibalanus > Amphibalanus amphitrite. The sequence goes on along the minus strand of NW_024881717.1, from coordinate 167,973 downwards.
CTTTGACACCCACCCTAATGCATGGGGGCAACATCATATCACATGTTTGAACGCTTGAAACGGCCTTGCTTGAAACCACGAAAAGACTGCAAACCAAGGCCCTATAGGTAGGTTCATTAGGGAATTTTTTACGTTCCCCCTACCGGCCCCGGATGACGTCACTGGGATGCTCCCGCCGCGGCCGGCCTATGTATAGAGCATTACTACGGGCTTTCCGGTGGCATTTTTTCGTGTTATAACGCCCAAAAAGCTTTCGCGAGCACTTTTCGCACGAGAAATGGAAAAAATGTCGCATTTTAAAGTGAGTAATAGTGATATAAGGTCACGTCCAGGAAGAGCGGGCCGAAACCAGCGAGGCTTGTATGGGTCCCAGGGCGCAGGGTTATGGAGTCGGACCGGACTTTTGAATCGGATTGTCGGAGTCGAACTGGAGCCGTAAGCGGAGTCGGAGTCGATTTTGGAAGTCGGAGCAGGAGTCAGAGTCGAAGTCACCAAAAATTCATCGGTTCCGCAGACTGCGGAGCTGCAGGGCTGCGAAGTCTGAGCCGGAATCGGTCAGAATAGACAGTTCTCCCGGACCGGAGTAGGAGTCGGAATTAGTTTTTGGAACTAGGGGAGTCGGGAGTCACCGAAATTACATCGACTCCGCTGCCCTGCTAGTACGCTCAGGACGGATGCACTGAAATTGCATGGCTGAAAAAAAAAATCGAATAAACATTGCCACTAAATATTATAAGTTTCACTTACGGGTGGCCGTTACTCACAGCTGGTGGTACAATATTGAAACGCACAGCCGTTACTCAATGCCGAGTCGCACAGTGAGTCGCACAGTGAGTCGCACAGCCGTTACACACAGCCAGAGGCACCATGCCGAGTCACACAGCACCAACAGATCTGGGCGCACCACACCGAGTCGCACAGCCGTTACACACAGCCGGAGGCACCATGCCGAGTCGCACAGCACCCACACAGAGCCGGCCGTACCACACCGAGTGGCACAGCCGTTACACACAGCCGGGGGCACCATGCCGAGTTGCACAGCACCAACAGAGCCGGCCGTACCACATCGAGTCGCAAAGCCGTTACACACAGCCGGAGGCACCATGCCGAGTCGCACAGCACCCATACAGAGCCGGCCGCACCACACCGAGTCACACAGCACCACGCTGAGTCGTAGTCGCTACACGAGCCGGTTTACCAGCTCACCTAGAGCTCCTTGCATGATGGCCAACTTTTCTATCGGCTCTTTTCAGCTGCCGGACCTCGTCGAGTCAGGCTAAGGGACCGAAGGGGGAGGTAGAGACGGGTGCTCGCCAACTTCCTGGACACGCGGGTGCCGAGCTGAGGCTGCTTGACGGCGATGAACAGCTTGAGACGCTGTATGACTCGCGGCCCCTGATCTGCAGTTGCCCCCATCAGCAGGCAGAAGTTTCGCTCGAACTCCTCCACAGCGGCCATCCAGGCTTGTGACAGAACAAACAGCTGGCCTCGGCTGATCGTCACAATTCAGCTGTTCGGCAGGGTGTTCAGCAGACATGTGCATGGATCCGAGTGATGTATCTATGATCTCAGTGGATCTCGAAGCAAAGTACAGATTGGGGTCTATGATCCCACCGGATCCGGCGTGAAAAATACATCTTGGATCTATGATCTCATATGATCTGACGATAAATTAAGAACATGGATCTATGTTCTGAGTGGATCCCACCATGCACCACATTTGATACCATGTTTTAAAGGGTTTCTATGCCAATAAGTGACACAAAATTATGGATTATGACGTGCGATCACATAAAATCACTAAAACAGATCGTTTGTGAGTTGAAACAAGTGCTTTTTTGGGATATATGTGTTGACAAACAATAAGTGAGGATCTATGATCTCACTGGATCTCAGGCAAAAAATGAGACTCGGATCTGTGATCCCTACGGATCTCTCGATAAATTACAGAGCTGGATCTATGATCCCGTCGGATCCGAGATCAGGATCCGTGGGATCAGATCCCAGATCCATTTTCCCGGATCCATGCACATGTCCGGTGTTCAGTGTCTCCGGCGGCGCCCGAGAAGTCAGGAGACCGACTACCGAGGGTGGCGTCGATGTGGTGACACTTGTATGCCACGAAGCCGGCAACAAATGCCAGCCCCTCGCGCTGAGCTTCCAGGTTGGAACTCGTCAGCTCGGCGCCGGCCATGGCTGCCAGCGTCGACACCGGCAGCGGCACTGTGAAAGCAGTATTACGCTACATCACTTGAAAGACATTGGCAATTTAATATTGTGCAAAAAAAAAAAACGATAACACTTAAATGAGCCTAGTCTACGCATTGAAAGTGACAGATTTCGGGTGGGACTAAATGCTTACTTCGAAATCTAAGCTGCGTTGCGGCATTGGCGGTTATGTGCGGCGTGTATGCCGCATGATTGGTAAGCGGCGACCACTAAATTAAAGACTCAAACGCTCCGACCGGTTCTCAATGAATAACACTGCATACCAAAAATGCCAACCGCTCTCGTCATAAGATATTTAGCTTTAAATAACTAGGTTGTCTACATCATCATTTTGAACCAAATTAATGCTTTCAACTTAACTCACTCATTCCTTCCTTTGTTGGCTCCAAACAGTCTTTCGATTGTCTGGAAATCGTATGCTAAATCCCGTACCTGTATGCGACTGGTGCATATAAAGGCCGATAAAAGAATTTGAATAGGCTCTGGCATGCGATTTCCTGGCTACCCAAAAAAGTCTGCTTCAGTCTTGCTATCAAAACATGACCTCGCCCGCACAGGGGGGGGGGGGTTGATGCAACCCCCCTAAGGTTTTTCGCGAATAACTCGCTTAAAAAGCGGCTGATCGCGACGAAACTTTCAGTACCCTCGCATTGATCAATTTAACACCCATCCTGAAAATTTCATGACCCTACTTTTCGAGACCATGTTTGGCCGGAACCGCGATTCAGCGTATGTCGGCTCGCATTAGCAGCGCGTTTGCAGTCTTTTCGTGGTTTCAAGCGTTCAAACATGTGATATGATGTTGCCCCCATGCATTAGGGTGGGTGTAAAGGTCACCTGAAGGTCAGGTCAGTTCATTGACCTTTGGTGACCTCGGTTCACTTTTTCGAGTTTGACATGTTTCTAGGTCAGTTTTTTCGAGCTGAATTCGAATTAAGCAACCACATGAACGTTTACAAAGTAGTTTTGGTGCCTTTGTAACCTGTTACGAGGCTGTCAGAGGCGGTTGACACCTACTACAAATACCTGGCAGGACCTCTACTGGTTGACCTGACCTGACCTAACCCGACCTGGCCTAAATGAATGAAGACATCATCTGTGATCAAAACTAGCATGATATTCGTGATCAGCACCCCGAAAAACCCCATAGCAGCCACACTACGACGTTCTAACAGGTCCCAATTTTCCCGCCTTTTGGGTTATTGACCTGACCTGGAAGGTCAACCGATGACCTAGGACCTTAAAATTGGGTATCATCGGCTTTCTCTCGTCACGGGCAACACGCTCGTTTTTTCCGCGAAGCTCTAGCTTGATCAGGAGCGAAACGGCAAGGGGTTATACCTTATACGTTCGCGGCTGAGTATTAATTTGGTTCAAAACAATGATGTAGATAAGTTAGTTATTTAAATCTAAATATCCTATGACGAGAGCGATGGACATTTTTGGTATGCAGTGTTATCCATTGAAAACAGGTCAAAGCTATTGAGTTTTTAATTTAGTGGTCGCCGCTTACTATTCATGCGGCATACACGCCGCACATAACCGCCAATGCCGCAACGCAGCTTAGATTTCGAAGTAAGCATTTAGTCTCACCCCAGATTTCGCGGACAACGAAAAATTCATGCCCTTTGGCTTTGCATTAATCCATTTTCCCGTTACTACTGATTATTGAAGACTCGTTTGGCGACTGCCCCTCAAATTCGCTCGTGATTAGCATGACACTTTTTCAGAAGAAGAAAAAACACTGCGTATAAAAATGTTCAAACACCAACCAAGACTGAAACACAACTTAGTTTTTTTCTAAGCACTAGTTAGGACCAGCATAGGTCATAATCAGAACATTTAGTGGATGTGACTTGAGACATCACCTTATTGGATGAGTGGCCTTATCCCGACAAAAAAGTTACCATTACTCATGGCAAAAAGAATGTTTTGATGCATTTTAACAATGGGAATAAAAATGATGGTGTCGCTCAAGACGGGCCAGAACTTTTAACACTGATGGATATTTGTGAACACTTTTAATGTGAGTGAAAACATAAACCATTAGACTTACTTGTCAGAGGTGCTTGCTGGCTGATCTAGAGGTTGCTCGCAGGTTGCTCCCAGAATCTCCTTGACCTCCTTTCTTTGCAGTGGTCCTCCTCAGGGACCTACTCGCCCTCGCCTCAGCTTTCCTGTAAACAGAAAACTCTCAGCACAAACAAATTTGGCTAACATCATGCTGACAGTACAAGCAGCTAATAAATAAATGTTGAATAAGATTAAGCACCTACCCAGTACCCATGAAATAACTTCAGTGACCAATTTCAGTTGGGCAAACTAGACCTTTGGAATCAAAATATGGAGGCATCAAAAGATTGATTCCTTATGACCATATTTGGGCATAAATGCAGACCATTTCTAACTTACCAAACACATAAAAATAAGAGAGTGTTTCAAGAAGGAGCATGCCTGATCTTGAACAGAAATGCTGGAAGTATCTTCTAAGCAAAAAAATATTGCTCCTATCATAACAATTTGAATTCTATAGGTAGTGAAGGGCAATCAAGGAATTGATTCACTTTAAACAGATAATCATAATATTGATTCCCCATCAGCTGGCTAATCATTATTTTGATTCACAGGTAATGTTAACAGATAGGCAACAATGACTTGCAAGAATACAGCATTTATCTTGCTATTATTCTCATTTAGTGGTATCCTCAGCACCACAACAGATACCTATAGCATTGTAGTACTTTACCTTTACTACATTTGATAACAATTCACAATGTTCAAATGTCAAGAATACAAAAACTGAAGCAGCAGGTAAAAACCATATAATAAATATAAAAGCACTAAAACAATGATAATTAGGGATTTGAAAATTTCATTTTGCCATTTTACACAAATACTGATTGTTTAGTATGTGATTCATGATACAAAAATAACATACAGTGTGATTTCCTCAAAACAGCTTTTACGTGATGGACAGTGCCTCTGTCTTTTTCCCATTCACAAGGCCAAAGGGACAATTTCTTAGTTTTGAGGTAACACTTTTTGCAAACCTACCACATTTTTCTACCTTTTTAAAGAAAAAGCTCACCGTCATGGGCCTTTTTTCAACCGTAACGATACATTTGAAGTCAAAAGTGTACCAAAATGAATAAAAAAATTGATTCCATGCCCATATTTGGTCATGGCTCCTCCCACCAGAATCAAATTATTGATGTCTCCATATTTTGATTCCAAAAGTCTAGTTTGCCCAACTGATTCGAAAATAAACAATAATACCATGCAAAAACATTTTGATTTCTTTTCATTTTCACAGCTCTGATAACATTGCAACGAAATTGAGATGAACCCAGCCCACAGTATGTGACCATACTATATACAATTTAAATTTTAATGCTAAAAAGTAAAGAGCTCATTTATATTTCAATTTGCCACTGTGACTGTAGCACTAGTTTGTTTACATTGCGTGTTTGCTCTAACCATTTTATTTGTTGAGTGTATCATGCTAGGTCAAGGTACTTATGCGCACTGCGAGCACTGAAAAATTATTACCAGCTTAATTTCAAAAATGGAGACTTTAAAAAACGCCAGATTATGTTTAGATCCATTGCAAAATGAATACCTTGGTTGAGGTTCCTCAGCATGATCCCAGCTTGAAATGCTTGGTTGTTCTTCATGATATATGAGACAGAACGTAATACAAAGTGTGGTTGCCACTTATGTTTAGCTTTTGCGACCTTCAAACACATGAAAACGTGTTTATATTGTTAAACAAACTTATTAAAACTTTGCATAACAACCAAAGTAATAACACGCAACGGTCGGAAAACACTGCGCCGGTGCGCCAGAATTGACTACATTACTCGAATCTCAGCGACCAATCAGCTTTCGAGCATCCCAGTTACGTCGCATTGGCAGCATTTGGTAGCAATTTCCTTGTACGTGTGTCCCTATGGCGATGAACCCCCCCTGCTGCAAACGCGCTGCTAATGCGAGCCATACGCTGAATCGCGGTTCCGGCCAAACATGGTCTCGAAAAGTAGGTCACAGGTCAAAGGTTATTTGCGTCAGGGTCATGAAATTTTCAGGGTAGGTGTAAAATTGATCAACGCGAGGATACTAAACGTTACGTCGTGATCGGCCGCTTTTTACGCGAGTTATTCGCGAAAAACCGAGGGGAGTCCGTTCGACCCCCCCCCCCTAAAGGGCGAGGGTTAACTCACAGTCCGAGCTCCGAACAAGTTCGGTCTTGTTTGTGAATTTGTCGGAGCATCACCTATTGTTAACGCCAGACCCCTTGAGACCCTAATTTTTCGCGATTACTTTTAAATGCGTGAAGGAATTTCAACCAAGCTCAGGACATGGCCGTTTCAAGACAGGCCGAAACTTTTACAATTTAGATATTTTATCGCCATTTCAATATTTCAGGCACTTGTCATTGACTCGTAATGTTAACTGTTTTTCCATCCTGGATAGAGGCTTTCTACGTCATATGACATTAGGCTCCGCCCACGACTGCGGCATTGACCCGTGCCCATCAGCGACCTCTGTACAAACGACACCCCTGCCATCTGTGAAGGACTATGAATTTCGCTGACGCTTCACGTGCTATGAGTCAATTGCAGCAGACGGTCAAGTAAATGTTAGGCTCTTGTTGACTCTTGTATATAGGACCAAGAGGACCATCACTCCTCAACCTACTACTCAGTCGTGCTTCGAACAAACGTTAACGATTCCTAACAAATACGATTTTCGATGTAGGGTATCTGTTTGAAATACGAGCGAGCCGTATGATGTGAAGCTCAGGCAATTAACTATTATTGCGTTGTTCGATGGTTGCATAGCGATGTACAAATCGGTAGCTACTTGGTGACATCCGACATCCCATTATCGCATTATCTGCAACGCCATAGGCTTTAAATACAGGTGAATATTTCCTAACCTTATGTCAGTTATATGCCATCTGCCCGTCATATGCAGCTTATATAAATAAATAAAAAAATATCAGCGAACATATCAGCATTGTAGAAGCAATGCGCATTGAGCATTTATGACTCCTTAGTCATCATGTCGCTCTCTGGGCACTGTCAGCCAAGACGCTACGCACAACTCCGCCGGCTTTCGGCACCGCTCGACCGTCGCCCGTCCCCGCTCCCCGCCACAGCGAGAGTGACCGCGCGCCGGCCCGAAACCGCCGCAGGCCAAGACCACAGAGGCGGGGCTTAGCTGTGACGTCATAACGTATCACAGACTGACTGGTGATAGCCTCTACACACCGGATGAAAATCTTGCTCGAAATTTAACATTACGAGTCAATGACAAGTGCCTGAAATATTGAAATGGCGATAAAATATCTAAATTGTAAAAGTTTCGGCCTGTCTTGAAACGGCCATGTCCTGAGCTTGATTGAAATTCCTTCACGCATTTAAAAGTAATCGCGAAAAATTAGGGTCTCAAGGGGTCTGGCGTTAACAGTAAATCTAGTAGAGATGATGGTGGGAAACTAGGCTTTTAAGGAGGGAAGGGAGTCGGTGACGGTCAGGGGCACTACAAGTAGAGCAATCATAAGCTGGTGACAGGGCTGACATACCATGTTTTGATAGCATGACTGAAACAGACTTTTTGGGTAGCCAGGAAATCGCATGCGAGAGCCTATTGAAATTCTTACATCGGCCTTTATATGCACCAGTCGTATACAGGTGCGGGATTTGGCATACGATTTCCAGACAATCGAAAGACTGTTTGGAGCCAACGAAGGAAGGAATGAGTGGTTCAGCTGAGCGCGCCGCCGTGAGCGGACGCGAGCGCTGCTCACTCCTCCCCGTTACCCCCTTCTGCCTACTCCGTGTGTTAGTGTGAGTGTGAGTGTGGTTTTGTGCTACTTGAACAGTTTCTACATGGATACGTCGTTTGCAACCTCTTCAAGATCTCATCGTGGCCAATACCCCTTTCGCCTCAACATGCACCGTGATATCGCCCGGCTCCTGGTTCTGCTCGCCGTAGTGCGGGTACTGACCGTCGTGGCCTGCCCGGCACCAGCGCCGCCACCCAGGTCCACGCTTCGAGTTGCCGATCACCGTCTCAGGCACCACCTCACCGTAAGAAAACCTGCTTTCCCACGCAATTTTTCTCGGAATTCATCTAACTCTACTTGTGACCCGGCCCCAGCTCTAGCCACCCAACGGCTGCCGGTTTTCAAATATTCCCGAGCCTCGGGGACGACGGCCCGCAGTCCCGCGCCGCGCGCCGAGCCCCACGGGCGCCAGCTGGCGGCCGTGTCGCCTCACCCTCCCCTCCAGCTGAGAGCCCCGCCGGCCCGCGGGGGTGGGGAGCGGCCGCTCGCGCTGCCCGCGTCCCACGGCGCGCAGCCGGCAGCCCAGGCCCCGCCCATCAGAGGCTCCCCGCGCCACAAGCCGGCCCGCAGCGACGGACGCCGTCCACAACCGCCGCCCACCGGCGGATCGCCCGAGCCTCACGCCCAGCTCCCCACCGCCCTCGCCTCCGCACCCGCTCCAGCCGGTCAACCCGCCGCACCAGCTACCGGCGCCCCTAGGTCGGCCCGAGGCGGCGGCCGGCGGCCGCAGCGCCGCGGCGCGCGTGGACGGAGGGGGCGGGGCGGCGGCCGTACCGCGATCGCGCCCACCGTTTGTACAGATCGCGCCCACCGCTCATCGTCCCGGCACCGGACTGCAAATCGGAGCCCTCAATGTCCAGAGCCTCAAGCCCAAACTGCTGGAGCTGTCGGACGAACTTAACCGCCAAGATCTCGACGTCATGCTTCTGTCCGAAACTTGGCTACGACCGAGCACACCCAATCGCCTCCTGGTCATCCCTGGCTACTCCATCAGCCGGGTGGACCGACCTGACGGCCGAGGCTTTGGTGGCGTCGCCATCATCACCAAAGCGGACCTTACGCCTGTAGCACTGAAGCCACCAAGCTCGCAGTGCCCGGACAGTCTTCTGGAATCGCAGTGGGCATTGTTGAAATTACCAAAAAATCGCAATCTGATTGTCTGCTCGGTGTACCGACCGCCGCGTTATTCCGCGACCGCACTGCGTGCGGATTTTACAGACTTGGAAACCCAGCTTCAGCGTGTCCTTATCGACCACCCCAACGTCCCGTTTGTTATATGCGGCGATCTGAATTGTGACTTGTTAAAGAGCGCTAGCTCTCCCGCCCGTCAACACATCAGCGAGTTCCTCTCTGACTACTCCCTGGATCAACTCGTGACAACATCAACATTCACTACCGGTTCTCTCTTGGACGTGTGTATTGTACAAAACCGAAAATTTGTGCGTTCTTATAGCGTAGTCCATTGCCATTTCAGCCCACACAAACTCATCCACGTGACCGTCGACGTGCCTAAGCAGCGCCTAAAACCAACTGTCATCCAATCTAGATCACTTAACCAAGTGGACGTTCACTCTATCAACCAAGAGCTGCTGAGTGTCGATTGGCAGGAAGTTTATAACTCGACGTCTGTTGCTGACAAGTGGCAGGTCTTTTTAGACAACTTTCTACCTGTCTTCGACGACCATGCCCCCCTCAAAAATGTGCTGATAAGAAATCCTACAGCGCCCCCTGTATCTGCCGCCACCCGCGACATTATGTCCAGGCGTCGCTCCGCGTTACGTCGGCTAGGCCGCGAGTCTCCCGAGTATAAGGCTCTTAACCGCTCCGTCCGTGCCGCCTTACGCCGAGACCGCCGTCACGTCCTCCAAAACGAGATCAGCGAGCGTGGGGTAAACAAAGTCTGGCAAAGCATCAAATCAGTGATCGCTGGAAAGAAAGATGGTCCAAATATTCAGCCCGATCTATCTCCCGACGATCTGAACTCCTTCTTCGTCTCTGTCGGGCCCCGCATTGCCACCGAACTGAGTACCCAAAACAACGATACTGATCTAAATGTACGTCTACCCCGTGTCGGCGCATGCAGCTTTAGGCCGAGGGCCATCACTCTCGGGGAACTCGGACTCACAGTGTTCAGCATGCGAAACTCTGCCGCGCGTGGCACTGACGGTATATGCATCCGCATGTTAAAAGTATGCTTCCAAACTATTGGCGACATCATTTTACACATCATTAACGTCTCAATCACCCGTTCCGACATTCCTGACCCCTGGAAACACTCTATCGTTCAACCGATCTTCAAGTCGGGCAACCCATCTGACCCCAGCAATTTCAGACCGATCTCCCTAGTTCCCGTAATCATGAAAATCATCGAGCGTGTAATCCATCAGCAGCTCTATCACTATCTCACCCATAACCACCTTCTTTCGTCTACCCAACACGGATTCCGCCCCCGACACTCCACTGAGACTGCACTGCTGTCAGTCACAGATAGCATCCTTGCCGCCACCGATAGGGGTGAGATCTCAATGCTATGCCTCATAGACCTTAGCAAATGTTTTGACGTCATTGACCATGAACTCCTTGTCAAAAAGCTCCAAATCTACGGTATTGAGACCTCCTGGTTTTCGGCTTATCTTCAGGGACACACGCAGAGTGTATCCCTGAAAGACAAAACCGGCCGTAAGATAACCTCTCGACCGCTCCCAAACACCGTAGGAGTTTTCCAGGGTTCGGCTTTGGGTCCCCTCCTCTTCACTATATTCTCCAACGACCTCTCACTATTTGCCGGAGACGCCACCGCTTATCAGTACGCAGACGACACCCAGATATTGGTGAGCGGCCCACGCAACGACATCAGGAGTCTCATCTCGCGCATGGAGACATCGCTAGAGTCACTTAACGCATGGTTCTGCGCACACGCCCTGAAAGTCAACGCTTCTAAAACTCAACTGATGGTATTCGGTAGCCGACAAAACCTACGTAACCTGCCTCGCTTCAAAATCTCTTTCCGTGACGCTGAGCTCCTGCCGTGCGCGCAGGTGGGAAACCTGGGTGTTGTATTCGACGGCGCACTCACCTGGGAAGCACACGTGGCCGAGCTGAGCCGTCGCTGCATGGGCGTACTGATCGGCCTCTCCCACGCACGACACTGCCTCCCAGACGGTATCCTCAAAACGATCGTGACTGCACTCGTCATCTCGCGCGTCCAGTACTGCCTCACTGTATATGGAAATGGCTCCCAGAAAAACTTCGACCGACTTCAAAAAATTCTAAACTTTGCAGCACGGGTCATATTCGGCCGCCGGAAATTCGATCACGTCTCTGGCCTCCGCGATTCACTCGGATGGATGCCTCCGAAAGCTATGGCCGATGTTAAAACCATGGTAACTGCGCAGAAAATAATAAGCAACGGCGAGCCCGAAGCACTAGCTGCCATCTTCACGAATAACAGTGACGCGCGAGAGAGGTCCACCCGGCAGGACCACCTTTTCCACCTTCCACGCTCGCGGCTCGAGACTGGCAAGCGACGATTCGGCTACCGGGCCGCGGCGCTACTAAACAGTCTGCCTCCCGGTGTCATCGAACAGCGCCCCGCCCCATTCGCCCGTGCGGCCAAGGCTGCAGTCTGTCCGGCGATGGCGACCGCCCGACGATGACCCGTGTCAGGGGAAGGAGGTGCGACATCCGTGTGCGGTGTGCTGTCTGAATCGTCCGTTTGTATATAGAGAGAGCGAATGTCAAGCGATTGAATCTGTATGCCTGTGTTTCTTGTCCCCGCATGTTTTTGTTTGTGCCCGACTCAGACTCTGGACTGTAATCGCCACGCCCCGCGTGGATTGTCCATGAAGGTAATACAATACAATACAATACAATACCTACTAAGTTGAAGGCATTAATTTGGTTCAAAATGATGATGCAGATAACTTAGTTATTTAAATCTAAATATCTTATGACGAGAGTGATTGGCATTTTTGGTATGCAGTGTTATTCATTGAAAACAGGTTGGAGCGTTTAAGTCTTTAATTTAGTGGTCGCCGCTTACTAATCATGCGGCATACACGCCGCACATAACCGCCAATGCCGCAACACAGCTTAGATTTCGAAGTAAGCATTTAGTCTCACCCCACACACGGCGCCCTCGCCCTAACGCCGGCCCCCGCCGACTGACCCACTCGCCGCGCCGGGTGCCGCGACCTGACCCAATGTCACTGCCGTAGCCTGCGCATTAGAATCGGGGCTGGAATCCGGGGGCTCGGCCTGCCGGCCGCCTCTGGAACAGGAGACTTTTTTGTAGACCTTGTGACAAGGTAGTGTGCATGCAGAGCACACCAATCACCTTCGGACTGGACGAAAGCCGCGGAGTACTGCACAAAAGGTCTCACCAAAGATTGCAGGCGTGCCATATAAGCGGCCTACATCACTGCACAAGGAGACGCCCTGAATACTTCAGCTGGTTCTGTCCGACTTGCAAGCCCACTAGCCGTTTCATCGCCAACTAACGCTCGATCATGACCCTGACCTTGTCCAATGCAGCAACATTTGCGGCTACTAGCACTCCGTTTTCATGGTTGCTGATTAGCAGGTTCGGGAGTGTCGGCTTGCGAACTGCACTAGCAGACGCCCACACCTACCATCCAGTAGGATCCAGAATATCGTTAAGTAGGAAAAATGATTGGACGGTAATTGTGGCGCTTTTGATCAGTGGCTGAATGACAGCGACATCTATAACTCAGACTGCAGAGCCTGAGTCTGAGTTAAGCTTACAAAAATCGCCCATGAAAAAATCGCCCTTCGCCCGCCCGCCGCGATGCGGGCGGTTCTTTTTTTTGCGTCGTTTTTGGTATTAAGTTTATTTTCGGTTGGCGGCGGCCGGGCGCTTTTTTGCGTTTTTTTGCGTTTAGCGGCGTGCGGCAAGGCCTCGTCTAACATGTTAACGGGGGGGGGGGGGGGCAAACCCCCGCAGTCATCGGCCTGCCCTCCCCCCCCCCAGTCAGGGCAAAAAGCCACTACTGGGGGAGCCGGCAATAGCCAAAAGGCAAACGAATTTTTAGTTCGAGGCGTCAGTGCACATAAAAGCAAATGTGTAAACGGAACATGGATGCAATGTGAACACTTTGATACCTACCCGATTACTTAGGCCTGTTATCAAGTGTTTATTTTGTTTACCTGACCTGAACCTTTTTTTCGCTCAGCAATACGTTACATTTCGTCTTTTCAGGCGCCCAACTCCGTGTCTCGGACATTCTTTTTGATAAATTTAGTCCGGACCTTTTGAATGGAAGGATTCACAAGGACAAAGCTCCCGCTAAGCAGAGCTTGTTGCGTTGGCCCTGCCCTCTACCCTCCGATCGCGCAATTCCTGATCTATGGCAGAAGTTAGAGCCCAAAGTTTAACGTATATGCACATAGCCGCGCACGGCCGGTCCCCTCACTGACTTCGACTGACTACGACCTGCCACCAACCGCAACCATACTCGCCAGGAGGAAACATCGAGCGACTCTGTCGCGCTTCGAACCCGGACTGTTATAACCGGGACGCGTGCCCTCACCACGCGGAGTCCAACGCTCTACCGACAAAAATTTCTCCTTTACGTATCAATCTGTTGTTTCTGTCCTCGGGGCGTCAATCTGTTGTTTTTGCCTATCGTCGTCCTCACTATTCGGCGTCCAATCCAACTTCTGGCTGGACGGTCACCGGTGTGCGGCTAGAGTAGCTCCTAATCGTAATGAAGCAGGCTCCCGTGGTGGTCGTACGTAGGCGCAGATTGGTGGTCTGTCTATGGGAACGGGTACTGACAGCTGGATTATGTATCTAAAGAAGTCGGCGTGGAGTCCCGGTGGGCAAATGCCAGCCACTTAGGGTCCCAACGGGCCTCAAATTGCACTTCTACACGAGAAATCTTCATTTTTTGTTTAGTTTATAGCCTCTGACGACCTTAAGGTTGTGTCGGAGATCCACGGTGATTACGGAGAATCCACCTGAGAAGCCATCATCTCCAAGTTGATACATAGGCATTACACTAGTCTGAGGGGGCCCTAGTGGGAAAATACTGTCTCCACTCAGATTGACCCTTAAAGCCTGGTATGGATCATATAAAACCAGTGTGGGCTACCATAGAGGCCGGCGTGGGTCCAGAAGCTGGCATGAGCTCAGAGTCAAGCGCTCAGTCCAGTATTAGTAAGTCTATTAGTCAGTCTATTAGTAAAGTAATCTTGGCTCAGTCTATGCGTGTGGGCCCCCGACATAAGGCTCGGCATGCAAATTCCTTGGACAAGCCACAAGGCGACAGGCCACTCAAACAAACGCTCAACACCGATAAGTGTGATTATTACTGTCTGATGGGCAATGTGAGGAGGCTACAAGTACAATCTAATGTAAAAGCATGGGTCGGATGGCCTATTATTTTTTCCCAAGGGCGGATCCAAGGGGGGGGGGGCCAACGGGCCCCCCCCCCAAGACGATCAAAGGGGGGGGGCATACTATCTTTTGCCCCCCCCAAGACATAAGTCAAGAAAACTCAAAAAAATAAACATTCTCAAAATTCCTATGCTGAAAACTGAAATATTGCTTTGATGATTGAGTGACCTTGGGGCAAACGTGAAAAACTCTGCCAACCAGAGTCAAAATGGCCTGTGCCGGCGAAGGTTAACATGTAGGAGAAAGTGACATGATATCACATTGTTATTCGCATTCATAGGCACGTGTTCTGTATTGTGTACTGGTTGGTTTTAATTGCAAATTTGTTGGAAAGTAAGATTGTCATTAGGCACTTTTTTTAAAGAAAAAGGTATTTTCAACGTTTGCCATGGCCAAATGTGTGATTCTTGTCAGAAAACTGAGGAATGATCATAACAACACTGAGTATAATCAACTTCAGCTTGAGAGATTTCAGAAGCTTCTTAACCCGGCAGTTGCTGGGGTATTTCGCCACCCACCGTTTGCTGGGGGGGGGGGCGTTAAACGCCCCCAGCCGATAACTCGAGAACCAATAGGCGCAGCGAAACGCACGAGGCGGCAAACGAAAGAACGCGACGAGACGCTTCAGATGAGTACTTTAAAGTTGAATTTTGAGGTCACAGGTGGGGTCAAGGTCAGGTCAAACACCTGAAATCGGGCTTTCAGTAGCATGGACTTCAGGACTTCGCAATTGGCGCCTCTCGTCATAAACTCTGTCAAAACGGTGCACAATCCATCATATAAGGCCTACAAGAGTGTCAGCTCCATGTAAAGGTCAGTCAAGCATAGGTCAGGGTCAAGGTCAGGTCAACCGGGTAGGCAAATATCCCCGAAAATCAAAACTGGTATTCGCAGCCTGTGACACATGTTTTATGGGTAATTTGAGGCGTAGAACACGATGGTGACATTCATTTTATCATATGTGTACGTGTTTGGCTCAAAAAGTTAAATTTAAAAAATGCATGTATCATGGTGGTGAAGTAGTCACGAGAAATTGCCGAGATTCAGTTCAAGATTTTGGAAAATGCGGAACGATAATCAATAATCGAAGATAGCCATTTGATTGTTCATGGTATTGGCAGTCTAATGGCGTTTACGGCATGTCTGTATGTCTTATCTGTGATTTTATATGATTTTTTGAACATATGCCGTTTTTGGTCGAAAACTCAGAAATCATGACGTCACTAAAACCTCGATATCTCTAAAATTTTCCGATCGATTTTTTTGAAACTTTGTCACAATAAACTTCAATCAATTCTCTACAGGTACCCAAAATTTGGCGCGCCTACGGCGCGACGTTTTTATGCTATGGCCCGGCGAAAAAAGTGGGGGCGTTTAACGCCCCCCCCCCCAGCAACTCGCGGGTTAATAGCTGAAGCTTCTTCATAGTTCATTAACACTATTAAAACAGGAGCTTTCTTGTCTCATGCCTGAATGTATATGGATTTAAACCTCGCCCGTATTGGCGTTTTGTCAGCCGCGAACGTATAGGGTGGGGGGGGGGGGCGTTGCCCCCATTGCCGTTTGGCCGCTGATCGAGCTAGAGCTTCGCGAAAAAAAAAACGAGCGTGCTGCCCGTGACGAGAGGAAGACGATGATGCCCAATTTAAGGTCCTAGGTCATTGGTTCATGGTTGACCTTCCAGGTCAGGTCAATGACCCAAAAGTCGGGAAAATTGGGACCTGTTAGAGCGTCGTAAGTGTGGCTGAGCTTTTCCGGGGTGCTGATCACGAATATCGTGTTAGTGTTGATCCCAGAAGATGTCTTCATGCATTTAGGCCAGGTCGGGTCAGGTCAACCAGTAGTGGTCCTGCCGGGTATCCGTAGTACGTGTCAACTGCCTCTGACAGCTTCGTAACATGTTACGAAGGCACTTAAAGTACTTCGTAAATGTTCAAATGGTTGCTGAATTCGAGTTCAGCTCCAAAAACTAGCCTAGAAACATGTAAAACTCGAAAAAGTGAACTGAGGTCATCAAAGGTCAATGACCTGACCTGACCTTCAGGTGACCTTCACACCCATCCAAATGCATGGGACAAACATCATATCACATGTTTGAACGCTTGAAACCACGAAAAGACTGCAAACGCGCGGCTAATGCGAGCCAACATACGCCGAATCGCGATCCCGGCCAAACATGGTCTCGAGAAATAGGTCACAGGTCAAAGGTCACTTGGGTAAGGGTAATTAAAATTTCAGGGTAGATGCAAAATTGATTAACTCGAGATTACTGAAAGTTTCGTCGCCATTAGCCGTTTTTACGCGAGTTATTCGCGAAAAATCGAGGGGGGTGGGGTCTGTTCGATCCCTCCCCCTATACGGGTAGGGTTAACAGAGGAAGACACAATTTCCCCTTACCTGTACTTGTTTTTGAAGTGTTTCAAGCGTCATTTTGAGAAGGTACTTTATTCAGTTAGGGGGTGCATGTGCACCCCCAGAACCCTTAACCCTCGCCGGACCTATTGGTTTTCTACATACGCGCCGGCCGAGGGGGAGGGCGGGTACGACCCCCCCCCCCCTCGCCGTTTCGCCCCTGGTGGAGCTAGCGCGTCGCGGAAAAAACGAGCGTGTGCGCCGTTACGAGACGCAGAGATTGGTACCCGATTTTAAGGTCCCAGGTCAACCGGTGACCTCTGAGGTCAGGTCAAGTGCCCCAAGGTACGGCTCAGTTTTTGGTGAATAAGTTCGCAACAAACGGTCGCAGAGCCGCGATTTTGGCAGCATCGTGTTCACCTCGCTCAGGCACGTCGAATAATATACTTTTTGTCCGGGTCAGGTCAACTTGGGGTGTTGACCTCAGGTCAAGGTCAGATCAGCACCCCCAGGTCACGAAGCTGGTCGAAAGAGGTTATGTCGCATATCATTCGATTCGGCAGGTCTTTCTGAGTCCATTGGTGGCTTTCCCGACTCGCTAGCTCAATTTGATCGGGAGTTATTGACGAAAAACTAATATGACCTTTATGACGTCATAAATGACGTCACGCAAGGTCAACATTGCAAAAGTGACGCATCTAACCTTGCAAGGAGTGCATCAAATCACGATTCTGTGTGCTTGAGATAGTTGGAGATCGTTCCCGGCGCCAGAATAGCAGTTTTCATTTTTCCCCATTGACTTACAATGGTGAGGTCACGAAAATGACCTGACCTCATATGACCTTTAGGAAAAATCCGAGATATACAAGTTGTGAGACTCATAATGGATACTAGATCCTGCAAGTTTCATTTCCCTGTGACATCTCCTCTGGCAGTGAGGGCGTTGCGAAGTTGCGACATCTGAAGACCGTGCAGAGGTTCACTTATGACGTCATAGGTCAGTGACCTGACCTGACCCAAAAATGCGGTTGGTGTCAAAAGATGTGGCTTGAATCAAAGGTCAGGTACGCCAAGATTCAGCTCTCTATCGCCAGCGTGTTCGGAGCTATCGCGAAAAAAAAAACCCTATGGGGGGCGGCACCCGCCCCCCCCTCCTCGGCCGGCGAAGGTTAATTAATGCTCCACCATATGTCACTAACTAAACCCACTATTTGAAGTTATACTTAATGACACATGGGTAGTTTTCACTCAACATAGTAGGATAATTAAGCATTAAATGCAAAATTAGAGCTTGAGATTGTCCGGCATTTAGCCCAACAGGATACCTCTTCAATCGTCCTAGCTGAACCCAGCATAAGCTCAGCTTGTCTGAACTCGGACACACCATCAACATTGCCGAGTCTGAATTTGAGCTCGACGCCGGGCCATGGGCCTGAACTTTGTGGTCATGGGCGCGGGAGCTGGGGGTCTGGGGGGGGGGCAGCCTGCCCCCACAACTCTGGGGCCGTGGGGCGCTGCCCCACAACTTTTCATAGGGCTAGGAACCGTCGGGGCAGCTTGCCCTCCCTGAATTAGCGGTTGTGGGTCACAAAGGAAAACTAAAGGGAAGAAAACATTTAAGAAAAAATCCCCCTCTTTACCTTACTTGACAGCTCATGTGGAAGATTTAAGCCTTTATTCTACGTTACCAAAAAGGTAGTTCCTTGACTCAGCTGAGACAAAATATCTCACTTTTTGCAACTGTTTTCGTTTCGTTTTTTTTTTTCGATGAAAAGGCGAAGGGTTAAAAATAAGTGGCCTAAAACCGGTGAGAAAACTAGATTTGGGGGTACCCTAGGTTTGGCTAGTCCCAACCGGTTGCCCCCCCCCCCCCCCCAAGACGGCCGGCTGGATCCGCCCTTGTTTTTTCCTTTAGTTTTCAAAAAATCATGGTGTCAGGGCTGTGATGAAAAATAAGTGGTTTAAATCCGGTGAGAAAACAGGATTTGGGGGTACCTACCCTAGGTTTGGCTCCTTCAGGCTCTGCTCCCCCCCCCCCCCCCAGTGAAAGTTCCTTAGACAAGGCCCTGGCGTGCGGCCGTTTTTTGCGGCTTGCGGCGGGCGGGCGTGCAATGCAATTTCTTGCGTCGGTGTTTGCGTTTTTTGCGGTGTTTGTGTTTGGCGGCGGGCGGGCGTATGCGGTGGTGTCGTTTGTATAGGCCAAGGGCGACGAATTCAATTTTGGCGTGGGGGGGGGGCAAGATTAGTGATGTCAATCACGGAAAATCGGAATACCGATACCAGTGGCGTAGACAGGGGGGGGCATGGGGGCCATGGCCCCCCCTTTCCGCCCAGCCGCCCAGATGGCGCCCCACTTAGCGCCGACTAGGCTGATGCCGTTTTACAGAGGGAGCATGAATTAAAGGGACCCTCCCACCTTCAAAAAAGTTAATGAATTGGCATAAAAGTGATGTAGCGTGAATCACAAAGAGCGAAAATGAACATCTACCAAATTTTACCGGAAAATATTCAACCGTTTTCGAGATATAAGACTTTTATTTTTGTTTACTTTTTGGGAATTCCGCTGTTTCTATGACGTCACATAAAGGTTTTCTTTACGTCGGCATTTGGAAGCAATAATTTGGTACCAAAGTGCGACAAATATTGCGCGAATGATGCGTTTATCTTATCAAGGTCAATATATGATGGCCAACAAAGGATTCCAGGACAATTCTTCTTATGGCATTTTTTCGTATCGCAATTCTTCGTCTGCAAATCTTCGTCAGGGCATTTATTCGTATCGCATTACTTTGTCTCGCATCAGGGTATATGAAAATCGGCTCGCATTTCTTCTTCAACGCAAATATATGCAAGAGTAAGCATTGATGGACAAATAAATGCACCGACGAAGATTTGTAGACGAAGAAATGCGGACGAAGAAATGTCATGCGAGGATTCGTTCGGGTACCATGACATTTATGTGATTTCAAAGTCAAGGTTCACAGCTGAACTGCTAAATCAAGCCAAGAATCCAAACTATCAAAAAACTATAAATATTTGTTTGTCTGTCACAGAGGTCTCAAGCAATATAAGGTTGACATATGTTGAATCAAAAATCTACTGCCACAACTCGCATCTCCTGCCTTAGTTTATCATTGTTGTTTTAACTTGCTTTCAAGAGAAACAGAAGCCAGTATCTGATATCACTTCAGATGATTGTTTCAAGATCTGAGTTCAAATGGAATTAAAAGCAAGATCAAGATGAAACAGGGATTATTGCTGTTAAAGTAGTTTGGCCATGATACAACAGGCACATAAATCATTAGCCAAATCAAATACTGGTTGGTTTGTCAAGATGTTTGTTGTCTGTCGTCTGTCGAGCTGCTATGAACACTGAACGCTCTCACTCTTACTTTAAAGAGAGTAGTTTAAGTTGAATGGTATAGAGCTGTAATTAGACAAAGCAGCTATTCAGTGCTCACATCAAGCCAGGCTAGGAAATGGCATCAACTGTGGTGGGAGGAAGCAGGTTCGGCTGGCCTATGTTGTAAACTTCTGTTGTGTCTTGTGTTTGATCAACTGATGTTTTCTGCTCTGTTTTGTGCAGTGATAGTAGCAGGTAACTGCATGCTTGTCAAATTATGTGAATAAACGAATTCATAACATTGCATTTTTCTCTCCATGCAAGGAACAAGTAAGATGTTGTAGAAAATGTAATAGAGGGCTGCATTGCTGATTTCATGCACTTTATCAGAGCTTTATTTAGAATTGCTTTCCTGAAAGCTACACACAGGCCACAGCACTAAAATTCACAATGTCATAGCTTTAGGCAGAAAAAAAGAAAAGACTTGCCTAGGTAAAATTGGCTGAAAGTATGGCAGAGCAGGTCTTGATGCGTATGCCCATCCGTGTGCTTGCCGAAGCCGAACTGACTGCAACACATTAACTCTGACCCACCATGGTGGCTGGCATATCCTGAATTTTCACCACTCTAAACAAGACAACTTTCAGCCCTCAGCATTGTATTAAAACACTGTACATGGCAGTTGACACTCAAAATTTGTTTCAGTGCCATCCACGGACAACATCAGTCGCCATTCACCAGGCCAGTAAAAACAGAATAGATATTAGATAATAGCTTCAAACCCATGTAGTCAGAGTTACTAGGTCTGCACCTCAAAACAAAATCCAGGTGACATTCACCACGCCAGTAAAAAAACAGGTAGGTACTTAGGTAACGTAACAGCTTCAAATCTGGTAACATGTTGGTTGGACTTAACACTACCATATGTACATGGAATAATATGATACCAAACAATAGTGCAACCATTCTGGACAACAAAAGTGTATGATAAAATTAATTTAGAATACTTTGGCAGCATGATTTACGAGCACAAGCAGGTGTTACCTACCAGCCTTCTCAATGCTCGTAAAACCAACATTGTAGTTTTGATTTTACCTTACATGATAACACACTTGGCTGCAATGGCACATTTAATTTAACACTGTGAAAAGACCAGTTATAACCACTTCACAAGCACAATTGCACCTCATGCCGACATCCTTTTCCAAAGACAGTCAGCAGCGTCTTTCGTCAAAACTGGAAGATCAATCCCCTTTCAACTGTTAACATCAAAAATATTTCTTCATGGTGTGATCTCCTATGGAAACCTTGCGGGAAAAGAATTAATGTCAATTGTCAGCTCTTCAAATTTCTTTGGACTTAAACTTGCAGTACCATATCCAGTTTGCTTTGATATTATTTCCATGTTGAAGTTGAACACCAAGCTCCAGATATAGCAGGCAGCTTGATCATCTTCGGCCTTGGTATAATATCAGTCCAAGTTCCAGTGGTGGGTATCTTCTAATATTCAAATTAAAATGAAAAGCAATAGGCTTTCTCAGCGCCGACCACGGATTTCACGTTGATAAAAAAGGGAGCTCAAGGTCAGCAAAACTCGGGTTCAAGGAATGGCGGGCGTTGAAATGACTGCTGACGTCATCAACAAACCGCTAATGGTTAAGAGATAGGGACTAAGCTGGTCCCACCCTGCAAGTAAAGGGAAGAAATTTCTTGAACACCATAAAGCTGCGGGGGTTGCGACCAGGATAAATGGTGGTTTCTGAGCCTGGCCGCAAACTTGGCTATCTCAACTCAAAACTAATGTTAAGGTGGGATGGTCCCTTTAAAAAGCGATGTGCAGGCAGGGATCGAACTCAATATCTCTTTAGGGGTGCCTGGACACCCCAATGTTCTCCAGGGCACCCCCAACTAGGACCTGAGCCCCCCAATGTTTAAGGGCGCACCTCCGGAAACCAGAATAGGTATTCCGAACCCCCAGGGTCGATGGCGCCCCTGAAAGCCGCTGGCACCCACCAGAACGGAACAGTCGCCCCATTTAAGGTTAATTGCACCCCTCTGAAGTTCAAAGCTGCCCCATTCGGCCCCATCCAAGGTCGATGGCGCCCCCTGAAACCACTGACGCCCCTCTAAAGCACCCGCATTCTTCTCAAGATCACAGTCGCTCTATCCGAGATCAATAGCGCCCTCAAGAGAGTCACTAGCGCCCCCCCCCTTGAGACTGAAGTCGTCCCGCTTGAGACTAAAGTCGCCCCATTCAAGCCCAATGACGCCCCTCCAGAGCGCCCGGTGCGCTTCTGAAGATCACAGTCGTCCTCATCCGAGGTCGCTGGCGCCCCTCAAAAGTCACCGGCGCCCATCTAAACGGAGATCACAGCTGCCCCATCTTAACCCTAGAACGCCTAGGGGGGGTTGTATCAACCCCCCCTGAGGTTTTTTCGAAGTGCACGCTAAACGGCTTGTCGTAGCGGGCTGAAATTTTCAATACCCTCTGGGGCAACCTTTGCGCATCTTTTGCCGAAAAAAAAAATTGATCGGGTCATGTCAGGTCACGGAGTTATGACGTCATAAGAGGTACAGCCTCCGGCCGGATTTTCACAAACTGAGTGCCAACGCCCTAGGTTTCCTGCCGGTGGTACGGACATCGGTTGATGGATCGTGATGAAACTTCCCATGCATGTTGGGGCAAGTATTGGCTATCATATGGTATAAGAAATTTGACCGGGTCAGGTCAGGTCACGGAGCTATGACGTCACAAGAGGAACAGCGTCCGGTACTATTTTTGAAAAGCGCCCGAACCACTATTTTGCTAATTCTGGTCACCTCAATGGGAATATGCAGCAATATTAGCTTCTATAGGGAGCAAATGGACCTCCCAAATCCAAAAATACAATCAGATTTCAAAAATTTAAATTTTGATTTTTCGAATTTCTGCCGCCGACTGTGACCTTGCCGACTTCCGGCGCTCCCAACGCGCCATTTTTAGAGCTAGGGAAACGAAATACATACCAAACGATAGAGAATTGATCAAGGAACACGATAGTGAAGGTTTCAAGTCGATATCTCCCACCGTTTTGCCGCAATCGCCGCCGAAAGTTGAAAAAAGTCTATTTTTCCGAAAATTTGACCTTTGACCGGTCAAAAGTAGGTCAAATGTTGACCTAGGACCAAAAAATATACCACCAATCGCGAGATCTCGTTGAGAGCAATCTGTTAGTTTTTTCCGCTAAGCTCTACGACCTTCCGTTTCGAAACGCCAGGGGGGGTCGTAACAACCCCCCCCCCTGGTCGTTCGTGTTATGAGAAATGGCCTGGTCGTGCGAGGGTTAAGATCGATGGCAACCCTTTGAAACCAATGGCGCCCTTCTAGAGTTTATTCGCCCCATCCGAGACAACGCCCCTTGAGACTACAGTCCCCCCACCCAATTTCAAGGCGCCCCTCTTAGACTGTCCGGCGTCCTGCTGAAGGCAACAGCGGCCCCATCCATGCCCAATGGCGCCCCTCAACGCCCCTCTAAAGATCACAGTCGCCCCATCAATCCAAGGTCGCTGGCGCCCCTCAACAGCCACTGGCGCCCACCTGAACCGGGACTTCAGTTGCCCCATCCTAAATCAATGGCGCCCCTTTGAAACCACTGGTGCCCCTCCGAAAATAACAGTCGAATCATCCGAGATCAATGGCGCCCCTTCAGAGCGTCCGACGCCCTACTGAAGGCAGCAGTGACCCCATCTAAGCATTACACCCCTCTAGATCACCCGGTGCCCTTCTGAAGATCACATTCGCCCTATCCGAGTTCGTTGGCGCCCTCCAGTAGTCACTGACGCCCATCTGAATGGAGACTTCAGAGTCGCCCCGCCCCATTCAAGATCGATAGCGCCCCCCCCCCCCCCCGCCGAAACCACTGACGCTAGGTAGGTAATTATTTTACAATGGGGCTGTCTCATCGACACCAAGGACCCTTTTCAAGATGCAGCAGCCAGGCGGCGCCGAGCTGGGCTAGGATGTGCCAAGCGTTTCTTATAAGGCAGCCTCGATAGTGCCACCCCTCGTTGCGATACCGCCCCTCAATGCGACGCCGCCCATTCACCGTACAATGCCACCCCTCAATGCAAGTGCTGCCCCCAGCGCATTGCCCCCCCCCCCCCATTATTGTGATGCCGCCCCCGCCTAGCAGTGCGGTGCCGCCCCAGCGTACGCCACACCGACGGAACGATCACTTTTAAAACTATCAGAGATTGATAAGACTAAGAATATGTATAAAATGTTTATCTCGGACTTTTGATATCCATGACCTAAGGTCAGGTCAATTTTGCGACTTCTCCATTAGGTATAAGTCAATTGGAGAAAATTGAAATGCGGCTCTTTTGGACGAATGTGGTTCAAAACCCTCTCAAACATCGGTACATAGGTAAACATAACACACTGAATCGATAAAATGCACCTGTGACCCTTCTGTGTGCCCCTGAGGTCATCTCAGGTCATGAACGGTCACCAGCATTTCTTTGGCTATACCTTTTGATAGAGACTTGCTAAAGCGGTGAAAACACGTCAGATGTGTTCAGCTCGACGATACGGATCGAGTGATATGCAGCATGACCCTGTCCATCAAGGTCATGATCTTGACCTGAGGTCAAATTTTCAAAATGACGTTTCAAGGTCAACGTATAGTTCATTCGACGCGTTTCGACGAGAGGAATACGATGCTGGCAAAATAAATGTCGTCACTGTCTTGAGTCAAAAGCTATTGCAGAAAACGATTTTAATAAAAACTGTTATTTTTGGAGTTGTTTCCCTCTGGAGGCGTGGCAGTCAGTCACTGGAGGCAGTCATGCATGTCCAGAAGTAGGGGCTGCACGCACTAGACATCGAATTGTAAAGGGGATGTGTGGAGAAAAAATCCAGAACGTATGTCAGCGTTCGGTCGCCTCTGACTGCAGTCGCTGCTGGTATGACAATGAGTTGGGATCTCATGGTGGATCTCGTGGTCTTAATTGTTCAAGTCTTTCCTTGATTCCAATTTAGGCAATAAGTCGCAGCGTGTATCCTACATACGTGCGCTCTGATATTCTAAACACGGCAACCCCGGTCGACCACAGGCTGCAGCCCACAGGTCACTTCGGATCAGTGAGTGAGCCCGTATATTTTCTTTTCTTTTTTTTTGCAAAGAATAAAGATTCTGCCTATCGATCAACGTATAGTTATTTTACCGTTTCGAATTCGCATGGATGCGTATTTTGAGAATAAAATGTCCGTAGCCTGAGCTCGTTTCCTATATCATGCTAAAAATTCATCTAGATCAAGGTTTTTTGATAAAAAAAAACACCAGGCTGCAAATTGCATTAATTGGACTTGATGAAAATCAGCGAAAGCTGGTTCTTATGTATTTTGCAACACCTATAGTAAATCATGCATGAACATGACGTTACATTTTAGCCTGACACCCCTGTCACTAGCTGACAATGGCGCCCCTCTCAAGGGAAAAAGTCGCCCCCTCGAGCACCATGGCCCCCCCTTTCGCTGATCTCTGGCTACGCCACTGACCGATACCAAACCAAATACCAACTAAAACCACGGGAGAATACCGAAACCAAACCAACTTGAGAAACTGAGGGAAATACCAACTTTTTACCGATATCTTAGCCTCTAATACATTAGTGAGGGCCTATGATACCAACAAAATACCAAACACATTACGATTGAAGTACCAAATACCAAGTTGGTATCGGTTTGGTATCGGTATACCAAAAAGTTGGTATCCGATTGACATCTCTAGGCAAGATACTATACGAGATAATGCCATAGGCGGATCCAAAAATGTTTTTTCCACGCTACGGGAACATACCCCCAAAAAGTATCTCCAAAATCCAAAAACTCGGATTTTGATGCATTACATACCTACCTACCTACTCCTGAGCAGCTTCAGCATGGGTGGAGAATTGTCGAAATGCCAGGGGATGGTTTCACTGGCGGATCCAGGGCTTGAGAGCGGGCGTCGGGCACACCAGGGAAGGAGCCAAACCTAAGGTACCCACAAATCCTGTTTTCTCATCGGATTTAGGCCACTTTTTCGTCACAGCCCTGGCACGATGATTTTTTTTTTTTAAGACTTGAAAAAAAATTGTAGGCCACCTGACAGGGGCTTTTTCTTTCGGCACCTGAAGCCTCTCTGGGCTGTGAGCCTCTCTGGGCCCTATGTAGGGCCATTGGAAGTCAGGTTAAGGGTTGACCCACAGAGGTGCACGTGACCCACAGGGGAGCACTGCCGCTTCAACCCTATTGGCCGTAGTGTCTAACGGTGGCGGCCATATTGCGCAGACCAGGAACCGGCCGCCGCCTGTGTTGAGGAATAGGGAATTCGGGACCTCGATTTACGTTTGCGGCCGCCGCATCCGTTACGTTCAAGTTACGTAGATACGGAACCCGGCATCTTACGCAGAATTGAGTGGGAACACGATCAAATCTTCAGAATTCCTTAAATTCACTCGCCGGACCATCGTCTTTCTAAATTTGCCCCGGCTGAGAGGCTTGATTGAACCCACCCCGCTAATGCGCCGCTAATTCAACTAGAATTTAGCGGTAAAGTGGTCGTATGAGGCAGAGTACAATGCAGAGTGACTGGTTGGTAGAAATCCGCTTTAAAGGTCTCAGGTCAACCGGTGACCTCTTGAGGTCAGGTCAAGTGACCTAAGGCACGGGCTCGGTTTTTGGTAAATAACTTCGCCAAAAATGGCCGTAGAGCCGAGATTTTGGCATCATCGTGTTCACCTAGCTCAGGCGCATCGAGTGATGTACTTTTTGTTCGGGTGAGGTCAATTTACGGCATTGACCTCGTGACAATGTCAGGTCAGAGCTCTCAGCTCACTAAGCTTGTCGAGTAAGGTCATGTTGCATATCATTCGATTCGGCAGGTATTTCTGAGTCCATCTGTGGCTTTCCCGATTCGCTAGCTCAATTTGATCGGGAATTATTGAAGAAAAGTTTATGACCCTTGTGACGTCACAAATGACGTCACGCAAGGGCAACAATGCAAATGTGAAGCATTGGACCTTGCAAGGAGTGCATGGAATCACGATTCTATATGCTTGAGATATGTAGTTTCAGATCATTCCCGGCGCCAATAGTGAATATTTCCTCATTCACTTATAAAGGTTTAACCGTTAACGTATAAGTTCCCTGTAGTTGAGGATTTTTTTCAGATGTCATCTTGTTCTCAACTCAATTCTGCGTAGGATGCCGGGTTTCGTGTCTACATAGCTTGAACGTAACGGATGCAGCGGCCGCAAACGTAAATCGAGGTCCCGAATTCCCTATTTCCCAACACAGGCGGCGGCCGCTTCCTGGTCTGCGCAACATGGCGGCACCGTTGGACACCATCTGGCGGCCGATGCGCCTTCCACATTATAGAGTTCAGTGACGTGACCACACGGTGCCGACTGCCGACACTCCGCAGGAGATCGTTTAGGGCCTCAGAAACTCGTCTTTTCTGTCAGAGGCCAGCAAAACCGCTCAGAGATTTTAGCGGGCCCTACACGTAAAAGATCTGTGCGGACCTTCGGGTATAGTATACCTGGGCAATATTTGCCCTCAAAGGTTCTCGTGGGGCCCCTAGAGTCCGACGTAGGGCCCCTTGACATGGGTGTGGCACTCAAAGACGGCTGAAGAGACCCTTAAAGATATGTGGGTCTTTAGATACATGCGTCTGGTGATTGACTTGGGTTCTGAATGTTATCGGGGAGCTATTTCTCAGACACCAGCTAGGGCTCTCGGGGACCGCTTTTGAGCCTCAAAAAAAGCATGTGCGGGCCCTTGGGGCGCATCCGGTGTCCTCAGGAGTTGGGTGCCTGTGTGCGA
Organism: Amphibalanus amphitrite; assembly: GCF_019059575.1. NCBI lineage: Eukaryota > Metazoa > Arthropoda > Thecostraca > Balanomorpha > Balanidae > Amphibalanus > Amphibalanus amphitrite. The sequence continues at coordinate 139,931 of NW_024881717.1, read as the reverse complement.
CTTCAAGAGCCTGACGGATCTCTCAGGAGCCGGAGTGGGTAATTGGAGACCCCGGCCCCGGGAGAAGACTCGGCACTTAAAACTTCGACGGGCCAAAGGGCCCGTCAGGACCCCAAAAAAATGTTTTACAGTTATTTAATATGTCTTTGTTTCCGGTTATAATCTTACCCTCCGTGTCCTCCAACACGTGAATGTCCTTGTCAGCACTTTTTTTTGGTTTGCAATGCATGTTTAAAAAGTATCTAGTTAGTTTTTCACCGTGTTCTAGCCAGTTCGCTCGAGACCAGAGCATCGCTTTTTCGGCGACACGTAGCTTGAATGTATCCAGCTCATCCTTCTTTCGTTTATATTCGTCCTGCAGATCTATGGATGGTGGCAATCAAGATTCTTACAGATAAGGCTGGGACGCCAGTCACGTGATCCTTTTTCTGCTTTTCCCAACCCTACTCACGATTTCCATAAGCCTTGATTAATTCATTGCACAGAGGCGTTTGTAGTTATTTTATATACGAAAACTAATTCAATGATATTTGAAATTAACAAACAGATTTTACTCGCCATCTCAAACGAAAGTTGAATTTATTCGCGTTTCATTAATTTAATCAGCTGGCAACCATCACCCGTAGTCCTCGATGTAGTCGAACTTGGCGCACTCAGATAGTGTTCGAAATTTGTGACACTTACTTGTTGCTATGGCGACCGAGCAGTACCTACAATATTCATTTGTCAATAAGTGCTTGCGGAGCTGCCGCTCACACTTTTGAACACAGTCTTTATGCGTCAGTTTATTTTACGCGTCATATCTGAAACTCGTTTCGTGAGGCTCCAAAACCATTCAATTCATGTCCTTCAAAAGAAGTGTTTTGTAACATTTTCGATATGTTTTTTGGGCTTAATTGGTAGCTACATTCCTCCTATCTTGCGAGAGGATAGTCATCACTCGGGGACCAGTCGTTGAAAGCAAGAAACATCGACGAGGAGAAGGTCTTGTAAAAAGTCGCAGCGATTGCATTGAGCATTGAATGACGAAAATATGTTTACCCCCACCGCCTCAGGCGATCACGTGCCGTCACCCACCTGGTGGCAACAATGCTATAGTTCGTTTTTTTTCTCAGAAGGACGCTGGTTCCAAGTATGTTTTTCGAACAAGCACGTGTTTTAGCGAGCAAAACGAGAAAAAACTGAACCTGAGAAAATCGAACGTCGACTAATTTTAACATGTGATTTCTTCCCGATAATTTACATATGTGCGTTTTGGAACCATACAGGGTGTCCCGAAATTGATGCGCGGTTGTTCTATCCTCAATAACTTATAAAGTGCTCGAATTTATTTCACGGCTTATATGTTATCATAGTCCCCATTCAGTTGCATACACGGCCTATTGCACTCTAGCGTGTCACGTTTCAGGTTGTCAAGAGTCTCTCCTTTGAAACAGCGCCATGCCGTTTATATCTTCTGAAACAGCCTCTTCTCTGAGCTAGCCCGTGGAAGCTTGCTGAGCTCTTTTCTGACGATCGTCCAGATAATTTGGATCGGGGACAGGTCCAGACTGTTGCCAGACCATGTCCCCTTCTCCCAGAGGCCTGGGAGCCTCGCTCGGCACCAGTCCTGGGTCTTCCTGGCGTGATAAGCTGGAGCCCTTTCTTGCTGGAAAATGGCCCTGGGCATGTCGGACAAAAGTGTGAGTCTGGTTTTTGAACCATTTACCTTTTCCCTCAGCATCTTTGTGGCATCAGTCTTCTCCAGCACCTCGTTGACATAATAATAAGCAGTCACGGTCTGTCCCCGAGGCACCTCGTAAAGCTCAGAGGCCAGAGCGCCTCTGTAGCTCATCATGCTCCAAATGAGATTCTTCAGCAGACGTTTCACGGTCTCGACAGCGGACTCCTCAGAGCTGCCGTTGGCCCACATTTCGATCGTTCTGGCAGTAAGGGGCTTAGAGACCACAAAGGGCACCTTGTCACTGAAAAGGACGCATCTCCAGTACTGAATGGTCCAGTTTTTGTGGGTCTTGGCGAAATCCAGCTGCCTGCACTTCTAGACCACGGTAGGCCAAGTCTGCATCCTGAAGCTGAGCAGCTTCAGCTTCAAGATAGTCTTCAAATACTGGTGGAGGGTCGATTTGGATGCTGGGACATGCATCTCATTCAGTTTTCTTGTCAGCGATGTTGAATGGTGCTTTTTAAAGGTCGACTTTGCAATCACGATTTTCGCCACTCTGCTCAAGGCAGTCTTCCGCCCTCGAACTGTGCTGTTCTTGAGTGTCTCTCCTGATCGTTCCTGACCTGAGTGATCTCTCCCGATGTCCCCTCCGTGGCCGAGTGGATTAAAGCGCCGGAATTCGACGCTTAGCCGGTAGTGAGAGCCCGGTTCAAGCCCCGGTGCGGGCGGCCACATTTAGCTCCTACGTGTAATGGCGTGCGTGTCTGTGGCAGGGGCCGCACAGTAGCCAGGTAACGTGAGTGAGCGGAGAGGGCCGTGTCCAGTCGTGAGGGCACGTTAAACGTTCGGACAAAATTCTGCCATACAGCTGGAATTGCGCGATCGGGTGGTGGGGTCAGGGTCAGCACAACAAGCTATGCTTAGTGCGGGCTCTGATTCCTCAAATCCACCCATTCAACCATTCGGACTAAATTTATTAAAAAATAAAAAAATCGTTTGCAGTCCATCCAAAGTTTAATTGTCGCAGAGTTGACGTCCAATTCTCTGGCATCCGGAACCTGGGTCACACCGTCCTTGATCATCCCCACCGCGCGGTAGCGGATCGGTAGTTTGTGCCTTTTCACTTTTGGTAATATGCGGTTTCTCCACGTTGCCTGTGTGGACAAGAGTGGCCTCCCGCGCCCACCACCGGCCGCGGTCGGGTTAGCCGCTTGGTTCACGTGATCGTGTGACCAGCAAGATGTCCGTGGTGCCATAGCCGGTAAAATTGCAGTTGTTCAGCACTCGGGAGGGACAACATAACATGCGGCACCAACCGCGCATCAATATCGGGACACCCTGTATATGAAAACAGTGGTGACGTCATACTGTCGAACATGTATTGCAATGTAACTTATAACTATCATGTACGGAACTGCTTACTCGATTATAAGCTCGGCAACAGTGAAAAACTAAGTGTCACCCAAATTCGTTGACACTTGTCCCAATGTCCCATTGCACGGACATTTGGGTGCCTGCTGCCACCAGTGACGTCATCATAATGTGTTCATTTTTAAGAAGTTTCACCCAAATTCGTTGACACTTGTCCCAATGCACGGACATTTGGGTGCCTGCTGCCACCAGTGACGTCATCATAATATGTTCATTTTTCAGAAATAATTTCCAGCTACTTACCGTGCACAATTTGAAATCGGTTATTTTTTTCGGTAAGAAACTCTTCAGTCTTCGCCAGACACTGAAGCTGCCAAAACTCACGTGAGAGCTTCGATATTGAACTTTGGGCCAGCGTCCTTTAAAAAAAAAACGAACTATAGTGAGTTTTCCAGTTCTTTTACATTGGCTTCTAACTCTTTTTCGCGTTTTCGCCTTTCTCGCGCCTTCCGCTTACTCGCCTTAATACATATTACTCTTGCATTTGACAGCAGCATTTCTATCAACAGGCCTAGTTCGCTAGCCCCATGGTATTGGCTCTGCCTTTGTTTTGCCCTAGGTATGTATTTCCTCTTTAATTTCATTAACCACATCAGCGCACTCGAGTAAGCTGAGGTTCAATCTCCATACACCTGGTCCCCGCTTGTCCCCAAATACGTTTACTGAGAACGTTATGATACTGCGATCGCTTCTTGGGCCGGGTTCAATGTCAATTTTTTTCCACATGATGAGCATCTATAAACACGCTGCTTACAAGGAAGTAATATATTCTGGATTGTTGCAATGGATGACACTTCCTCCACGTATATCGACACAAATTTGGGTTCGCTTCGCGCCAGACATCTTTCAGATCAAATTCTCGCATTAGTTCACTCACAGCCTGAGCGGTGGTAGATGCCTGAGTGAAATTTTTTTGACTGGAATCAGGCATTGATAAATGTATGATTAAATCTCCGCAAACAATAAGCGGGTGCGTTATCTGTAGGGATCGTATGTGCTTGCCTAGTTCTTTATAAAAAGTTTACTTGGCAATGTCCTTACGTCGGCGCGTATACTCCGACAACTGCCATTGTTGCGTTATTGCATTTTGCCCCCCCCCCCCCTAAGATCTCGAGAACCACGCAACCTAGCGACAAGCGGCAAACAGTGTTGGATAGCCCTATCAGGGAACTACCTTGTGACCCAATTTTATTGACCTAGGTCAAACCGATGACGTCACAGGTCAGGTCAAAGGTCCAATTTTCACCGTTTACAGGCATTTCAAGAAATGCGTTGTAAAATCGAGTAAAATGCATTTCATTGAAAATCATTGATGGGGAAATGTTCTTCAAACACATATTTTGCTATTTGAGGTCACTGATACCAGGTCAGGTCACAGAGGTCAGGTCACGGGGGGTCACAATATGAAAGTGTCGTGTGATACATGTTTTATGGTCCATTTTACATGACGAATGCGATTATGTGGGTCAGGCAGCCTTTGGGGCCAGCTTAGGTCACATTTTGGTCAAGGTCAGGTCAAGGTCAGGTCAAGGTCAGGTCAAATTAGGTCAAATTTCAAAGTTAATATTTTTGCATAAAATGGGTATCGAATCAATGCAGCTCGTCACGGGGAGTTCAATGGTGGTCTTTGTTTTGCCGTACGTGGTCTAGAATCGCTAAAAAATTGAGTTCAAAAATTTGACGTCATCATTTTTGAACAGTTTTTTCGCTATAACTTGGCCAAAAAACGAGATATCGATCTAAAATTTGGTATGTATATAGAAGAGCACAGGGACTATCACATATTTTCCGTTTTTTTTCGAAATTCGGAAAAATTTTTGGATTTTTTAGTTTTTCTGAAAAAAATCAATTTCTTGATTTTTTTATGGTCAAAAACCCAAAATTTTGAAAATCCGAGATAGCAGTTTTGTAGCCGTTTTTTGTCTACTAGACCATATAAAGAACTTTGAAATTGCTTGATAACTGTAGGTTTGGTGAGCGTTTCAAGATTGCATGTTTTTTGCTCATTTTTGCTCGAACATGACCTCAGTTTGACCTCAATAACTCCTGACCTAAGGTGACCTAAGACTTGAAATTTGGTGTGAAGGTGTCAAATTGATGCCCGGGAAGGAACTGAAAATTTGGCGGCGCTGCGCGCCGCCGTTTTCTTGCTATTTAGGAAAAACCACAGGGGGGGCCAAAATGCCCCCCCCCCCAACGGGGCGAGGGTTAACTGAACCGAAACTGTTCTGCGCTCCTGGGCCTCGTTTCATAAAGCTCTGCCGTAACTTACACCTTTCCGTAATTCACACCCTTTCAAACTACGGAGCGCAAATGAAGCCGTTTCACAAAGCCACAACTGGAATTGTTTACACCTCCGTAACTAAGCACATTTGCGTAGTTACCGTAATTGTATTGACATTGTATTGACAATTGCTGACAACTCCACATCACTCATTGTGGCTATTCTGTGTCACAAGTCAAAAGATAAAACGATCAACGGGAAATATGGTTGAGGGGTAAAAACAGGCACACAGTCAAACAACACTCATACGTCAGAAAATGCTAACCCCGTCCACCCTCCCCACCCCTATTGCACACCACCGACTTGACTGCTCGCTTAAAGCGTGCCGGGTTCAGCTCCAATGTGCTCGCAGGCAGTTCGTTCAGGAGTGATGCGGCACGGTAGGTAAAAGACCGCTGGCCGGCGGCTGTACGCATGAGTGGAGGCCGCAGCCGCCGGTCCTGCCGGGTACCACGATCACAGCGCTGACGTGAGTCCACAAATGTCACAAACTGGGATGAGATGTCCGTGGGCTCCCCGCACACAATCGCCTTCTGAGCCACAGTCATGGTGGACACGTCACACATCAGTCGAGGGGAGATAAAACCAAGCTCCTCCCGCGCGCGAGACACATGGTCATACTTCCGCAGGCCAGTGACGACTCTGGTGGCGAAGTTAACCACGCTCATCAGTCTAGCGTCATTCTTGGAAGTGCCACAGCCATAAATCGCAATACAGTACCTCACGCGCGAGAGGACCAGGCCGTCAACCACCGTGCGCATCACATGCCGCGGGAGGAGATGCCTCAGGTGGCGGAGACCGATCAGGAGGCCAACACACTGACGGACAACAGCACTGACGTGGTCGTCCCAAGTCAGGTGACGGTCGAAAAGCACGCCAAGGTTTTTAACGGACGGGCTCTCCTGAACGGTCTCCCCACCGACCCGTACGCTGACAGGGGATAGGCCGCGGGTGTTCTGACGAGTGCCAAGGAGTAGGATTTCGGTTTTGGATGCATTTAGCTTGAGTCCATGGGCATGGAACCATGATGACAGGGCTTGGAGAGTGGTTTCCATGCGATGGATAAGGGAAGGAAGGTTGCGTTTGGAGTCGGATATCAGGATTTGGGTATCGTCAGCGTACTGGGTCACATGAGCGTCCGGCGCGTGAAGGCTGAGGTCGTTGGAGAGGATGGTGAACAGGAGAGGACCTAAGGATGAGCCTTGGAAGACTCCCATGGTGTTAGGAAGGGGAGATGAGACCACCCTGTCACCGGAGGAGGTAGCGATGGAGACGGATTGAGTATGGCCGGAGAGATAGGCGGAAAACCAGGTAGGATCAATGTTGTACTGCTGAAGTTTGGTAAGGAGCAGAGGATGGGGTATAACGTCAAAACACTTACTGAGGTCCAAAAGGCATAGGAGTGACAGCTGACTGCGGTCCATGTTGTGAAGGATGCGGTTAGTGACAGTGAGAAGGGCGGTCTCGGTGGAATGATTGGGACGGAAGCCGTGTTGGGAAGTGGAGAGGAGGTGATTGTCGGACATGTAGGCAAACAGCTGCCGCTGCACCACACGCTCGACAATCTTGGCCATGACAGGAACGATGGAAATAGGACGGTAAATTTATCAAGCGTCCTACAAATTACAATTTCATGTCAACACTGATTTTTTACGAGAAATTATAAAGCAATTATGTTGAATTTAAATCTAAAAAAAAATTATTTATGAAAAAAATATTGATATTGATGACCATCCTTTATCAAATCAATATATTGAAAACAGCAGAAAGCCAGCTAAGCAGAAGTGCTTAACTACGTAAGTGGCGCGGCGCGGCGAATAAATAAAATTCCGATAGTGGCCAGCAAAAAGCGACTGGTACAGAAGATCTACAGTTTCTTTGTCTCATTTTGGTTGTTCTTTCTTCCTCACCGGGCTCAACATTATAAAATATATCAAAAATTAGCTTCGAATCTTCACATTAATTCAAATTCACGTAACATTTTCGTGCGTAGATTACACCACTGATATCAAGAACTTGATAAAATATTTGGTGTTAATTACGCCGTTTTATGAAACCCAAATGGCATCAATTGGTATACATTCTTGGACGATACCGCGAAAACGAAATATTTCTATCGAGAGTTTTCAAAGGATTTCATGCACGAGGCCTTGGCCGAGTGCATGAAATTCTTTGAAAACTCGAGATAGAAATATTTCGTCGCGGTAGAGTCCTAGATATTATTTCCTGTATGTTTCTTAATATCGCTCGTTATCTGCTTAAAAAAGGCCGAAATATGCATAAATAAAATACAGTAACATTAACTACACGTTAGGTACTGAAATACTGGCAGTTCTAATTACTGAACAGTGCAGCAAAGCTTACAAATTTTCTTTAAAACAGAAGCCCTCGATGAAATCAAGCTATCCAAGAAAACCATCCAAGAAAACGTCTCGCGCAAAGTTTCTTGGATGGCTGGATTGCATTGCAAGACTGCATCAAACATACAGGAATCCGGAATCGAGCATTTGCCGTAAATGAAGCTCCGTAATTTCGATGGCGTGAACTACTCCGGTCTCCGGCTTTGTGAAACGGAATTGGCATCAAATACGCCAAATCTGGCATAATTGACGGAACGCCGTAAGTAATTCCTTTTATGAAACGAGGCCCTGGTCTCGTCGATATCCTAATAGTTCCCCTTTATATTGCCTTGGAGTCATTATACAGGTACCGCGGGCGTTACCTGAACCATTAGAAAAAAATACATCCCCGCCTATCCCCGCCCCATTCTGCTGTCCATCTTTTTTCTACGCCTTCTGTTGAGTGAGTTTCTTGCAAAACAATTATATAATCTGGGTACTTTACGTGCATGTGTCGGAATACAGCCCGCCTCTTTTTGTTATCCCGCAGTCCTCTCCAGACTCCAGACTCCAGATGTATTCGAATGAGGTCCACACAAAGCGGTGGCTTTTCGCTCAGTCACGTCATACGGTAAAACAAAATGGAAAGTATGACACACGCACACAATCACATCAATCACATATCCATGACCACAATTATACAAACACATCGAAACTGACCATCAGCGACTCGGACACATCTGTGCTACATTCAGCAGCCTATAGCGACATAGTAGCCCGCCTCAACATAGCCTTAAATGCCGGCATGCCGGGCTCTATGCGCATGTCATTCATCAGCGACACACCTCGGTAACAAAGACGTCGTCTCCCAGACTCTGTGCGAATAGCGGGGAGGGTGAACGAATCGGCTCGTCTCCTTTGGTGCTGGTGCCGCTGGCAGGCTCTGGGTCCGATGGTCTGTCTTAAATACTCGGGCTGACCGGACACAATCACACGCTCGACGGCATATACTGCGTGGTACGATGCCATCTGTTTAGCTGTGAACCACCCCAGCTGCCGTATAGCTCCGGACACATGGTCGTTCTTCCTTTTACCGGTCACGACCCGTGTGCAAAAGTTCACAATCTTCTGCACACGGTGGAGCTGCGTATCCGTACAGGAGCCGTACACTGACATACAGTAGCGCACAATCGATAGAACAAGTGCTTGAACGATACATTTTAGTGCAGTCCTAGGTATCACATGGCGTGCGTGGTTCAGGGCGATTAGAATTCCGGTGCATTTGCGTGACATGTCATCAATATGCGACTCGAACGTAAGATGGCGATCGATTGACACTCCGAGGTTCTTGACTACCTTGGCATCAGGCACTACCGTCCCACAGAAACTGAGCGTGACCGGCGGCAGCCCACGAAGCATCGCCTGTGTTCCCATCACGATCATCTGTGTCTTTTTAGCATTCAGACTCATCCCATTTTGACAAAACCAACTATACACATCAGCCAGTGCACCCTCCATTTGCGAGACAAGCTGCTGCATCTGACCCTTCTTCCCCGTTACCTCTTACGTTAAAGCTCACTATAGAAACCTGTCCAGGCATTGGCAAGATACAGGTTCATGCAATCCGCATCTGAGTGATAAACGCGTGCCCATCTTACGAAGCAGCTCGCTGCGGTCATTCCCTAGTCCCGCCCTTTTCTCGCACGCAGACTGTCAAGCACAGAAACCGATTAGGACGTTGACCATTTAAAGGTAGTGTGCCACCTTTGAAAGATTTCCCACTTTATTTTTCCTGTGATAAGAAGCTTCTGTTTTTACCTAATATCGCAAAAAAAATCAAAAATGGGCCTGGAATAGTGCCTTTTTCGCCTAAAAGTTTATCGGTTTTTCGATATGTATAACAACTATAGTGGGCTGACCTGCAAACAGGCGTCGGCAACAATCGCGAATGCGGCGCACATGTGACAATAAGCAAAGGTCATTATAGAGTTACGACGTACGGGAATGAGTTATCAGCTGTCTAATCGTAGACAACACAATGTCGAGCCTTAAACTGTAAGCCTGTATTTACGGAGCGAGCGAAGCGAGCGTAGTCTTTCCTTAGATTAACGGAAATTTCTGAGTATGAGCGGCCGGCCGGCCGCCGGCCGTGGTCACGCTTTTGCGAGGCTTATATCTCAGCAACCACTTGACCGATTTACACGCGGTAATTTTTGTAGGGTAGCTTCATTCCTTCTACCAAGTATTGGCCTATTCCCGATGCATGTGGGTGACCCCTTATGCACGTGCCACGTGCAAAACGAAGAGGTGTCAGTTTTGTAATTGTTGCAATATCTCGGTAACTACTTGGCCGATTGCGCTGAAAGTTGGCATGTAGGTGGGCACCCACTAGGCACTGCATATACATGTGCCAGAGTTGGGGTGCTGCTGCACGTGCGCACGTGCAGGGGTCGTTTCCAGAGCTCGGGAACGGCTGGACCGATTGCGCTCAAATTTGGTACACGGCTAGGGACCGGTTAGTAGGGTGCCGTGCACAAGTCAGTTGGGACCCATTTTGCACGTGCGCACGTGCAGGGTGCCGCTTCCAGATCTCGAGAACGGCTGGGCCGATTGTGCCCACATTTGGCACATCGCTAGAGACCAGTTAGTAGGGTGCCGTGCACAAGTCAGTTGGAGGTACCCCCTCGCAGTTTCGCACGTGCAAGGCCCACCCTCTCGCTCGCTCCGTTAGTCGCCCCAAAAGGCGTTATACAGGCGTTGTACTGGTGGTATTGTTTCTTTTATTTGGCTGTCGAACATTATTTATGGTTTGAAATATGATTTTATGTAAAATAATTGATATGAAAAAGCCGTCTCTTAAGTTATGACCCCATTTCACCACACGCAAGTGGCAGAAATGACAATGATCAGCTGACGCATTTTTCTTGGCCGAAGTCAGAGCGCGCGGCCCGACGCACCACCACCGCACCACAAAGTATGAGCAGAAGCCGCGCCCAAAGCCAGGGCCCCGGTAACGTGAGGTAGCCGAGTCGGGGCAGCGTGCGCTGACCCAAGCCGGGGCCGCAGCTTTGGGCGCGGTCTACCGCATCCCCGCGGGCAGCCCCGGGCTATCACATGACAGCGGGAGGACGCGCGGCCCCGGCTTGGGTCAGCGCACGCTGCCCCGACTCGGCTACCTCACGTTACCGGGACCCTGGCTTTGGGCGCGGTCTACCGCACCACCTAACAGGCGTGTTCGAAACCGCAGGAGATGATGATGAACGGGTTTATCGAAACTTGATTGGATGAGCATATCGGTAATAGCGATTTCAGTGTGTGCATTTATTGTTCATAGTGGTGTGAAATGTGGTTGGGGTACGACCGACAACCCGTCGGGGCGAATTTCGCACTGGGGTACTCAAAATTTGAAGAATTTAAGACGTTTCCATGAGTTTTGAAGGTATGGATAAGTTCTAAAAATCCGGTTCTCCTTATCTCGGCCATTAACTCCATACGGTCCAGGAAAGCTGGCACACTACCTTTAACGAAAATGCAAGAAAACAATCAAACATACGACATACACCACCATTAACAAGCAAACAGTCGTCCCTACAGCTACCGAGCGCTGCTAACGCGCTCGGCACGCGGCCACGTGAAAAATTAAGAACACTTCTTTGTAGGTTACCAAATTACTCCAGCATACAGCGCATCACAGGCTTACCTAACTCCCACTTTCAGGAAGCGTCTAACTGATACAGCTCCCGGATAAACACCCACCCACCAGACCCCTTGTCTTCCCCTCCCCCTCCTCAATCGACAATACTTGTATAGGTACACAGTTATCATCTATCTCGGTCCAAAAACTCACCGACCAATGCACAGTGGCCCTTTTTCAGGATTAGCACGCATAAATTCAATTTTTTTCTCTCCTTTTGAGTAAAAAGCAGTCTAATCGTGTGCAAAACATTCCAAACTATCCGATGGTGCCATTTTTACCTCCTAAAAAATAATTATCTTTGGTAAAACTGACCGTAAAATCGAAGTTTGTCGAGAGGCGCGCGGACACCACCGGCGGACCCTAAAAAGTAGGGTGAGATGAACATCAATTTGTAAGGCTTTCGGTGAGAAAATATTAAAAATTAGTGGCATGGCTGTGAAGCTGAGTTTACGTAGAAGCCCTAGAAACCACAATTTTCATTGTATAAACTTAAATCAGGGGCGGCGGATTCGGGGGGGGGGGGCAGGGGGGGGCAGCTGCCCCCCCTGGCAAACTCGTGGGGGGCAAAAGTATCTTTTTGCCCCCCCATAATTTGTGACAAAACTTAGACAAGAAACATATACTTGATTATTCTGTTCGATCATCTGAAGATGTAACCAGATGCCCATATACTTTATCATACGTTGCCTTTCTTAAATGACAAGTGTTTGCGTTCAATTCAAGTTTTCCTCTCTTCAACCTAGTTTTGGAGACATTATAAGCGTCAACGTGACGCAGCGGCAACCCAGGCCTTCAGTGACCGCTTACAGGGGCGACGGATACGGAGCGGCAGAGGAGGCATCGTTCCCTTTCTGGAGAAGGGACAAACGTATATTCTTGCCTCTCCATAATTTGTGCCCTAAACATGAGGAAAATGTCCATAGCCTGATATTGCAGCTATGCGCTCCTACAGATTGTCCAACGGTGCCTTTTGAACAGGGCCTCCTCTAACATACCCACTGGGTGGGCAAATGCCCACCCAGTCACCACAATTGCCCACCCAGTGGCGTCGATTTGCCCACCCAGAAGCAAATGCAAAAATTCTGGTCCGGCCGGACGTCCGGTACTACCTTTCTGGTCTTGAGCAAACTGGATGCTGTTTGAAGGTCAAAAAAGTTTTCTGGTTGCCCGATATTCAGGGGCGTAGTCAGAATTTCCTCAAGGAGGGGGCCAAACGCACAGGGGCCCAAAATAACCCCCTCAAAATCCAAAAAGCCATCTGGTTGGATCCAATATTTTTTGGAGGGGGCCCAAATAAATTGAAAAAAAAATATTTATTAACAAAAAATATTAGAACTGAGGGGGTAAGCAAAGTAATCTTGGGTAAGCAGTCCATGCCGGCCCTGTTAGATAGGCCCACGAATAGCTTCATAGAGTCCCCAGTCGGTTTTGAGGGCGGTCTGAGGGCCGTAGGTCGGATGAGGGTTCTTCAGACCGTCACAGGCCCCTACAGCGCATGAGAGCCTCGTAAGCCGTCTGAGGGTCATATAAGCCGCCTAAGGGCCACTAAGACCGACAAAAGCCCTCCTTGCACTTGCAGAGGCCCAGTCATGCCGACGGAGGGCTCTCTCAGACAAACTAAGGACCCGTTCAGGCCATTTGAGGGCTTCCTCAAACCGATAGGGGCCCCTCAGATCGACAGTGGATCCGATCCGAGCTCCCTCAAACCGATATAGGGTCAGACCAACAGTCGGAACGCATTGATTCTGTTTACACACCGTTGGACCCAAGTTGGACCCATCCCATCCAACTGACCCCCTCGTTTCAATAGGGCCCCCAAGGCTCTAAAATTGGGGCTCTCTTGGCCAAAGTATAACTACTCAGCTGTGTCAAAGGATCTGCCGCAGGGGCCTTTGCGTCGCCAAGGGCCCACTGTGTCAGCCAGGGGCCCCTATAGAATAAGGACCCCTGGCTTCCAGGGGGGGCATGGTCCCTTTGGCCCCCCCCCCCCTTGGCTATGCCACTGCAGGTGACAAGCGTTCTTCCAGGCGACCAGGGGCCAGGCGACCAGGCCCCCAGTGCGACCAGGGGCACCCATGCGACTAGCCCCCAAGCGACCGGGGCCCTCTAGGCGACCAGGGGCCCCAGGAAACCGGGGGTCATCGGATGAGTGCAGGGGCCCATTAGGTCATCAGAGGACCACAGAAATGAAACTTCGATATCAATTTTCTTCCGAGTAAAAGACGTTTTATCCAGTGTTTGAAAAAAATATCCCGGGGCCTGAGGGGCTCCCCCATGGCGCGTTTTGCGCTCAAGGGAGGGGGCCATTGCCCCCGTGGCCCCTCCCCCTTGGCTACGCCCCTGCCGATATTGTTATTCATGGACAAAGCCAGCTAAATCTCTAAATACGGCTGAGCTAAACAAATAAGCAAGAATCATTACCGGTTCGGGTAGCCTTTACTACAATGTATTATGTTAGTTAGCCCTCGCCCGGTGAGGGGGGTTGATGCACCCCCCTAAGGTTTTTCACAAATAACGTAAAAACGGCGGCGCTCAAAATTGGCATACCCTCTGGGGCAGCCTTTTGGCACTTGTCCTGAAAATTTCAGATCTCTAGTCTTTTCAGGTCAGGTCACCAGGTCACAAACCCCGTACAAGGTCAGGGGAAAATTGGACTAGTTTATCGGCAACCGAATGCCAGAGTTTTTCGTTGATAGCATGAGTTCTATAGCACGTAGCGCTACCAAATTTAAGACACGACTTGGAGCATCTGTATGTCACTTGGCCTTGGAGTTTATGTTCCAGTGACCCGAGGCCAGGTCACAAGGTCACAAAAACTGGTACATTGTCAAAATAGCAAGAATACCGAATAAGAATACCTACCACGCAGTTTGCGAGGGCTGTACATGTAACTCTGGAACGAATCGCTCGAGCATCGCTAACCATAAAACATACGACAAACGTTAACTTTGCAAACTATCATCTTACAGGGTGTCCAGTCCACGTCAAAAGTGTACCCAGACTTTTCTCCATATTTTATCTTAAAAACATCACACTCACAAACAATTGCCCTCGTTTGAGAGCCAAGGCAATGGCAAAACAGTTGCTATGCTTTTCAACTGTGCTCGGCACTCTGCTGACCAGCGCGTGCCGTCTAGAACAACTGCTCTATATGAGCCCCTTCGCGTCGGGCCACCGCCGGCAGACCACCGCCTGGAGGTGGGTGATCGCCTGGTCAACCATGTGGGAAGGAAGGCGACGGATCTCGTCGCTGATGACGTCTTTCAGCTCCAGGGTCGACCCTGGATTGCCAGCGTATGCGCGCAGTCCTTGAGAAAGCCCCACAAGAAGAAATCTAGAGGGCTGAAGTCGGGCGAGTGGGGAGCCCATTCCACTGCGCTTTTCAAGCTGATGTGGCGGTCAGGAAAGTGCTCCTCCAGGAATTCCAGCGACCGTTTGGCGGTGTGAGGCGGCGCCCCGTCCTGTTGAAACCATTCTTCATGGCGACGGATCCCGCGTCTCCGCTTCAGCTCTCGCCAGAATGGTTCCAGTGCCTCCGAGACGTAGCGTTCTAGCGTTACGGTGTTGTGTTTGCCTCTCCCTGTCGTCTTCGAAAAGGAAGGGGCCGATAATGCCCCCTCCATGCCTCATTGCCACCCAAACCGATACTTTCTTGCTGTGCAGAGGCATGGTCTGAACTTTTTCTAGGCAATGGGATCCCCATTGCACGGGGCATTGTGGGATTTCACATGCCACGGTCCGTCTGCCGGCGGTGGCCCGACGCAAAGCGGCTCATATAGAGCAGTTGCTCTAGACGGCACGCGCTGGTCAGCAGAGTGCCGAACACAGTTGAAAAGCATAGCAAATGCTTTGCCATTGCCTTGGCTCTCAAACGAGGGCAATTGTTTGTGAGTGTGATGTTTTTAAGATAAAATACGGGGAAAAGTCTGGGTACACTTTTGACGTGGACAGTGGACACCCTGTATTTCCAAAAACGGCACTGCTTATTTCGCCTCACCCCCCCCCCCCCCCCCCCGGTAACAGGTTTTGAAAATGGTTGAACCCCAAAACAGTGGCTGGATTCGCCCTTGGGCAAGGGAGTAGCGAAAATTCTGCCCACCCAGTGAAAAATCCTTAGAAGAGGCCCTGCTTTTGAATATGTGTAAATGCTAACCATTTCCGCTTTATAGCATTTTTTTTTTGTCTTTTCAGATTCGATTTAGAGATATTTTAAGTGTGCAAGAGACGCAACTCACACCCTCAGTGGTCGTTTACCGCTATTTTGTACCTACATGAATGCCAAATCGCAAGCGAGCGGAGACGGAAGGGCTAGCCATTCGCTTGCGGGTAGTTAGGACTGATGAGCGCTCGTAATAAGCCACTCCCCTGATTTTTTTTTTCGAGCGCAACAGTTTCCAGTGCAAGTAAAATGGTAAACGCCGAGGTCTTACACATTGACCACATTGACCAATGCACGGTATGACACCCGAAGGCCAGTCATCAGAGATCTGCTTTGGGCATTCGGAGGCTTGTGTGGGGCCAGTCTAAAAACTGGATGTTCACAGTTCAGTATCCGCTTTATTTCAGTATTCACTATTAAATAAGTAAAAATTAACGTTGGAAACTTTTGAGGGTTAGGGCACTGATCATTAGTGGGGCCCCCTCTGGCTAAAGGCTGGCTATAGAATACAGAGCATCGAACACGAAAGCAAAATCTAAGGCATTTTGGAAAAATGAGTATGCCCCGCAGCGTCGGATAACTACCACCTTTCAGTGGGTCAAGCCAACGGGGTCCAAGTCTATAATGGCACTTAACGATAGCACTAACCTTGTCTCACTTTTCGTTGAAGTCTGTTCCGAATGGTTTCGGCGACAGACTGGCTGCACTGAGGTCGTTTGGTATGTGCAACTGTAATTAAAGCCACCTGAGGCGCCCACACTAGGCTGAAGCTGGGTTGGAAATGCTTCGTCTTTGCAGATATCACTGGCCGCTGATTCTCGAGTGCCTGAACCGGTAGATGTCGTGGCAAAATTTGGTGTGATAATTTGAACCTTACCGCAGTCAGCGCACCCTAAAGTCCTAATAAAGAAACGCCCCCCCCCCCAGAGCTTCTGCATCCAGTCCACCGAATTCCTTCACCCTAGTCCGCCGCTCGACTCCCTCACCTCAGCCCTCCGTTCCCAGCTTGACGAGCGTCTGGGCCTTAGTTAAGCCTTGCTGTAGGCTTAACTGTAGGATAAACCCATCGAGACAGCCCGTCTCGGTGAGCTTAGTTGGCGAACTACTGCCTTGGGGTGGGTTTCTGGCGGATTGCTGTCCCAATAGGTTTAGATGCGACCGACTGTCTCTGAATGTTTGAGCGGTCTCCTCCCGCTGTTAGCTAGTTTCAGTTGATATCTGTCTCAGAAATACTTTTTAAAGGAAGGTTAAACGGAAATCGAACGTAAAATGAACAGAGGAAATGGTAACGAGTTACCTCATTGAAGAATAGCGCTCGCCTACTTCAAAAGGTTTGGCACCGTTCTTCAAATCTGATTTGCGATCGGGTTATGGGCTATGGCACAATTTTTCCCATTGGAGCTTTTTTCTAATACAGCAATGCGAAAATCGTTACATCGTCCACTGGCAGATCCAGGGAGCGGGCATATAAAGCAAACATTTACTCCCCCTCCCCTTGCATCGCCCGAAATCAAAACGTACCTTATGTTTCCTAATAATAAAACTTTTATCAAAATGTTTTTTGCTTTATGCTGTTCAGCAGTAGGTCCGTAACGAATCGAAATCCGAGAAGTTTTTGGATTTTGGACACTTGGGGGGGGGGGTATGTCCCCTACAGCGTCGAAAACGCCTTTCTGGATCCGCCTATGACATCATCTCGACTGGGATCTTGCCCCCCCCCCCCCCCCACGCCAAAATCGAATCCGCCGCCACTGACTTAAATAGACCACTTTTGCCGAATATTGTGGACACAATAACAGGACAATTATTAACTGGAGATGGCGGCCTACATATTAAGCTTTATGTTAAGTAGCACACTCTGGAACATGTCGTATTATACATCGTTCGAATCGCCGATCTCTTCTGACCATGTCCACCAAAGGGCATCGCGCCATTTTGCGCCATTTTGCTTCTACGGTGGATAACGTGAGCCAGTTCAGTCCGCGAGCGGCTGTGGCTCCTGTTCGATACGACTACACTGAAAGAAATCGGGGAACTCCATTTCTTACAATCTGACACCCCATACTCCAAAATACTCCTAAATTAGGCTCCATTTTCATGATTTTAGGATGTCATGGGTGTTGTGACACCCGACACGGGAGCCCCATTACCTTTTGACGCCCCAAAAATGTACATGACCCCCTTGGGAGAGGTTCGGCTAGCGAACTCCCCAAAAATTGCAGGCCAAAAAATTGGAGTGTCGCTGAGACACCCCCGTTGAAACCCCTCTGGGGTGTCATTATCCTGGAGTGACACCCCGTGTTGCATTCCACCAACACAGGTGCTGCCATCTGCCCCGGGCGCCGTCTCCGCGCTGTGATCGGCTATATTTTTTTCGGGACGCGTAAACTGCGAATGTATTTTAGCCTCACCGAAGGTGTTGAAGACGCCCTTTCTCGCAGCATCATTCGTGTTCATTAACGTGCTTTGTGTGCGCCGTATCGAAGGATAATATCGGTAGGCCGAAGGTAGAGCTTCAAATCCTACCGATAGATGGCGCAAACTAAAGTTGGTAAAATCGGGACCTGCTTTTCACGAATGGCTGGTGCATGTTTGGAGCTAAGGCAAAAGCGTGCATAGCGTAGAGTGGCCAACTATATCACGATGATATCTAGACTGATAACCGTGTCATACGTTGGTTGTGCACACTACAGGGCGCCGCAAGGCCGCGAACGGAAAGAGTAACTCCTCAACCGGTTATAAATATACTCTGAGATTCTCAGTTCACACCGTTCCATGCTTCCATCCTCAGGAAACTGAAATCCTTCTCCTCCACGCCGCAACCCCCCTCCGGGCTGGACAGGCAACTTAATCTCATGCGGGCTGCTCCCTTGGAGCGGCACCGCTGCTCCCGAGGGAGCGCACCCCGTAGTCGGGTGCAGTGAGTGCCTTGGGGCTGGGTGGCCTGTCTTCGGACGGGCTCAGCCCCGGCGACTCACTAGGGTGCCTGCCCAGACCAATGTCTCCCCCTAATTCCTATCATCCTTCCGGCTCTGCAATGGTCTTGTCGACCGAAAGGGCCTAACCCAACAAAACAAACAAACAAACAAAAGTTCCGAACTCCACCTATCCGTGCTTCTATCCTCAGGATACTGAAATCCTTCTCCTCCACGCCGCAACCCCCCTCCGGGCTGGACAGGCAACTTTATCTCATGCGGGCTGCTCCCTTGGAGCGGCACCGCTGCTCCTGAGGGAGCGCACCCCGTAGCCGGGTGCAGTGAGTGCCTTGGGGCTGGGTGGCCTGTCTTCGGACGGGCTCAGCCCCGGCGACTCACTAGGGTGCCTGCCCAGACCAATGTCTCCCCCTAATTCCTATCATCCTTCCGGCTCTGCAATGGTCTTGTCGACCGAAAGGGCCTAACCCAACAAAACAAACAAACAAGCAAACGTTCCGAACTACCACCGTTCCGTGCTTCTATCCTCAGGATACTGAAATCCTTCTCCTCCACGCCGCAACCCCCCTCCGGGCTGGACAGGCAACTTTATCTCGTGCGGGTTGCTCCCTTGGAGCGGCAACCGCTGCTCCCGAGGGAGCGGACCCCGTAGCCGGGTGCAGTGAGTGCCTTGGGGCTGGGTGGCCTGTCCTCTGGACGGGCTCAGCCCCGGCGACTCACTAGGGTGCCTGCCCAGACCAATGTCTCCCCCTAATTCCTATCATCCTTCCGGCTCTGCAATGGTCTTGTCGACCGAAAGGGCCTAACCCAACAAAACAAAAACAAAAAATCCGAACTACAATAATTCCTCGCCTGGGATTTTGTGAAATTTTAGATGAGTAGAGATGCTCTGAGCGGCTCTTGATTCTATTAGCCCGGGATCCCCGCGTGGAGGTGGGGAGAAACGTGGTGAGTCATATCAGGAGAACAGGGGAGTTGAGCTGCTGTTTTGAACATCCTAAATTGTGTGTTTGACACCCCGTCGGGTGCTTAGGGTCCAAAAAGGGGTGCACGGCTGATATTTGAGGGGTGTCACTTGGAGTCTAACAGAACCCCATGTGGGCCGGCGCTGACCCCCCTTTAGGGGCTGCGACTCCCCACTATGCGTCGAAACTCTCCTGGGGTGTACGCCAAACACCCCATTTATAATAGCTCAGCGACTCCCCTCAAAACACCCCACTCGGGTGTTATTTTTGACATGACCGTCAATACCCCGTACAGGGTGTCATTTTTTCTTTCAGTGTAAGCTCATTGACCTGGGTCGAAGCTGGTGTCACCTGGTGTGCGCCTAAATGTGGCTTGACTTTTGCCATAAGATTTGCTTATTGAAATGTCATGTAGGCATAACGCTGTGCTCAAGAAAAACTGTCCGATTTCGGATTTCTTGTCGCGTTTGATGTCCAAGCCGCACGTGCCGTGGTCGGCTTAAGATCTAACGTCAAAAGCGCCTATGTGTTTGTATTGTTCGCGTCGCGCTGACCTTAGTTGCTGCCCGGCCGGGGCCGATAACGGTGGCTGGCAACAGCTGTAGATGCGGTCACGTGACGCCCTGGGGCGTCCTGGCGGTCAGTGCAGCGCAGTCGGCTGGCGGGCTCGCCACACTTGCGTTCGGAGCGGCCTGGGCCGGCCGGCGGGCGAGCCGTGCGAACGTGCGCCAAATCTTGGGCCGAGCGGCCTGTCGCTGTTGGACCGAATCTCCTTGGGCAGTTCGTTTCTTTGCATTGGCAGGGAATACGTCCTTGATCATGCGGTGATGTCTTGCACCACTTTCAGGTAATGTGGGAATTAATGCGTGCTAATTCTGAAAAAGGGCCACTAGTGGTGCAATGGCGAAAACCTCACCGGAGACTATCTGACTCGCCCCGCCAGGCAAAAAGGTACACAACCGCCAGAGTCGACCACCGGCAGGACGGCGCCCCGCACCCACGCACCGGGAGCGGACCGCACGCCGGGGCCGGGGCCCGACAGCCAAGGACTTGACATCGCTAGCCTAACCAAGGGGGGGGGGGCACACTCTCACCGTGCACAGCGATGGCTTTGACCGCCATTTCACTAATATCTTCACCATCGCGCCTCGTTCTAAATCTCTGGCAGTTTGAGTTTTATTCACGATCGATGGTAACACAAGTCAAATTCCTAAAACCATTGGTTTTAGGAATTTGACTTGTGTTGCCATCGATCGTGAATAAAACTCAATCATGTCTGATTATTTACAAATCTCTGGCAGTGAAGGACTAAGTTTGCGGCGCGGCTGTGGCGCTCAATGTCGTCTAACTGCTCATCCCGTTTCTGTAATGACTCACGACATGCGCGCACTTCAGATTCCAGCTGATCAATCCTCTGATCCCTTAAGTAGATTTCCGCTTCCAGCCTTTCCATCCTGTTTTCAGAGTTTGGTGTTTGTTTAATTTTTCAAATAAACAAACATAAACAAACTGTTCACGAACAAATGTGTTCGCGAACAAGTGACGTCATCGGTCAAATTTTGGTAAACAAACAACGAACAGTTCGCGAACGTTCATGCGCATAGACCCGGCAACAGGGGGCAGCGGGGGCGCTTGCCCCCCCCCCCCAACTTGGGAGCCGAGGGGGCGGCGCCCCCTCAACATTGAGGCAGCGAGAAAAGATCTTTCCTCCCTTTTCCGGACTTTTTTCCTTCTTGTTTCCTTTATACATCTAAACATCAATACACGGCATTTTCCTTGCCATCTGAATGGTGTCTGCTGATACAGTACCGATTTGACAACATCTGCTCTTGTCATCCCGCTTTGATTTGAGCCTGACCTTGGCCATAAGTTTGGCAGGCCAGATTTTATACTGCACCAGCTTGAGTCAACTTTGAGAAATACATAACGTACAACGGTGGTAAAATCGTTGCTATAGGTATAACACAGTTTACCCGCTCCGGGTGTGGGGAAATGAGCACGTGGCGCCCTCGGAGGGCCGGTATGGGATTAAAGCTCAGCGACACTAAGGGCTTGTGTGGTGCCTTCGGTTATCGGTGGCACCCTCAGAATCAGGGCTGCGGAGTCGATGAATTTTCGGCGACTCCGACTCCGACTCCGGCTTTCAAAAACCAGCTCCGACTCCGACTCCGACTCCGGGCAGAATTGTCGACTCCGACCGACTCCAACTCCGACTCCGACTCCGCAGCCCTGCTAGGTCTGCGGAGTCGACAGATTTTCGGTGACTCCGACTCCGACTCCGGCTCGGGTTTCTAAAATCGAGTCATCGACTCCGACTCCGACTCCGGTCACAACTGTCGACTCCGACCGACTCCGACTCCGACTCCGACTCCGCAACCCTGCTCAGAATCACCCTGCCCTCAGAGCCGCCGGTAAGGAGCCTTTAGAGGCACCGGTGTGGGGCCGCCATGCAGGTGCCGTTGTGGGCGCTCAGAGGTGCTAGTGTGATTCTCTCAGAGGCGACGATGAGGGTCCTTACAGGCGTTGCTGTGGGCCCTCATAGACGCTGGTGAGTGGTGTGGAGCCGTCACAGACGGGTGTGGGGCCTTTAGAGCTGTTGACGCGAACTCTCTACAAGCCGGCAGGGGGTCTCAGTGACCGGCAAGGGGTCCTTAGGCCGGCAGAAGAAGTCCTGTGGGGTCCTTAGAGACCGGCATGCAGTGGCGTCACCAGGATTTTTTTGGTTGGGGGGGGGGGGGGCAAATCTTGCAAACCTAACCTAGGGTACCCCCAAATCTAGTTTTCTCATCGGTTTTAGGCCACTTATTTTTCAGAGCTTGGCAACGAAAAAAAAAGAGAAAATATTTGCAAAAAAGTGAGGTATTCCGTCTCAGCTGAGTGAAGAAACTACATTTTTGGCAACCTGGAATAAGGTTTTAATCTGCCAAATGAGTTGCTGAGCCAGTGAAAGAGGTGGATTTTTCACTTACATGCTTTCTTTCAAAGGGCGGAGCTTCCTATACAGTTGGTGGGGCGGCTGCCTCACCAACTTGGTATTTTTCCCCACCAATAAGTGTTTTACCCCACCAACTTTAGATGGTTCCAAGACTTTGTCGCTTTGCAAATTAATCTTTTTCGTATTGAAGAGCTTTGTGTCAGTTAAATGCAAAATATTTTATCTGTAATGATAGGTATTGATTCAGTGTGGCATTTATTCAACTTCATAATCGGACATTGTGGGTTTGACGACTTTTTGCCCCACCAACTTCCCTGGAAAAGTTCCACCCATGTTTCTTTCTTTGTGACCCATAACCCCTAATTTGGGGAGGACAAGCTGCCCCAACGGTTCCTGGGCGTCTAATGAAAAGTTGTGGGGCACCGCCCCCACGGCCCCAGAGTTGTGGGGCAAGCTTCCCCCACTGCCCCCTCCCCCGGTTCCCGCGCCTATGTATCGGAATTTATGAAATTATGTTGGTAGCAGGGCTGCGAGTCGGAGTCGGAGTCGGAGTTGGAGTCGGTCGGAGTCGACATTTCTGCCCGGAGTCGGAGTCGGAGTCACCAAAATCTTACCGACTCCGACTCCGGAGTCGGAGTTAACGCTAGCGGCTCAACGTCATGCACTGCATCTATATGATTGACGATACTGCGCTCGAAATTAGATTTTGTCGAAAAAAAAGACAATTTTGCTGTTGTGGACGAACGTTTTCAGCGAGACAAGCAGAAGACGGTGAATTCCCAAGAACCTGCTTTGTAATTCTGCATGCTATTTTTAAACGCATATTTGCAACGCAAAGTCTTGGAACGCACAAGGGATCGTTTCAGGCAAGATAAAACGTCTCCATTATGAACTTCAATATCATGGTATGGATTTTAATAAAACCATCCGGAGTCGGAATCGGAGTTGGAGTAGGAGTCGGAGTCGATTTTTGAAGCCGGAGTCGGAGTCGGAGTCGGAGTCACCCTAAAATCCATCGACTCCGCAGCCCTGGTTGGTAGATTTCCGATTTCGATTCCTCCAGCTGGGGGGGGGGGGGGCTCAAATACATTACGAGCCCGCCCCCCCCCCCCCCGGCCGAAAAGTTGGAGGGGCTCAGGCCAGTATCACAATTCAATATTATCAAGGCAGTTTGCTATGCTAAGAACGAGGAATGCATTTCTGCTGCTTTCAACATCAACAAACATCCTTCTGATTATCAGGTTTCAAGTGTGTCAAGAAATAAATAATATAAACACGTAAGGAACGTACCCCGTTTCCGTAGTCAGTGAAATAAGAACTGATAAATGAAAACAAAGATATCCATAATAAATTCTATTGAAGTGGCATTGGGATCAAACTCAAAGATCAAACAAATAAAAAATGAAAAAATAAAAATATTTCTGTTTAGCGACGGCAGTCGACATATCATCTATAATTTGAGCACACCTTTTCACTCAATATACCCTGGAGCACACAACTATAGTTTGAGCTTTCTCCCGCCGGCAGGCGGCACCTAAAGGCGAGTACAAATGTATGGTGAAAATGAAGCCTATCGTATGTTAGCAGAATATGGCGACAAATGCACCGGCCCGTGGGCAGGCAGCCCGGCTTAGGGCGGGTTAGCCAGACAGCCGATAGATGGAAACTGGCCTAAAGGTGACCGGCAGGCGGCGCGGCGCGGCTTTGTACCGATGCTAGGCTGAGCTCATTCGGAGTAGAGGCTGCGCCGCATGTTCATTGCGAGTGTTTCTCTGAAGGTACCCCCCATTTTTCGATCCCAAAATCTCCTCGGATCTGCATCGATCTCAGAGGGTGCCCATTTGGAGGTTGGGGGGCATGTTGCCCCGCTTGCCCCCCCCCCCCTCCCCGTGGTGACGCCACTGCCGGCATGGTACTGTCAGACGCCGGTGGGGCCCTCAGAGTCACCGGTGTGGGGCCCTCAAAAGTCACCAGTGGGTGGCCTTTAGATGCGCAGGTGTTGGTTGGGTCTTCAGAGCCGCCGATATAGGGCTTTAATAGGCACTGGTGTAGGCACTCAGAGTTGGGGGTGTGAAACCCTCAGAGACACCGGTGTGGGCCCTCATAGGCGCCGACGAGGGCCCCACAGTTGCCGTTATGGGGCCTTCAGAAAAATAAGTGTGGGACCATCACAGGCGGGAAATGCCCCTAGAACTGGCCCCTCATAGGGCGGTAAGACCTCTCAGAGGCCAGTAACGGGCCTTTGGAGACCACCGAGGTGCCCTTAACCCGCGCCGTGCTGGTGTCCTGAACTTTCCGCCGAGTGCTGGGGGGGGGGGGGCGTTTTCACGCCCCCCCGTCTAACTCGGCTCCTGGGCCACGTAGCGACACGCGGTAAGCGGCAATCGAAAGAGCGTCAAAAATAAGGACGAAAACACTTCGGTCATTTTTTGGGTCAGGTCAAAGGTCAGGTCACCAGAGGTCACCAAAGGTAAAATGTTGACTATTTCAACATTTTGGAAACTGCCAACGGCTATCTCGGGAACCGATAGAGCTACAGCGCCGCGGAAAAGCGCATTCGATAGCCCTTTTACAGACCTTTCTGAGTAATGTTCTCAGATTTGACCTCAGGTCAACGGTTTAGCCTCCAGAGGGCAAAAACTCCAAAAATAGCCGTTTTTACGAAAAACGTTTTTTCGTCAATAACTTTTGACTCATAAGCGCCATGACATTACTTTTGCCAGCATCGTGTTCCTCTCGTCGAGACGCGTCGAATGAACTATTTGTTGACCTTGAAAGGTCATTTTGAAAATTTGACCTCAGGTCAAGGTCATGACCTGACCGAAAAGGGTCATGTTGCATATCAGTCGATCCGTATCGTCGAGCTGAACACATCTGACGTGTTTTCACCGCTCTAGCACGTCTCTATCAAAAGTTATAGCCAAAAAACTGCTGGCGACCGTTCATGACCTGAGATGACCTCAGGGGCACACAGAGGGGTCACAGGTGCATTTTTCCTATTCAGTGTGTCATGTTTACCTATGAACCGATGTTTGAGAGCGTTTTGAACGATATTCGTCCAAAAGAGGCGCATTTCAATTTTCTCCCATTGACTTATAATGGAGAGGTCGCAAAATTGACCTGACCTTAGGTCACAGATATAAAAAATCCGAGATATACATTTTATACATACTGTTACTCATATCAATCGCTGAAAGTTTCAAAGTGATCGTTCAGTCGGTGTAGCTATAGCGAGCCTTTGAACTTTTTCTGAGGTAAGGTCACTTGACGTGACCTGGTGACCTGACCTTGAACGGCCTAGGTCTGAAATTTTGACAACATGTGCGGAAATGATGTAGGAACACGTGTACCAAAAACGGCGGCGCTGCGCGCCGCCGTTTTTGAGATATTCGCGAAAAACCTGAGGGGGGGGGGGCGTAAAAACGCCCCCCCCCCAGCACGGCGCGGGTTAAAAGCCGCAAGTGGCCCTCAGAAGCCGGCGTTGGGCCCTTATGGAGATCTTAGTGTGGCTATTTAGAGCCCATGAGGTGCTCTAACGAGCCCCATGGGGCCCTTCTGAGTAGAAATATGGCCATCGTTAACCCTCAGCGGTCAAATGGCGCCGCAGGGCCCCTCGGACCCGAGGGTCCCTTTTATCCGATGGGGGGGGGGGTGGTACGTGTCCCCTTAGACCCCTAGCTACGCCACTGTTTCTTATGCATCATGGCATTTTAGGCTCGCCCCCCCCCCCAACTGCCCCTGTGGTAAAGATGGGGTAGATAAGACCCCCTCCTTAGCCGTTTCGCTACTAATTGAGATAGAACCTTGCGGAAAAAGCCAGCGTGTGCGTCATTACGAACCACAGCGATTGGTATCCGATTTCAAGGTCTTACACCAACCGGTGATCCCGAGGTCAGGTCAAGTGTCACAAAGTAGGGGTTTGATTTTTGGTAAATAACTTCGCCACAAATAGTGGCAGAGCCGCGATTGTGGCACCATCGTGCTCGTCGTGGCCAGGCGCTTCGAATGATATACTTTTTGTTTGGATTAGGTCTTTTTAGGATGTTGACCTCAAGTCAAGGTCAGGTCAAAGCCACTCGGGTCACAAGGCTGCATGGAGGATGTCATGCTGCATATCATTCGATGTGGCAGTTCTTTCTGAGTCAATTGATGGCTCAACCGACTCGCTAGCTCAATTTGATCGGAAGTTATTAGCGAAAAGCTCCTACTGCATCTAACAACCTTAGTGGCGTCTTACATGACGTCATGCAAGGTCTGAAATGCACAACTTAAGCCTCAGCGTTGCAAGAATAGTTATGAATCACGATTCCCTGTGATTGAGATATAACTGGTGCATTTTTCACATGTAAAACATATGTTGCCTGCAGTCATGTCTGCATCGTATGATAACAATTGCTCGGAAGATATAAAAAATGATGACTTGTTCATGAACGTTCATGAACGTTCACGAACTGTTCGTGAACAGAGAATCGTTGGTGAACATGTGACCTTGAATGCCAAAATTCGTAAACTATCAAATAAACAAACAAACAAACATTACATTGTTCACAAACTGTTCATGGACAAATATGCAAACACCAAACCCTGCCTGTTTTCGTACGACGAGATCTTGTTTTCCATTTTCTGCCACAACTTTTCGTTACTTTCCTCGATGCAACTTTTCATCATTGCTTTGATGTCTTCCAAAAACTCCGCGTCTTTAATTACTTGCTCTTTTCCTTTAAGAGAGACGTATCTCTGTTTCTTCTGATCCATGCGACGAAACATGTCCCCAACAGAACGCTGCCGCTTACGGACCGTAGGACCGGGGCTGGCACAAGCCAGCTGAAACGCAGTGTCGTCTGAATCGCTGAGTGCAGACGCAGAGTCCATCATTGCGTCTCACAACAGCAAAGCACAAAATGCACCGCGTCACAGCAAGCGCAGAATCACATTTCGCGGCTGGATGACCGTTCACTTACTCTGGCCACGGGCCGTAGCGCGCCCGCACAGGGTCTACTACTCGACCGCCACTCTGACCGCGCGCGGCCGCCGACCTGTCAAACATACCGGAGCTCCGGGGCCCGACCCGACCTCGCCGGCCGCCCGGGACGTACTGACGTACTGCGGTTAGATAATACCAATCCACGTCCCAGTGCAGTGGCTGCTCGATCGCAATTTTCCTGCCCCACCTCTCCCGCCAGGCTAGACTTTGCCCGGCACAGCGTCGCCTCAGTGCCTCGGACGGTGACCCGTTCAAAGGAGCTCACAATTCGTATGGTGCCGTGGCTCTCAAACCAACACAGAGCAGTGAGACGCACAGGCTCACTTTCCATATAAGGCGAACGCCGAACAGCTGATTCCGACGCCGGGGTTTCATTCATGCTAAGGCTCCCAATCACAGCGCGGCATTTCAGTTAGTGTCGAGCGAAAAAGCTGCTATGCCCCGCCCCTCCATCACGTGACCCTTCCCTCACGTGGCCTCAGTCACGTGGTGTTTCCACTCCTTGGCGCATGGCGGCGCTAGTCTCGCAGGGGCGGTGGTAGCTTGCTCCCCGCCGTCCGGGGGTGATGGGTAGCACGTGCTGGTGACTATAGGGGAGAGAAGTCATATTGCGCCCTGTTCTTAAATGCGCCACACCTTCCTCCTGCCCAAAATACGATTCGAACGAATACTCGAATGTGTGCATTTACTTCACCACCATTAGCCCGCTCGTCTTCCGGTCCACGGGGGCAGGTGAGGTGTCTCAGCTTTCTCGCAGACCATTCTTTGTGATTTTCTCTACTTTCTTACGCGAAACAGTCCATTTCGACCTTTGCTAGTGTCATGGTTTATCTTAGAAATAGTGATTCAACTAATTATCATTGTTAATTGTCCGTTTAATGGCAGTTTTAAAAGCTTATCACCACTGTGGCTTCGCTGTCGCCGCCATATTTCAAGCTCATGAAAAATGTGTTCCATTTTTAATTGCGCCCTCCCTATTTGCGCCCTATTCTTCAACCCAGAGAAACAGCATCTGGTGGTTGGGAGACATTTCATTGAACACTTTGATCATTAGAGCGCTCACCTTACCATTACCTTAGCCTTCACAGCATAACTGGTCAATGGGCTGACACGTTCAAATAGGCTACTTAGTTAGGTGGTAAACCGTTGTTTTTAATAGGGCGATTTTACATGAGAGGTATGGGCGCTTTTTGATAGGGGAGTCCGTAAATGTGCCCTTTGCAGGTGTGTCGGAAAACTTTCCTCTTGTTAATTTTTCTGGGTGTGATACAAATTGGGAGTTTTTAAATTTTATTTGATGCCAAAATAACTGAGGCACAATTTTAGATACCTATCATCAAATATGACAGCTGGTCAACTTTAGCCGCAATAGGCCGCTATCCTTAAGGTGGCGCAATATGACTTCTCTCTCCTACTCATTTGTGAACAGAACGTTTCACTACCACTCGCCAGAAATTCAATGAGCAGTTGCTAATCTTTTAACATTTGAGTGTACAGTCACCAGCACTTGCTACCCATCACCCCCGGACGGCGGGGGAGCAAGCTACCACCGCCCTTGCGAGACTAGCGCCGCCATGCGCCAAGAAGTGGAAACACCACGTGACTGAGGCCACGTGAGGGAAGGGTCACGTAATGGAGGGGCGGAGCATAGTAGTTTTTCGCCCGACACTAACTGAAATGCGGCGCTGTGATTGGGCGCTTTAGCATGAATGAAGCCCCGGCGCCAGAATCAGCCGTTCGCCTTATATGGAAGGTAAGCCTGTGCGTTTCACTGTTCTGTGTTGGTTTGAGAGCCACGGCACCATACGAATTGTGAGCCCCTTTGAACGGGTCACCGCCCGAGGCACTGAGGCGACGGCTGTGCCGGGCATAGCCTAGCCTGGTGAGAGAGGTGGGCCAGGGAAAGTGCGATCGAGCAGCCACACTGAGACGTGGATTGGT
Source organism: Amphibalanus amphitrite (assembly GCF_019059575.1). NCBI lineage: Eukaryota > Metazoa > Arthropoda > Thecostraca > Balanomorpha > Balanidae > Amphibalanus > Amphibalanus amphitrite. The sequence goes on along the minus strand of NW_024881717.1, from coordinate 110,600 downwards.
ATTATCTAACCGCGACAAACGATGTGTGGTGCCGCGCAGCCCACCGGCACATTATTTAGTTGCGGCGTCTCCGCCCAAGTGCGCTATTGTTTTGTCGCGTGTGCGCAAATACTGTTTCCTTTTCAAGTACCTTCTGATCTCGTTTTTAGTATTATATTTAAATCGTATTATCTTCGCTATTGTCTTAAGATTATATAATGTTACTTGCGTTCTAAAATAAGTTTATTGTGCTTTAATTGGCGTAATTATTTCGTTGTTTTCTGTAAGCCCGTTTCTATCTTTTATCTAAAATAGTTTGTGTTTCTGGCACTGTCGCTTCCGCTCCATTGTTATTCCGGCTCTCGTTACACAGTTGTTTCACATCTCGATATATCTACGCTAAATATAGCTTTTCTACAGTGCACAGTGGCGTCTGACAGGCTGAGTATTCGCGCGAGCTTTCCTCACGTTTTTCCTTAATTTTTACCGCTGATCTCTCGTTATCTCGCTTACCTAAACATTGTCTTTCGTCCCACGTGTCATTTTGGCAGAACAATCATTTTCCTTCCAATCACAGAGCACGTAGCCTTTACCTGACCACTTCATAACTGGTGACCTGCCCGACGTGATTGTTTTGCCTGCTTTTCCTGTGCTTTTGTTGTCATTTTTTTTGTCTGTTTTGTTGATTGACCTCCCCACCTGCTCGTCGTGATGCCTGACCCTGTTGATGATGGCCGTGCCCTCTCCGGTGACACTGTTGTCCCTGTGACTGGGGGTGCAGCAGCAGCAGCTGCTCCAACTGACTCTGCCGCTGGTGCTGTCCAGCACGTGTCAGTGAAGCCACCAGCCTTCATGGAGACGGCTGTCCAGGGCTGGTTCGCGATCATGGAGGCCCAATTCCATCTGGCCAAGATTACCAGCGACACCACCAGGTTCTACCACGTCCTGGCTGCCCTTCCGCCCACCACAGTCTCCAAGCTTGACACATCAGTGCTTGGTTCGAGCAGCTATGCAACCCTGCGGGATGCTGTGTGCTCCCTCTATGAGCGGACTAGGTCTGAGCTATTCGATCAGCTCATCAGCAAGGTCCAACTGACCGGACGGCCTTCTCTTTTCGTCAGAGAACTACAGGAGATTGGCTGCAAGGTGGGGGTCGGCGACGACCTCGTGAGACACAAGTTGCTCCAGAGCCTGCCGCCCACCGTGGGAACTGTCCTCGCAGCCCAGCGGGACCTCACGCTCCACCAGCTGGGCAAGCTGGCCGATGAACTGATGCCTCTGCTTCAGACGTCCTGCTTAGCAGCAACTGCCCAGCCTCAGCCGCCCTCGACCAGTCAGCAGCAGCACCAGTGGGACCATCGTCCTGCCGCCCGATCCAGTGGCCGCAGTCGGGATGGACCTCTACCTGCTGCCAGCTCCACTCCACGAGGCCTGCAGCCATTCTACAGAGACCAGCGACCACAAGTCTGCAGGGCGCACCTGTACTTCGGCCAGGAGGCCCGCACGTGCAAGCCCTGGTGCCGGTGGCCGAAGAAGGGGGACGCCAAGATGGAGCCCTCCTCCCGGCGTGGTTCTCCCCAGCGTCCGGGAAACTAGAGGGGCAGGCCCTCGCGACTGCGACGCGCGGCCTGCCACTCTTTCGAGTCGCAGCCCAAGCTGGAGCCAGCACTCTACACTTCATCGTAGACACTGGAGCCGGCGTCTCTCTGGTGCCTCAGGACGTCGTCAAGGGAGCCATCCTGCAGCCGACAGCTGTCCGCATCACCACCGCCAGTGGAGCGCCTCTCCCAACGCATGGTGAAGTACTGCTCTCCTTCGTCATTCCTGCCCTCCGCCGTTCTTTCCTCTGGTCGTTTGTTGTTGCTGATGTCACAGCTCCCCTGCTCGGCCATGATTTTCTTGCCCATCACAACCTCCTTGTTGACTGTGGTTCCCAGACCCTCCTGGACTCCGTGACCTCCCTCCGTTCTCCAGGTGCTCCCGTCGACCGCCCCGGTCCCGGCGCCTTCCTGGTCAACCAGAGCGACAGTCTACCACCGGAGGTCCAGACACTCCTGCAGCAGTTCCCCTCTCTGCTGATGCCGCTGCAACTGGGAACAGAAGCTGATGCGTGCCCGATTCCAGCCTCCCACAACATCGACACCGGCAGCTCTCCACCGACGTTCGCCAGTCCGAGACGACTCCCGCCGGACAAGCTGGAAGCTGCCAAGAAGACGTTCGACACCCTGCTGGAGGCTGGCATCATCCGACCGTCCAACTCTCCCTGGGCATCGCCTCTGCACATGGTCCCGAAGAAAACACCCGGGATGTGGAGAGCGACAGGGGACTACCGCGCGCTGAACGGCAAGACCAAGCCAGACCGCTACCCGCTGCCACACATCCACAGCATCAGCACCCGTCTCCATGGGATGCGTGTGTTCTCCAAGGTGGACCTGCTGAGAGCCTATCACCAGATCCCTATGTCGCCACAGGATGTGGAGAAGACGGCTGTAACGACACCATTCGGCGCGTACGAATACGTGTTCATGCCGCTGGGCCTGCGGAACAGTGGGGCTACATTCCAGCGTGTGATGGACCAGCTGTTCCGCCAGGTCAGCTGCGTCTTCGTCTACCTGGATGACGTCCTGATCTTCTCGCCAGACGCAGAGCAGCATCACAAGGACCTTCAGACCGTCCTCGGCATCCTCCATCGACACCGGCTAAGGATCTCGCTGGACAAGTGCGACTTCTTCAAGTCGCAGGTGGTCTATCTAGGCCACACCGTCTCCGCCGAGGGGCTCCGGCCGCCAGACGCCAAGATCGAGGAGATCGCAGATCTGCCGACTCCACCGGACTCCACAGCACTCCGCCGATTCCTCGGGATGGTCGGGTTCTTCCGCCGGATGATCCCACACTTCGCCGAGATCGTCCACCCGCTGACAGAGCTGATGAAGCACAACCAGAAGAGCACCAACCTCCCGTGGACCGAGACGGAGCTCGCCGCCTTCACAGACATCAAGGAGGCACTGCAGACAGCATGCACCATCCGACATCACCTGCCGTCCTGTGAGACCTACCACCTGGTCACCGACTGCTCACAGGTGGCAGCCGGTGCAGCTCTGTACCAGATCGTGGACGGTCAGCCTGTCCCCGTCGGCTTCTTCTCCAAGAAGCTCAGCGACCAGCAGAGGCGATACTCAACATACGACCGCGAGCTGCTGGCCGCCTACCTGGCCGTGCTTCACTTCCGTCACCTGTTGGAAGGTCGTGTCGTCGCGCTCTTCACTGACCACCGGCCGCTCACCACCGCGTTCCTCAGCCCGCAGACGGCCAAGTCGGACCGTCAGCAGCGGCACTGGAGCGTGATCTCCGAGTACGTCTCCTCCGTCCAGTACGTGCGCGGGGCTGACAACGTGGTCGCTGACTGTTGGAGTCGCCCTGTGACCCCCGACGCCCTCAGTCCGCCCGACCAGAGCTCCGAGACCTCGCCACCGACAGGATCACTCCTGGCCACACTGGGCAGCGCGGCTACCGCGCCCGTCGGTGCGGGTGCGCGCCCTGAGTCGCCTCCGGGCACCGTACCGGACGGCGCGCGCGCGCGCCCTGTGCCGCCTCCGGTCACCGTACCGGACGGCGCGCGCGCGCGCCCTGTGCCGCCTCCGGTCGCCGCACCGGTCGCCGCGCGCGCGGTACGCCTCGAGCCGCCACCGGTCGCCGCGCCGGACGGTGCCCGCGCGCGCTCGGAGCGGCCACCTGTCGCCGCACCGGACCGCGCGCGCGCGCGCCCCGATCCGCCGTCTGCTGCGCTCAGCAGCACCGCCGCTGACACTGGCATGACCCCGGTGACTGCTGCGCCGCACCCGGCCACCGAGTCGCTGGCGGCTGCCGCGCCACCGAGCACCACGCCTACAGCGTCAGTGAACGCCGCCACCGTGGACGCCGCCGACCTGCACGCCATCGCCGAGGCTCAGAGGGACGACCAGGAGACAGCTGCCTACTCGGACCGGCTGACACCCTTCCCGTTGTCAGCTGATCTCACCGTCCTCTGTGATACCACTCTGACACTTCCCAGGCCGTTTGTCCCAGTCCCCCTCCGCACTCATGTGTTCGAACAGGTGCACAGCCTCGCTCATCCTGGTGTCAAGGCCTCCCTTCAGCTGGTCAAGTCGCGCTACTTCTGGCCCGACATGGACCGCTGTATCCGCCGGTGGGTACGCGAGTGCTCCTCCTGCCAATCGAGTAAGGTCCACCGCCACACCAAAACCGTCCCGTCTCCGTTTTCTCTCCTCAGCGACAGGTTCGAGACCATCCACATAGACATTGTCGGTCCTCTGCCGCCATCAATCCCTCACGGTGAGTCTTTCACCTCCCCGTGTCGGTACCTCCTGACGTGTGTTGACCGTTCCACCCGCTGGCTGGAGGCGGCCCCTATCGCCGACATCTCAGCAGCCACCGTCGCAGCCGCCTTCATGGACGTCTGGGTGGCCCGGTTTGGTGTGCCGCTGCACGTCGTCACCGACAGAGGTACTCAGTTTGAGTCCGCCCTCTTCCGACAACTGGCCGAGATCCTCGGCTTTCACCGCCTGCGGACAACGGCGTACCACCCCAAGACCAACGGCATGGTGGAGCGTCAGCATCGGACGCTGAAGTCGGCCATCATCGCCAGCAAGAAACAGTGGTTACCAGCACTACCTGTGGTCCTCCTGGGCATCCGGGCGGCCATGAATGAGACTGGCTATGCGCCGTTCACTGCCGTCACCGGGGGCATGCTGTTGCAGCCCCGGATAAGTGTGGACCGGCAGCCTGCTCCGGACGGCGCCGCCGAGACCGTCGGGGAGCTGGCCCGCCGACTCGCCAGGACAGACTTCCTCTCGCCGTCTGAAGGCAGCCACCATGGACTGACCCAGCCGCACATGCCGACCGACCTCTCGACGTGTTCACACGTCTGGCTGCGGGTTGACCGCGTGCGCCGCCCTCTGGAGGCGCCTTATATCGGCCCTCTGCGCGTCCTCAGACGATGGGATCGCTGGTACCAGCTGGAGCTGCCGTCGGGGAAGAGTGACACCGTCTCGGTCGAGCGGCTCAAGCCAGCATACCTACCGCAGTCACCGCCGCCGGGTGGGCTGGGCGGTGCCGATGCCGCACCGCCCCTGCCCCCCGTGCAGTCCGGTACAACCACATCGCCGTCGGTGGAGCCGGGCCGCGCCGATGCCGCGCTGTCCCCGCTTCCCGGCCTGGCCAGCGCTGCACCGCCTGTGCACGCTTCATCATCGCCGCCAGCGGAGCCGGACCGTGCTGACGTAGCGCCGCCACCATCTGCTCCGCCACGTCGTGGTCGCCGTCTTGGGGGCCAGAGCTCGGCGCCCGCGTCGCCGCCGTCGCCTGTGCCTGTTCGTCCACAGCGAGACGCCGTGTACACTCGTGCTGGTCGCCGCGTTCGGTTTCGTGTTCCACCCTCGTGAGTTTTTTTTATCTTTTCCCGCTCCGCTCTTAGGGGGGGGGGGGGAAGTACTGTGGTGCCGCGCAGCCCACCGGCACATTATTTAGTTGCGGCGTCTCCGCCCAAGTGCGCTATTGTTTTGTCGCGTGTGCGCAAATACTGTTTCCTTTTCAAGTACCTTCTGATCTCGTTTTTAGTATTATATTTAAATCGTATTATCTTCGCTATTGTCTTAAGATTATATAATGTTACTTGCGTTCTAAAATAAGTTTATTGTGCTTTAATTGGCGTAATTATTTCGTTGTTTTCTGTAAGCCCGTTTCTATCTTTTATCTAAAATAGTTTGTGTTTCTGGCACTGTCGCTTCCGCTCCATTGTTATTCCGGCTCTCGTTACACAGTTGTTTCACATCTCGATATATCTACGCTAAATATAGCTTTTCTACAGTGCACAGTGGCGTCTGACAGGCTGAGTATTCGCGCGAGCTTTCCTCACGTTTTTCCTTAATTTTTACCGCTGATCTCTCGTTATCTCGCTTACCTAAACATTGTCTTTCGTCCCACGTGTCATTTTGGCAGAACAATCATTTTCCTTCCAATCACAGAGCACGTAGCCTTTACCTGACCACTTCAGATGTCAGCAGCCTCTTCTCGTTGACACGAAAAGTTTGACAGACAACGTGGGCAGTGCCCAATCAAAAGCTACTAAACGATTCAGTTAAGTAGGGGAAGCGGGGGGAGCACCGCCACCTTAACCCGGCAGGCGGTGGGCCTACCAGCCACCTTCCGCGCGGTGGGGGGGGGGGCACTTTTTTGCCCTCCCCCCGTATCTCCGAAACTACTGGACGGATCCGGAAAATTCAAACGGCGTTCGATAGCCCTGTCAAATTTGTTGAGTGAAACCAAATTTCATTGACCTCGGGGTCACCGATGACGTCACAGGTCAGGTCAAAGATAAAATGTTTCACCGTTCACGGGGCTTCTAGGGAAAGCGCTATAACACAGAGTAAAACGCATTTTGTCGAAAATCAGCGATAAGGCGTCAGTTGTCTAGTACATATGTTGCTATTAGAGGTCACTGGTTATACCAGGTCAGGTCACAGGGCAGGCCACCAAAGGTCACCAAGGGTCACCACATGAGCCCAACTTTACTAAGGTTATGCGATGCATGTTTTATGGCCAGTTTTTCATTTCCAACTCAATGGTGTTGGTTATAAGACCATCAGGTACGGTTTAGGTCACTTTCTGGTGGAGGTCAGGTCAGGTCAAAAAAGGTCAAATTTCAAAGTTGATATTTTTGCATAAAATGGGTATCGATTCGATGCAGCTCGTCACGGGGAGTCTAATGGTGGTCTTTGTTTTGCGCTACGAGTTCTAGAATTGCTAAAAATTGAGTTTGAAAATTTGACGTCATCAATTTTGAACAGTTTTTTCGCTATAACTTGGCCAAAAAAAGAGGTATCGATCTCAAATTTGGTATGCAGATAGAAGGCGGTAGGGGCTATCACATATTCCGGTTTTTTCGAAATTCAAAAAACTTTTTGGATTTTTGGGCTATTATATTCAAAAAATCTATTTTTTTTTATTTTTTGGGGTCAAAATCCAAAAAATTCGAAAACCCGAAATAACAGTTTTGTAGCCCTTTTAATTCCACACCTTTTATGTCTGAAACATTTTTCTGTATCTCTAAAGCTGTAGGCCTGACAGCTCTTCCCGCGAAACCTTTTTTGGGTCGAAAATGGCAAAAATGACGTCACTCTGACGTCATTAGCGGCCAACCTATCATAGCCTTTGGGAAAATTTTTGGTCACCATGTGCGCTAGCTGCTCCCGGGAGGGTACTGAAAGTTTGGTGACGATCGGCGCAGCGGTTCTCGAGATATATCGAAAAAAACTAAAGGGGGGGGGCAAAAAAATGCCCCCCCCCCCCACCGCCTGGAAGGTTAAGCATTTCTACTCACCGGGCTGAGATACGTAGTAAAAACGAAGCTCTTGTGCATTCATGTGAAAGGAGGGATGTTTTCCTACATGTTGGAAAAGTTCCCAGCGCTTCATTATAAAATTTCGCTACTTACAGACATTGAAAACAAGTCTTGCATTTTTCGCCCTCCAAAAATGTGCGGGTAGCACCGCCACCGATGGTGGTGTTATCCACAGATCAGCCTTACGGTAACAGCCGCCCTTGGTAGCGTTACTGCTGTCTGAAATAGTAACTCTACTCATATAAGACACACAAGAGTTGGTTGTTAGTTTGTCACAGATCAGACTGTTTGGTGCCGACAATATGCATACAAAGGTGAAGGAAAATTCACGTTTATTTCGAAACATCCAGTGAAGTTGAACGTGAGGTTAAAAAACAAACGACGTTTGCACCTTGCGGCATAACTAAAGCTCTTCTCCGAGCTGAGTGAGTCATCCTTGCGGCTTTATCCACTTTGCCACTCCTTGGGGTAGCACCGCCGAACATGGCGGTGTTACCCCACACACAGTCATGGACTGGCAACGCCGCGACTGGAAAACAAGCCGGGACGCGATTCTTCTGTAATTCCTTTCTCAACGAAGCGCACTTCATGCCCTCAAATTTAAGGTAAAAATCGAGGTATTTTGATATGAAATGACCACTTACTTGCTGCTAAAACATGCCAAATGATTACAACGATGGTAAGAAATTCACAAAATGGGCAATTGCGATCTTAAAATCAAATAAATCTTAGCGAAACCTAACTCACGCGGCGCCCCGCTTCCGTTCGGACACCGAAATGGCGGATGTTTACATTTACAGTTCAGAGTTTTGCCGATAAAGGGGATGGCGGTGTTGCCCACATGGCGGTGCTATCCCCTAGTTGGCGAGATAACCAGACCCAATAAAAAGCTTTTAATTCGATTTTGATTGACAAATCATAGGCGTAGGAACAGGGGGGGGGGGCAGGTGGGCAAGTGCCCACCCACTTTTCGAGTTGGGGGCCGGGGGGCCAACCTTGTGTTTTGGCCCACCCACTTTTTACTCGAGGCCCCTTGTCTCGATTTGAGAGGACGTCGTCACCTTCCAGAATAAACAAACTCGGTAAAAATAAATTCCACGAATCCCCACGCACGGACTCTCAAGGGGCAGTGATGGATCCAAGGAGGCCCTCTGTACATACTTGTCAGTCGAAGCCCCTGAGACTGATGGCCTGAGAGACCCTAGTGGATCTGAAGAGGCCCCAATATCCACACTGGTCTGGGGAGGCCCCTGACACTGGCGGTCTGGGAGGCCCCTCTATCCATACTAGTCAGAGGTCTGAGACTGGTGGTCTGGGAGGCCCCTCCATCCACACTAGTCAGAATAGGCCCCTGACACTGGCGGTCTAGCCGAGGCCCCCTACCCTCACTAGTCAGAGGAGGCCCCTCTATCCTCAATAGTCAGAAGAGGCCCCTGAGACTGCTGGTCTGGGAGGCCTATCCATCTACACTGTAGTCAGAGGAGGCCCCTGAGACTGATGACCTGAGAGGCCCTTATAATCACACAAGGCAGAAGAGGCCCATGAGACTGATTGACTGAGAGGCCCTTCTATTCATACTGGCCACAGGAGACCCCCAAAACTTTCGGTCTGGGAGGTCCCTCAATCCGGCACCAGTCAGAAGAGTCCCCTGAGACTGATGGCCTGGGAAGCCCTTATATTCACACTAGGCAGAAGAGGCCCCTGAGACTGATGGTATGAGAGGCCCTCATATTCACACCAGTCAGAAGAGGCCCCCGAGGCTGATGGCTGTGAGGCCCTTCTGTTCATATAACTGGCCACTGGAGGCCCCTGAAACCGATGGTCTGGGAGGGCCCTCTATCCACAGTAGTCAGAAGAGGCCCCTGAGACCGATGGTCTGAGAGGCTCTTATATTCATACTGGCCACGAGAGGCCCCTGAGACTGGTAGTCAGAGAGGTCCACTCCTAATGAATCTAAGGGGGCCCTCTATCCACATTTACACTTTTCTAGGGAGGCCCCCGAGACTGATGGTCTGAGAGGCCCTTTTATTTATACTGTCCACAGGAGCCCCCAGAGATTAATGGTCTGATAGGCTCTTCCATTTATGCTAACCAGAGGAGGCCCCTAGGATTGATGGTCTAACAGGTCCTTCTATTTATACTAGCCAGAGGAGGCCCATGAGACTGATGGTCTGAGAGGCCCTTCTATTCAAACTAGGCAGATGAGGCCCCTGAGAATGATAGTCCGAAGAGCCATGCGGCGGCAACTGACCGTGGCCATATTTCGGCTCGGTAGGGCCCCACAGAGCTCATGAGAGCACCTCAAGGGCTCCTAAGTAGATAAGCTTATCCCCATAAGGGTGGCATAAGGGCTTCTGAAGGCTCCTTGTAGGCATCTAAGGGCCCTTTCCGGCCTCTAACGGCTCCACCCGCCTGTGATGGCTCCCCACCAGTGTTTATGAGCGCCACACAGCGGCGCCTTTGAGGGTCATACTAGTGTCTCCTAGGGCCCTACATCGGTGGCTCTCGGGGCCCCACACCGGCGCCTCTGTGGGCCACCACACCTGTGCATCTCAAGGCTCTACAGGTACAGGTCTCGCGGGTTTTAGCGGTAGGTTTTGCACCTAGAAAATTTAGTGTACTTCAGGCTATATCTTCGTCGTCTTAAGCTTTTAAGTGTTGAAGATGCGATCGACTTGTTGGGTAACAAGCCGGCCATGATCGTGTAAAATGGCTTCATCGTAGATCGATTAGTTTCTGAGATATAACCGGAAATGTAAAAGTGCAAAACCTACCGCTTAATCTCGCGAGACCTGTATATCTGAAGGACCCACACCGACACCTCTGAGGGCCCCACACCAGTGTCTCGGAGCTCTGAAGGCCCCACACCGGTGACTCTGAGGACTCACCGGCTCCTGAGAGCACCATGTTGATGTCTAACGGCTCCACAAGGCCACTGAAGGCACCACACAAGCTCTCACTGAGCCCTAATGTCCATGTACCTACCGGCCTCTGAGGGATTTAAGCAAGCGCATTCACAGCTCCACACCAGCAGTTGTAAGGGCTTCACACTGAAGTATCTGAGGGTTCCACACCGGTGTCTCTAAGGGCCACATACCGGCATATCTGAGGGCCCCATACCGGCGTCTCCGAGGGTCCACATCTGGCGGGCACCCATCAGCGACTGAAGGTCCCACACTGTCGACTCCGAGAGCCCCATCTGCGTCTGGGAGCACCATGCCGTCTCTAATAAGAACCACAGCGGCTCCTCCGTACGAAAGATGGGCGTCTGCATGCCAAAGGGGAGCGGTTCGGAGACAGAAGGGCACCTACGTGCAATAGAGGTCTGCAAGACTGCAACTGATCAATGCCATGGGGGTGCATTCATAAGAAACAGGGGCGCCGGCATGGCAAAGAGAGGCGCCTTCAAGTGTCCATAAAAGAGAGACGCCTATGATAAGCACACATTGTATGCGACAACGGGTACAACGACAACGGACTGTGGGACATATAGGGATGTCTCTGATGACTATACATAGGGCGCTTATATGCCAAAGAGGGCGCCTATGAAGCTAATGGGGGCACCTGGGAAACGAGGAAGACATTTGTGTAAGGGTTTTCAGGGGTCATGCGCCGTTTGCGGCAAATAGATTCTAAAAAAAAAAACGGAGGGGGAATAAGTTTTAAAAATGGTGCGGACTTTCCGCACTGTTCGCTTAAGCGGTTACGCCCCTGGGTACATCTGCCCGATCTCAGAAGCTAGATTTGGAGGTCATACTTGAAAGCAGCCAGCAGGACGAGGCAAAAGTTGGAGGCCCCTGAAAATAGGAGGCCCCCTGGAAAAGGAGGCCCCTTAACAGGGTGGCCCGCCCACTTTTCATGACGTTCCTACGCCCGTGTGACAAATGACATACAAGCCCGCTGTGATGGACCAAAGAAGGAGCTGAACAGTTCATACAACTTCTAAAAAGCTCAACGGTAAAAATTTAAAAGTCAAATGTTTAAATTCAGCCTGCATGTTTAAACTCGGGTCCGGCGCTGGCAGAAAGCTTATATTGCCAAGCTTGCAATTCCACTACGTTGTAATGTAACCAATGTGAGAGCAACAACTGAAAGCCTCGAGCCCCGTTGGGGGGAGGGGGGCGCGAAAGAGCCCCATCTCCTTTTCAGTCGATATCTCCTAAAGTATAGCGTAGGTCCCCACCAAACTTTCAAGACCCCTCCAGGCATCATTTTACACCTTGTGACCAAATTTTTCCAGAGCTCTTATGAAAGGTTAGTCACAAATGACGTCAGAGTGACGTCATGTTCTGTCATTTTCGACCCAATAAAAGGTTTAGCGGGAAGAGCTGTCACGCTTACAGTTTTGAAGATAACAAAAAATAGGCATTCAAGATAAAAAAAAAGACATAAAATAAGCAGCGCTACAAAACTGCCAACTCTGATTTCTAAACAAAAATTGTTTTCGACCATCAAAACTATAGAAGTATAACACCCCGAAAATACCAACAACGTTCAAAATTAAAGCTGGAATATATGTTATAGAACTATCAGCTCTAGCTATGCCAAACTTAAACTCGACAGCTTCATTTTTAGCAAAGTTATGGCAAAAAAAAAACACTACTCAAAATGTATTACGTAAAATTTTCAAACTCAATATTTAGCCGTCACAGAACACACAGAGCAAGCCAAAGAGCACCATTGGATTTCCCGTGATGAGCTGCATCGAATAGATACCCCCTTTATGCAAAATATCAACTATGAAATTTAACCTTTTTTGACCTGACCTTGACCTGACCTCCACCAGAACGTAATCTAAACCGGCCCCAATGGCCGTCTAGCCCACACCATTGAACTTTAAATGTAAAATTGACCATAAAACATGTATCACGCGACCCTAGCAATTAGCATAGTTGGGTTCATATTGTGACCCTTAGTGACATGAACTCTTTGATCTGACCTGGCATCAGTGACCTCTTTAGGCAACATATGTATTGGGCAACCACGCTCCATCGATGTTTTTCGATAACATGCCTTTTATTTGATGTGTTAACTGACTGTAACGCATTATTTAGACTAAATCGGTAAAAAAATGCAACCTTTGACCTGACTTGTGACGTTATGGGTTGCACCTAGGTCAACGAAACCTGGTAACAAGGTTCGATAGCCCCTGGTGGGGCTATCGAACGTTCTTCGAATTTTCAAAATCGGTCGGTAACTTTCCGAGATCTCAGGTGGAGGACGAAACGGCTGCACCACCCCATCAGGTGGTAGGGTCCGCCAATAGCCCAACGGGGCGCGAATTATTTACTCATTCATACAGTGTCATCTATTTTGAGAACACCTTTCTCACGCCATGACATGGTCCTCTCGTAATAGATCGAGATGAGGAGTGTTTTCACGCCTCCTTATGCACGGCTCTAGTGTCATTGAGCTATCAACTGTCAGCGGTTTTCGGACAATGAAGGAAGGCTTTTGGTTGTTTTTAGGTAAGATCTTGGGCCAGATCATTTCAGTGTCGGATCCAGAGAGAGGCCATGGGGGCCATTCTCCCCCCTTGGGCCTCCCGGGGCCCATCACGGAGGTTTTTTTTTAATTCATCACGGAGGTCACCGACGGGAGCTTTAACCCAGAGGTCTCCTAAGGGGGCACCATCCAGAAGGTCTATCGGAATAGGGTACCGTTTTCGGGGTCTCCCGGAGTCCCATTTCTGTCCCTCGCCTCGGGTTTTTTTTTTTAGTTTAGTTGAGTTTTTTAGTTTTTAGTTTAATATTGTCCATCTATTTCCATCCCGAGGTCCGCGGGGGCACTTTAATAGGTTCACTCTTAATACTTAATATCAGGCTCAAATATAACAAAGTTTCACATCATGTTCCCTGTATTTTTCCACAACCTCCTTCATCTCTCATCATCTCTCGTTATTTCCATTCATTTTTCACATGCCGTGCACGCGGCCTACATATCGTCCGTCTCCGAATATATTCAACTCACTACAGTACCCCCACGTGACTGAGGTTCCGCCCCGGAACCATACATTTTCAACTTAAAGGTTCTGCCTCTAACTACAACACCACACGGCACACACATTTCCAGTATGGTACACAATACGCTTGGCCATGTCTACACAAACCATAGTTTGATGCACCTTTCATATGCAAAATAAACACCGTTTCTATAAACATACACTTAACTAAAACATACACTTTAAAACAGGACAGTTTGCTATGATTCCCATGTTTCATACCTCACTGGCGGTCGAACTGCCCGACCTGACCGCGTTTGCACCACCCCTGGAGAAGACGGCCCACTTCTGCCCAGAGGAATCAGAGGCATTGTACGGCCTGGAGAGCTAGCCCCCTGTGGTAGAGGTGCACCGTTCCCTGACTGGGAAGCCCGACTGGAGCAGGTGGAATGGAGGGGAGCTTGAGGTTCTGGTTGATCCCGCTGATTGACCGGAGGCCTACTGCGTCGCCATATGCGGGTGGGATGGCCCTGTGTAGGCATATGTGAACTAGTCAGATTTGAATGACAGGGTTTGAGACGGTTGTGATGGACTGTGGTTTCCATGGTTTCACCCTCACGCGCTATGGTATAGGTCCAATTGCGGCGTTTGGCTACGATACGGTACGGTCCTGACCACCGAGAGGACAGCTTTTTCGACTCTCCACCTTTCACGGCGTTTTGTTTCAACCAGACCCGATCTCCTGGCTCGTAGATATGTTCGACGATGCGCTCGTCATGCCGACGTTTGTTTTTGTTGTGAGAGCTCACACTGGTTGTGAGCAGCTGTTGGTCTGAGCGATTTAGGGTGCGCTGCAGACCTGCGAGATACTGAAGTGTATCCCTGGGCACCTTCCCAGCCAAGCTGCTGGCGGCGTCCGAGACCTTACTGTACCGTAGCGCGGTCGGCAGCGGAGCTGGCCGGCCGAAGACGCATTCATAAGGCGACAAGCCTGTAGCCGTACTCGTGTTGGCGTTGGAGGCCAGAACGGCGGCACTCAGGTACCGCGGCCACTTACGCTGCTCTTCTCTGGTGAGTTTGGCCACAGTGTCCATCAGGAACCGGTGACTGCGCTCACAGTAGGCGTTCCCCTGCGGATGGTACGCTGTCGTGGTACTTTGTGTTATGCCCATCTTTTCGTAGAACAACTGAGCTACGTGACCCACCAGGTTTTTACCTTGGTCTGAATGCACTGACTTGGGCACACCAAAAAGTCCCACGACATGGTCCATCAGCCCTTCTACTATTTCGGGCGCCTCTTGTGTTTTCAGTGGCCATGCCCAAACAAAACGAGTAAAGGCATCAATACATGTCAAGATATACTTATATCCATCTGGCTCACTAGCGGGTAGACCAGCGATAATGTCAATGTCCAGTCTGTCCATAAATTGTGTGGCCTGCAGAGAGCCGAGAGGAGCCTTTGGCGGGTGAGGAGGGTCCATGCGACGGGCACAGTCCTCGCATTGCTGACAGAATGCCTTTACATCCGCCTGCATCCCTGGCCAGTAAAACTGGCGCCTCAGTGAACTCTCCAGCTTGGCAGCCCCCTGATGTCCGCCCCCCAATCCACGGTGGTGGGATTCCATCAGCCCTCGCCGCAGGTGCTGTGGCACAACAATCTGTAAACACGAGGGAGCGCCTCTGTAGGGTTGTGCCCGTCTGTACAGTACAGATTGGTCGCCTTTGAGTACGAGGCGTTTCCACTCGCGCATAAGCTGCAGTGCGTGCTGAGTATGTACACTTTCGGTTTTTGGTTTTATGTGACGGTTTTTCCACACCATGATTTCACGTATACCTTCATCCACTACCTGTTCTTTGTGAAACTCGGCCATAGTGACTGGGACAATGGTGGAGTGCGTGACTGCGGCTGTCAAAACAGCCGGCGTTTCAGCTACATTTGGCGGACTCGGGACCTGATCAGAACACTGACTGTCATGGTCATTTTTCGGGAGCATTTCGGCATCACCCGGTGTGCTTATACTGCTTCGATCGGCCGCTCCAGGCCTCGGCGGGCTGATCGTCAACTGGTCATTGCGGTTGGGCACACTCGATGCCTGAGACCCAAGATTGTGTTGCCCGAGTGTGAGTGGACACTGCGGTTGCTGTTCCAGCGCTACTGTGACCCTTGGACTGACCTGGATCTCGTCGGCCCAGTCAACCCGCGACTCTGGAACGACCGGGGCAGCTTGCGACTGAGGGTCCAGCAGCTGACTGTCAGGAGGAGTAGGTTTGCCCTGAATATCTGGCACCGGAAGGCAGACCCAGCGATACCGCTGCTCCTGCTCAGTCATGGGGTGAGGATATCTCGACAGCGCATCGGCATTATTGTGGAGAACACCTCGGCGGTGTATGATATCAAACTCCATTTCGGACAGTTGCAGCAGCCACCGAGCCAGCTGACCAGTGGGATCTTTCATGTTGAAGAGCCATTGCAAGGCCGAATGGTCGGTACGCAGCAGAAACCGACGGCCCAGCAGATACTGCTTGAAGTGCGTAGTGGCCCAAACGATCGCGAGCAGCTCACGTTTTGTGACACTGTACTGCCGCTCGGATTTGGTCAGCACCCGGCTGGCGAATGCGATCACCCTGTCGCCCTGCATCAGACAGCCTCCGACGGCCGTTCCACTGGCGTCCACATCCAGAACGAACGGGGGCGCCTCCTCACTAAACACCGGTAGTGCCAGGACCGGCGGCGAGCTCAGTGCCTCTTTGAGACTGTTGAAAGCCGTCTGTTCCTCGGGACCCCAGCGGAAGGGACGGTGTTTTTCTGTGAGTTTAGTGAGTGGCTTAGATAGCTCCGCATACCCACGGATGTGGCGGCGTAAGTACCCGCACAATCCAAGAAAAACTCTGACCTGTTTGGCGTTAGTCGGGGCGGGCCACTCCTGTATGAGCTTGACCTTCTCCTCGTCACACTGTACCCCTGATGCGCTGACCTTGAATCCTAGGAAGCTTACCTCCGTCCGGCATAGCTGTAGCTTTTTCAGGGACACAGTTAAGCCAGACCTTTTCAGGGCTGACAGAACTTTGTCCAGGTTGGTTTGCATCTCCTCCAGCGTTTTGGCGGGCACCATCACGTCATCAAAATATTGAATGACCGTTTCCGGAGGAACATCAGCCAGCACCAATCTCAGTGCCCGGTTGAAAGAATGGGGTATCCCTTGAATTCCATAGGGGGCTGTCGTGTATCGGAACAGGCCAAATTCGGTTGCGACAGTGGTTTTGACTTTGTCATGCTCAGCTACTGGGAGCTGGTGGTAGGCGCTTTTCAGATCAAGTGAGGTGAAATACATCGCCCCCCTGAGCCTCTGCAGACAGGTGTCCATTCTGGGAATGACCTGGACGGAGGGAGTTGTGATTTTGTTCAGGCGACGGAAATCTCCACAGATCCTGATCTGACCCCCATTTGGCCGTTTGACTAGCACTAGGGGAGAGGCCCATTCAGAGTCGGCTACTGGCTCAAGTACCCCCTTTGCCACTAAGTCCGCTAGCTGGGATTTGACCTCACCAGACAGGTGAGCTGGCACGGGTCGGGGTCCCTGGAAAATGGGTCGATTGTCTCCAGTCGGGATGGTGTGCTCTGCCACGTGTGTGCGGCCCAGGCCGGTGAACACTTCTCGGTGCTTTACAAGGAGAGCCAAAAACTGTGAGCGTGAGGGCTCCTCCAGGTGCGCTACGGCGCGGTCAGGACAAAATTCGGTATCTGCGTCCGCTGCATCGCTGAAAGCGGACTCATCGCGGATCTGTGATTTTGGCTGGTGACATGAACTGTGATATGCGGCACGTGCAAGCTGGCACCAATGGTGCGCAGCTGTCCCGGCTGATAGAAAAGTACGACCTTAAGCAAGTCATCTCGTCTGCTACATTTCCCAGATCTGGGTCTATCCTCGACGTGGTTATTACTAACAGAGGAACCGCTGTAACTCGCCACGGTGTCAAGCACTGTGATTTCAGTCCGCACATGTTTACTCGCGCGTTGTTTCAGTACAGCAGATGTCGCCCTGCTCCAATGTCTACGAGTGGGCGTAGCTGGCGACAGATTGACTACGATGCGCTGAGGACCGATCTGTGTGCGGTTGATTGGTCACCCGTGTTTGACACTGACGATGTCGCTCGTCAGCATGACTATTTCATACATTGTCTACTGCGCACACTCGAGGTCCACGCGCCCCTTCGCCGCTTCAGAATCAGGAACCCGGACGCGCCGCCCGTGTCAGACGGAACCCGCCGTATCATGGCCCGCCGGCGGGCTGCGCTACGCCAGGGAGACGAGACGGCGTACCGCGAACTAAACCGCCAGGCGCGTGCGGCGATCCAGCGCGACTCGAGGGAGGACGTCAGACGCCGGATCTCTGAGGCGGGACGATCGGCCATGTTCCGTTGCGTGCGGGGCATTATAAGTGGAAAGGCCGCCGGCCACAAACTACCGGATGTGGCCCCTGACGCCTTGAATGCGTTTTTTACGGAGATCGGTGTAAAAACGGCCCAATCTGTTACTGTCGCGCGTCCCCCCGATTTCCGTGAGCTGCCTGTTCGACTCCCCCGTGTCTCCACCGCTCAGTTCCGTGTGAGACCTGTCACTATGGGAGAGCTGCGTGCTACGGTACTGTGCATGAACGGCAGCGGGGCGTGTGATGCAGACGGGATTACGATGAAGTTTTTGAAATCCTGCTTTGACGCGATAGCACATGTGATCCTTTGCGTAATTAACACTAGTTTGGTCACCAGTACAGTACCTACGCCGTGGAAGCTCTCCGTGATACAGCCCATTTACAAGTCAGTCGGTGCTCTCACCGACCCATCTAGTTTTCGCCCTATATCGCTTGTGCCCTGTCTCTCAAAGATCATAGAACGGCTAGTTCACGAACAGTTGTACTCTTTCTTCGTTAACAACTGCCTTCTTGCTTCCGCCCAACATGGCTTTCGCCGAAACTATTCTACCGAAACGGCACTTATTCAAATTACCGATCGCATCCATCAGGCCATGGATCAGGGTCATATCTGTCTTCTTGTCTTGTTAGACCTGAGTAAATGTTTTGATGTTGTGAATCACGCCAAACTGCTTCAAAAACTCGAACTTTATGGAGTGAACACTGAGTGGTTCCAAAGTTATCTTTCGGATCATTTTCAATACGTTCGGATGAGCTCGCCACAGAACGAACAGGTGACCTCCAAACCGATGAGAAACCCGATTGGAGTGTACCAAGGTACCTCGCTCGGACCTTTGCTGTACACCGTGTACTCGAACGACATCAGTTTGTACGTAGAGAGCGAGGTGACCATCGTTCAATACGCTGATGATACTCAGCTCCTCGTTACGGGCAGAAAAAGTGACATCGCATCACTGGTCCATCGCATGGAGTGTGCACTTAACACCCTGCATCGCTGGTTTATGCAAAACTCCTTGAAACTGAACTCCAGCAAGACGCAGCTTATAGTATTGGGTACGCGCCAAATGTTACGAGGTGTTCCGCCTGTTACCCTTACCGTGAGCGGCAGTACCATCCACGAGAGTGATCGCGTCAAAAACTTGGGCGTGGTAATGGACCGCACGCTGTCTTACGAGTACCATATAGATCAGCTTGTCGGACGATGTACTGGCCTTCTCATAGGTCTTAGTCATGCCAGATATAGACTACCGAAAGAGACTCTCATCACTATTGTCAACGCATTGGTTCTGTCAACCGTGAGATATTGTATCAGTGTCTATGGTACTGCGGTCGCCAAAAACATGTCTCGTGTTCAAAAGGTGATTAACTTCGGTGCACGAGTTATTACGGGGCGGCGCAAGCATGACCGCGTGAGTGACGCACTCAGAACTCTCACCTGGCTCCCGGCTCGTGAACTGGTCACTTACCACACTCTGTGCCTACTCAAGCGCATGTTGGTGACCGGCGCTCCTCAGGACATCGCCGAGCAGCTCTCCACAGTAGGAGAGGGGAGAGAGCGCAACACACGGCAGGACGCAGACCTCGCTCTTCCACGGATAAGATCCGAGTCCGGCCGAAGGAGATTTTTGTACCGTGCTGTGTCGGCTTTCAATGCCCTGCCTCTCGCTGTCAGGGAGCAACCACCGGGCGCTTTTAAAAGGAATGTGAAACGGCGTCTGGGCCAATTTTAGAAAGTATGCGTGCTTGTGGGCTATGTATTTTTTTATGTGTGCTTGATTGCGTCACCATCCCCTTGTATTTACTTTTTCACCTCCTATGACACGAACTCAGGAATAGCCATGTTGTATGGATGGGTTCTTAAGTGTTCAATAAACAATAAACAATAAACAATCATCCACGGTTTCGAAATCTGCTATTTTTGTCCCTTGGTAGATCGTGACGGGAGTTTCGGATGGGTTACTGAGCCTGACCGGCACAGTATCTTCTGAAACGGTGACTGCTAGGCGAGCCACACATAGATCTGCTTTGTTTTCAAACTCTGAATCACCCTCGATTATGCCCATTAAACTCCTGTCACTATCTGGGCCCTCCCCACAGCACAGTGAATGTCCCGGCTCGCTGGATCGGCTACATCCAAGCATATTCACATTGGCAGGCATGATGATTTCACTGCTGGCGGGAACGACGATAGTGCGAGCGATCGTCACGGTCCCCGTTCGACTCCACTGTTGTGTCGCGTCTCCCTGTCCCCTTTTACTTGTCATGTGCAGTTTCTCCCCAGACACCATCATCTCTCGTTATTTCCATTCATTTTTCACATGCCGTGCACGCGGCCTACATATCGTCCGTCTCCGAATATATTCAACTCACTACAGCACCATCTCGAGTTCTCAGGGGGCACTATCCCGAGTTCTCCGCAGGCACCATCCCAAGGTCGGAGAGGGCACCATCCCAAGGTCTCCGGCGGCACCATCGCGAGGTCTGGGGGCACCATCCCGAGGTCTCCGGGGGCACCGTTCCAAGTTTCCAGTGGCACTTTTCCGAAATCCGAGGTCTGAAGGAGCACTCTCCCCGGGTCTGAGGGGGCACCATCTCGAAGTCTCAAGGGCACCATCCCAAGGTCTCAGGGGCACCATCCCGAGGTCTCAGGGGCCGTTTGATCCGCGCCGTCCTGGGGGGGGGGGGCGTTTTTACGCCCCCCCCCCCTAGATTTTTCGCGAATATCTCAAAAAACGGCGACGCGTAGCGCCGCTGTTTTAGATACCTACACCCGTTCCGACATCTTTTTCGCACATGCTATGAAAATTTCAGATCCCGGTCATTCAAGGTCAGGTCACCATGTAACGCCAATTGACCTTAACTCAGAAAAAGTTAGAAAGCTCGCTGTAGTTACACCGACTGAGCGATCACTTTGAAACTTTCAGTACGTGCCTAGGGTAACAGTACCTATGTATAAAATGGATATCTCGGATTTTTTTATATCTGTGAGTTGTGACCTAAGGTCAGGTCAATTTTGCGACAGCTCCATATAAGCCAATGGGAGAAAATTGAAATGAGCCTCTTTTGGCCGAATGTCGTTCTACACACTCTCAAACATCGGTTCATATGTAAACATGACACTCTGAATCGGAAAATTGCACCTGTGCCCCCTTTGTGTGCCCCTGAGGTCATCTCAGGTCATGAAAGGTCTTCAGCAGTTTTTTTTACTATAGCTTTTGATTTGACACTAACTTTTGTTAGAGCAGTGAAAACACGGGGGCTAAACCGTTGATCTGAGGTCAAATCTGAGGTCAATCAGAGCGGTGCCCTCTGGGGGCTTAACCGTTGATCTGAGGTCAAATCTGAGGGTCAATCAGAGCGGTGCCCTCTGGGGGCTTAACCGTTGATCTGAGGTCAAATTTGAGGACATGTTGGCGAAAGAGCGTTAAAAGAGCTATCGAATGCGCTTTTACACGGCGCTGTAGCTCTATTGGTTCCAGAGTTAGCCGTCGAATGTTTAAAATCGTTGAAATCGACAAAATTTGCCTTTGATGAGCTCTGGTGACCTGAACTTTGCCCTAACCTTAAAATGACCGAGTGTTTTCCTTCTTATTTTTGACGCTCTTTCGATTGCCGCTTACCGCGTGTCGCTCTACGTGGCCCAGGAGCCGAGTTAGACGGAGGGGCGTGAAACGCCACCCCCCCCCCCCCCCCCCAGCACTCGGGATGAAATGGGCCTAACATTTTCATAGCAAACGTAAAAAAAAAAATGTTTAATAGGTAATGCAAAAAATATCATCTCTTATATGAAATATTTGCGAAACCCTCAACATCATCCCCATTAGTGCCGAGCTCCCAACGACGACCATAAAAAACGTCCCCATCCCGTCAGCGTAGGTTTATCATAAGGATGCTAAGATTTAATTTCCAATCGGCAATCCGAAGCTGAAATGATGGAAAGCAAATTTACATTTTACATACGAAACAAGCTGACACAACTAAATATTTTCTCTCTCGCTCCCTCTCACTGATTTACCCATTACCTACCCTCTCTCTCTCTCATTTTACCCTTCCTGGTTTTCCTTTTCTGCCTCTCTGTTTACTCTTCCCCCGTCCTTATTCCTCCTCTCCCTCCATCTTTCTCCTCCTCTCTCTCCTCCTCCTCTCTCTCTTCTCTCCTCCTCTCCTCTCTCCCCTCTCTCCTCCTCTCTCCTCTCCTCCTCTCTCTCTCTCTCTCTCTCTCCTCTCTCTCTCCTCTCCTCCTCTCTCTCTCTCTCTCTTTCTCTCTCTCTCCTCCTCTTCCCCTCTCTCCCTCTCTCCTCTCCCTTTCCCTCTCTCCCCTCCCCTCTCCCCCTCTCTTCTCTCTCCTTTCCCTCCTCTCTCTCCTCTCTCCCTCCTCTCTCTCTCCCTCTCCTCCTCCCCTCTCCCCCTCCCTCTCTCTCCTTCCTTCCTCTCTCTCTCCCTCTCTCTCCCTTTGTCTCCACTCTCTCCTCTCCTTCCCTTCTCTTTCCTCTCCCTCTTTCTCTTCTCTCCTCCTCTCCCCTCCTCTCTCGCTCTCCCCTCTCTCCCTCCCCTCTCTCTCTCCTCCCTCCCCCTCTCTCCCTCTCCCACTCTCTCTCTCTCTCTCTCTATCTCTCTCATCTCTCTCTCTCCCCGCTCTCCCTCTCTCCCTCTATCTCCCTCTTTCTCTTCCACTCTCTCTCTCTCCTCTCTCTCTCTCTCTCCTCTCTCTCTCTCTTTCCTCACAATATTCTCGACTGCCACAGCGTTGTAGAACTTGTTTCCAGACAGGTCCAGGCGCTCCCCACTCCGCAAGCCCCAGCCCACACGGCTCAACCGCCCAAACACCCTCCGGCGGATGACCTCCGACTTCGGCGACCTGACCCCAGCCGACCGTACCGATCGCGTCCCTCTCCATGCCTCCGCCCCGCTTCCCCCACTACAACTGCGTAGTAATTGTAGCGTGTGCAAAGGTCACGTGACATTATTTACTTCTGCGGTTTGTTCGGCTGACAAGAGATGGCACTAGTGGTCTGTGGATCAGAGGAGGGGCTAGGTTCTACCGACTTCTTGGGGCAACTTTAGGGCAGAAAAGACGTTTTTTGGCTCCTCATCCCAAAATGCTTCGAACATACAAAAACAAGTTAGATATTCGAAAATCAGAGGACCAAACCGATCGTTTGACGTATCTTGCTCGACTGAGAATTGATCGGTCTTCAAACTACTGAGCAAAAACGAGGTGATTAGTAGCAAGTGCTGGTGACTGTGCTTAACGGTTCCTTAAAAATGTCCGCCTCCTTTTCAATGGTTTGCGCGAAGACACAATGCCAGAATCAACCAATCAATACCAGAATTGTAATTGCGCAGCGAGTCAGAGGTGCCCTCAATCCTCAATACACATAGCATAGCACATACTAAATGTAGGCATAGTCACCAGCACTTGCTACCCATCACCCGCGGACGGCGGGGGAGCAAGCTACCACCGCCCCTGAGAGACTAGCGCCGCCATGCGCCAAGGAGTGGAAACACCACGTGACTGAGGCCACGTGAGGGAAGGGTCACGTGATGGAGGGGCGGGGCATAGCAGCTTTTGCGCCCGACACCAACTGAAATGCCGCGCTGTGATGGGGCGCCTTAGCATAAATGAAACCCGGCCGTCAGAATCAGCTGTTCGCCTTATATGGAAAGTGAGCCTGTGCGTCTCACTGCTCTGTGTTGGTTTGAGAGCCACGGCACCATACGAATTGTGGGCCCCTTTGAACGGGTCACCGCCCGAGGCACTGAGGCGACAGCTGTGCCGAGCAAAGTCTAGCCTGGCTGGAGAGGTGGGCCAGGAAAATTGCGATCGAGCAGCCACTGGGACTTGGATTGGTATTTGGTATTATTATCTAACCGCGACAAACGATGTCAGCAGCCTCTATTCGTGTCATAGACAGACAACGTGGCAGTGCCCAATCAAAGCTACTAAACGAATCAGTTAAGAACTTGGCGAGGTTACCAGACCTCATAAAAAGTGTTTACATTCGTTTTTGATTGGCAATGGCATACAAGCCCGCTGTGATGGACCAAAAAAAGAAGCTGAACAGTGCATACAATTTCTTAAAAGCTCAACGGCTTAAAAATTTAAAATATAAATGCTAGAACTCAGCCTGCATGTGTAAACTCTGGTCCGGCGCAGGCAGGAAGATTATATTGCCACTTGCAATTCCGTTACTCTGTAATTTAAAAAAAAAGAGTTCAGAGAGACTGTGAGAGCAGAAATTGAATGAAAGCCCGACGCCTCGTTGGGGGAGGGAGGGGGGGGGGGCGAAACGGACCATCTCTCTTTTCAGTCGATATCTCCTAATCTGTAGCAGATTTCGCCACCAGTCTTTCGTCACCAGCCTAAAAATGATGCCCTTCCGGGCATCATTTTTACATCTTGTGACCACATTTTTCCAAAGTCTTTGAAAGCTTAGCCACAAAGGACGTCAGATTCATGTCATGTTCTGCCATTTTCGACCCAAAAAAGGCTTAGCGGGAAGAACTATCACGACAGCTTTGAAGATAACGAAAAATGTTCAAGATAAAAAGATGTAAAATAAACAGGGCTACAAAACTCCTAACTCGGATTAAACAAATTGACCATCAAAACTTAAAGTGATTTTTATATCAAACCCCGAAAATACCAGAACTATTGGTCTGCTATACCTACACATGCCAGACGTGATCTCGATGGCTCCTTTTTACCAAAGCTATGGTGAAAAAAATAAATCACTCAACATTTATTACGTAAATTTCCAAACTCAACTTTTAGCTGTTTTAGACCACACAGAGCAAAAATGACCACCTTTGGATTCCCCGTGATGAGCTGAAGCGAATATCTAGGTACCCATTTTATGCAAAATATCAACTTCGAAAATTAACCTTATTTCACCTGACCTTGACCTGACCTTCACCAGGGTGTAATCTAAGCCGCAGTGTCTAAAATTGGATATTGGTTGGATGTGCCGATGAAGAAAAAAAATCTTAGGATGAAAAAAAGAAAGTAAATAACTGCAGTTTTTGCAAAATGGTTTAATGCCAATTTTTATGCTAACTGATAAACCAGGATTTCATGTCAGGATCTTGACAGGGTGTGGAACAAAAGGATGTGGGTGCATCAACTGTCAAGTGACAAGTGAACTGGCTGTTGGGAATACATGAAACTCTTTTCAGAGATGAAGTAAAGCCACTGGACGGGCTCAGCCCCGGCGACTCACTAGGGTGCCTGCCCAGACCAATGTCTCCCCCTATATCCTATCATCCCGGCTCTGAAATGGTCTCATTGGACCGAAAGGGCCTAACCCAACAAAACAAAACAAAAAAAAAAAAATTATTTTGAGAACACCTTTCACACGCCATGACATGGTCCTCTAGTAATAGATCGAGACGAGGAAAGTGTTTTCACGCCTCCTTATGCACGGCTCTAGTGTCATTGAGCTATCAATCGTCAGCGGTTTCCGGACAATGTAGGAAGGTTTTTGGTCATTTTAGGTCAGCGTCAGATCTTGGGTCAGATCATTTTGCACCCATCTCAAACCAATTAAAGATTTTATGAAAAAAAAATTAAGTACATGTGTTATTACAATTTGAAATGTTATTTTTCGTATCCGAAACGCAGTTTTCCAGGAACCAGCCATGCTGCTCATCAGCTGATCTGTAATGTTGATATGAGCACATCAGATGTGTTTTCATATGCCTTCTTATATGTTGGATCTAGAGCTTAGAATATGCTTTGAGCACGAAGCTAGCATGTGTATTTAAATTGTTATAAACAATCGCTTATCATCTTTCTTGACATTAGATGACCTAGGATGTAAAATAGGGCCACCAATAATAGTTTATGATTGGATGTTCGAACTTTGCCAGCAAAACAATGTCTGGGAATGTTGGTATTACTTTGACGCGAACGATGTCCACCTGAATTTTCCCTCTTGAATGATTATGGATAGCTCGCGAAATAAACTTTAAGCTAAGCCGCCTCGTGCGTTTCGCTGCGCCTCTTGGTTATCGAGTTATGGGCTTGAGGCGTTTAACGCCCCCTCTCCCCCCCCCAAGCAAACGGTGGGTGCCGGCGGCGAAATACCCCAGCAACTGCCGGGTTAATTAATACAGGAGAATCCGCTTAATAAGACCACCTTGGTGACACAGCGCTTTGGATTTATAAGCGGTAGCTTCATTAACCGGGGTCAGTTATGCTTCTAAGGAAAAATCCGTGAAAAGCTCAAGTGGGCACACTAAGCGGCTGGGTTTTCTATCCGAAGATTTCTTAAGCGCATTCTACTAGGTATATAATAATACACTGCCTTATAATGCACTATATTACCGCATCAGCCACAATTCATTATTCCTTGTAGTTGTTATTGCATGTCCTCCTGTCCTTTCTATCGGCACTTGTGGAGACTGGGGTGGTGTTTCACCGGTGATAGCAGCACGCTGCTCTTACGCGTGTCAAATTGGGTTTCCATGGAGACGTCAACATTAACAAGCCCCATTGCTCCAACACTATCACAAGTGTGACGTCAGCAGAATAGCAGCGTGCTGCATCACCGGTGAAACACCACCCGGGCGGGTAGGGGCGGCGCGGCCGGCTCGTCGCACCATGGGACGGATGCCCCTAAGAATGCCCACTTAATCAAAAAAATAAAGTTTTGTTTTCTGATTTCTAAAGGTGGTTTCCAGTGTAAAATTGACCAGCGGACCCAAACATGGCAACGATTTTAACTCTAACAGTGCCCTTTCCGATCAATTTGACTTCAAACACAGGCTACGTCCCACCCGCTATGGACGCGAGTCGGACTGCTGAATCTGGTATGGTATTCTGAGATTGTATAAAGGCATGAAGCTGGAATGGGAGTCAGAAAATATGCATACCATTATGATGCTTGGTTAGTGGGCTTGCAGACGGACCACTTTTGAATTGATTGTTTGTACTTATGACAGTTTTTTGGTGCAATTAACACGTGACGTCAAAATATGGCCGCTAACATTATGAGACAAAGCTTAAGTTACCTCTACGAAAAAAAGTTCCATCGAGTTCCGTTAAGTTTCTGCCATCGTTAATGTCGTTGGCATGTTGTTAAATTGTCCTGAGATTTTCAGCTGCGGATTGCTGCGGTTTTCGGAGATATGCCGCGTGAAGTCGTTAATTACCGGTCGGCCGGCTGAGTCGGTCAGACCAAGGTCAGACGCCGGGGCGGCCGGGGTTTCAAATGGTGGGGCGCCTCCGTCTTGTGCGTGGCTGTTCGGCACTACCGGGTGTCAGGTTATGGAGAGCAGGGACAGAACGACCCGATAAAACTCGAGACCGACCTTATATGACAGAAAGACGGTCCTGTCGGCATCGTTGCGTCTGAACGTACGGGAAGAGTGCGCGGTCGGGTTGCGTTTGGCGTCATGCTGCGAAGGGAGCTCTGAGCTAATTGAGCTGCAGGGAGGTGTGTTGTTGAGCCTGCTGAGAGTCGACATCTATAGCGATGAATCCGACTTGAGCGATTCTGACGACGCCTAAGACGCTGTAGACGCACGCTGTCAGGACAAGGCGCCTTGTAACGCATAGAAACAGCGGGTACCTGTGGACTCAATTTTGCCAACTGGTAGGTACTGTTGCTAATCACGCGTTCCCTGATAATTTGTAATTGGACACGGTTGACTTGTGTTCGTTTTGCGTGCAAATGTGTGATAATCTGCTTTGATGTTCCTGAATAAACTTTGAAACCACAATCATATTGTTAATCGTTTTAGGCATCCCTGAATAAAAAAACGTTAAAGTTGAAAAGATGTTATTTAGGTTGAACTCGTGATCAAGCTGAGTCCAAACTGAGTCAGTATACTTGATACAATTTGACAGCAATCTATGCGAAAAGCATGTGAACTATGCATCATGCCTTGAAAGTGCGTTAATATTAACCTGACAATAAAATTAATGTCAAAATCGGACTCAGCGCATAAAATAACCCCCTTACGTACCAAAATAACTTTGTCTTACGCAATCCACGATTTAATAGACATTTTGGGGGCCATCGTCCCATAGTGCGTCGGAGCCGCTGCCGCGTCAAACGCCGAGCCGCCAGCTGATTAGCCGGCTGAATGAACCGCCGCCCGGGGCGACCGGGTCAGCGGGCGCTGACCTCGCCCGTGCCAGACGGCCAGTCTGGAATTGGTCGCGGGCGTGGCGGACGGTGGTACTGAGTGCTCCAAAAACTGTCGTCGTTCGCAACTTTAACTACGCCTACATTCATACGACTACTAGTGGCGTCATGTCTCCTCAGAGATCGGATGCCGCAGTGAATAAAGTATAACAGAGGGCGAACGGACGTAGAGCTACCCAGGTAAGCCCGGCATCACATTGGCATCACCAATTTTATTTTTCTATACCCTTAAAGGGCTCATCAGGGTTTCAAAAATTTAAAGGGATCGGCTTGATTTTGCTATTGCTGGATTTTCCTAGTTGCACTGATTCTAATGATGTCAGTGGGGGAAACTGTGGTCAAATCTTCCATTTTTGGAAGCCTTTCATTTTTGGAAAGACCTTCCATAAAGGGGTATGCATTTTCCAAAAATGGAAGGCTTTCAAAATTGGAAGGCCTAATCTCAGTGTTCCCAACTGTGATTTCCATCCTTTGATTTAAGCTACGGCCTTTTTAAATGTGTTAGGTACATTTATTTATTTATTGCATGTCTTAGTGGGATCCAACAATGTTGGCTTTTACCGCCACAGTGTCAAAGTACATAAAGGACACGTATATCACACAGTCGTTGAAGCAGATTTCAGAGAACATGAGATAAAAATAGGTATGCCCACGCGAGTGTGATAAAACGTATAAAATTATATAAAAGTACGCACATGGCACAGCTTGGCTAAAAATCACAGACAAAAAAAAAAACGGATGATAGGTGGCGCATCTATGACTGGCTCGCGTATGCTGCTCTTACGCTGGCTCGGAAAGTGGTCGGGTTGATGTTTTGTCGCTGCTCGTTGGGCAGACGGTTCCATGTCCGTAAAGCACGAACTGGCACGGTCTTGTGTGTGACCTCCATCCTGCATCAACAGTTGATTTTGCCATTTATGATCATTGATATAAGGAGAAGCAGCAGTGCTAGTGTTGGTAATACAGGCATGCTATGTCAATGTACATAGTGATATAATAGCATGGTGTCCTGGTGCACTGCTCTCTTTTTCTACTTCTAGAGGACACATAATAATTCAGAAGAGAAAAAAGCTGGTCAATAACCAACCAGGAGGAACACAGCTATAGTCTTGGCAAAGGATGGTTTAAAATAAACTTACTACCTACGTCTCATATAAATTGAAGATCCTTGCTCCTTCGATAGAAAGTAGCACGAAAAACGGCGCACCAACGCCTAATTTAATTCGTCTCATATTCCGGGAAAACATTGAAAAATGACGAGACCTCCACCCAAATGTTTGGCAAAAGCCCTAAAAATTTGAAATCAACCACGCAATATGCTAATAAATGCAGAAAACAGCAACAAATACATGTTTTACTCGCCACTACCCTCCCGGGACCTTCGCCCTCGCTCCCGACAATTCCGCACTATAAACAAAGCCGGCGATATGAAACTAGCATGGCCCATCACTAAAGTACTTTTAAGAATCGTTACTTTTCGTTTTTGATGCTTTTTGCTCACCAAATGTTTGATAAGGTCTTATACAGGGCTGCGGAGTCGATGGATTTTAGGGTGACTCCGACTCCGACTCCGACTCCGGCTTCAAAAGTCGACTCCGACTCCGACTCCGACTCCGGGCGGTTCCATTAAAATACATATCATGATATTGAAGTTCATAATGGAGATATTTTTATCTTGACTGAAACGATCTCTTGTGTGTTCCAAGGCTTTGCGTTGCAAATATGCATTGAAAACATGCAGAATTAAAAAGCAGGTTACGGTGAATTCACCAGCTTCTGCTTCTTTCGCTGAAAACGTTCGTCCAAAACAGCAAAATGACCTTTTTTCGACAAAATCTAATTTCGAACGCAGTATCGTCAATTAACCCTGGCCCGTATATACCCTCGCCCCTACCTAACCTAACCCTCGCCCGGGGGTCGAACGGACCCCCCCCCCCCCCTCGGTTTTTTGCGAATAACTCGCTTAAAAAGCAGCCGATCGCGACGAAACTTTCAGTACCCTCGCGTTAATGCGTTATTTAATTTTACACCTACCCTAATAATTTCATGACCCTGACCCAAATGACCTTGACCTGTGACCTACTTTTCGAGACCATGTTTGGCCGGAATCGCGATTCGGCGTATGTGTGCTCGCATTAGCCGCGCGTTTGCAGTCTTTTCGTGGGTTCAAGCGTTTAAACATGTGATATGATGTTGCCCCCATGCATAAGGGTGGGTGTCAAGGTCACCTGCAGATCAGGTCAGGTCATTGACCTTTGATGACCTCGGTTCACCTTTTCGAGTTTTATTTGTTTCTAGGCCAGCTTTTAAGAGCTGAATTCGAATTTAGCAACCATAGGAACATTTACGAAGTAGTTTTGGTGCCTTCATAACAAGCTACGAAGCTGTCAGAGGCGGTTGACACCTACTACGAATACCCGGCAGGACCCCCACTGGTTGATCTGACCTGACCTGACCCGACTTGACCTAAATGCATGAAGACATCATCTCTGATCAAAACTAACATTATATTCGTGATCAACACCCCGAAAAACCCCATAGCAGCCACGCTTTACGACGTTCTAACAGGTCCCGATTTTCCCGACTTTTGGGTCATTGACCTGGCCTGGAAGGACAACTAATGACCTAGGACCTTAAACTTGGGTATCATCGGCCTCCTCTCGTCACGGGCAACACGCTGGTTTTTTGCGCGAAGCTCTAGCTCAATCAGGGGCGAAACGGCAAGGGGGTCCAACGGACCCCCCTGGAAAAACTGGAAAAACACCAATAGGGTAAGGTGCCTAATTAGCGACCCTTTCCTATTTGCGACCTACAGAAAAGCTGGCAAGAGAACTCGGTGAAAGGTCTGCCATACTTTGTTTATTTAACTAAATTCTTTTCCGGTTGTCAGTGCTTCTGGTGGTACGTGTTAGGGTAGTTTAAATAAAAATGGTCACTTGCTTATCCAAAACGTGCGTATATGAGCCCTAGCTGATAAAAAACGATTCACCTTTTTTATTCTGAATCGACAATCCTTTTTCCATTGATTGCTGTTTTCCCGTAGTGAATCGCCGGACTGTGCACTGCATGGTGGTTAAAAAATAAAAAATGTGTCGCAACATATATTTCCTATTTGCGCCCGACATGGTCGCAAATAGCTCAAGAAGGGAAAGAAAGAGGAAAAGAGAGAAATGAAAATGAGGTGATGCTGAAGCTTGCAATGTGTGGCGGTTGATGCCAACTGTCGTCACCGACTGCAGGGGTGAGGGATGCCAAATCCAGGGTGGGCCTCGAATATCATACGAGGTAGCCCGCAAATTTTGGGTTTTCGCCTTTTTTCGCCTTTGGTACGGCACGTGATCAGTTTTCACTTTCATAAAGGTGTTGGATAAACGCTCCTGTTCCAGTGATTGAGTGCTTTGCGTATAGGTTACCTTTTTGGGATCATATTTCAGCTTTTCAGGCGTCACATTTTTGTCATTTTTATTATGGGAAACCCCATAGACTTATTAGCGAACCTCCCCGGTCGGTAATCGGGACGAGTTCCCTATTAGCGTTTTTTTTTTTACAATAGTTTGCCAAAATGCTCACTACAAATAATTTAGTGGATATTAGGGCAGAAAATGAATAGATTTTAATAGAAAAATGAACGATCTCTCCGAAAATCAAGCCAGTGATACAGTGGCACCCATAGAGCGTGAGCAATGACGGCTCAAATTAACCTTCGCCCCAGTGGGGGGGGGGGGGCATATGTTATCACCCTGTCGCTTTTTTTGTGTGTGTGGATAAAAAACCGCGATAGCTTTTTTGTAGGTACGGTTCTCCAGTAAAAGTCTTGTTGGTTTTGCTTTTTTGGATAATATGGTCCTATATAATGTTCAAATGCATAAGTATGAACCCGAATTATGTGTATGCACATTTACCACGAGACTGTAAAATTGCATCCTTGTATGCCAAATACTTTCCGAGATATTCACCAAAAACTTCATTTTCTGCCGTTTTGGGTATTCTGGCCGCAATCTGCCTGGGATCGCCTATGACATCATCAGTAGATACATCTAACGAGAGGAACGCGGAAACACAGAATCATGAATGAATCGAGCGCATAGTAAACGGTGTATGAAAGGGAGACTCGGCAGAGGCTATCCGGGTGGCCGGCGGGCGGGAAGTCTCGGCTCTAGGTTTTGGAGCTGTGCAGTCAGGAAGGGAGGGGAGGATAGCGCTAGCCCGACTGACTAGTATCTCGGCTGATTCGTGTGGGGTGGAAGGGAGCACAGAACGGGATGGTGGTTAGTGGTGGATGGTGGGATGGTGGTTAGGTTAGTGCGTACTGCGTAGAACGTAGCTGAACATGCAATGTTACAAACAACATGCAGCATAATGTGCGGGATTATGCCAGAACTGATACAAAAAGGGAATTTATTATTTTTCTGGCGAGGGAGTGGATGGGTGCCGTGACACAGCATGACGAAGACGATGCTGCCGAAATCGGGATGCTTTTTTGCCCCCAGTCTTTTACCCCTAACATGGAGCGCTTGACCCGAACTTAGAGGTCCCCGACTGACCTTAGACCTTAAAATCGCACCCGTCCGGTGCGCCATCTTTTCGTCAGGGGCGCTCTTCCTGGTTGCCTCTGTTCTTACCAATAACTAAAGCAAATCGAACGTATAATTAAAAGGCATACCTCAAATACAATTTTATTCACACCCACTCGTGTTCATACTTGTTTTGACCTATATCTTCCCGTATCATAATATATCACTTCAGTGCTTAACCCTCAACGGACTTGTGGGTTTTCTGCATATACCCCGGCCGAGGGGGGGGGGGGCGATTACGACCCCTCTCCGCCTTTTCGCCCCTAATTGAGCTAGCGCCTTGGGGATAAAACTGAGCGCGTGCATCGTATGAGATGAAGAGTTGAATGTCTCAGGTCAACCGATAAACTCTGAGGTCAGTATAAGTGTTCCAAGTCGCGGGATCGGTTTTTGGTAAACAACTTCACCATAGTGGATACAGAGCCAAGGAAATAGCACCATCGAGTTTTGCATGCTCAAGCGCGTCGAATAGTATACGCTTTGTTTTTGTTGAGGTCAATTTAAGGTGTTCACCTCAGGTCATGGTCATTGGTGAGGGCAGAGCCACTCAGGCCACGAAGCTGGCCCAAGGAGGTCATATCGCTTATTCGATTCGGTAGGTCCTCAAAAGTCCACTGGTGGCTTCCCGACTCGCTAGCTCAATTTGATCGGGACTTTATTGGTGAAAACTCCTGTGACCTTAGTGACGTCATAAATAAAGTTGCCTATGATCAAGAATTCAAAAGTTAATGCTGGGGCTCGCAAAGATTGTATAATATCACGAATTAATGCGCTTGAGACAGCTTAAGATGGCTCCCGGCGCGAAAATAACAGTTTTCATATTTCCACATTGATTATTAATCGTGAGGTTGCGTGACCGACCTGACTTCAGGTGACTCTTAACCCTCGCCCTGGCAGGGCATTTTTCATAACACGGCCTTGCAGGGGGGGGGCTTATAACTTTTGATCTAATTAAGATAGAGCAAAACGAAAAGCATCAGTGAACTCAGCACGTCAAGGCGCGTCGAATGATATACTTTTTAGCTTGCTTAAGTGTACTTAAAGTTTTTCTTAATTTTTAAGTAAACTTTAATTAATCAATTAAGTTAAACTTAACCAAATTGCATCATATCGCATATCATTCGATTCGGCTGATCACCAGGAACACAATGAGACCATTTTTTAAGCTCTAGCATCATTATGTGCCAAGTTATTGGCAAAAACGTCATTTGACCTCAGTTGACCTCATTTGACCTGACCCATGGATAAGTACACCAAACAAAGAAGCACCAAGTGACCTGCTGGTAATTACTGTGGTTTCAAAGCACAAAAGTGATAGAACGAAGCGGATATCTCCAGTATTTTTCGAATTTAGTATTTTCCCATAGGCTTAACATTACGACGTAATGACCTCTAACTGACCTCAGGTCAGTGACCTCAAAAAACCCGAACTATATGTTATACAACTCGGTGAACTTAGCACATCCTGAAAGTTTGAAGGAAATCAGTGCGAAACTGTGAGTTGGACAGGTGCAAAAATAAAATTGAAATTTGACCATGACCTTGTACCGATTTTTCTGACCTGGTGACCTGACCCAAGGTCACCCGGACCTGAAATTTTGAGGTCATATGTAAAAAGGCTGCCCCATAGGCTGTGCCAAATTTGGCGGCGCTACGCGCCGCCGTTTTTACGCTATCTTCGAAAAACCTTAGGGGGGTCGCATCGACCCCCCCCTGCCAGGGCGAGGGTTAAGAAAAATACGAGATAACTACATTCAAGTTGTGAGGCCTCCAGGAGATAATACTATGCAGATCATATAAGCTTCATTCCCCAGTGAAAGGTCCCCTGGTACGAAAGGTGGTGCGACGTTGCGACATTTTGGGACCTTACAGAGGTTCACTTTTGACGTCATTGGTCAACGGTCTGACCTTAACCTTCGCACTTGTAGGAGGGTGTCGAACAGAACCCCCTCTCAGTTTTTCGAAAATAACTCGCGCAAAAAGCGGCTGTTCGCGACGAAACTTTCAGTACCCTCGAGTTAATCAATATTACGCCTACCCTTAACATTTTTATGACCCTGACCCTTTGACTTGTGACCTGTTTTCTGAGACCATGTTTGGCCGGAATCGCGATTTAGCGTATTTCGTCTCACAATATGAGCGTGTTTATTGTCTTTTTTGTGGCTTTAAGCGATCAAACATGTGAAAGGATGTTGATCCCATGGATTCTAGTGGGTGTTAAGGTCACGTGAAGGTCAGTCAGGTCACTGACCTTTGATGACCTTAGTTCACTGCTTCGAGTTCTACATGTTTCTAGGGTAGATTTTGGAGTTGATTTCGCATTTAGAAACCGTTTGAACATTTACGAAGTAGTTTTGGTTCCCTCGTAACATGTGACCTGACCTGACCTGACCCGATCTGGACTAAATGCACGAAAACATCATCTGTGATAAAAAATAGTTTGAAATTCATGATCAGCACCCCGCAAAGCCTTATAACAGCCTCACTGTAAAAAGCTCTAACAGGTCCCGATTTTCCCGACTTTTGAGTACATATTGACCTATCAACAAATGACCTAGGACCTTAAAATTGGGTATCAACGGCCTCCTCTCGTCACGGGCAACACGCTCTTTTTCCGCGAACCTCTAGCTCGATCAGGGGCCGAACGGCAAAGGGGTCCAACGGACCCCCTCCCCTTTACGCTAGACGCTGGCAAAACACCTAACCAAAGGTTAGGTGTTTTGCCAAAGGCCGCCTAACCAAGGGTAACTCACCATCCAATGCTCAGATGCCTTCTCACGATATCATAACCCAGATGTTTCAACACATCAAGGGAATATGTAGCACAGTTAGGGAACTTGTTGAACAGGTCAAAGTTCTGGCATCCACAACTCCTCCACAAACCCTCCTGACTCCAATGATCTCAGTCACTCAGCCTTCTAACAACCAACAACCGCAACAGCCCGCAGCTGACTACCGCACAATCGTTCATGAGGAACTTAAGGAGATGAAGGAACGGGACAAGCGTAAGGAATCAGTGATCATCAAAGGCCTTTCTGCTTCATCTTCAATTGAGCTGACTGCCAAATTTGAACAGCTTTCAGATCAGGTCATGGGTGCCAAAGTGATTCTATCAGATGTGTCTCCCATCTCAGGTCATCCCAATCTTTATCGAGCTAAGATAAAAGATGCAAATCTCAGAAAGCTGGTACTTGAGAAAGCAAAAATGCTGAGAAGCTCTGATTTTAGCTCAGTCTATATTTCTAGAGATCTCACCTACGCACAGAGGACTGAACTATTTGCACGCAGGAAGGCTAAGCAGACGGAGGCTCAAAATGCTCAAAAGGTTCCTGTGAGAAACTCTGGCGGAGGAAACCTTCCCCAAGCACACTCCACGGAGAGTGCTCCGCAACCTACCCCCCAGGGAAACTAGTTAGCGCCACTGACTACGTGACTACCCTTAATAGTACCAAAATCCTAAGGATCATGTCCACCAATGTCAATGGCCTTGCTCCCAAGTTGAATATTCTGAAAGACAATGTTGGAATCCATTTGTGGGACATCATATGCGTCACCGAAACCCATCTCCTCGCTCACCTTCCTAGCTCCATTGTAGATATTCCCAATTATTCCCTGATCAGGCATGATACCAGTGGCCATGTGTACAAACATGGTGTATGCAGTTACATTCACAACAGCTTGATGGTTGATTCTGTGACTCAACCTCTTCCAAATGTACTCTCTTTTCGTCTTACATCCTTTGATGTTTTTATACTGATCGTTTACAGAGCCCCCTCTAATTCCTCTGATGCTAATGAATCATTGAACTCATTCATACTAGACTTCTGCAGTGGCAAAGAGGTTATCGTTGCCGGAGACTTCAACCTGCCTAACATTGACTGGAGTCGTTCAAACCCTTCCTGTACTCCCCTTGAAAGAATGTTCCTCGACACATTCACAGCTGTTGGTCTTCACCAATGGATTATGGAGCCCACCTTTCCCAGGTCTGGGAATGTCCTTGATTTGCTTCTCACTTCAGAGTCTGACAGAGTAGGCTCTCTCAACGTATCTGCTCCACTGCCTGGTTGCGATCACTGTTTGATATCATTTGATTACATCTTCGATATATCTCCAGATGGGACTCTTTTTTCTGGTCCGTCAACCTTGTCAAGGGATTGGAACAAGGGACACTACCACTCCGCAGCCCGCAATCTAAACGATGTTGACTGGGATGTTGAGCTTGCTTATTTAAATGCTAATCAATCTTTTGAACGATTTTCAGCCATCTTACACAGTGTTACAGTGGAATGCATCCCTCTCAAACCCCATAGAAAAGGAAGGCCTCCTTGGTCAACTAGGCCTCCTGCTAGCCTTCTCAACCAAAGACACGAGGCATGGTCCCATTACAAGACAGTGAGGGGGCGTCTGGGTCGAAAGTCCACAGAGGCCCGTTCCTGCTACTCCACCTTTGCCAGTATTAACCAGCGATGCCGTGCCCATGCTGTTAATGCCCAAGCCAAATATGAAGAAGACCTTCTCCGTAAATCCCATGAACAGCCTAAACTATTCCACTCTTACCTTAGGCATAAGAAGGTTGGCCGTCCTTCGGTTGGACCGCTGCAGCTGTCATCGGGCCAACTGAGTGATGATCCCTCCTGCATGGCTGAGATTTTTTGCTGAGTCTTTCTCATCCGTGTATAGCCGCTCTATCCCATCCGAACCAAGCCCACACCAACAATTTCACGAATCCTCACTTGAACACATTGCTATTTCCCGTGAAGATGTGTTAAAGAGTCTTCTCGAGCTTGATGGAAACTCAGCCATGGGACCTGATGACATTCACCCTCTCTTATTGAAGAAGTGTGCTGATCAGTTGGCTCAACCTTTGATGACCATTTTCAACAGATCCCTCCGAGAAGGTACCTTACCAGATAGCTGGAAGAGGTCTCTTGTTGTTCCCTTGTTTAAGAAAGGTGTACGGTCTGACCCTCTCAACTACCGACCGATAAGTCTTACCTCTGTGCCGTGCTAACTGATGGAGCGCTTAATTTGTAAATCACTTGTTCCCTATCTGGAGTCAAATGAGATTATCAGTCCTCACCAGTTCGGGTTCAGGTCTGGAAGGTCTACAATGGAACAACTGCTACTGGTCTATGATGACGTGTCAAGACGGACAGATGAGGGTGCGGTAACGGATGTTGTTCTCTTCAATTTTAGTAAAGCGTTTGATGTAGTTGTTCATGAATTGCTTATAGATAAACTGATAAGCCTAAATATCAATGGAAATCTTTTGAAATGGATAATTTCATTCCTCACAAGCAGGTTCATGAGGGTATGTGTCAAGGGCAAATCAAGCAGTTCCAGACCTGTACTCAGTGGTGTGCCCCAGGGGTCTGTGCTGGGCCCGATCCTTTTCCTTATTTATGTGAATAGCATTGCATCCGATCTTAAATGCGACTACAAAATCTTTGCAGATGATCTGAAAATATTTTTTTTTTCACATCCAATATGTATTCTTTGAAAGCAGGTCAGTCAGTGACACGCACACACACATACACTGAGATCATAACGACTCGAAACAACAGGCGGCGCCGGGTGCAGGCCGGCGGCCCACCGACCCCGCGAGGCCCCACTGAGCCCCGACCCAGCCGGGACCGGGAGTCGCGGCCCCAGCGCGCTCACTGCAGCCCGGTGCATGTTAGCCACAGCTCGCACCATCGACAACAGCCAATCTATAACATATTTAAATTAAACAACAGAATGCGATAAATATCCTGTGTCGGCGCGGTGGGCGTCATTTTTTTTTTGTGTGTGTGTGTGTGTGTGTGTGTGTGTGTGTGTGTGTGTGTGTGATGTGTGTGTGTGATGTGTGTGGGGGTGTGTAGGGGTGTGTGTGTGAGTGTTAAGGTGGTCCACCTTTTTTAATTTGTCGTAATTCGCGAAAGAAACAGCTTCTTTTTGTTATCGATGGGAACACAGGTTTGAACCTTTTTTATTTCAATTTGATGCACGAGTTCTCGTCTATAAAGCCTTGCCATTTGTCATTAAATTTGCTTTCTCTCCTGTTGATGACAGCATTTCTTTTCTCCATCATAATATAATTGTTTAAACTGCCTTTTACCGCTCCCATAGAAGGTCCACTGGCACTGTAGGAAAGTTTACACCCAACAATGTATTGTTTTACAAGTAACAGTATAACGTTAGCCGCCTGCTTACCGTCTTCAATGCCGAATAACACTAGCTCAGCTGGATTCTCGGGGGTGATGCGTATCAGACTGAAAATACTTCTCCATATTTCTTTGACTACTTTGCATTTATATAGGAAATGCTCTAATGTATCTACCTCGTCACATGCTGGGCACAGCTCTGAACCCACTAGTCCACGAACAAAGAGGTATCGTTTAGTCGGCAGGTATCGATGAACGATGCGATAATGCAATGTTTGCAGTTTTGTAGATGCGGTGCATTCGTAAGGAATGCGAAAAACTTTTTTCCAATGTTTCATGTATCCCTTCTCTTCCCACCTGTTAACTGCGGCTGGGCGCTTATATTCTATCCAATCGTTATAGAAGTGAGTACTTCGCAGCGTTGAAACATTGTATCTTTTGTTCGCGAGCTCTAACGAGAGTTCTTCATTTTTCTGAGTCGCGGATAGGGGAACATACCTCTGTGTCCCCAGTCTGTGCTTCCAAAGGGTGGGAATGCTTCTGGTTACTTTTTCAAAAGTGATAAAATCTATACCTATATTAGGATACTTTGTCTTGAACTCGCAAAATTTCATTATCGTACCATCTTGCTTAGTGACATCATCAATTACTTTTACGCCTCCTTGATACATTCTATTCACAAAGTCTTCCCATTAACTCTTACACATCTATTATACCACAACTTCTCCTTTTGTATGTTTTCAACTTCTTCTATGGACTGGCTCGTATAAGCCTGTAGGCCAGATAGTATCTCTTTGTAGAATGTAGGGATTTTCATCTTTTTAATATCATCACGCCCGAGGGGCGTACCCAACATGTCATGCAACTCATACCTCCCTAGCCGTGCTTGCAATATCCTACGCCATACAGACTGCCTGCAGCAATACATTCGTTTTATCCATATCATATGCAACGATTTGCAAAACAGCTCTAAATTGACAGCTTTAAGTCCTCCATCGTCAATGCTTTGCGCAAGTATCTGTTTTGCAACTTTCGGTGGTCTTCCCCGCCATAGGAATCGCATGATTTTACTGTATATCGTGGAAATGTTTTTCTTGGGAATTTTGATGGCAGAGCATAAATAGACCAGCTGTGACGCTACCAGTGACTTTGAGATAGTTATGCGTCCTTTGAGAGTTAACAGGCGCTGGCCCCACACATTAAGAACATTTGTGATCTTCTTATCCACTGGCTCAACATTATCATTAATACATGACTCAGTAGCGCTAAAATATACTCCCAGGGACTTCAGCTTACTTGCTGCCCGTATGCCGCATACGGGTTCGTTGCTTCCTTTCATCGGTCCGAGCCACATGACGCTGCTCTTATTCTCATTTAGGCAAAGACCAGATATCTCACTAAAGTCTTGCATTATCCCTAAGGTGGTCCTAGCAGACTGAGCATCATCTAGAAACAGGGTAACGTCGTCTGCGTACATACTCAGCTTAACTTCAACATTGCTGATTGTTATTCCACGCACTTTGGCGTTTGCGCGGATATTTATCGCCAATATTTCTATCGCCAAGTTGAAAATCACACCGCTTAGTGGCGAACCTTGGAAGGTACCACGACTGATTGGGAACCACTCTGACGTGAAACCGTTGTTCATGATTGATAGCCATGAGTCACTATACAATAGCTTTACCCACGTAAGTAAATTATCACCAAAATTGTACGCCTTTAGGGCCTCAAATATAAACGGGTGTTCGAGTGAGTCGAAGGCTGCGCGATAATCGCACGCGATCATTATACCTGCAATTTTGTCGGTTTCACAATATGATATTAAATCACTCGTTAGCCTTAAATTTTTCCCAATAAATCTGTTTTTCATAAAGCCTGTCTGCTCTGGAGAAACTAATCTACCTATGACTGTGCCAATGCGCGTTGCGATTACTTTGGCGATTAGTTTGTACACAATGTCTAGCAAGCATATCGGTCGCTTGTTCTGCAACAGCTCTTTTTCTCCCTTCTTGTGGACTAGAGTGACCATGCCTCTTCTCTGGGTTATAAATAGGCCATTTCTATATGCGTCATTGATATAGTCTACAATAATAGGACCAATATCATCCCAAAAGAACTGCATGAACTCTGGGGTGAAGCCCGAGATTCCAGGTGCTTTATTTCTATTCATCTTTCCTAGCGCCGTCTTACACTCTTCATAAGTAATCGGTCCCTCACACTGCCTTTGCTCCGACGGCGATAGTTTGGGAATTTGGGCGTTGTCCAAAAAAGCTTTCATTTTTGACCCATTAACATCGTTGGCACGGTAAAGGCTGCGGTAATGTTCTACACAATGTTGTAGTATGCGCTTGTCATCCGTTATGATTTGCCCATTGTGCCGTATCCTAGTTAAAGTCTTTTGTGCGGACATCTGTCTCCCTCTGTTCAGGAAGTATTTGGTTGCCTTTTCCCCACTTTCGATCCACCTTGCTCCGGACGCTATGATTGCGGCTTTTCCGTGTCTCGTTTTTACTTCCTCTAGTTGCTGTTTTAGTTCATCATACATGTTTAGTTCCTGCGAGCTCAAGCCGCTCAAATCTTTTTCTAAGGCCGTTATCTGCTCGATCAAGTCATTCTCCTCTTTCCTTAACATCTGCGCTATATTTTTGCTTCTGAAAATACTATGCACTCTAATCTCACTAAGCAGCATTTCGACTTTAACTCCTATTTTGATATCTCCGGAATATCGGCCTCGACAATATTTGGCTTCCCTCAATTCTGCTCGTACGGTATCTACGTGTTCCTCGTCTGCTAGAAGCTCATTATTGTATCGCCAGACTCCAGGACCTCGCTTACGTTCTGAAGACGTTATCGTCATTCCCATAATGCTATGGTCACTGCGAATCCCGGCTTTTATGGAGCATTCAATCGTGAAATTAACGTGGAGTGCCTCGGTCACAAAAACATAGTCTAATCTGGATTGTTGCGGGGGATTGGCTCGCCTCCATGTGTAGTCGCGTGAGTGAGGATGTTTGTCTCTCCACGCATCTCTTAAACAGAACTCTTCGACTAACTCTGATACTTTCGTAGATGCATGGGTGAAACTTTGACATCACCATTGGGGTCCCAAACGTCCAAGGGGGCCTCCATTTAGTGGGGGCCTCCAAGCAATTAGGGGCCTCCAATTGCGGAAGCGGTAATTTACGAGCCACGCCAGGGCCTCCTCTAAGAAATTTTCATTGGGGGACCAGAGGCTCAGAAGCCAAACATGGGGTACCCCCAAATCCAGTTTTCTCATCGGATTTAGGCCACTTATTTTTCGTCACAGCTCTGATGCCATGATTTTTTTTTTTTTAATATCGATAAAGAAATGGTAGGTCACCTGACCCTACTGGTGGATCCAGGCCAGCAGGGTGACATTGTATGTAAATATCCCCCGCGGCATCCGAAATCGACGAAAATTTCTGGCTTTTTCACTTTTGACAATAAAACACAATGCCTTTATAATAGAAAAAAAAATAACGGCACAGCATTGCGCAAGGAATCTAGCCGTAAGCCGACCCCAGAAAGTGTGAGGGTTAACCTTCGCCGGCACCTGGGGGGAGGGTCGCCACCCCCAAGTTAGTTTTTCTGCTCTACACTTAACATTTTTAAAGCTAGAAACCTGATTTTCTTTGTATAGCTGCTTTTCTATCTTTTCTCAGCGTCCATTGAAAATTTCAAGCTTCTGCGGCATTTGGTTTCGGAGATATGACCTTGTTCTTCAGGTCATGTCATGTCCTAAATGACAAATACCCAATATCTTGCGATGGCTATGGGCCTTGTGAGCTTTTGACACGCTGATTTCGGCTTTTTTTTGCCAGTCTTACCTCCCACCTATCATTGAACATGTTGTTCTGCGATGTACAGATGTCAGAGCATGGGTGTAACTTTGTATACTTTCGAGGTCCCATGTGGGACCCCAATGCGAACATTTGGGACCCCAATTGTCATTTTGGGACCCCAATAGTGGAGGCCCCCGAGACGCATCAGCTACTTTGCAAACGGAGGTCCGATATTCATATAAAAGGTTCTCTGTTTAAATAGGAGGCCCCTTGGACAAATCGGAGGCCCTGTTGGACAAATAGGAGGCCCCCTGAACAAGTAGGAGGCCCCCTGAACAAGTAGGAGGCCCCCGGAAAACAGGAAGTCCCCTGGAGAAATAGGAGGCTGTCTGGACAAGTAGGAGGCCTCCTGGACAAATAGGAGGCCCTAGACAAAGAAGAGGCCCCTAGACAAATAGTAAGCCCCATGGACAAGTAGGAGGCCCTCTGTACAAATAGGAGGCCCCTGCAAAAATAGGAGGCCCCCTGGACAAATAGAAGGTCCTAGACCTAGACAAAAAGGAGGCCCCTTTCACAAAAGGAGGCCCCCTGGACAAATAGGAGGCCCCTTTCACAAAAGGAGGCCCCTGGACAATTAAGAGGCCCCCTGAACAAGGAGGCCCCCTGGATAAAGAGGAGGCCCCCTAAAAATAGGAGCCCTCTGGATAAATAGGAGGCCGCTTGGAAAATAAGAGGCTACTTTAACCAATAGGAGGCCCCTTGGACAAATAGGAGGCCCCCTGAACATGTAGGAGGCACGCTGGACAAATAGGAGGCCTCTTGGGCAAAGAGGCCCCCTAGAAAAATAACAGGTCCCTTGGACAAATAGGAGGCCCCCTGGACAAATAGGGGACCTCTTGAACAAATAGGAGGCTCCATGGACAAGTAGGAGCTAGAGGCTCTCTGTACGAATAGGAGGCCCCCTGGACAAATAGAAGGCTCCCTTAACAAAAAGGAGTCCCTTCAAAAAAAGGAGGCCCCGGGACAAGTAGGAGACCCTTGGACAAATAGGAGGCCCCTGCACAAATATGAGACTCCTAGTCGAATAAAAGACCCCTGGATAAATAGGAGGCCCCTGGACAAATAGGAGGCCCCTGAACACGTAGGAGGCCCCCTAGATAAAGAGGAGGCCCCCTGGAAAATAGAAGCCCCCTGGATAAATAGGGGACCTTCTGGAGAAACAGGAGGCCTCCTGGACAAATAGGAGGTCCCATAGACGAATAGGAGGCCGCTTGGACAAATAGGAGGCGCCGTTAACCAATAGGAGGCCCCCTAGACAAACAGGAGGCCCTCTGTAACAGTAGGAGGCTCTCTGTACGTACAAGAGACCGGCGCTCGACCTGTAGAAGCTTAGCCGTATGTACGCTAGGAGGCTCTCTGTGCAAGTAGTCGAAGTAGGAGGCTCTCTGTACTGTACCTACAATTACAAATAAGAGGCCCCCTGGGTAACTTAGATGCAACACAAATCGGAGGTCACCTATAAAAAAGCGGGACTCTGTTGGAATACCTGATTTAATAAATTATTTTCCTGATATTCAAATTACTTAGGTAATCCTCGTCCGCACATGGGGGGGGGGGGCAAGTGGTTGCCACACCCCCCACCCCGACCTAGGTAGTTTTTTCTGCTCTGCACTAAACATTTTGATTGCTAGAAGTCGGATATTTCGTATAGCTGCTGCTCTATCCTTTTTTAGCGTCCACTGAAAATTTCAAGTTTCTGTGGTTTTTGGTTTCGGAGATATGACCTT
The DNA here is from genome assembly GCF_019059575.1 of Amphibalanus amphitrite. Classification (NCBI taxonomy): domain Eukaryota; kingdom Metazoa; phylum Arthropoda; class Thecostraca; order Balanomorpha; family Balanidae; genus Amphibalanus; species Amphibalanus amphitrite. The sequence goes on along the minus strand of NW_024881717.1, from coordinate 66,390 downwards.
ATTCTTCAGGTAATGTCATAACCCAAATGACAAATACCCAATATCTTGCGTTGGCGTTGGGTCTTGTGAGCTTTTGACACCTTGATTTCGGCCTTTTTTGTCAGTCTTACCTCCCACCTATCATGGAACATGTTGTTCAATGATGTAGAGATGCCAGGGTCAGGGTCAAGGTCAACCTAGGTCGTCTAAAAATATTGCGTTTTAGGCAAGCTGAATTTACTTTCGTGAAGTTTCTTTGACTGTATTTTTGGCAAAAGCTTCTCAGTTCATGATCTCATGTAATATGGACACATTCACAGTCGGTGCACACATCAGTATACTCGTACACACAGACACACACAGACATACAAACACATGTCATTGACCTTGAGCTAACTTGACCTGAAATGACCACAGCCAGCAAAAACCTAGTCGGATAGTGTGACAAAGAGGTTCTAGCTGGCTTGGCACCACAATACGGCAGCGTCATCGGTACATGATGAGCAGCGCACGTGATATTCCAACGGGCAACGGTGACCCCAAACAGCAACATTCTTTAGTTTGACCTGACCTGGAAGGTCAATGACTGACCTGATGAGGTAAAATTGGTATCATTGGATTCGTCACTTCCCAAAGAATCTGTTGCTCTTGACCGCAAGGCTTAAAATCTTGTAAGAAAAAATTGTGGTGATGTCGAATAAGATACCTACCTACACAAGCAGCGGGCCAACCCATCATATACCGATGACGCTGCCGTATTAGTGCCAAGCGAGCTAGAACAGCTCTTTGTCACACTATCCGACTAATTTGCTGGCTGTGGTCATTTCACGTCAAGTTAGGTCAAGGTCAATGATATGTGTTTGTATGTCTGTGTAATGTGTATGTCTGTGTATGTACTGATGTGTGCACAGATCGGTTTGTGTGTCCCTATTACACTTGATCATGAACTGAGAAGCTTTTACTAAACATACAGTCAAAGAAACTTCACGAAAAGTAAATTCAGCTTGCCTAAAGCGCAATAATTTTAGATGACCTAGGTTGACCTTGACCCTGACTCTGACATCTGTACATCGCAGAACAACATGTTCAATGATAGGTGGGAGGTAAGACTGGCAAAAAAAAGCCGAAATCAGCGTGTCAAAAGCTCACAAGGCCCATAGCCATCGCAAGATATTGGGTATTCGTCATTTAGGACATGACATGACCTGAAGAACAAGGTCATATCTCCAAACCCAAATGCCGCAGAAGCTTGAAATTTTCAATGGACGCTGAGAAAAGATAGAAAAGCAGCTATACAAAGAAAATCAGGTTTCTAGCTTTAAAAATGTTAAGTGTAGAGCAGAAAAACTAACTTGGGGGTGGCGACCCTCCCCCCAGGTGCCGGCGAAGGTTAACCCTCACACTTTCTGGGGTCGGCTTACGGCTAGATTCCTTGCGCAATGCTGTGCCGTTAATTTTTTTTTCTATTATAAAGGCATTGTGTTTTATTGTCAAAAGTGAAAAAGCCAGAAATTTTCGTCGATTTCGGATGCCGCGGGGGATATTTACATACAATGTCACCCTGCTGGCCTGGATCCACCAGTAGGGTCAGGTGACCTACCATTTCTTTATCGATATTAAAAAAAAAAATCATGGCATCAGAGCTGTGACGAAAAATATGTGGCCTAAATCCGATGAGAAAACTGGATTTGGGGGTACCCCATGTTTGGCTTCTGAGCCTCTGGTCCCCCAATGAAAATTTCTTAGAGGAGGCCCTGGCGTGGCTCGTAAATTACCGCTTCCGCAATTGGAGGCCCCTAATTGCTTGGAGGCCCCCACTAAATGGAGGCCCCCTTGGACGTTTGGGACCCCAATGGTGATGTCAAAGTTTCACCCATGTGTCAGAGTCAGGGTCAAGGTCAACCTAGGTCATCTAAAATTATTGCGCTTTAGGCAAGCTGAATTTACTTTTCGTGAAGTTTCTTTGACTGTATGTTTAGTAAAAGCTTCTCAGTTCATGATCAAGTGTAATAGGGACACACAAACCGATCTGTGCACACATCAGTACATACACAGACATACACACTACACAGACATACAAACACATATCATTGACCTTGACCTAACTTGACGTGAAATGACCACAGCCAGCAAATTAGTCGGATAGTGTGACAAAGAGCTGTTCTAGCTCGCTTGGCACTAATACGGCAGCGTCATCGGTATATGATGGGTTGGCCCGCTGCTTGTGTAGGTATCTTATTCGACATCACCACAATTTTTTCTTACAAGATTTTAAGCCTTGCGGTCAAGAGCAACAGATTCTTTGGGAAGTGACGAATCCAATGATACCAATTTTACCTCATCAGGTCAGTCATTGACCTTCCAGGTCAGGTCAAACTAAAGAATGTTGCTGTTTGGGGTCACCGTTGCCCGTTGGAATATCACGTGCGCTGCTCATCATGTACCGATGACGCTGCCGTATTGTGGTGCCAAGCCAGCTAGAACCTCTTTGTCACACTATCCGACTAGGTTTTTGCTGGCTGTGGTCATTTCAGGTCAAGTTAGCTCAAGGTCAATGACATGTGTTTGTATGTCTGTGTGTGTCTGTGTGTACGAGTATACTGATGTGTGCACCGACTGTGAATGTGTCCATATTACATGAGATCATGAACTGAGAAGCTTTTGCCAAAAATACAGTCAAAGAAACTTCACGAAAGTAAATTCAGCTTGCCTAAAACGCAATATTTTTAGACGACCTAGGTTGACCTTGACCCTGACCCTGGCATCTCTACATCATTGAACAACATGTTCCATGATAGGTGGGAGGTAAGACTGACAAAAAAGGCCGAAATCAAGGTGTCAAAAGCTCACAAGACCCAACGCCAACGCAAGATATTGGGTATTTGTCATTTGGGTTATGACATTACCTGAAGAATAAGGTCATATCTCCGAAACCAAAAACCACAGAAACTTGAAATTTTCAGTGGACGCTAAAAAAGGATAGAGCAGCAGCTATACGAAATATCCGACTTCTAGCAATCAAAATGTTTAGTGCAGAGCAGAAAAAACTACCTAGGTCGGGGTGGGGGGTGTGGCAACCACTGCCCCCCCCCCCCCCATGTGCGGACGAGGATTACCTAAGTAATTTGAATATCAGGAAAATAATTTATTAAATCAGGTATTCCAACAGAGTCCCGCTTTTTTATAGGTGACCTCCGATTTGTGTTGCATCTAAGTTACCCAGGGGGCCTCTTATTTGTAATTGTAGGTACAGTACAGAGAGCCTCCTACTTCGACTACTTGCACAGAGAGCCTCCTAGCGTACATACGGCTAAGCTTCTACAGGTCGAGCGCCGGTCTCTTGTACGTACAGAGAGCCTCCTACTGTTACAGAGGGCCTCCTGTTTGTCTAGGGGGCCTCCTATTGGTTAACGGCGCCTCCTATTTGTCCAAGCGGCCTCCTATTCGTCTATGGGACCTCCTATTTGTCCAGGAGGCCTCCTGTTTCTCCAGAAGGTCCCCTATTTATCCAGGGGGCTTCTATTTTCCAGGGGGCCTCCTCTTTATCTAGGGGGCCTCCTACGTGTTCAGGGGCCTCCTATTTGTCCAGGGGCCTCCTATTTATCCAGGGGTCTTTTATTCGACTAGGAGTCTCATATTTGTGCAGGGGCCTCCTATTTGTCCAAGGGTCTCCTACTTGTCCCGGGGCCTCCTTTTTTTTGAAGGGACTCCTTTTTGTTAAGGGAGCCTTCTATTTGTCCAGGGGGCCTCCTATTCGTACAGAGAGCCTCTAGCTCCTACTTGTCCATGGAGCCTCCTATTTGTTCAAGAGGTCCCCTATTTGTCCAGGGGGCCTCCTATTTGTCCAAGGGACCTGTTATTTTTCTAGGGGGCCTCTTTGCCCAAGAGGCCTCCTATTTGTCCAGCGTGCCTCCTACATGTTCAGGGGGCCTCCTATTTGTCCAAGGGGCCTCCTATTGGTTAAAGTAGCCTCTTATTTTCCAAGCGGCCTCCTATTTATCCAGAGGGCTCCTATTTTTAGGGGGCCTCCTCTTTATCCAGGGGGCCTCCTTGTTCAGGGGGCCTCTTAATTGTCCAGGGGCCTCCTTTTGTGAAAGGGGCCTCCTATTTGTCCAGGGGGCCTCCTTTTGTGAAAGGGGCCTCCTTTTTGTCTAGGTCTAGGACCTTCTATTTGTCCAGGGGGCCTCCTATTTTTGCAGGGGCCTCCTATTTGTACAGAGGGCCTCCTACTTGTCCATGGGGCCTCCTATTTGTCCAGGGGCCTCCTTTTGTGAAAGGGGCCTCCTGTTTGTCTAGGTCTAGGACCTCCTATTTGTCCAGGGGGCCTCCTATTTTTGCAGGGGGGCCTCTTATTTGTACAGAGGGCCTCCTACTTGTCCATGGGGCTTACTATTTGTCTAGGGGCCTCTTATTTGTCTAGGGCCTCCTATTTGTCCAGGAGGCCTCCTACTTGTCCAGAGAGCCTCCTATTTCTCCAGGGGACTTCCTGTTTTCCGGGGGCCTCCTACTTGTTCAGGGGGCCTCCTACTTGTTCAGGGGGCCTCTTACTTGTTCAGGGGGCCTCCTACTTGTTCAGGGGGCCTCCTATTTGTCCAACAGGGCCTCCGATTTGTCCAAGGGGCCTCCTATTTAAACAGAGAACCTTTTATATGAATATCGGACCTCCGTTTGCAAAGTAGCTGATGCGTCTCGGGGGCCTCCACTATTGGGGTCCCAAAATGACAATTGGGGTCCCAAATGTTCGCATTGGGGTCCCACATGGGACCTCGAAAGTATACAAAGTTACACCCATGAGGTTTAGCGGGAAGAGCTGTCACGCTTACAGTTTTGAAGATAACGAAAGATATTCAAGATAAAAAAGATGTAAAATAAACAGGCGCTACAAAACTGCTAACTCTAATTTCTAAACAAAAATTGATTTTAACCATCAAAACTATAGAAGTATAACTAGGGCGTATTTTAACATGTTAACTAGGTCGGCAATGGCTGACCCAGTCACGGAGAATGCCGACCCATTGACAGCCGTTTGCCGACCCAGTTGCCACCCCTTCTAGGATGCAGCCAGGGACGTAGCCAAGGGGGGGGGCGGAGGGGGCGCCCGCCCCTCCCTTGGGGTTTTCAGGAGGCCCCCCGAAAGGATTCAGGCCAACGTGGGCCGAAGGCCCACGTTGGCCTGAATCCTTTCGGCCTGAATCCAACGTGGGCCGAAGGCCCACGTTGGCCAAAATCACGTCGTAGGCGAACGAAATTCACGCGGGAATCTAAAAAATGACGTCAGAACAATCAGGGCCCTCTGACCAGCCTGACAAGTGACAGCTAGGGCCCTTCTCATCTCCTGTGAATAACCACTAGTGTCTGTGTCTGACCGCTAGGGCCCCTCTGACTCCTCAGTAGACAGGAGGCCCTCTGTGGGTAGGAGGCCCTCTGTAGAGAGGAGGCCCCCTTAGAGAGGAGACCCCCTGTAGAGAGGAGGCCCTCTGCAAAAAGGAGGCCCTCTGTAAAAAAGAGGCCCTCTGTAAAAAGGAGGCCCTCTGTAAAAAAGGAGGCCCTCTGTAGAGAGCAGGCCCTCTGTAAAGAAGAAACCGTCTGAAATCAGAAGGCCCTTTGAAGAGAGGAGGCCCTCTGTAGAGAGGAGATCGTCTGAAGAGAGGAGGCCCTCTGTAGAGGAGGATTCCCTCAGTAGAAAGGAGGTCCTCTGTGGGAAGGAGGCCCTCTGTAGAGTGAAGGCCCTCTGAAGAGAGGAGGCCCTTTGCAGAGATGAGGTCCTCTGTATAGAGGAGGTCCTGTGTAGAGACGAGACTCTGAAGAGAGGAGGCCCTACATAGATAGGAAGCCCTCTGTAGAGAGGAGGTCCCTGTAGAGACTAGAGAGGAGGCCCTCTGTAGAGAGGATACCCTCTGTAAAGGAGGCCCTCTGGAGAGAGAGAGAGAGACACCCTCAGCAGAGAGGAGGCCCTCTGTAGATAAGAGGCAATCTGTAGAGAGGAAGCCCTCTGTAGATAAGAGGCCCTCTGTGGGCAGGAGGCCCCCGGTAGTCAAAGACAGCGTCGTATATTAAGTACATAGAGTGGAGGCCCACTGTGAGCAAATTACCTTCTGGCTTCTGGTCCCTGCTACTCTCTATAGAGAGTTATCAGTTCTCACTATAGTGAAAACTGAGAACTCAGGAAACTGTACAGAATAGACTCCCAACCGCGTCGCCGCCCACTGTAGGAAGGGACAGGGGAGGAGGTCCTCTGTAAACAGAAGGCCCTATTCTATGTAGACAAATTATTTGTATAAATGCGCTCAGAGAAATCATGCCGCGTGCCGTCAGCGGTTTTCCCGTCAACGGTTTTACCTGCAGTGGCCGCAAAAACTGCCAAAATGGCCGATATTTTCGGAAACCAGTTTTCGGCGATAACTTTCGTCTCAAAATTTGCACGAACTTCCCTTTACCAGCATCGTGTTCCTCTCGTCCAGACGTGTGGAATGAACTATGAATTGACCTTGAAAGGTCAACTTGAAAATTTGGCCTCAGGTCAAGGTCATGACCTGACCGATAAGGGCTAAGATCCATATCAGTCCATCCGTATCGTCGAGCCAAACACAACTAAGGTGTATTCATCGCTCTAGCATACCTCTATCAAAAGTTATTCGCGAAAAACAGTCAGATACCATTCGTGACCTGAGATGACCTCAGGGTTATAGAAAGGGTCACGGGTGCCATTTTCATGTTCAATGTGTCAAAGATACTAGTAATTCAGTGTTTTAGAGTGTTTATAATGACTTCCGTCTAAAAAGGCGACTTTCAATTTAAGGTCGCAAAATTGACCTGACCTTATGTCATCGATATCAAAATTCCAAGACATACATTTTTTGCATTTTGTCGCTCTTGTGCATTTGCATCTCTGAAAGTTTCAAAGCGTTTGGTCACTCCGTGTACCTTTGGCAGACATTAAAACTTTTTATGTAGTGAGGTCATTTGACCTGACCTGGTGACCTGACCTTAAGTGACCAGGGTCTGAAATTTTCACAACATGTGTAGAAATGATGTAGAATAAAGTGTGCCGCGTCGCCGTTTTTTAGATATTCACGGAAAACTGCAGGGGGGTGTTTAACACCCCCCGGCAGGGCGCGGGTTAATGCATGAACACAGCAGCCCATTTCTGTAATATATACCTGTGGCTGTGTTGGTATTTTTACGATGGATGCAATTACCCAAACCATTTAATAGACCGTGGTGATATTCCCATAGCCATGCTTCGCACAACTCATAATAATTTATTTGACCGGGAACTTAATATACCTATACCTATCCATCGATTGTTTGTTTCATCTACGGCGTAAATGAAGCAAACCACCTGGACCTAGGAAAATTTACTAACGAAACCATGTGTTACTTACAGCAAGTAAACGTGGCATAATTCACACAGAAAGAATTGATAACCGTATAGTTTCAATCTTGCAGACGTCAGTAAGGTCAGAATCGTGACAAGCCTATTGGAAAATATAGGTAATGAACTGTGTCCTGCTTCGAGAAAACGAGTCAAAACCACCCAATTCTTTCTGAATTACGTCAGATTATCTGATCTGTAAGCACCCAGGTGGCATTTACTGACAGGAGCACCGGGAAGGATCATCTGAGGTGAGGTGAGGTCATCAACAGTTTTTAGCCAATAAATCACGACATGATGGGGCTAAATAGTTGTTAGTGTACCAAACCGTTCGCCTGGTCATGACGCGTCGATTGGTACCCAGCGTGACTTTCCTAGGTTAGATTTTGAAGTTGACCTATCTATGTAGGTCGTTATAAACCATGTTATTTGTTATGACCTCTGGCGACCTCAATATTGACCTGACCCAAAAAAAAGTTGTTTACAAAAGTTGTAAGTCGTTCAACGAACTATCAAACGCCCTTGCCGTTTGTCGCTACGATTCGTGCTTTTCGAGTTCTGACGGGGGCCAGAAAAGGCCCCCGCCCGATTCAGAGTCTTTCAGAGCCCGCCCGGAATACGGTTAAGCGCTTGAACGATATATGATAATACACCAAGTGTTACTCTGACCGTCATCCAGTATCCTCCCATTCCTCGCAGATCCTCCCCCTCCTGCTGCGGTCCGGCCGCCGCCGGCGCCCGAGTTTTTTTTTTTTTTGCCCGTTATCATGCCACTCGGAGACTTGTGATATGCGTATGTTTCTTACCGCTGCAGCCTGCAGCGGTAAGAATAAAGAAACATACCAGTGCGCTTGCCATATGAAAGCTGAACAAAAGTAATTGCATTATGTTGTATATGTAATTGTGTAGGCATGAGACCCTCTGTAGAAAGGAGGCCCCTTTAGGGAGGAGGCCCCCTGTAGAAAGGAGGCCCCCGGGATTCCTCCGCCCCTCCCTTGGCCAAATCCTAGCTACGTGCCTGGATGCAGCACGCACATGCAGGCTACTGTTAACGCCAGACTCCTTGAGACCCTAATTTTTCGCGATTATTCTTTAATGCGTGGAAGAATTTCAACCAAACTCAGGACATGGCCGCTTCAAGACCTGCCGAAACTTTTACAATTTAGATATTTTGTCGCTATTTCTTTATTTCAGGCACTTCTCATTGACTCGTAATGTTATATTTCGAGCAAGATTTTCAGCCGGTGTGTAGGGGCTATCACCAGTCAGTCTGTGATACGTTATGACGTCACAGCTAAGCCCCGCCTCTGTGGTCTTGGCCAGGGGCTTAACTTTTTTTTTTGTTGGGGGGCACTGCTGTTAGGGGCGCCTTTTTAAGAGCATTAGGGCGCCTCCCCGTGTCTTTCTACGAATTAGTCCTAATTCAGTTTACGGCAACATTTTTACGTTTACCAAACACATTGTATTTTGTGCCGTTGTCTTTTGGCACGTTGTGTTGCAGCATTTTGCTTCCGCAGTGGCGCGCCGAAGGTGCGGAAATTTTTTGAAACCAAGCACATTTTGAAAGCAATTTGGGGGTCAGCAACCGCGGGCGAGTTGTGGAATTACCATAGTAGTCATAGGCGGCGGAACAGGGAGGGCACCGGGGCACCGTGCCCCTCTTTGATTTAGGCATTTTAACATTAGCCCTATGGCGTTGCATGGAAAGAATGGGACCAAAAGTCGGCAGTCCCCCCCCCCCCTTAACCCGCGCCGGGCCGGGGGGGGGTGTTTGAACACCCCCTTGCGGTATTTCGCAGATATCTCAAAAACGGCGGCGCACACCTGTTCGTGCATCTTTTCCGCACATGTTATGAAAATTACAGACTCAGGTCGCCTTAGGTCAGGTCACCAGGTCACGCCAAGTGACCTCACCTCACAAAAAAATGCTGGTCATAGCTACACCGACTGAACGATTGCCTTGAAACTTTCAGCGATTGATTAGAGCAACATTATCTATAAGATGTATATCTCGGAATTTTGATATCAGTGACCTAAAGTCAGGTCAATTTTGCGGCCTCTCCATTATAAGTCAATGGGAGCAAATTGAAAAGCGTCTGTTTTGCACGAACGCTATTCTAGACACTCTCAAACATCGAGATGTAGGTAAAATTGGCACACTGAACCGGAAAATGGCAACTGTGAACCCTCGTTATGTCCCCGAGGTCATCTCAGGTCACGAACAGAATCTGACAGTTTTTTCGCTAATAACTTCTGATAGAGGCGTGCTAGAGCGCTGAAAACGCCTTAGATGTGTTCGACTCGACGTTGCGGATCGACTGATATGCAACATGACCTTTTCCGGTCAGGTCATGACATTGCCCTGAGGTCAAATTTTCAAGTTGACCTTCAAAGTCAAATTATAGTTCATTCGACGCGTCTCGACGAGAGGAACACGATGCTGGCAAAGGTAATGTCATGGCTCTTTTTGGTCAAAAGTTATTGCCGAAAAGCGTTTTTAATAAAAACGGCTATTTTTGGAGTTTTTGCCCTCTGGAGGCTAAACTGTTGACCTGAGGTAAAATCTGAGAACACCTCTCAGAAAGGTCTGTAAAAGGGCTATCGAATGCGCTCTTCTGCGGCGCTGTAGCTCTATTGGTTCTCGAGATAACCGTTGGCAGTTTCCAAAATGTTGAAATAATCAACATTTTACCTTTGGTGACCTCTGGTGACCTGACCTTTGACCTGACCCAAAACATGACTGAAGTGTTTTCGTCTTTATTTTGGACGTTCTTTCGATTGCCGCTTACCACGTGTCGCTACCTGGCCCAGGAGCCGAGTTAGAAGGGAGAGTGTTCAGACACCCCCCTGCCCGGCGCGGAATCTCGGAGCACCGGCCCGGCGCGGGTTAATTGAAGGTGTTCCGCCGCTACTGATAGTAGTGACGCCCTATTACACTCTAACGAACATGGTAGTCCGTAGTGCTTCTAAAAAGGATGAACAGATGGAATGAAATGACCCGAAAAATGAGAAAGCAGCCGATTAAAAAAAAAAAACGAGATAAAAAACGATTATGCAGGACGTAAACGCGACAAGGTGCACGTTTATGAAACGTTGATAGCTCATATTTCATGTTTCCCATGATTTCCTGTAGATATGAACTATGACAAACGGTTGGTGAATGGTGACGAAAGTGTAGCGGGGTTTCGCCGTTGCGGGGCTAACCGGGCATTCGCTTCTCAGCAGGTGGGCTGGCTCGAGTGGGGGTGTTAAAATCGTCCTAGTCGGTGCGCTTCTACTCGTAAAAGCCCTTCTCGGTTCAGCCCCTCGCGAACTCGTCCCGACTCTGTCTTTACATTCTCCGGGGCGATCAATCATCGGAAACACATAGGCCAGGGTTAGGGAATGGGAGATAATGATAAATGATAATCAATTACCCTCGATCATATTGGTATAGAAAATCAACTCTATTTAACAAAAAGTCCCACTCTCAAACAACAGCGCCCTTCCTAGCTGAGGGCTATCTCCCACCGGATATACACAACAATCATACTTCCACTCGTGCATCCCTTCTCACTTCTGTCATACGTCCAGTTATACCTCATAATTATCAGAGTTAGCCGTCTCCGATCCCTCCCTCTTTGCCTAACTTCCCCGGTGGTGCTAAGGCGTGCGCAAGTCGTTATTGAGTCATTGGCCTTAAATTTCATTAACCGTTATCCCTTCATAACCACAATGCTCCGTACATCAGACAAACGCTTCATAATGCTCACGCTACACGAATAGATTATACGAACCACCACAGATTTCGGCACTCCGCCCTTGAATTTCGCGACTTATAGCGGGTCCAAGACCATGCCGAACTACCTACACACAAATAATAAACACACACGCACACAGGTTGTTGAGCGAACAATGGACTTACAGCATGGGCCGGTAAACCTTTGCAACAACGTATGCAGCCCTTGTCTTACTGCCACTCACGTGTGGACCTACCTTCTGCTGCCAGTGGTCAGTCAGCATCTCTAACACACTCCAGCCCACGGTTCCGGAGCTAGAGCTCGCAGGGCACTCAGTAGCCCGGGCTTTCCGCGGCGGACGTATCTAAAATTTGAAAGCCGGGTTGGGTAACTAAAGTCCGTCCGTGATACTAATGACCGCATCTCGCACCAGCCATAGTTCAGGGTTTCCGGGCCAACCCGGCGACCTAAAAAGGGTTAGCTCTCGTCGGCTAACTACAAAGACGACACGCGTCTTCCACGCACGCAGGTCCACTCGGGGACATCCTGCACTCAACACACATCGTCGACTACCAGCACATAGGTGTCCAAAGCCCTATCTATCCGTGGCTGGTAGTTAAGCTGTCGTCACAGACCTATTCGAAAGGACCAGAGCATGGCCGGAGCTACTCGACTGACTGCGGGTGGCCAGCACCGTCTGACTGCGATCACCCGACTCGAATGCTCGGTATCTAATGTTCACCCCCGTCTTGCGGCATTATACGTTCCTTCGCGGGGCATTACTCTTCCGGCGGCATACGATTCCCTCGCTAAGACGCCCGGGGTCCTAACCACCTCCGAAACTATCTATGTCGCTCTTCAAATGACGTCCCGCGCCGACCACTTGAGGGACCGATAGCGGGCCTACCTATCTTTTTGAAACCGGGCTGGGTAACTAAGGTCCATCCGTGATACTGATGACCGCATCTCGCTCCAGTCATAGTTCAGGGCTTCCGGGCCAGCCCGGCAGCCTAAAATCTGCCCAGCCTCCGAGGCTGTTAATCCGAGACGGAACACCGTCATCTCGCGGCGGTCCACCCGCCGATACACATCCCAGGCGACGGCCCACGTGACCTTAATTATCACCCAGGCCTACCCTGGGCCGGAACAATCGGGCCACTGGTCCCGTGTCCCGCTAGCCAGAGGTTAGACAGACTACAGCCCGTCGTCCCCTCCGAGCCAGGACACGAGGCTGACCGGGTAACATTTCTTGAAACCCTCCTCGGCGGTCTGTGCCCGACTCGCCTTCATCCTCACGTTTAATTTCGCGACTTATTGCACGCATCCAGGGCTTACTCAATCGAGGCCTCATATCTAGTGGGGTCTGTCCGAGTTTAGCGTCATTCGGGAAACCCGATTTATCTATTTGTACAGTCCTCCTCCCTTTCACTCGCGTCTCATCTCCCTCCTAACCCATGGCCGCGCCGGTGGATTCTCCACGCACAGGGGCGTGACGTGCACCATCTATCTCCCCGGTTCCATCCATTGCAGTGTCCATGTAGAATACAATTACATATATTTGGTGTGCAACAGGGTCTAAGCGTGTTGCTTGTATGCGGGGCGTTGGTAAATTGATTAGTGGAGTGCCAGGAAATCCGCTGGCAAGGGCACTTGGGAGTCAACCGGAGAAGCTCCAGTATCGGTTGGGCTAGGGAGGTCCTGTATGTGTTGTGTATAATCGCTATCATTTGGACCGTGGGATAATTTAGGGAGGATGGAGTGCCAGGAAATCCACTGGCAAGGGCACTTAGGAGTCAACCGGAGAAGCTCCAGTATCGGTTAGGCTAGGGAGGTCCTGTATGTGTTGTGTGTAATCGCTATTGTTTGGACCGTGGGATAATTTGGGGAGGATGGAGTGCTAGGAAATCCACTGGCAAGGGCACTTAGGAGTCAACCGGAGAAGCTCCAGTATCGGTTAGGCTAGGGAGGTCCTGTGTGTATTGTGTGTAATCGCTATTGTTTGGACCGTGGGATAATTTGGGGAGGATGGAGTGCCAGGAAATCCACTGGCAAGGGCACTTAGGAGTCAACCGGAGAAGCTCCAGTATCGGCTAGGCTAGGGAGGTCCTGTGTGTGTTGTGTATAATCGCTATTGTTGGACCGTGGGATAATTTGGGGGAGGATGGAGTGCCAGGAAATCCACTGGCAAGGGCACTTAGGAGTCAACCGGAGGAGCTCCAGTATCGGTCAGGCTAGGGAGGTCCTGTGTGTATTGTGTGGAATCGCTATTGTTTGGACCGTGGGATAATTTGGGGAGGATGGAGTGCCAGGAAATCGACTGGCAAGGGCACTTAGAAGTCAACCGGAGAAGCTCCAGTATCGGTTTGGCTAGGGAGGTCCTGTGGGTGTTGTGTGTAATCGCTATTGTTGGACCGTGGGATGATTTGGGGAGGATGGAGTGCCAGGAAATCCACTGGCAAGGGCACTTAGGAGTCAACCGGAGAAGCTCCAGTATCGGTTAGGCTAGGGAGGTCCTGCATGTGTTGTGTATAATCGCTTTGTGCACTGTGTAAAATCAACAGATCAAGAGAACTGATCGTTGTAAATTACTCTGGCCAGACACCTTGGAAACGACCTCTTTCCTGACTGTGGGTTAGCATATGGCCTTTTATGCTCCATCCTCCGATCCCTGCCCCTTCAGCACTACTCACACTCGTATTTCAATATTTACAAGTCCCATTTATTTACATACTCCGACGCAACACCTTGAATTCCCTTGCACGTCAAATTTAAAGGAAAGATTCTGGGCCCAGGCCGCCCATCAACTGAGCCCCACAAGCCGCGCGGTGCGGTACACAGTCGCCCGTCCCTTTCCCGACTCCCCACGGTGCATAATCCCCTCCCTCCGTCCGCCTTAATCACCATGGGACGCCGGACGATTTACAAGTCCCATTTATTTACATACTCCGACGCAACACCTTGAATTCCCTTGCACGTCAAATTTAAAGGAAAGATTCTGGGCCCAGGCCGCCCATCAACTGAGCCCCACAAGCCGCGCGGTGCGGTACACAGTCGCCCGTCCCTTTCCCGACTCCCCACGGTGCATAATCCCCTCCCTCCGTCCGCCTTAATCACCATGGGACGCCGGACGAGAGTCCACGCCGGCACGCGTCTTACGACAACAGACACTCGTACATTTTAAATAGCTGACAGAATCGAATTGTTCAATTAAACTACCTAGAAATGAATGGCCCGAAATATTGCGGGACGGCACAAAAAAGAAGAGGAATATAATGTGGCTCACATAGCAGTAACGAGGGGGAAGTGATTATTCCAAGGATTTGGGGATTAGGTGCACGCCCGTGATCACCGTGACCTTACTTGAGATGGAGTCGCTGACATGATGGCCGTGTCCGTCCAGCGCCCGGCCCGGCGGCCAGAGCCGCCGCCGGCGCCGTGGTGTCCAGCCGTGGAGGTCTCGTGGGCTGTCCGCGATGCCAGACGAGAGACGTGAACCGAGAGAGTGCCAGCCCAGAATCCGTCGTCCGAGAGAGAGCCAGAGCCTTCCAGTTCCGTTTCATCAACTTATACTTTTGATGACGTCATACTTCAGAGGGCCGGGCAGCATCTCCTTGTCCAATCTTCGTCCTCCATTCTCAGAAAGTGCGTTTGGCTCCGCCTTCAAACGTTCGTGATTTGCTGAAGTTCGGCACCCCCGGCCATGGCAGTCACACCCTTTCACGCAGCGGTCGGGTGGAATTCGCCGCCGGCGATCACGGCGTCTGGGGCGCCAGGTGGCGGGGCTGGCCCTCCGCTCCCCTTGTTTTTGAAGCCAGCTCCGGCCAGATGTCCTATATTTTGTCGTTGGCGACCGAGTTCTATTTCATCCTGTTTTCGTACAAACCGGGTCGGTCCCCGCTCCCCTTTCTTGTTTTGGTTCAAATCAGGGCCGGTCTGCACTCCCCTCTCCTTGTTCTTCTCTTCTGGCGGGGTGCCGAGCGTGGGACATTGTCTTGTTTTCCAAAGGTTAAACTGATAAATGGTTCGAGACGGGCCGAATGGCGCGTTTCGGTATGCTATTTGTCGACTTCAAATCCGGGTTCTCATGAAGCGGGGTGGTCATCTATAGGGGACCCTGTTTGTCAAAGCCGGCTGCGCCGTTTCTGTGGGCGCCGGCTGGGACGGAGATCGGGTATCACAGCCGATTTAGCCGGCTGACCGTGTCTGTGTGGCGCTCGCAGATGGCTATGTTTCAGCTTGTGACACAGCTTGCAATTCCGCATGAAAGATGAAAAAATGTAGCGCATCTGCGTTACAAAAGGTCTAAATCTGCACGGGGTGTAAGATGACGTTATTGGTCGGTGCCTTCCCCAATCTTAAATCACGTGGGTGCCGGGTGTGGTACGTGGCACGCACGCTGAGAAAACGCGCATTTCCCCATTATTTTAACACGCGCAGTGGAAGGGTTGCGAGTACTACGCCCAGTGGAAGGGGGGCGGATGTCGCCCCCCTAAGATCTCAGCTCCCACTGGAGCTAGAAAGACGAAATTTGGAGGGTAGGTGGGGCCCATGGAGAACTCTGTTGTGTGTGAATTTCATGACCCTAGGTCAATATCTTCAAGGTCAAATGAGGTCAAATGTGGTCAAATCTGCCATATTAGCGACTTTTTTGCGTTTACACGCCGATAACTCAAAAAGTTACCGGCCGATTTTCTTTTTTCTTTCACTATACGAAAGAAAAAACATTTGTGAGTATGTAAGGTGAATTTCTAGATAATCCAACAATAAATATGGCAGTTAGAAGCCTGCTAAGGGTAAGATGTCGCCGGCTGAAGCGGGATCGGCCGACGCGGGAAACGCGGCAATCACAATTTTGTGTTTACACACTCATAACTCGAATTGTTACCGGCCGATTTTCAAAATTCTTTGACCATATGATTGCCTGTACATTTCTCAGTCTTCTCACCGAATTTGACGCGAATCTAATATAATCAGCGGTAAGGAGCGCGATGTAAAGACGGAACCGTCCCGCCCCGGCACAGTCTACAATTCAGGCGGCGCGTAACGGTTAGCGCCGGCAGCCGCGCCGCCGCGCCGCCGCGGCGGCAGGATGTTTGACTTTACACCGCTATTACCAGGGGTGGATTTTTATATTAAGTTGGGGTTGCACGTGCAACCCCAACTTTGAATTGTGCAACCCCAACATCGGTTTGTGCAACCCCAACCTTACAACTGAAATAAATCGGCGGGCGACTCGAATGGTGCCGCCCCCATAACCCTGAGCCATCCCAAAACTCTATGCCACCCGTTGACTTGGCACCATCTTTCAAAAAAGCCCTACCCATCATGTAGGCAATAGTCAGTCACCCCTCAACTATCTAGTGTAGTTGCCGCCTCCTCAGACCTCAAATGTAGGTGCCGCTCCCTCGAATGTAGATGCCGCCCCCTCGAATGTAAGTGCCACCCCTCGAATGTAGGTGCCGCCCCCTCGAATGTAGGTGCCGCCCCCTTAAATGTAAGTGCCGCCTCCTCGAATGTAGGTGCCGCCCCCTCGAATGTAGGCGCCGCCCATTAAATGTTGGCGCCATCCCCTCGAATGTAGGTGCCACCCCCTCGAATGTTGGTGCCGCCCCTCAAATGTACCTAAATGCCGCCCCTCGAATGTAGGTGCCGCCCCCTCGAATGTAAGTGCCGCCCCCTCAAATGTTAGTGCCGCCCCTCCCTCGAATGTAGATGCCGGTCCTCCTCGAATGTAAGTGCCGCCCCCTCGAATGTAGGTGCCGCCCCCTCGAATGTTGGTGTCGCCCCCTCGAATGTAGGTGCCGCCCACTCAAATGTAAATGTCGCCCCTCGAATGTAGGCGCTGTCTCCTCGAACGTAGGTGCCGCCCCTCAAATGTTAGTGCCGCCCCCTCGAATGTAGATGCCGGCCTTCCTCGAATGTAGGTGCCTCCCCCTCAAATGTTAGTGCCGCCCCTTCGAATGTAGGTGCCGGCCCTCCTCGAATGCAGGTGCCGCCCCCTCAAATGTTAGTGCCGCCCCCTCGAATGTAGATGCCGGCCCTCCTCGAATGTTGGTGCCGCCCCCTCAAATGTACATACCTAAATGCTGCCCCTCAAATGTAGGTGCCGCCCCCTCAAATGTTAGTGCCGCCCCCTCGAATGTATATGCCGGCCCTCATTGTAGGTGCCGCCCCCTCAAATGTTAGTGCCGCCCCCTCGAATGTAGATGCCGGCCCTCCTCGAATGCAGGTGCCGCCCCCTCAAATGTTAGTGCCGCCCCCTCAAATGTTAGTGCCGCCCCCTCAAATGTTAGTGCCGCCCCCTCGAATGTAGGTGCCGGCCCTCCTCGAATGCAGGTGCCGCCCCCTCGAATGAAGGTGCCGCGCCGCCCCCTCAAATGTTGGCCCCGGCCACTTATGCATAGGTGTCATCGGTCATCCCATAAAATGTAGGTGCCGTCCCTTTGAATGTAGATGGCACCCCCCAGGGTGTAGTTGCCGCCCCCTAAGGCCTTAGTTGCAGTGCAGCCCCCTCAAATGTAGGTGACACCCCCTAAGTGTAGGTGCCAGCCCTTGAAATGAAGGTGCCTTTCCCTCACATGTAGATAGATGCCCCCCCCGCCCATGCGTGGGTGCCGCCCCTCAAGTGAGGGTGCTGCCCATAAAATGTAGGTGCCGCCCTCTCTAAGTGTAGGCGCTGCCGCCTCAAGTGCAAATGCCATCGCCGCCCCCTCTAATGTAGGTACTACCCTCCTCTCAAGAGCTTGAGCTGTCAAGTGTCACAAGGCCGTATAGAGCTGTCGGACATGCAAAAATGACCAGTTAAAAAATCGTGGATTTCGATTCCTGGTGCGCCGCTCACCGCTCAGTGGGGGGTGGGGGTGGTGCCCAGTGGAGGTCGCAGGGGGGCATCAGGGCTATGGCCCCCCAAAGACAAATCAGGGGCCATCATATAATTTGCCCCCTTAACCCTCGCCGGCCGAGGGGGGGTGGACCCGCCCCCCCCCCCCCCCCATAGGTTTTTTTTCGCGATAGCTCCGAACACGCTGGCGATAGAGAGCTGAAACTTGGCATACCTGATTTCTGATCCAAGCCGCATCTTTTGACACCAACCGCATTTTTAGGTCAGGTCAGGTCACTGACCTATGACGTCATAAGTGAACCTCTGCACGGTCTTCAGATGTCGCAACTTCGCAACGCCCTCACTGCCAGAGGAGATTTCACACTTCACAGGGAAATGAAACTTGCAGGATTTGGTATCCATCATGAGTCTCACAACTTGTATATCTCGGATTTCTCCTAAAGGTCATATGAGGTCAGGTCATTTTCGTGACCTCACCATTATAAGTCAATGGGGAAAAATGAAAACTGCTATTCTGGCGCCGGGAACGATCTCCAACTATCTCAAGCACACAGAATCGTGATTTGATGCACTCCTTGCAAGGTAAGATGCGTCACTTTTGCAATGTTGACCTTGCGTGACGTCATTTATGACGTCAAGGTCATATTAGTTTTTCGTCAATAACTCCCGATCAAATTGAGCTAGCGAGTCGAGAAAGCCACCAATGGCCTCAGGAAGACCTGCCGAATCGAATGATATGCGATATGACATCTTTCGACCAACTTCGTGACCTGGGGGTGCTGACCTGACCTTGACCTGAGGTCAACACCCTAAGTTGACCTGACCCGAACAAAAAGTATATCATTCGACGCGCCTGAGCCAGGCGAACACGATGCTACCAAAATCGCGGCTCTGCGGCCGTTTTTTTGCGAAGTTATTCACCAAAAACGGAACCGTACCCTGGGGCACTTGACCTGACCTCAGAGGTCACCAGTTGACCTAGGACCTTAAAATCGGGTACCAATCTCTGCGTCTCGTAACGGCGCACACGCTCGTTTTTTCCGCGACGCGCTAGCTCCACCAGGGGCGAAACGGCGAGGGGGGGTCGTACCCGCTCCCCCCCCCCCCTCGGCCGGCGCGTGTGTAGAAAACCAATAGGTCCGGCGAGGGTTAAACAGCCGATGGGCCCCGATGGGCGTAGGGGCCCTGGCTCTTACCCGATTGTCACGAGGCTCAAGAAACCAACGCCAGGTATTATGTAACAGCCCCCATACCGGTCTTTGAGTATCCTGACTTCTGAGGGCGCTTCAGTGGCCTTCAAGGGCCCACCTTGACCGATGAGGGCCCACATCGACCGATGAGGGCCCACATCGACCTCTCAGGGCCCTCCACTGGCCCTTGAGGGTCCTAAAGCGGCATCAGGAGTCTCCCAACCGGCCTTTGAGGGCCCACACTGATCTCTTGATGGCCTCATTTCTGTCTCTGGGGTTCAGGACTGACCTTTGGGTGCCGGTCACTAAGAGCCCGCATCGACCTCTGAGGGCCTCAAACTGGCCTTTGAGGGCCCTGTACTGGTCTTGAGGGCTCCCAAACTGGTCTCTGGGGGTCCACGCCTCTAATGGCCTCATTTCTTTTTCTGGGGCCCAAGACCGGCCTTTGGGTGTCCCCGAGGGCCCGTACTGACTTCTGAAGGCCCGATGCCGGTCTCTAAGGGTTCACATCGGCCTCTGAGGGCCCTATGCTGACCTCTGGGGTCCAACACCGACCCATGCTGGTCTTTTAGGGCCCCACACTGACCTCTGAGGGCTCCACGTTGGCCTGTAAGATACCACACCGGCATGTGAGGGCCCACGTCGGCCTCTGATGGTTCCAAACTGCCCTTTGAAGACTCTGTACTGGTCTCTGAGGGCCTCACACTGCCGGTACGGACCCACGCTGGTCTTTTGAGGGTCTAAACTGGTCTCTGACGACCCAAACTGGCCTCCTAGGGCCCAACACCGTGGCTTCGGATGGCCCAATTTCTGTCTCTGGCGGACAAAGACTGACCCTTGGGCACTTCTGAGGGCCCGTACTGGCTTCTGAAGGCCCGATGCCGGTCTCTTAGGACCAACATTGGACTCTGAGGGCCCATCCTGGCTTTTGAGGACGCTCTGTCCGGTCTTTTAGGGCCCCATACTGACCTCTGAGGGCTCCACGTTGGCCTGTAGAAATCACACTGGCCTCTGAGGACCCACGTCGGCCTCTAATGGTTCCAAACTGACCTTTGAAGGCCCTGTACTGGTCTCAGAGCCCAGAGGGCCTCAACTGGCTTCTAAGGGTCCCAAACTGGCCTCTGAGGGCCCCAAACCGGCCTCTAAATGTCTCACACCGGCTGCTGATAACCCCATTTCTGTCACTGACACCCAAGGCTGGCCCTTGTCCCTTGGGTGCCTCTGAGGGCCCCGTACTGGCTTCTGAAGGCTCTATGCCGGCCTCTGAGGACCCATGCCGGTCTTTAGGGGCCCTGTGGTAGTGTGCTCTTCGATTGTCTCCCTGGAGCCGCCTCTGCGATGACTTGCCCGCCGGCGCATGGGCCGACGGCTGGGGTCAGCGGGCGCGGTTGGAATGTGGACCAGTCTTGTTCGAGACACAAAGCAAGCGGGAGCCCTACTGTCGCTTATAACAGGCCCCATACTGGACTCTGAGGGCCCCAAACTGGCCTCAATGGGCCCCACCGGTCTATGGGGTCTCTACACCGCCACTGATGGCCCTATTATGGTCTCTGGGGTGCCAGGTTAGTATGGTCCCGGAGGACCCACATCGGCCTCTGAGCCTGGGGGGCCCATACAGGCCTTTGAGGGCCAATACTGGCCTTCGAGGGCCCTACACCGACCTATGAGGGCCCCGAATCGGGCTCCTCTGAGGGACTCACACTAGCCTCTGGTGAACCCACTCCGGTCGCTGGGGGCTCAAGATTGAACTTTGGGTGCCTCGCACTGGGCTCTGAGGGCCCACATTGACCTCCGAGAGCTCCACACTGGCCTGTAAGGAATCATATTGGGCTGGCCTCTGATGACCAACTGGTTTTGGAGGGCCAGTACTGGCCAGTGGCCACTCAGTGTCCCAAACCGGCTTTTGAGGGCCATAACCGACATCTGATGGACCGAATCGGACCCTGGTGGCCCAAAACAGGCCTCAGAGGGCCCCGCACCAGACTCTGAGAGTCCCATCTGTAGTCTCTGGGGTCCAAGGAAGAAATTTTGGCGTTTCATGCCGTCCTCCAAGGTTCCCTGTCAGTCTCTGTTGGTCCCCATGTCGGAATTTCGGAATTTGAGGGCCGTTATCTCGTCGCAGCGGGCCGGCATTAAGGTCTATTACCATATCGGGGTCACATCGGTTTCTGAGGGCCCATGTCTGCCGCCAAGGGTCCCTGGTCTCTGATAGTTCCATTTAGGTCTTTGAAAGCCCGGGCCTGCCCATCACAGGCGCCTCATGCTATCTTCTTATTCTCTGCCGATCTCTGAGGGCCCCTGTCGATCTGTTTGGCCCGTGCAGGTTTTTAAGGGCCGCTGCTAGTCTCTGAGAGCCCCATGTCGTTAGTTGTGTCTATTTTGGGTCGCATTGGCACCACAAATGTCTCTTAGGGCCCATACCAGTCAAGGGGTCCCACATTGACCTCTCAAGGACCAACGCTGGCCTCAAGGGCTCACACCACCTCAGAGGTTCCGAACTGGCCTTTGACGACCCCGCACTGGCCTTTGATGACCCCGGGCCCGCACTGGCCTCTGATAGCTCAGGCAGGTCTCGTAAGACCCACGTTGGAGTTAAAAGACCCATACTGCTGTGCGAGGTCTCACCCGGTTTATGAGGGTCAATCTCAATACTGGCCTTAAATGATCTTACGCCGGGCTTATATAAGAGTCTCATACTGGTTTCAGAAGTTTTCCGCTACTTACGAAAAACTTCAGGGGGAGGGGGGCGGATATTCTCCCCCCCTCCGCGGTACGCAGGTTAAGCTAACACACCGCCCCCAGCGAGGGTCTACAGGGGCCCCTTTGCCAATTCGCCCCCCCCCCCCCACGCCAAGTTTACGACCGTACCTGGTGGCGCCCACTTCCGAACTATTGCGCCCTCGGAACCGCTTTGGGCGCCCTTTCAGGGCTGTGCAACCCCAATAAAAAACAAAAAAATCCACCCCTGGCTATTCCTAGAAAAGTTGTGAACCGATTTTCTTATTTCTTGCACGAGAAGATCCGCAATTCAATTCTGGACAGGTAGCCGAAATTTCACATTAATATTATGTTTGCGGCGCGAGTTATTGGCGAAAAACAGGAGGGGTGGGCGAAATCCGCCCCCCCTTCCACTGCGCGTGTTAACAGAGGAGATTTTCTGTGAGAAATAAATGACCAAATTCTGAAAAGGAGGCGGCGGAGGGTGCTTCCCCGGGTCATTATTTACCGACCGGGTATCCCATCGGAGCAGAACAAAACCGGAGGTTTCAGAATTGGACGGGCTATAGAATCATGCTGAGACTTTGATGAGTAGGTGGAGCACCATGCGCCGTTCTAAAACACAGAAATGTCACTATGCACTTCCGAGAGGGGTGTGCCAAATCTTGCTCGAGAGTTCCCTCTGGGAGGGACCAATGGTACGTCCGTCAGGATGCGCCGTTCTGGGAACAGCAATGACAAGGTATTGGAGAGTGGGCGCTTCAACTGCCTCATGGGGCACGTTAATTAACTGTTGAGGCGCCACCCTGACGGGCGCGGGGCACCGCGCCTAACATAAGAAACGACATTAGACACTAGTGTAGTTAAAGATGTTAGTATAGGTCATGGAGACTAGGCAAAGGGGTTACCTAATATCTATTATAGTCGAGATTGGCTCGAGAGGCGCTTTTATTGACCGATGAGGCTCTCCAACTAGCTAAGTGTGCCGTTTTACCGCAAAGATAATAACACATTTCCCGGAGGGACGATTTCAAAGACTGTAGCTGGGCGCATTAATAAATAGTGGGGCGCCACTCAGCGCCAAGGGCGGCGGCGCCGCTCTTCACCACATATGTAAATGTCATTACGCACTGAAGAAGGGCGTCAAAAGAGCCTCGAGGGGCGCTGTTCTAGCACCGAAATAGGGGCGCCGTTCTAGCTGCAGCGATGGCATTAGGTATTGACCGCATTGACCAGAGGAGCGGTTCATGTGGCTAAAGGCGCGCCGATAAACTGGTGGGGCGCCAGTGCCACCCTGTCCAACGAGAGGCGACGTCGTAGGGGAGAGTGGGGTAATTTGGCCGCTTTTTTTTAGAAAACGATGTAACTAAAAATCGACAACACATTTCTGCATTTTCTCAACGCGGACAGGTGTGGCATACATTTTACTTTCTTGGACAGTAAACTTGAAATGATTAAGTAACTACTGATATTGAAATTGTGGCGGATTACAAAGGTCTGGAAAGCGGCCAAATTGCCCCACTAGCAGGGTTATTTGGCCGGGGGTGTGGGGCAATTTGGCCGGTGTTAGTTTGAGGCCATGATTTTTGTTATAGGCGAGTCAGCTTCACATTCAGCAATGACGCGTGTCCTACGACGCATTTGAAGCATTTTGGAGGTTGACTCACCCGTCACAGGGGTCGAAAATAGTCAAAATAGCGGCTCTAGATGCGATGACAGTTTTTTACGAATAACTTTTGAAGTAATCAAGTTAGGACAAAACAAAAAACACCATCGTAATTCTCTCGTCATTCCGCATCGAAACATGTATGTGTTGACCTCGAGAGGTCAAGGTCAAGATCAAGGTTGGCTTCAGGTCTCGTTACCTCAGGTCGCTTGACCTCAAGGTTACGTGAGTTCAAGGTCATCATGTATATCATTCGATGCGCCTTGACGAGCTGAACACAATGAGACCATTTGCGCGGCTGTATCTTTTTTCTGTAAGTATTTATTAGCAAAAAAGCGTTAGGTAACCTTTGATGACGTCACATGCCCTTACAGCTGTCCAATAGGAAATATGGCATCAAGGTAGTCAAAGTTGGTCATGAATTATGTCCTTTATGGTATAATTAACCATGACAACTCGGCCGTCCCAGCATAGTGACTCTGAGCGCACCGGCCAAGTTGCCCCGCTAGTCCCGGCCAAATAACCCCACATTGCCATTCTGAAATTTTTTGTCTATAAAGTCGTCATGGCTGTACAGAACTAGATGAAATTGCTCTTGGAGCCGCTGAACACCCTCAAAAATGGCGCTATAATGTTTTAATTCGTTTACAGCCCAAATACTACATGTTATACAAATTTTTAAACGGAAGTAAAAGTTACCATTTTCTAACGTAATTCACCTTTCATTAATTTTGAATAAAACTAAGAGGGGGAAAGTTTTGATATTTGTTCTCGAGTTAATTCTGCCGATGACAAATGAATAGAGACTAAAGTTATTTCATTCACTTTTATCAGCTTTCGTACAGGTGGGGGCGGCCAATTTACACCACCGGCCAAATTACCCCACTCTCCCCTACTTTGCAAAAGAAATGATATAAGTCAGAAGGGCGCTAACTTTGGCTTGCAGAGTGCTTGTATGAGCCGTTGAGGCGCTAGCCTTATAGCAAGTGTGCCCTTTTAGCAGCAGGGATGCCATAACACATTATAGTGTGTTATATGGCATCCAGGCCCCTCTAGGTATACGTAGAGGGGCGATGGTTATGACTCGAGTAGCGCTCTTAAAATCGGTAGGCGCCTCACTGTGCGAGTGCCACATACATTTCATTACTCAGTGCAGAGGGGCACCAAAACTGGCACGAGGGCGCCTTCAGGAGCCAATCGGCAGCCTGCGGACTGGGGGCGCTATTCTAGCAAGGATGATGGCATAAGGTACTTGTCAGAGGGGCACTTCAACTACCTCAATGGTCGCATTGATACACGGAAGGGCGCCACTCTGTGGTGCGAGGGTCGCCATTATTAGCAAAAGGGATGATTTAAGACGTAAGTGTAGTCAGAGGGGCACCAACTTTGGCTTGAGGGGCGCATGTTAACGAATGGGGCACGCTACTTAGCTAAGTATTTATTTGCCGCAAACGGCATACCGTCCCTCAAAAACTTTACACAAACGACCTACCCTTTTTGCATGGAGGCGCCCCATTAAGCCTCATAGGTGCCCCTCTTTCGCATGTAACGGCCCATATGGCTAACAGAGGCGCCCCTATAGACCTCACCGGCGCCCCTTTTTCCCATTGAGGCGCTCCTTTGAGGTCCTCTTTCTAAAATGGGCCTCAAAGGCATCCCTATTTGGCATACATGATGCAGTCGCCCCTCTTTCGTATGGGGGCGCCACTATGGCCTTCCTTGGCGCCCCTTTTGCACGTGGTCGCCCCTATACTATCATAGGTCTAAGAGGCACCCCTAAGGGCCTCAGAGACCAATAGGGTGCCCCTCTTTCGCATGCAGGCGCCCCTATTGCCATCACAGGCGCCCCTCTTTTGCATTGAGGCACCCATATGGAGTTCATAGGCGCCCCTCTCTCGCATGTAGGCGCTCCATGGCCTCAGAGCGTCCCAAGCTCATAGGCCATGGCGCCCCCCCCCCCCCTGAGGGATGGCGCTCCTATTGCAGTTTTTTTCTCACCACGATCTGTTGAGCGTGGTTACGACCCTGGCCCGTGAGGGCGCCTTTTGGGCCAAGGGGCGCCCACCAAAGTTGGGGGGGGGGGGGGCAAACGGGATGTTGGGGTGGCAGAATTTAAAGTTGGGGGGCACCTGCCCCCCCCCCCAAAAGTATACAAAGTTACGCCCCTGGTCTTGGCCTGCGGCGGTTTCGGGCCGACGCGCGGTACTCGCGCTGTGGCGGGGAGCGGGGACGGTCGAGCGGTGCCGAAAGCCGGCGGAGTTGTGCGTAGCGTCTTGTCTGACAGTGCCCAAAGAGCGACATGATGACTGAGGAGCCATAAATGCTCAATGCGCATTGCTTGTACAGTGTGTCTAAAAAGAATGTACCGTCGCCACTACGTGGCGCTGGTGTCGCGAGCCGGTAGTTGGCTGAATCCGCACCAGACCACACATTCCCAAGCGCTAGGTGACAGCTGCGCAGCGGCCGGTAGTAGCGTAAGCCCGAACCTTCGTGACACGACCCCGGGGGGGGAGGGATGGCAGCGGGCGGGGTAGCGCATGTAGGGAGGGGTGCTCCAGCAAGCTGGCAGTTGTCGCGGCCCAAGGTCAAGGGGTCACACGCCAAGCGAACGGACGCTGATGTGGGTTCGTGGGGATCATGAACTTGTGTGTGGTAGGTGCGTCTTGCGATGCACGGGTGATACGCCAGGTCTAAGCCAAAGGATTCAGGGGAGAGCTGAAGCAAAACATCTGGTCAACATATGGCGAATAATGGTGCTGAAAAATGGAAAGTATGGGTCAATGCAAGCCTTCATGACTATAAACAACTTTTCTGAGGACGCAAAGGCCAGCATTGAATAACGATATCCGGATCGAAATTAGCAATCATTTATAATTAAATGCCGAACTAATAGCGCTGCAAAACCCTCCTAGTAAATTGTCAAGTCGGATTATACCCACTTGAATTAAACTATCCTAAATAAAATTGTTAATTAACTTTCTAACACTGACGTTCTTTATCATACGATAAGTATGGGGTTAACCAAGATTCAGCATCTTCCGCGTTCAAACAATCACCTGTAAGGCTAGAACATTAACCCGCGCCCCGTTGGGCTCTGCCGAGCAACGCGGTCTGATGGGGGAGGGGGCCATGTGCCCCCCCCCCTCAGATCTCGAGAACCACGCAACATAGCGACAAGCGGTAAACGGTGTTGGATAGCCCCAGCGGGGAACTACCTTGTGACCCAATTTCATTGACCTCGGTCAAACCGATGACGTCACAGGTCAGGTCAAAGGTCGAATTTTCACCGTTTACAGGCATTTCAAGAAATGCGTTGTAAAATCGAGTAAAATGCATTTCATTGAAAATCATCGATGGAGAAATGTTCTTCAAACACATATTTTGCTATTTGAGGTCACTGATACCAGGTCAGGTCACAGAGGTCAGGTCACTGGGGGGTCACAATATGAAAGTGTCGTGTGATACATGTTTTATGGTCCATTTTACATGACAAATGCGATTATGTGGGTCAGACAGACTTAAGGGCCAGCTTAGGTCACGTTTTGGTCAAGGTCAGGTCAAGGTCAGGTCAAATTAGGTCAAATTTCAAAGTTGATATTTTTGCATAAAATGGGTATCGATTCGATGCAGCTCGTCACGGGGAGTTCAATGGTGGTCTCCGTTTTGCGCTAAAAGGTCTAGAATTGCTAAAAATTGAGTTCAAAAATTTGACGTCATCAATTTTTAACATTTTTTTCGCTATAACTTGGCCAAAAAAGAGGTATCGATCTAAAATTTGGTATGTATATCGAAGAGCGCAGGGACTATCACACATATTCCGTTTTTTTTCGAAATTCAAAAACTTTTTGGAAATTTTTTGAGTTTTTCTGAAAAAATCAATTTTTTTGATTTTTGGGGGTCAAAATCCCAAAATTTTGAAAATCCGAGATAGCAGTTTTGTAGCGCCGTCTTTTCTCTACACAACCACATAAAGAACTTTAAAATTGCTTGTTAACTGTAGAATTGGTGAGCGTTTAAGATGTCATGTTTTTTGCTCAATTTTGCTCGAACATGACCTCAGTTTGACCTCAATAACTCCTGACCTGAGGTGACCTG
Organism: Amphibalanus amphitrite; assembly: GCF_019059575.1. Lineage (NCBI taxonomy): Eukaryota > Metazoa > Arthropoda > Thecostraca > Balanomorpha > Balanidae > Amphibalanus > Amphibalanus amphitrite. Next base: position 38,807 of record NW_024881717.1, on the reverse strand, counting down.
TGACTTGAAATTTTGTGTGAAGGTGTCAAATTGATGCCCGGTAAGGTACCCAAAATTTGGCGGCGCTGCGCGCCGCCGTTTTCTCGCTATTTAAGAAAAACCACAGGGGGGGCCAAAATGGCCCCCCCATCAGGGCGCGGGTTAATGGCCAGGCAAAAACATGGTCGGGATTTGATTAACCGGATTATAAGTCGATTCTTTTTAGTCGGGATTTGATAAGTCGGATTTTTTTACGCCAACCGCATTTTTAAGTCAAGTCAGGTCACTGATCTATGACGTCATAAATGAGCAGTCCTAAAATGAACTGTGTGAAACTGTCCTAAACTGTCCTAAAATGAACATTTTAGGACTCTGCTAAAATGTTCCAACTTCGCAACACCCTCAGTGCAGAGCTTTCATAGGGAGATGAAACTTACCTACAGGATCTTATAGTATGATCGAGAGGTCTCACAACTTGTATAAATGTATATCTAGGATTTTCTGAGGGGTCGCCTGAGATCAGGTCAGTCTCTCACCATTAAAAGTCAGGGGAATATGGAAATTGCTAGTTTGGTCCGGAAATGATATACAACTATCTCAAATTCTCAAGCACACGGAATCGTGATTTCATGCGCTCCTTGCAAGGTCTGATGCTTCAATTTTGCTTTGTTGATCTTGCGTGACGTCATTTATCACGTTACTAAGGCTATCAGTTTTTCGTCAATAACTCCCGATCAACTAAAGCTACCGAGTCGATAAAGCCACTAATGGACATGAAAAGACCTGCCGAATCGATTGATATGCAACATGACCTCCTTAGACCAGCTTCGTGACCTGACGGGCTGTGACCTGACCTTGACCCGAGGTTAACACCTTAACTCTCGCCCGTATTGGTGTTTTTCCAGCCTCAAACGTATAAGGGTCCGTTGGAACCCCCCCCCCTTGCCGTTTCGCCCCTGATCGAGCTAGAGCTTCGCGGAAAAAAACGAGCGTGTTGGCCGTGACGAGAGAAGTCGATGATACCCAATTTTAAGGTCCTAGCCCTCGCCCGTATAGGGGGGGGGGTCGAACGGACCCCCCCCCATGGTTTTTCGCGAATAACTCGCGTAATAAGCGGCCGATCGCGACGAAACTTTCAGTACCCTCGCGTTCAACAATTTTACACCTACCCTGAAAATTTCATGACCCTGACCCAAATGACCTTTGACCTGTGACCTACTTTTCGAGACCATGTTTGGCTGGAATCGCGATTCGGCGTATGTCGGCTCGCATTAGCCGCGCGTTTGCAGTCTTTTCGTGGTTTCAAGCGTTCAAACATGTGATATCATGTTGCCCCCATGCATTAGGGTGGGTGTCAAGGTCACCTGAAGGTCAAGTCAGGTCATTGACCTTTGATGACCTCGGTTCACTTTTTCGAGTTTTACATGTTTCTAGGCCAGTTTTTGGAGCTGAATTCGAATTTAGCAACCATATGAACATTTACGAAGTAGTTTTGGTGCCTTCGTAACATGTTACGAAGCTGTCAGAGGCGGTTGCCACCTACTACGAATACCTTACTGGTTGACCTGACCTGACCTGACCCGAACTGGCCTAAATACATGAAGACATCATCTGTGATCAAAACTAACATGATATTCGTGATCAGCACCCCGAAAAACCCCATAGCAGTCACACTTTACGACGTTCTAACAGGTCCCGATTTTCCCGCCTTTGGGGTCATTGACCTGACCTGCAAGGTCAACCAATGACCTAGGACCTTAAAATTGGGTATCATCGGCTTCCTCTCGTCACGGGCAACACGCTCGTTTTTTCCGCGAAGCTCTAGCTCGATCAGGGGCGAAACGGCAAGGGGGGGGTCCAACGGACCCCCCCCCCCCTTATACGTTCGCGGCTGGAAAAACACCAATACGGGCGAGGGCTAGGTCATCGGTTGACTTTCCAGGTCAGGTCAATGACCCAAAAGTCTGGGAAATCGGGACCTGTTAGAAAGTCGTAAAGCGTGGCTGCTATGGGGTTTTCAGGGTGCTGATCACGAATATCATGTTAGTTTTGATCACAGATGATGTCTTCATGCATTTAAGCCAGGTCGGGTCAGGTCAGGTCAGGTCAACCAGTAAGGGTATTCGTAGTAGGTGGCAACCGCCTCTGACAGCTTCGCAACATGTTACGAGGGCACCAAAACTACTTCGTAAATGTTCATATGGCTGCTAAATTCGAATTCAGCTCCTAAAACTGGCCTAGAAACATGTAAAACTCGAAAAAGTGAACCGAGGTCATCATAGGTCAATGACCTGACCTGACTTTCCGGTGACCTTGACACCCACCCTAATACATGGAAGGAAGATCATATCCCATGTTTGAACGCTTAAAACCACGAAAAGACTGCAAACGCGCCGCTAATGCGAGCCGACATACGCCGAATCGCGATTCCGGCCAAACATGGTCTCGAAAAGTAGGTTGCAGGTCAAAGGTCATTAAGGTCAGGGTCATGACAATTTCAGGGTGGGTGTAAAATTGATTAACGCGAGGGTACTGAAAGTTTCGTCGCGATCGGCCGCTTTTTACGCGAGTTATTCGCGAAAAACCGAGGGAGGGGTCCGTTCGACCCCCCCCCCCCTCTATACGGGCGAGGGTTAAGTTGATCTCACCCGAAGAAAAAGTATACCATTCGACACGCCTGAGCTAGACAAACACGATGCTGCTAAAATCGCGGATCTGCGATCATTTTTAGCGAAGTTATTTACCAAAAACCGAACCTGTGCCTTGGGCCACTTGACCTGACCTCCGAAGTCATTGGCTGACCCTGGTCCTTAAATCGGAGACCAATCGCTGCATTTCGTAACGGCGCACACGATCGTTTTTTTCGTGAGGCTCTAGCTCAATTAGGAGCGAATCGGCGAAGGGGGTTGTTTCCTCACTTCCAACCCCCAACGTCCCCTCGGTATTCAGAAAACCTGAAGGTCCGGTGAGAGTTAAAACGTTTCTCCTGAACGAGGAAGAAATGTGAAAGTCAAAGCTCTATAGACGTCCTGTAAAAGTGGCCATAATAATAAATTCGTTAGAAATAAGATGCTTTTTAAACGACTTCCTCATATAAAATCGGGTGTTGGGACCAATCTTATAAACGCTTTAGAATGGACAGGGTGTCACTGGCTAAAGTTTGGGTGCAGAAAACGGCTATTACCTAAATGCAAAATGGTTTTCATGCATTTCAGTCAATTGTATATTGTCGGTCCCAGTGGCCGAGCTAAAAAAAAATCGGTAGTGTTTTGCATCTTTTACGCCCTAAGAAACTACACCATCTATCGAAGTGGGCGGGCTTATTTGAATGGGAGGGCGCATTATGCACGAATCGTGTGCTTTCGTTTATTTTGGACTGTATTTTACCACATCCACTGCTTGTATCACTATTAATATTATCTAATGCCGTGAATACGACAGCATTCCATTTATAAGATTGGGCCAATGGAGTCGCGCCCCGCGAGCTCGGTTTTCCGCTGGGCCGCTACAGGCCAGGAAGTCGGTCTTCGCCTGAGGGCAGGACAAAGGTCAGCGAGGGAGCGAGGGGTCAGCCAGGTATCGCCCAGTGCCGAGCGAAAGCCGCTCCCTCCCCTCTCTTCCCCTCTTCTCCCCTCCCCACCTCGGTATAGATGGGGAGGGACCGAACTGCCAATGACATGCGAGCGGTCAAGGCCGCTCGCGCGGTAGCGACCCTGGCGGCCGGGTGCCGCAACTGGGATTCAGCCAAGTTACCGATTCGTCTCCTGTGGGAGAGTCAAACCAGGGGACATACTTTTTAGATATACTGTACAATGCTGATAGGTTCGCTGACGGCTGATATTTGTTTTATTTTTCATAAGCTGCAAATGACGGGCAGATGGCATATACCTGACATAAGGTTAGGAAATATTCACCTGTAGGTATTTAAAGCCTATGGCGTTGCAGATAACTAATGTGATAATGGGATTTCGGATGTCATCAAGTAGTTGCTGATTTGTACATCGCTATGCAACCATCGAACAACGTAATAATTAATTAATTACCTTCGCTTCACATCATAAGGCTCGCTCGTATTTCAAACATACATATATCCTACATCGAGCATCGTATTTGTTAGGAATCTTTAACGTTTGTTCGAAGCATGTGTGAATAGTAGGTTGAGGAGTGATGGCCTCTTGGTCCTATATACGAGAGTCAACAAGAGCTTAACATTTACTTGACCGTCTGCTGCAATTGATACATAGCACGTGAAGCGTCAGCGAAATGCATAGTCCTTTACAGATGGCAGGGGTGTCGTTTGTACAGAGGTCGCTGATGGGCACGGGTCAATGCCGCAGCCGTGGGCGGAGCCTAATGTCATATGACGTAGGAAAGCCTCTATCCAGTATGGAAAAACAGTTAACATTACGAGTCAATGACAAGTGCCACAAACATTTAAGTGACAACAAAACGTATTTGAAGAAAAAGTTTCGGCAGGTCTTGAAACAGCTATTTCCTAAATATGGTTGAAATTCTTCCGCGCATTAAAAAACAATCGCGAAAAATTAGGGTTTCAAGGGGTCTGGCGTTAACAGTAGGCGCCGTCATTCATAGTGATGCTGCTGGCCTCCGAAATGATAATGCCGCCTCTTAAAGTGAAGCAGCCGTCTATAGAAAGTGTTGGCGCCGCCTCGTCGGCGCACCGGCGCTCTCGTGTTTCTGTAAAGCGGCAGCTCTACTCAGAACCGGCTGAAGGCCGAACCTTGTGAAGGTCACGGCCGCTGCGCGGCGCTCGGCCGGCTCACGTGGGGGACGAATGCAGACGAATGGCCGGTTCGTCAGTGGTCTGTGCCTTTGTGTTTGTTTTTATGTAGAATATCAACGGGTGAGTGATATTTCGATACAGGTATTGGTTTGTATGTAGCTTGTAAGTGTGTCATTTCGATATGTGTTGATTATTAAGCAGCTTCACATGATAAAAGGAAATGGCGATGCTGCGAAGGCAATCTGGCGCTGCGCCAAATTTGTGGATAATTTTTTGTTGAGCTTGTCGATCGACCACAAACGCATATTGAGCGATAATTCTGATAGTTGTGTGTTATTTATTCGATTACGATATGGTATATCGGTACAGTTGTGATATATTTTCCTCTTTTGTGTGCATTTCAGCGTTGTGCTAATGGCGCTTATACGAGGTCGAAGTTGGTGCGACCAAGAACCCGTTTTGCACGCTGAGACTTCGCATGGGAGGCAAAACTTGTCGGTATGAACTGAACTGGGGATTTAGACTGCCATTATCTGTAAGAAATTGTATACAATCATCACTTGTCACTGCGACTGAAAGTGTTTGCATTTTTGTATTTAAAGGTGTTCCGAGATAAGATACGAAAGTTACCTAGTAAACAATATATTTGAAACGCGTCAGATAAGATATAAACAAAGGGAAATTGTATTTGTATGATAAGTAACGATTCATGATAGAAATATTGTATGACGTCATGAATGTGGTGGACATGACCGAAACTGAGATGTTTTCTTTTGTTCGTGTGCAGTTACGGCACCACGGCAGTAAATACAGCCCGTTCGACGACAACTCCCCGTCTCTGCAAACGGCGTGCGAACAGAAAGTGATGATCCCGCAACTCAATGTGACAGTGCCGCCCCTAAATCTGTTAGTAGACCCACTCAATGTAATGGTGCCGCCCTTCTAAGCATCTGAGGAGCCCCTCAATGTGATGATACCGCCCCTCAAGAAGATGATGCCGCCCCTTTCAGTATCGGTGGCGCCCCTCAATGTGATGGTGCCGCCCTCAAAGTGCCGGTGGCGCCCCTGAATGTGATGGTGCTGCTCGCAAACGAGTCGGTGGCGCCCCTCAAAATGATGCTGCCGCCCCTTAAAGTGCTGGCGCCGCCCCTTAAAGTGTCAGTGACGCCCTTCGAAGTGTCAGAGGAACCCACCAATATAATGGTGCCGCCCCTCTGGGCATCCACATAGCCCCTCATTGTGATGGAGCCGCCCCATCAAGCAGATGATGCCGCCCCTCAAGAAGATGATGCCGCCCCTGAATGTGATGGTGCTGCCCGTCAACAAGTTGGTGGCGCCCCTCAAAATGATGCTGCTGTCCCTTAAAGTGTTAGTGCCGCCCCTTATAGTGTCAGTGACGCCCTTCGAAGTGTCAGAGGAACCCACCAATATAATGGTGCCGCCCCTCTAGGTATCCACATAGCCCCTCATTGTCAGGGGCGTAACTTTGTATACTTTTGGGGAGGCAGGTGCCCCCCCCCACTTGAAATTTTGCCACCCCAACATTCCGTTTGCCCCCCCCCCCCCAACCTTGGTGGGCGCCCCCAGGCCCGAAAGGCGCCCTCACGGGCCAGCGGCGTCATAGGAGCGCGTGCGCCATCTTTCAAGGGGCGCCATCGCCTATGGAAATGGGATGCGTGAGAGGGGAACCTCTGAGGCCTTGGGGGCGCCTGCATGCGAAAGAGGGGCGCCCATGAAGTCCTCAGGGCCGCCTCAATGTAAAACACGGGCGCCTGCATGCGAAAGAGGGGCACCTTATTGGCCTCTTCTGAGGCCCTTCGGGGTGCCTCTGAGGTCTATAGTATAGGGGGCGCCCACATGAAAAAGGGGCGCCCATTAAGGCCATAATGGCGCCCCAATACGAAAGAGGGGAGACTGCATGCCAAATGGGGGCGCCTCCGAGGCCCATAGAAAGAGGAGCTTCAGTTGAAGCCCAAAGGGGCGCCTCAATGGGAATTAGAGACGCCTGTGAGGTCTATAGGGGCGCCTCTGATGCCCATGTCGAGAGAGTCGTCAGTCGTTTGTGTAACGTTCCTCAGGGATGGTGCGCCGCTTGCGGCAAGTAAAAACTTAGCTAAATAGCGTGCCCCATTGGTTAAAAAGCGCCCCTCGAGCAAAAGTGGTGCCCCTCTGACAACACGCACGTCTTATGTCATCTGTTTTGCTAATAACTAATGCCCCCGCACGCAGAGCGGCGCCCCATCCGTTTATCAATGTGCCCCTTCAGGTGGATGAAGCGCCCCTCTGGCCAATACCTTATTGGTCATATGATATATACCTTATATCATATGATACTTGTTTAGTATCTGTATCAAGTTGTGATAAACAGCTATGAGATTCGGGACGAGACTGTATTTACTGAATGCATCATAAGTAAGATTATTTTAGTATCACGAGCTATTTCGTGTTTCACACTATTTTGTGAGGCTCCGCCCGGAGGGCGGATCCACGATACATCTCCCTCCTTTGACGAGACGGACGTCACGGTCCGAAGCATCTTCCGCTGCGGGTCACTCTGGGAGAGGACGATTTCACCTCCTCATGACCATCTGAAGTCGTTGTCCTGTTGTCGGCTCTGCTCCGAGTGTAAGACCGCCTTTCGTTCGGAGGTCTGGTCTCTTTGGTCTGGATGCTTCTCGGCTGAGTGAGTGCCCTTTGTGCTGGAACCTTCAGGTCACGACGCGACGGATGAGACTGCAGCAGAGCTGGTAGGTGTGCCGGGCTCATCGATCTTGTTGCAGCGCGGGCTGGTGCTGGAGGCGGAGAGCGCTGGTGCTTGGGCTCTTCATGCTCACAGAGCTTTAGATGACAACGGTTGCGTCGGTAAGTAGCTCCTCCGCTCTGTACTATGTAGCTTCTTGGGCCTGCTTTCTTGAGAACCTTCGCTGACGCCGACCAGTCTGATTCTTTGTCTGTCTTCATGCGAACATTGTAACCAGGCTTGAGATCTGGAAGTAGTCTAACCCCATTCCGCTGGTTGAAGTACTTTTCCATCTTCCTCTTCCCCTCTTCATCCTTCTCACGAGCTGCTTGATACTCATGTTGCTCGGCTTGTGCCACCGGAAGTCTAGTTTGCAGGTTGCGTCCCATGAGCAGTTTTGCAGGCGAACAGCCAGTAGCCTCTATGGGGGTAGCTCTATAGTTTAGGAGAGCCAAGTGCCAGTCTTTTTGCTTTAGGATCCACTTAGCGGTGCGTACCGCACGTTCAGCAGCTCCGTTGGACGACGGGTGGTGTGGATCAGTCACACGATGTTGAATACCGTAGGACTTCCTGAACTCCTCGAATGCCGCAGAAGTAAACTGTGTACCTCCGTCGGTTGTCAGAAGATCTGGAATCCCGTGCTGACTAAACAGTGTTTTTAGACACGCTATCACGCCTGTGCTGCATGCATTGGTAAGGCGCTGGATCTCCAAATATCTGCTGAAGATGTCGATGGTTACCAGCCAGATGGAACCACCAGAATGGCATATGTCTGCTGCCACGTGGGACCACGGCTTCTCTGGAACTGGTGTGGAGATGAGCGGCTCCTTGCGCTGTTTGGGTGAGTTGATTTGGCAGAAGGAGCACTGCGTCACATAGATCTTCAGATCATTGCTGATTTCAGGCCACCAGACAGATTGTTCTGCTCTTTCTCTTGACTTATGCAGTCCAAAGTGTCCATCGTCATGCAGACGTCGCAGCATCTCTTTCTGAAGCGTTGGCGGAATCACGAGACGCCTGCCGTGCATCAGAAGCTTTCCGAATGTGGTGTAGATAACAGTGAGCTGTCCTCTTGCAGCAAAGTATTCACTAAGACTGTGGTGCTTCAGTCCTTCCTTCCAGCCGCTGAGTGTTTGTCTCACTACTTGTTGGAGCACGCTGTCTGCTGCTTGGGCTTCGCTGATTTCTTTCAGACGCTGCTGGGTGGCTGGAAGCGCTTCGTATATCATTGCACAGTACTGGTGGACCTCGCTGACCATGACGGAGCTTGTTTCGTCCTCCTTGGTGCGATCTGGGAATCTTGAAAGAAAATCCGGAAGAACATGCTGTTTTCCTGGGACGTAGCTGGCGCGGGCATTGTACGTCATCAGTCGCATCAGGAGGCGCTGACATCGGAGAGGTGCCTCTACCAGATTCCTCGAGTTGATTAGAGGAATCAGAGGCTTGTGGTCAAGCTGAAGCTCAAACTCAGGCAAACCCGCCAGAAACATGTGCATTTTCTCGCAAGTCCAGGTGGCCGCCAGAAGCTCTTTTTCTATCTGCGCCCATTTTCTCTCTGTTTCTGTCATCGTTCTGCTGCAGTATGCTACTGGCTTGAGCTCCTTCCCATGTCTTTGTAGTATACAGCCTCCCAGACCGTAGCTGCTGGCATCGGCACTGACAACGGTTGCTTTTGTCGGGTCATAGAAGGCCATCACGGGTGCTGATGTCAGCAGATGCTTCACTCTGTCCAGTGCATCCTGCTGTGCCGCTGTCCACATCCAAGCAGTATCTTTCTTTAGCAGATCATAGAGCGGTCGTAGGTTTTCTTGGATGTTAGGCACGAATCTGCCTAGATAGTTGATCGTGCCGAGGAGCGACCGCAGCTCTTCAATGTTTCTGGGAGCCGGGAGGTTTGTGATCGCTTCTACCTTCTCTTCGTCGGGCTGGATGCCGTGCTTGCTGATCCGGAGACCCAGGAACTTGATTTCTTCTTGCTTCAGCTGGCACTTCTTCTTGTTTAATCTCAGTCCTGACTCTTCGATTCTCTTCAGGACATCTTGCAGACGGACGTCGTGTGTGCTGTCATCGCCGTAGCATACGATGTCGTCCATGTAGCACAGGACGCCAGGTAGGTCTTTCAGCATCTCATGCATTTTCCGCTGAAAGCATTCGGGCCCCAGGCTTATGCCCATTGGTAGTCTAGTGAAGGCCTTGCGTCCGAAAGGAGTGATGAAGGTGGTGAGCAGTGAGCTTTCAGGGTCAAGCGGCAGTTGAAAGAAGCCTGAGGAGGCATCCAGTTTTGAAAACATAGTCGCGCCTTTGAACTTTGAAGTGAGATCTTCCAGTGTTGGAATTGGGTACACTTCTCTTTTGATGGCTTGATTCAGTTTCTTGTAGTCAACGGTGATCCTCACTCTGTCGTCGGCTTTTTGAACGGGCACCATAGGCGCGCACCAGTCAGTGGGCTCGGTCACTGTCTCCACGATGCCTTGCTGTTCCATGCGCTCCAATTCTCGCCTGACTCCCTCTAGCAGAGGAATTGGAATTTTCCGTGCTGTATTCACAGCGCTAGGCACTGCGCCTTCAGCGAGCTTTATGGTGATTGGAGTAGTCTTCATCAGCCCCGTTTCTCCAAACACGCCTTCACTGATCTTGCTGACTTCGCCAGTGAACTGCAGTACTGCCAGCCGGGAGCTAGCCGAGCGTGACAGTAGATTTTCTGAGCATGTTTTCACAACATAGAACACCTCAGAGTGGAGAACTTTGCCTCTGTAGTGTACGCGAGCTTTTACTTTGCCTTCAACGTCAAGGATTCTGCTGACACTTCTTAAAGTGTTCTTGGCAGGCTGCAGCTGCGGTAGGCCAAGTCTCACGTAGTCGTTCCAGCTAAGGATGCTTACATCTGCACCAGAGTCGACTTTAAACTTAACTTTCTGCTTGTTCATGTCCGCTAGGATGGTCCATTGTGGGATGACATCTTCGTCAACATCCCCGACGAAAGAATATTCATCAGTTTCTTCAGCCTGCACGGATGGAGATGGCCATTCGCAGTTCACCTCTCGAGCTGATATACGAGAGAGGCACACGGCAGCGAAGTGGTCCCGTTTTCCGCATTTGTTGCAAGTTTTGCCTTTCGCGGGACATTCTCGGGGGCGAGCGTGGCGGTCATAGCCACAGTACTTGCATGCACCTTGTCCTCTGGTCTGCTGACCTCCGCCAGAAAATCTTCTGCTGCCACTGTGCTCATAGTGCTCGACTTCCGCTTGGGGGCGCCTGTACTGCTGAGATGGTACCGATGGCGGCCTGTGCACATCGATACGATCAACATTCTGCTGTGCTTCTTGTCCATTGCTCACTATGTCCATGTTACGCATCATTGTCACGACCTTATCCAGGGTTATGTCTTCTTCCATGGCTCGGAGCTGAATTTTCATGGATAAGTCTTTGTTTTTCATGCCAGCGATGAGCCTGTCCCGGATTCGTTCTTGCTTGTTTTCAAAGTTGCAGTGCTCGGCCAGAGCAAACAAGCTGCGCATGAAACATTCACTGCTTTCATTAGCTGCTTGGCATCTTTTTTCAAACGCCTGGCGCTCGGCTATGAAGTTGCGTTTAGGGATGAAATAGTCATTGAACTTGTCTACTAGTATGTTGTAGTTATTTGCCTCCTCTGCCGGCAAGCTCAGTGTATGAACGACGTGTTCTGCTTGTGGTCCCATTGCGTAGATCAGGGCGGCGACTTGAATGTCATCTTCATCCTTGTGGAGGCCAGATGCCAGCCGATAGCGCTGAAATCTATCTCTCCACGCTGGCCATCGCTCTGGCGTCGTGAAGTCAAATTCATCTGGAGGACGGAATACTCCTGGCATGCCGCAAAGCTTAGTGTTAAACTATTCGACACTTGAAAGCAGCGTTCAGTGATAAGTCAAAGTTTACATTCGTTTGTCAACTAATCTTTCAATCAGAGTGCGTCTGTCTAAAATATGCACATGCAATTCAAAAACATGTTAGTATCTTAACTTCTCGCTTACTTTATATCACCAGCTAATCACTAAACAAAACTATGGCTAAATTATTATTTTTATATAAAACGAAATCCTGTCGGCTGCGCCATGTATCAAGTTGTGATAAACAGCTATGAGATTCGGGACGAGACTGTATTTACTGAATGCATCATAAGTAAGATTATTTTAGTATCACGAGCTATTTCGTGTTTCACACTATTTTGTGAGGCTCCGCCCGGAGGGCGGATCCACGATACAGTATCCATGACAGGTTGGATGATGATGTAAATAAGAAACCAAATTATTACAAATGCATTCAAATATATTCAAAAAGACACACAAAGCTTTCGGTTCATGGAACCTTGATCACTGTGCAAATGAGTATAACAATCGCTGTAACCGTCTAAAAATTCTTTGAAATTCATCAGCCGCGTGTTTTCTTCTTCTGGTCGTCAATGGCAGCAAAATCGGTGGTAGACCAGCAGAAGAAGAAAACACGCGGCTGATTAATTTCAAAGAATTTTTAGACGGTTATAGCGATTGTTATACTGTGGTTATACTCATTTGCACAGTGATCAAGGTTCCATGAACCGAAAGCTTTGTGTGTCTTTTTGAATATATTTGAATGCATTTGTAATAATTTGGTTTATTATTCACATCATCCATCATATGATACACTACATATGATTGCAAAATATGAAGTGAATGGAAAGAAAACATTTGCTCATGTATGTTCCCCTTTGCACACTGTAGCTCATAAGTATTATCAGTGGGAAAAGGGCTAGTTTTACACGATGCAATTAATGATTTCTACAAACGGTTTGTATTAATTGACTTTTGGGGAACGGGTTCAACTGGTTCCGATTCCAACTTAGACCGGGTCCGACTGGTTCCAGAAATGTCCAGCCGGGTCTGGTTCGAGTCTGGTTCCCAAAATTTTCACGTTTTGCCACCTCTAGTTCAAAGCAGGAGTAATTTGTATCATTTCGTGATAACTTGATATCACCTGGTGAGCCACAGACTTCTGCATGTCTCGGTATACAGAGGTATATGGGTGACCTAAGCTTGAACGCTCTCAGCCTGGGATTAACCCGCGCCGGGCTGGTGCTCCGCGACTTCCGCGCCGGGCGGGGAGAGGGGTGTCTGGTCTAACTCGGCTTCTGGGCCACGTAGCGACACGCAGTAAGCAGCATTCGAAAGAGCGTCAAAAATAATGACTGAAACACTCCGGTCATTTTTTGGGTCAGATCAAAGGTCAGCTCGCCAGAGGTCATCAAAGGTCAAATGTAGGCCATTTCAACAATTTTGGAAATTGCAACGGCTAACTCGGGATCAGTAGAGCTACAGCGCCGCGGAAAAGCGCATTCGATAGCCCTTTTACAGACCTTTCTGATCACTGTTCTCAGATTTGACCTCAGGTCAACGGTTTAGCCTCCAGAGGGCAAAAACTGTAAAATAGCAGTTTTCACGAAAACTGTTTTTCGGCAATAACTTTTGACTCAAGAGTGTCACGACATTACTTTTGGCAGCATCATGTTCCTCTCGTCGAGACGCGTCGAATGAACTATTTGTTGACCTTGAAAGGTCATTTTTAAAATTTGACCTCAGGTCAAGGTCATAACCTGACCGAAAAGGGTCATGTTTCATATCAGTCGATCCGTATCGTCGAGCTGAATACATCTGACGTGTTTTCATCGCTCTAGCACGCCTTTATCAAAAGTTACAGCCAAAAAACTGGTGGTGACCGTTCATGACCTGAGATGACCTCAAGGGCACACAGAGGGGTCACAGGTGCATTTTTTCCAATTCAGTGTATCATGTTTACCAATAAAACGATGTTTGAGAGGGTTCTAAATACCATTCGTCCAAAAAAGGCTCATTTCAATTTTCTCCCATTGACTTATAGGTAATGGAGAGGTCGCAAAATTGACCTGACCATAGGTCACTGATATCAAAATTCCGAGATTAACATTTTATACATACTGTTACTCTTATCAATCGCTGAAAGTTTCAAGGCGATCGTTCCGTCGGTGTAGCTATGACGAGGATTGCAACTTTTTTTCTGAGGTGAGGTCTTTTGACGTGACCTGGTGACCTGACCTTGAGAGCTCTGGGTCTGAAATTTGCACATGTGTAAAAAAAAGATGCATGAACAGGTGTGCCAAAAACGGCGGCGCGGAGTTTTGAGATATCTGCGAAAAAACCGCAGGGGAGGTGTTCACTCCCTCCCCCCCCGGCCCGGCGCGGGCGGGGGGGGGGGGGGGCAATTTTTTATTTTTTTTCGATGAGGGCAAATTTTTGCCACTGGTTTGCTTCTAGAGCACGTGCGGAAAAGATGCAGTATGAAGTGTGTTCTTAACTTAAAAGGGGAGGCGTAAAAACGTCCCTTGCTTCTGCGTGGGGTAAAGTTCTACAGACAGGGCGTATTTTAACATGTTAACTGGGTCGGCAATTGCCGACCCAGTCACGGAGAATGCCGACCCAGTGACAGCCGTTTGCCGACCCAGTTGCCGCCCCCTCTAGGATGCAGCACGCACATGCAGGCTAGGTGCCGTCATTCATAGTGAGGCTGCTGCCCTCCGAAATGATAATGCCGCCTCTTAAAGTGAAGCAGCCGTCTAAAGAAAGTGATGATCCCACAACTCAATGTGACAGTGCCGCCCCTAAATCTGTTAGTAGTCCCACTCAATGTAATGGTGCCGCCCTTCTAAGCATCTGTGGAGCCCCTCAATGTGATGATACCGCCCCTCAAGAAGATGATGCCGCCCCTTTCAGTATCGGTGGCGCCCCTCAATGTTATGGTGCCGCCCTCAAAGTGCCGGTGGCGCCCCTGAATGTGATGGTGCTGCCCGCCAACGAGTCGATGGCGCCCCTCAAAATGATGCTGCCGCCCCCTAAAGTGTTGGCGCCGCCCCTTATAGTGTCAGTGACGCCCTTCGAAGTGTCGGAGGAACCCACCAATATAATGGTGCCGCCCCTCTAGATATCCACATAGCCCCTCATTGTGATGGAGCCGCCCCTCAAGCAGATGATGCCGCCCCTGAATGTGATGGTGCTGCCCGCCAACGAGTTGGTGGCGCCCCTCAAAATGATGCTGCCGCCCCTTAGAGTGTTAGTGCCGCCCCTTATAGTGTCAGTGACGCCCTTCGAAGTGTCAGAGGAACCCACCAATATAATGGTGCCGCCCCTCTAGGTATCCACATAGCCCCTCATTGTGATGGAGCTGCCCCTCAAGCAGATAATGCCGCCCCTCAAGAAGATGATGCCGCCCCTTTCAGTATCGGTGGCGCCCCTCAATGTGATGGTGCCTCCCTCAAAGTGCCAGTGGCGCCCCTAAATGTGATGGTGTCTCCTGTCAACGAGTCGGTGGCACCCCTCAAAATGATGCTGCCGCCCCTAAAAGTGCTGGTGCCGCCCCTTACAGTGTCAGTGGCGCCCTTCAAAGTTTTGGAGGAACTCATCAATACAATGTTGCCGCCCTCTAACTTTCTGTAGCGCCCCTCCATATACATAATGGTGCCGCTTCTCAAACCATCCGTGGCGCCCCTCAAAGTGATGGTGCCGCCCCTTACAGTGTCGGTGGTGTCTCCTCAAAAGTCAAGGTGCCGCCTCTCAAAGAAATGCTGGTGTCCCTCGAAGTGTCGGAGGCGCTCCTCAATGTCATGTTGCCGCCCCTCAAACCTTCCGTAACGCCCCTCCACGTCATGGTGCCGCCCCCCAATGTGCTCACGGCGCCCATATGTGATAGAAACGCCGGTCAAAGTGCTCCTGGCAGTGTCGGTGGCGCCCCTTATAGTGTCGGTGGCGTCCCGAACAGTATCGGTGGTGGCCCTCAAAGTGATGATGTCACCCTCAAACAAACGGTGGCGCCCTTCGAAGTATCGGAGTCCCTAAATATCATACCTATTGCCGCCCATTAACCCGCGCCCCACTGGGGTCTGTGTATAACACGCCCTACTGGGGGGGGGGGGGCTATTCATAGCCCCCCCTCCTAACTCCGAAACTACTGGGCCGATCGTCAAAATTCAAACGGCGTCTGATAGCCCCGGAAAACTGTCGAGCAAAACCTAATTTCATTGACCTCGAGGTCACCGATGACGTCACAGGTCAGGTCAAAGTAAAAATTATTAGTACTTTGGCTTGTTCACATTTTGGGCTCTGGCCGCCGTCTAACAAGTCAGATCAGGCTCATTTTTGGTTTCCTCACTCGTGAACAGATGCTCTAGATACCTTGAGGGTACCAAACTTGTACTTTGATTTTCAGGTCAGGGTCAGGTCATCACAGGTCACGAAAATATTATATCATGCATCGGTCTCGTGACACATGTTTTATGGTCCATTTAGGCCATAGATTTCGAATTTGATGTCGTCTGTGTCATTCGAGGTCATTTTGAGTCGAATTTAGCTTAGGTCAGGTCACTTTCAGGTCAAAAAAGGTCAAATTTTGAAGTTGAAATTTTTCAACAAAAAAGGTGTCTATTGGATGCAGTTTGAGCTCAGGAACACGATAGTGCCATTTATATTGGTGTACGATGCCAAATACGTACTGAAAAATTGATTTAAAAAATTAATAATTGTGAATTTTTTGCAATAATGCGTATAACTTGGCCATTTTTGAAGATATTTTGCTAAAACTTGCTAGAGTTAGTCATAATCATGCGTTCTGTCACATATATTCCGGTTTTTTTCGAAAAGTCAAAAACTTTTTGAAAAATATAAAAATATAAATTTTGAATATTATTATATAAACTTTTCGAAATTTTCAAAATTTTGAAAATTCGAGATAACAGTTTGATAGCGCGGTCAATCCTGAGTCCTTTCATGCAAAAAAATTGGATCTAGCTTAAAAACTGAGCTCTTGGGAGCGATTGCCGTGGTTCAATGTTTTGCGTCGAAATCGGACGAACATGACGTCACTCTGACGTCATTTCCGGCCGACCTATGGTAGCTACGAAGTTCAAATTTTGACACAAGGTGTCAAATTGATGCAGCCGAAGGTACTGAAAGTTTGGCGTCGATTTGTCAAGCGGTTTGGAAGTTATTGCAGAAAAACGGGAGGGGGGCTATAAATAGCCCCCCCCCCCCAGTGGGGCGCGGGTTAACGATCTGTAGCACCCCTCCATATGATGGAGCCGCCCCTTAAAGTATCCATGGCGGTCCTTAAAGTTACAGTGCCGCCCCTTACAATGTGGGTGGCGTCCTCAAAATAAAAGTGATGTTGCCCCCCCCCCCCCGAGTAATGTTGGCGTCTCTTTCTTCTTAAAGTATCGGAGGCGCTCCTCATTGTCATTTTGCCCCACATCACTGCTCACATGGCGCCCTTCAATGTAATGGTGCCACCCCGCAACGCTCAAAGACATAATTGCGCTCCTCACAGTGTCGGTGGCCCTAAAAAGAATTGGTGGCGCGCCTCAAAAATCAAAATGATGCTGTCGTCCCTTAGCATATCTGCAGCGCCCCCAAATGATAGTGCCTTCCCTTGACCGGCGCCGGGCTGAGTTTGTTTAAACCCCCCTCCCGACCCCTATAACTTGGCTACTTAGGCCACGTAGCGACACGCGGTAAGCGGTATTCGAAAGAGTGTCAAAAACCGTGCTTGGGTTAGTTGGTTAACCGTGCTTTGGTTAGGTCAAGTCAAATGTCAAATATCAGGTGACCAGAGGTCATCAAAGGTAAAATGTGGGTGAAATGTTGTCTGTTTCAACATTTATTGACAAACTGGCGCATAACTCGGGGAAGAATAGAACTACAGCACCGCGAAAAAGCGCATTCGATAGCTCTTCAACGTTCCTATGAAGTCCTCAGACTTGACCTAAAATCAACGGCTTAACCTACAGAGCACAACTTGTTTAACCCGTGCCGGGCCGGGGAGGGTTGGAGGGGACAGTGGACCCCCTGCGCCCCTCTACTGAGCTGTTTTAATGAAGAACCTTTTTACTGTAATAATTATTGACTCACGAAAGTTATGACATTGTTTTTTTTTTTCAGTACTGTGCTCCTCTCGTCGAGATGCGTCGAATGAACTATAATTTGACATTCAAACGTCATTTGGGAAATTTGAGCTCAGGTCCAGGTCATGACCTGGCTGGTAAAGGTCATGTTGCATATCAGTCGATTTGTATCGTCAAACTGAAATCATCTATGTAAGGTGTTTTCATCGCTCAGGCATGTCGCATGTCTCTATCAGAAGTTATTGGAAAAAAAAAACTGCTGGAGGCCTACCATGACCTGATATGACCTCAAGGACATAACGAGGGGTCGTGGGTGGCAATTTTCTGATTAAGTGTGTCATTTTTAATTGTTTTCTGATGTTCAACCCTCGCACGACCAGGCCATTTCTCATAACACGAACGACCAGGGGGGGGTTGTTACAACCCCCCCCCTGGCGTTTCGAAACGGAAGGTCGTAGAGCTTAGCAAAAAAAACCAACGGATTGCTCTCAACGATATCTCGCGATTGGTGGTATATTTTTTGGTCCTAGGTCAACATTTGACCTACTTATGACCGGTCAAAGGTCAAATTTTCCGAAAAAAACAAACTTTTTCAACTTTCCGCGGCGATTGCGGCAAAACGGTGGAAGATATCGACTTGAAACCTTCACTATCGTGTTCCTTGATCAATTCTCTATCGTTTGGTATGTATTTCGTTTCCCTAGCTCTAAAAATGGCGCGTTGGGAGCGCCGGAAGTCGGCAAGGTCACAGTCGGCGGCAGAAATTCGAAAAATCAAAATTTAAATTTTAAAATCTGATTGTATTTTTGGATTTGGAAGGTCCATTTGCTCCCTATAGAAGCTTATATTGCTGCATATTCCCATTGAGGTGACAAGAATTAGCAAAATAGTGGTTCGGGCGCTTTTCAAAAATAGTACCGGACGCTGTTCCTCTTGTGACGTCATAGCTCCGTGACCTGACCTGACCCGGTCAATTTTCTTGCACCACACGATAGCCAATGCTTGCCCCAACATGCATGGGAAGTTTCATCATGATCCATCAAACAATGTGGGTATCACCGGCAGAAAACCTAGGGATTCGGCGCACACGTTTGGTAACTGTCGGCCGGAGGCTGTACCTCTTATGACGTCATAACTCCGTGACCTGACATGACCCGATCAATTTTTTTCGGCAAAAGATGCGCAAAGGTTGCCCCAGAGGGTATTGAAAATTTCAGCCCGCTACGACAAGCCGTTTAGCGTGCACTTCGAAAAAACCTCAGGGGGGGGGGTTGATACAACCCCCCTAGGCGTTCTAGGGTTAAATTCGTTAACTTTGACATTTGTCTACCTATAAAAAGAGTCACATGCCCTGATTTTCTCCCATTTCCTTTTACCTAATGGAAGGGTCGCAAAATTGTCCTTACATTTGGTCAGAGACATCGCAATTTCGAGACTTACATTTAACCCTCGCCGGTTGATGCAACCCCCCTAAGGTTTATCGCGAATAACTCGCGTAAAAAGCGGCCGATCGCAACGAAACTTTCAGTACCCTCGAATTGATCAATTTTACATCTACCCTGCAAATTTTATGACCCTGACTTCAATGACCTTTCACCTGTGACCTCTTTTCCGTGACCATGTTTGGCCGAAATCAAGATTCGGCGTATGTCGGCTCGCATTAACCGCGCGATTGCAAGCTTTTCGTGGTTTCAAACGTTCAAACATGTGATTTGATGTTGCTCCCATGCATTAGGGTGGGTGTCAAGGTCACCTGAAGGTCAGGTCAGGTCATTGACCTTTGGTGACCTCGGTTCACTTTTTCGAGTTTTACATGTTTCTAGGCTAGTTTTTGGAGCTGAATTCGAATTTAGCAACCATTTAAATATTTCCGAAGTAGTTTTGGTGCCTTCGTAACATGTTACGAAGCTGTCAGAGGCGGATGACAGGTACTACGAATACCCGGTACGACCCCCACCGGTTGACCTGACCTGACCTGACCTGACCTGACCTGACCCGACCTGGTCTAAACGCTTAACGACATCATCTGTGATCAAAACTAACACGATATTTGTGATCAGCACCCCGGAAAACCCCTTAGCAGCCACAATTTACGACTTTCAAACAGGTCCCGATATTCCCGATTTTTGGGTCATTGACCTGACCTGGAAGGTCAACCGATGACCTAGGACCTTGAAATTGGGTATCATTGGCTTCCTCTCGTGACGGGCAACACGCTCGTTTTTTTTTTCTGCGAAGCTCTAGCTCCATCAGGGGCCAAACGCGAGGGGGGGGGGGGGTCGTACCAACCAACGTTGTGCCGTCGAAGGACTCAAAATGGCCTGTGCCGGCGAGGGTTATATATATACAGTTACACACTGTTTGTCTTATCAATCGCTGAAGTTATAAAGGGATCGTTCAGTCGGTATATCTATGGTGAGCATTTGCCTGTTCCGTGGCTCAGTTGGTAGAGCACCGGACTCCCCGCATTGTCTTCGCTTGACTCAATGACAATGTCACTGGGGTCACGAAAATGTTTGAGTAGGTAGGTATAACATTCATTAACCTGAGAGGGGGGAGGGATGAACGTATCGTTGCAATACGCTGTTCATTACGCGAGTAACTAATAAATAAAAAATGTATGAGTTAATCCTTACTCCACACGCTCTCCCTCTCCATAAAAAAGAGAGTTAATTGTGTTGCATTTTATTTATACCTATGCAGAAAAATAGAGGCGTCAAAGGATATGGCCGAATATCAGCGACCCTTGCTGTGTAAGCAATGGGGTATGACAAGTGGGGGTAATGGCCCCGTCCAGCGCCCATAAAGTGGGCACACTCGTGCGACCTGCCGACCACTGTTCTAGATAGAGCCATAAAACGCCGTGAATATTTTAAGCTTGACGATACGAATCGACTGGTATGTAACATGTTTACCTCAGGTAAAATTTTAAAATTATTTTTTGTTAGGTCAAATTATAGTTCATTTATCGCATTATGATGAGAGAAATACTATATCCCGGAAAAATAAACGTAATACCGCTGAGCTTAGGTTGAATCTGAAATCATTACTTAGGAAGAGTTATAAAAGAACCGTCGAACGTGTCTTTTTTGGTCATTAAATATCAGCAGGTATGCCGCCCCCTCAGATGCCAAGTGCCGCCCCTATGAGTGCAAAATGCCGCCCCTAATTGTGATTGCCGACCCAGTGAAAATCCCTTAAAATACGCCCTGTCTACAGATTTGTTTCTTTAATCTCGCCTTTTTATCAGTTGTTTTTTCTTTTCTTTTTGTCAATTCATTAGTTCGTCTCGTTTCTTTAGAAGAACTACCATATGCGTTGTTTAATAAGGCGTCACTACCCTGGTCCCCAATTCCACTACCCGCCCCCGGTCTCTGGTCCCCAAATTGCTTTCAAAGTGTATTTGGTTTCAAAATAATTCCGCGCTTTTGGCGCGCTATTTCAGAAACAAAACTGCAACATAACGTGCCAAAACACGACGGCACAAAAAACAACGTGCTATGGTAAAAAAAAGATGCTGCCGTAAACTGAAATAAGACTTATTTCTAGACAGTCACGGGGAGGCGCCCCCATGCCCTTAAAAAGGCGCCCCTGACAGCGTTGCCCCCCCCCCCCAACGAAAACCAAAAAGTTACGCCCCTGCGCAGCAGCACTTTGCACAGTCACTACACACAATTATGACAATTAAAATAGCTTTGATCAATCAAGCAAGTCAGGACCTGGTATGCAGATTCACGAGTTCTCTCAACATCTTCAACTACCAACAATCAAGACTGAGCACCTTGTGATCTTAGTGACTCCGCAGGCCCATCTTCTGTTTTGCATTTTCAGTTTTCAATTGAAATATGAGTTCAATCTGGGAGACACATCTTGCATCATTATGTTTAAACAATCAGTAAGCTACAACTATTGGTTTTTCTTGTGAACTTCATTTCAAAAGTTGATTTGATTTTAAAAGTTGATATAATTTGCATAATGCTACAATCACGGCGCACCAAATCACAGATAACTTGATAATAACTCAGCAAAAGCCATATTCTTCAGCAAACTATGAACGCTATCTATTCCATGCTGTGTTGAATTAATTAACAATCGCCAAAATAAGTCAAAATATGACAACTCAATTAGCAGAAACTTCATAAAACTCTTATTTGTGAGGCAATGCGCAACAGAAATGCGAGGGAATATGGTAGTAATCTGCTAGCAATTGTGAAGGATTTCCCCTGTCGTTGATAAAAAACACAAGGAACAAATGTTTAACGAGGAGGAAATCCCTCATTAGGAGTTGCAGGGACCATTTGATTGGCCCATTTTATTTAAATATAGGCCGAATGTTTCCATTTCAACCCCATTTATCGTAATGAGACGAATCTAATGGTTTAGTGGTACGTCTTTTGAACACATATAGGGCTTGGATTTCTCGTCAGCCTGCCTGAAACACACCATGATTTGCATGCTTTGCTATCGGTGAAGGAAAATTCTTCCGCCGTGATAACGTCACGGTAAAGGAATTCTGGAGCTCGTGAACGGGGGCTGGTTTTCGGGAAATGAAGGAAGACTTTTGGTCGTTTTTAGGTCAGATCTTGGGTCAGATCATATGCCTTTTTGTACATTGGATCTAGAGCTTAGAATATGCTTTGAACACGAAGCTAGCATATGTATTCAAAATTATAGTATAAACAATCGCTCATGATCTTTCTTAACATTAGATGACCTAGGATGTAAATAGGGCAACCGATAATATATAGTTAACTCCGCTGGATGCTCGTTATACCGGGCATTATTCGGCCAGATTTCCCAAGGATATTTAAATTAATGCCCGAACGAAGTGAGGGTATTAATTTGCCTCTAAATAGTACCCGAACGGAGTGAGGGTACTATTTTGAAAATTGCACGAATGAAATGAGTGCTATTTTCTCATTTCATGCACGAGTTTACGAGTGCATGAAATGTAAATATCCTATGGGAAATCTGGCCGAATACTGCCCGGTATACCGAGCATCCAGCGGAGTTAACTATATTATGGCAATTTTTTGTCGTTTTGATGCTAAATCCTTATAAGATATGAATTATTTATACAAGATCGTACGATAAGGAGTCGGATTCCCTAGAATGATGCATCAGAATCAAAAGCTAACCTCGCTAGCCCGTTAAGCTTTCGTGCATTTATCATGCAATAACTTAAACATTAAACATAGGTAACACTTATCGAGATTGATTTCTTCACAAAAAAAACTATATATAGAAGTTCAATACACCATCATTACATCTGAAGCTATGAGTGTTAAAGGGGTTTTCTTTGGGGGACGAGAATAAGAAAACGGGGCATGGAAGTATTTTGGGGGAAGAGATTAACTTCAAAGGGTATAACAGAATTTATTCCCTGTGAAGATTAGCATTGCTAGACTGTATAACATAAATTATACCGTACCTAATTAATATATTTCATTTTTTTCTCTCTCTCCCTCGCTTCCTCACTCTCTCTCACTCTCTCTCACTCTCTCTCACTCTCTCTCACTCCCTCTCACTCTCTCTCTCCTCTCTCTCTCCTCTCTCTCTCTCTCTCTCTCTCTCTCTCTCTCTCTCTCTCTCTCTCTCTCTCTCTCTCTCTCTCTCTCTCTCTCTCTCTCTCTCCCCCTCGTTCCTCCCTCGTTCAGTTGTAGCATTTGCAGCCTTTGCCATTGTTCCGTTGCTGAGATAATCTCGGTATTAAAAAAACAGCATTGCTGACTATGTTGTATTTCCGTTACCGTTCTGAATCCTCACCATCCGTGAGACTCATAGTAAAGACAGACAGCCCCAACCAGCCAGCCTCACACTGAGTGAGAACAGTCAGCCTCAGTTGAACGTGCAGTTGTTAAACGTACCATAGAACACCTTTTGATGTCCAGAAAAGGTTGGATAAAGAAACCCTTGATGTCCGGACACGAGTTGCAGCTGCTCCTGTTCTGGCGGTACCACGAGCTGGTGTCCAGCGCCGTTGGCGATCGGCTGTCCCAGCAGCTGCTCCCGTCCAGCCTGCTGGTGTCCACCACTGCTGGTGCTTGGCTGTCCCAGCAGCTGCTCCTGTCCTGGCGGTACCACGAGCTGGTGTCCAGCGCCGTTGGCGATCGGCTGTCCTAGCAGCTGCTCCTGTCCTGGCGGTACCACGAGCTGGTGTCCAGCGCCGTTGGTGATCGGCTGTCCTAGCAGCTGCTCCTGTCCTGGCGGTACCACGAGCTGGTGCCCAGCGCCGTTGGCGATCGGCTGTCCCAGCAGCTGCTCCTGTCCTGGCGGTACCACGAGCTGGTGTCCAGCGCCGTTGGCGATCGGCTGTCCCAGCAGCTGCTCCTGTCCTGGCGGTACCACGAGCTGGTGTCCAGTGCAGTTGGCGATCGGCTGTCCTAGCAGCTGCTCCTGTCCTGGCGGTACCACGAGCTGGTGTCCAGCGCCGTTGGCGATCGGCTGTCCTAGCAGCTGCTCCTGTCCTGGCGGTACCACGAGCTGGTGTCCAGCGCCGTTGGCGATCGGCTGTCCCAGCAGCTGCTCCTGTCCTGGTAGCAACATGAGCTGGTGCCCACCGCTGCTGGTGCTCGGCTGTCCCAGCAGCTGCTCCTGTCCAGCCTGCTGGTGTCCACCGCTGCTGGTGCTCGGCTGTCCCAGCAGCTGCTCCTGTCCAGCCTGCTGGTGTCCAGCACCGCTTGTGCTCGGCTGTTCCAGCAGCTGCCGCCGTTCAGGGTATACGGGCTTCGACGGGCCGAGCGGTCCGCCGCCGCCTGAGGCCATTTCCGGCGGTCTGAGTCCTCGCAGTGGTCTCGTCACATCTCTCGTCTCTTCCGTCAGCTCCTGCGCCGTACGGTGCGAAGTGTACCACTCCAGGGTTCTAGAGGACCTCAGACGAAGCCGGGCCTGGATCGCTGCGATGGGATTCCCAAGCCGAAGCATGTTGGTTCCCAAGGTGTGCCGGATGCAGTGGTTTGTGTACCTTTTAGAAGTGCCAGCAGAGGCACTTATTGTCGGCATCATGCTGTCGATGGCGTTTTTCCCCTTCGGCGCGTTCACGTACCAAGAGTCACTGTCCGGCTCCTGTACCATTTGCAGAGCTGTCTTTGGCTTCTGAAGGAAAGCTGGTTGACGCTCATCCAGCTTTGACAAGTAGAGCTTCAGCGTAGTGTACAGAAAGACTCCTGCCTCCGGGTCGTCTGTTAGAGATGTGACTCGTCGGCAGGTAGAGCTTGGACCCGTGTGCTGATAGTTTTTTTCCATGAGGGATTGATCCATCCTTATCTCAGCCCTTCCGAGCGCATCCCTTCCCTCTACAAAACTGTCTTTTTTCAGCTGGTGCCAAATTTCACGGCCACGATAGCCAAACGTCATAGACAGCATGTAGTAAACGTATTGCTGCAGCACTGTGGGGTCTTCGTAAGTCTTTTGGCTGGCGAAATACTGCCTGACGACTTCTTGGTCCGCAGGATCCATAGGCATTTTGGCAGTGCCCTCAGCCCGATTGCCCTCCAAAGCAAATCGTCTTTTAGCGGCTCTGAACTGCTCGTTTGACTTGCGGAAAGTAGGGTGTGTGGCCATATTTGGCATATCTTCCAGCATCTCTGACAGGTGACGCTGTAGCCCAGCTCGCAGAACTTGCAGCGAGCTCGGAGTAAACTGCAAGCCTTCTACTGTGTGGACTTCTCCATAGAACTTGTACAGCGTTTAATATGTTTAATATGTACAGCGTTTAATATGTTTAATATATTTAATATGTTTAATATTTATCCAATTGGCTTCAAATTTTCACGAAGCACATTTCAGCTCAAGCGCCAATTTTCGCTAATATGGTCTCTTAACAAAATATCAATTGTTAGGGTACTTGTCGTTGCCTCGTAATGTTAAAATCAGCTCCGTAAATCCGTCAGTGGAGTAGAGGCTATTCGTACGTAGGCGTGACGTCACAGGCACGTGACCATTAAGCTCCGCCCTCCCGGCGAACGGAGCGGTGACCTTGGCCGGTCAGTCGGATGCGTGGAGCCGACGGGGCAGTATAGCTGCCGGACCCAAGGCCGTATGCCGGACCGGGGCGGCTCGCATTGGACGTGGCTGCCTTGCGGTTGCCGTTGCAGTAATAACGATACAGCAGAAACTAGCGCTCGTAATTAGCGCACTAGCCTTCGTTATTGCATTTATCGCAAATTAGCCTACACCATGTCAATCAGTAAAGATATACGTACTTTAATGCTACAAGTGCAGTAAGGGCTAGTGACTGCATTTTTGCTTGATTGAACGTCATTAAAAAAAAAAAAAACGTTGTCAATTGACTGTGATCTGATGCATCATGCAAGACGTCGGTCAGCCTACGTCAAATTTGCAAGACATGATAAACAGGTATGTACACCGTAGCATTTAAGAAGTGTGGTTGCAATATAAAATATATTATGCTTATGCGTATGCTTGAGATGGATTCATGTGATTGCGGTGCAACATGAACACCTTTAGAACTAACCCATTTTATAATTGGCTAGATTGAGGTCACCGGACTGACTTGACCCCAGGCTTTCGTGTTGAACTGCAAATAATCAGAATACCTGTAACTAAGTAGCCTAGTGCCTCATTATTGGAGGGCTTGAAAAGTTACTTTAGTTTCACAAAAAGACGCGATTTCTTTACTATAGCCTATGCGCTTTTTTCCCTTATATTCTGCAGATGTCACATTTTTACCATGCACAATAAATCGCACATCACATTTCTGCTCCCTTCTCAACGCTTCCCGAATTACGAACACAGCTCGTGTAGCGATGTCTATCGAAAGTGCTCGCGACTCATCATCCTACGCTGTTGCTTTCTGCATAGTGATAGGTATAACAGCGTCTTCAGAGACAGCGATTGACGCAGCCAAGCATATCGAGGTGACAGAACAGTGGCACGACCTGACCATGAGATAAGCGCCAGAATGTGCATTCATTCAGATATTCAGATAGTGCATGACTCAGCTCTCTATTTAAGGTTGGTTCTGGAGAGGTTGATATCCTCATTATGATTATTCTTCATATTCTGAGCTGGATCGGTGTTGATATACCAAAAAGAGAGAAGCGGTTACCAAGTCCCCCAAATGAAGAGCAAGCTTTCGCTCAGACACTTTCTGTCGATTCCATGTATGTTTGATGTTTCCAGCGCGCAGCCCCCGTGCGACCTCCCCGCGGTGCTCCCGCCGACTGAGCCGGCATAGACCCAGCGCGGTCACGGCCAGTGGGCGGAGTTTAGTTGGCCCGGCGCAACGTGATTGGCCAGCGCTCCCATCCAATCCGCTGCGGTAGCGAACGAGCCTCTATCCGGGTGCAAAATCTTATTAGCATTACGAGCCTATGACAAGTGCTCTAAATATTGATATTTTGTTAAGAGACCATATTGGTGAAAACTGGCGCTTGAGCTGAAATGTCTAATGTCAAAATTTCAAGCCAATTAGACAAAAACTGAAGAAATTATCGCCGAAAAACAGGGTCTCATGGGGTCTGAAATACATAGTAGGTGTGTTGCAACGGAACTAGTTGTAAAGCGAAATCGACGAGGCAGTGGCTCTATTTGTCGTTTATATTCATATTTCATGTAAATTTTAGTAACGGTTGTTAAAACAAAGCTGTGTTTTTCTAACGGGTGACACTAGACATACGTGTAGGACGGGTGGTCACATTTTTGGATGAAAAGTGAAACGGTTTCGACTACATAATGTGACGATCACTGGCGGATCCAGAGGAGGGGCAGTTCCGGGGGCCGCTGCCGCACAGAACAGAACTGAACTGTATTGTCCCATATTGTCCCGTGATCCCGGGTAAGCGTGCGATCAAGAATCTGTCTCACCGGCCGACTCCTACTGCGACTTGCCCAGCCAGGTGACCTAGCGGTGCCGGGTCATTCGGTAACAGCCAATGATCAAAGGGCAGGTTGCGTCACAGACTAATCGGTTGTGGAGGTAGGAGCTCGTCAGCGACTCGGTTCTGGAATATTCCGAAATCGGCAGCAGAACCTTTACTTTCCGCTTATCCCGCGCCCCAATGGGGTCTGTGTATAACACGCCCTACTGGGGGGGGGGGGGGGGCTATTCATAGACCCCATCTCCTTACTCCGAAACTACTGGGCCGATCGTCAAAATTCAAACGGCATCTAATAGCCCCGGAAAAAATGTCGAGCGAAACCAAATTTCATTGACCTCGAGGTCACCGACATCGTCACAGGTCAGGTCAAAGTAAAAATTATCGATATTTGGCTTGTTCACCTTTTGGGCTCTGTGGCTGCCGTCTTACAAGTCAGATCAGGCTGATTTTTGGTTTACACACCCGTGAACAGATGCTTTAGATACTCTGAGGGTACCAAACTTGTACTTTGATTTTCAGGTCAGGGTCAGGTCATCATAGGTCACGGAAATCTTGTCATAAGTCGGTCACGTGACACATGTTTTATGGTCCATTTAGGCCATAGATTTCGAATTCGGTGTCGCCCGTGTCAGTTGAGGCCATTTTCATCTGAATATAGCTGAGGTTAGGTCACTTTCAGGTCAAAAAAGGTCAAATTTTAAAGTTGAAATTTTTCAACAACAAAAAAATGTCTATCGGATGCAGCTTGAGCTCAGGAACACGATGGTGCTGTTTATGTTGGTGTACAGGGACCCGCAGTTGCTTCTGTACACACTAGTATTTCAGCGTATTCTTTGCCTGTGACACCGTTGGAGGTGAATTGGGAAATGATTGTGTGCTTATTAAAACCACCATCTGAAGGGCTTTAAACTGATGTGCTGCTCTCCTAATTCAGTGAACTTTTTATGGCTATATCAGCAAAACATTGTTTTCAGCGCTTTTTCCTGCCCCATTCCTTCTGAAACCTGGAACCGCTTATTCCATTTACTCCTGCCATCTGACGATGGTCGTGCTGACTACTAGTTCCGGCGCTAGTTACTGCTCCAGTTTTGCACCCGGCACAAACTCAGGCGGCACCGGGCCGTGGCTCGACCATGGGGAGGGTCGGACCGAGCCGACTGCCTGGGGCGCGGTTAGATCGGACGCCCTGCTGTGGAAGGGGACGGGAGTGAGGGGGAGTGGAGGAGGTGGTCACGTGGTCCGTCCAAGCTCGCAGACGACCTGTCCTGCGCCCAGCCATGTTCTGTGATCCAAAATGGCACGAGAGCTGTGGAATGCCTGGAGGAGACGCTCCGAAAGCGAACTTCAGCATGGCACTAATTTACCATATTCTGTGGAGATAAATTAATATTATCTTAATGCAGAAAAAAATTGTATGCTCAAGCTGTATAAGCTGTATCTTTTTAAAAGTTGTAAATATAATTATTTTTAGCCTTTAGGGACTTAGTATAGGTTTCGTATACACAGTGAATTGTGTTACAATAAGCCGTTTCGCTGTTATGGTTACTAACTGAAGAGTTGTCCTTTTTTCTCACAGGGAATGACAATACAATAACAATACGAATAAAACCAGACGTTTCGTACGAAAAAAAGTGCCTCCATCAGTGGCAAGAAAGAAGTAATTAGGCATACATGTTTTCTTTCGATAAAATCGATGAAGTAGTTATCTTTATTTTTTAAAGATATATTTTCAGCAGTTTTTAAAGCACATCATGGAAGCTTATAAACATTTGTGTATTTTATCGGCAACCCGGCTGGCCAGACCGAGACGGTGCCGCATTTAGTTCTCATCGATGTTAAACCTATACACTTCTTTTTCTCCACTGACGTAGGCACGTTGTTGTCCGAAACGTTTGATTTCATTCGTATTGTTTTATATTGTCATTGTCCGTGAGAAAAACATACTCATATGGACTGGTCTCAGTTCATATAGAAATTGTTCCACATTCATCAACACAGATAAAATGAATATTAGCCCTCAACCACACATATAAGTAGAGGTAAGTAGACCGCGCCCCCTGTTTTTCACCAATAAATCGCGGCAAAGCGAAGGATTGTGACGATTCTTTGGTGCCCTGGAGTTAATCAAATTTACAACTTTCCGGAAAATTAAATAGCCCTTTTCATTTTTGCATCTTGTCTGAGAATTTTTCTCGGTTAACTTCCTTAAATTTACACCTTTTTACTGTGGTTTTTAGAAAGTGTTGGTTTGAAATTTAGCACCCATTTTAGCATTTGAAAACTAGGCATACTTAGGTATCAGTTATAGTGCCTATGCAATATGTTGCAAGGCTGTAAGTGCTGGTTAACATTCTATGGATAGCCGGCAGAACGCCTAATGGGTGATCTGGCGTGACCCGTCCTACCCCAAATGCTTTGATACATCATCTCTGATCAAAGCAAGTGCAAATTCGAAGTCAGAAGCAAGCCAAGTCCCAGCAAACTTCACTTGTAGAAATTCTAGCAGGACCCAACTTTCCGTGCTTTTGGGTTATTAACCTGATCTGGGAGGTCAACCAGTGACCTAACCTAGGATCTCAGC
The DNA here is from genome assembly GCF_019059575.1 of Amphibalanus amphitrite. NCBI lineage: Eukaryota > Metazoa > Arthropoda > Thecostraca > Balanomorpha > Balanidae > Amphibalanus > Amphibalanus amphitrite. The sequence continues at coordinate 8,987 of NW_024881717.1, read as the reverse complement.
ATTGACCAGGACATAAAAATAACTGGCTTTTTCTCGTCAGCGATGACCAGGACCCTCAAATCATCGGATTTCTCTCGTCACGAGCAGCTCGCTCTTTTTAATTTTTCAGCGAAGTTCTGGCTCTTTTTATCAAGGGCCGAATGACTGAGGGTTTCTACGCCCCTCCGCTACATATAAGACGCTGAAAAGAAATGCCTAAATAGGTGAGGGTTAGATATCGATTGGTTTTTAAGTGCCCAAGCCCGAAGCACTTTAATTTACTTCGATTGCAGTTTTTAAGACCAACGAACTCGAATACTATAACTTCTTGAACAATGTAAGCACCACATAAAATGAATCGTGAGAGAAGCGGCTCAAGATTAAGGAGCTATGAGCCACTTAATAAAAAACGGGATAGATTAGAAACTGCACCTAACTTGCACTGGTTTTTAAACCTTTTCGTTGCAGACTGGTAGATTAAATTTTAGGATTGATTTCAGCTGATGCTCAAATGGAGCTATTCATTCGTTCATTCATGCGACCATCCAATTCCATTCATAAAAGAAGCCTCAAGCCAGTGACAAAATTGTTCATTTTAGATAAGTGTGAAATACAAACTCAATAAAAGATTAATGATACGGCAAATTTGACAGATTTTTATAATGAACAGACAAATAACTTTAACAAATCAAGGTTGAGAGCCCCAAATAGGGGAGAGTGAGGTAAGATGAGCCAAGGGGCAAGTTTAGCCACCCCATGTTTCTCAGCTCCTATGGCGCTAATTGACTTGAGCTTCCATGTGCCGTTCGCTTACGATGCTGCAGTCTTTCACGTTGAGACGGCAACGTTCTCACGCTCAGCACCCGGTAACATGTGGTATCGCCCCTGATAACTAAGACATGTTTTGCCTTTAAAATGAGTTGGTTGTTATCTGCGGTGCATGGTTATTTTCCTTAGCGGGTGTCATTAATCGAAAATGGCCACGGGTGGGGCAAGATGAGCCATTTTCACCTAGGGGAAGATGAGCCGGATAAGCCATTGTTGTCTCCGCTGGCGAAAGCCAAACTGAGCTGCGCTTGTTTCCGCTGAATAAAAATGGTAGGAAATTGTTTTTCTTTGTTGATTACACAATACACAAGTTGTAAGTGATTTGCAGATTATCTGAAGGATAAAATGATTTATTCCGTGATAGAAAACTTGACGAGTTATTGGAAGGCTTAAAACAGTCACTTTTTGATGGAGGAAAAAAACTTTGCCTAAGTATGTATGCCATGGAGTAAATAAAAGAGCCCACTCTTCGCCGCGCCCGGGAAAAGAAGAGGTTCGCTTTTTCTATCCATGGTCAACTTTCCCCACGACGTGTCTCAACTTACCCCGCCCGTGGGGTAAGATGAGCAACGTGCAAGATGATTTTTGACGTAGCCTTTCAGCACAAAAATAAGCGGTATGAAACATTTCTGGCCACCATTACATGCGCAATGACCACTCTGTCCGTCCAACCCGTAAACGCAGAAAAATGATCAGTAAGTTAGCCTGTAGCTTACGAAAAACAAAAAGCGGCTCAACTTACCTCATTCTTCCCTACGTTACACAATTGAGGGCATTTTTTAGGCCATCACAGTATTTGTCAACAATTGTTGTTTGGGGGACTGGGGAGGGTGGTTACTGGCTCATAAACTGTCCCCCCCTCCAAAAAAAAAAAAGAAAACGAAACCGATCATCCGGAAAAGAACTATTGAGCTCGAACCAAGGTGACGAATTGATTTATAGGTATGCAGGATGACTAACGATGCCACTTTTTGACTTCTTGTGTCAAATAAATCCCATCATCTGGATAGCACGTCAATATTCTATTTGACATTTTACAACAAACGTATACTATTTGGCGCGACTAGCCTCATAAATGTCCTGAAACTAAAACCGTTTCTTCGCAATTAACTTGGACCACGTCATCCCAGCTTATGCACGACAAAAATAAAATAATGCTTCAGGATCACTGGCCTGAATTCCAATGCTTAAAGTTTACTCAAAACCGGTGTGGCACTCTTCGCTACATCTCGTGACGGCCACCATTGTGTTGCATTTTTAGCCCTCATCCTCCACCCTCCCCCTCCTTTTTCTGGAAGCATAAGTAACCGAAAGATCTGGCGATGGTTTATCCACCTCCTCTGCCGCCGCGCTGCGAGGCCTCGATTCGTTCGGTATGTGGCTTTCTGAGCGGTCCTCCCCGGAGGCAAGGTGAAAGGTCATGGCCTGTATCAGAAATTTATACGTTGCTGAATATGTTTTATAGTTCTTCCAAGGCCTTGGACACCGTTTTATTATATCGGATAAGCATTGCACTTTCTTGTCAATCAATACATTTAAAGAAAACTTGATCGTAATCTTATACTGCGGCAGTTGTAGTTCTGCTTACGGTTGCCTCTTTATGATACGGGCCACCACTACCTCCACTGCGCTGGAGCTCTGGCGTTCTACCCCTCCCCGCTACGGACCGGCCCTCGGGCTAGGTGTGTTAGTACTGAGCGCAAACCTGTAGTAGTCACGTGACTTTCATTCACGTAGCGGGAACGGAAGCTATAGGCGATACCAAGGACGGGCTCTGGGGAGGCAACCGGCGCGGAAAAATAGCACGATTGTAGTTTTGGAAGAATATCTGGTGCGGTAAGAGGAATTATACAAAACATAAGTGCTAGGAGCAAACATGTGTTATTCCTCCATACTTTGCGCTACATTTCCTTTCTCCAATGGCCAGCACTTAGCAAATAATAGCGCAATTCTAAATTGGTAATATATGTGTACAGTAGCAACTGCGGGTCCCTGTACGATGTCAAATTGGTACAGAAAAATTGATTTAAAAATTTAAAATTGTGAAATTTTTTGCTATAATGCGTATAACTTGGCCATTTTTGAAGATATCTGGCTAAAACTTGCTAGAGTAAGTAATAAGCATGTGTTCTATCATATTTACTCCGTTTTTTCGAAAAGTCCAAAACTTTTTGAAAAAAGATAAAAATACAAATTCTGAATTTTAATATGTATAATTTTCAAAGTAAACAAAATTTTGAATATTTTGAAAATTTTGAAATTCGAACATGACGTCACTCTGACGTCATTTCCGGCCGACCTATGATAGATACGAAGTTCAAATTTTGACACAAGGTGTCAAATTGATGTAGCCGAAGGTACCTACTGAAAGTTTGGCGGCGATACGTCAAGCGGTTTAGAAGTTATTGCAGAAAAACGGGACGGGGGCTATGAATAGCCCCCCCCCCCCCCAGTGGGGCGCGGGTTATGTCTACACATTTATGGTGATCACTGGCGGTTCCAGAAAGATGGTCTTAAACGTTGCGGGAGACATAATCCCAAAAAAGTTTTCCAAAAACCTTTCGGATTTTGATTCCAATCCTTACACACGGTTGTGCAATCTAAAACAAGTATTTGATTATAAAAGTTGTTCAGTTTTCGTTTCGTTCTCAAAATAAGTAAATATTTGTCGCTTTCGGGCGCTGCGTGGATGGCGGAGCGATTTTGGGCGCCCCCCCCCTCTCTGGATCCGCCAGTGATTGTAACGTTATGTAGTCGAATCCGGTTAATTCACTGTTTCTATCCTAAATGTGACCACCCGTCTTATGTCTAGTGTCACTCGTTAGAAAAACACAGCTTTGTTTCAACAACCGTTGCTAAAATTTACATAAAAGTTGAATATAACCGACAAATAGAGCCACTGCCTCGTCGATTTCGCATTACAACTAGTTCCGTTGCAACACACCTAGTTCCGTTGCAAAGTAACTAGGTAGTTTGCATCCTAACTAGTTAGTTTGCAAACTAACTGGACAGTCAATTAGTTTGCAACGGAACTAGTTTGTTGCAAACTACCTGGCCGGTCAGGTAGTTTGCAACGAAACTAGTTGCATTGCAAACTAACGGATTTCGCATACTAACTGTAACAGCTACACCGACTGAGCGATCACTTTGAAACTTTCAGTACTTGCTTAGGGTAACCGTATGTATAAAATGGGTAGCTCGGATTTTTTTATATCTGTGACCTAAGGTCAGGTCAATTTTGCGACTGCTCCATTATCCGTCAATGGGAGAAAATTGAAATGCGCCTCTTTTGGACGAATGTCGATCTACACCCTCTCAAACATCGGTTCATAGGAAAACATGACACACTGAATCGGAAAATTGCACCTGTGACCTCTTTGTGTGCCCCTGAGGTCATCTCAGATCATGAAGGGTATTCAGCAGTTTTTTGACAACTTTTGACAGAGACGTGCTCGAGCGGTGAAAACACTAAACCGTTGATCTGAGGTCGAATTTGAGGACATGCTGGCGAAAGAGCGTTAAAAGAGCTATCGAATGCGCTTTTCCCCGGCGCTGTAGCTCTATTGGTTCCCGGAATCCCGAGTTAGCCGTCGGTTGTTGGAAATCGTTGAAATCGACAAAATTTGACTTTTGCTGACCTCTGGTGACCTGACCTTTGCCCTCACCTTAAAAATGTTTCCTCTTTATTTTTGACACTCTTTCGATTGCCGCTTATCGCGTGTCGCTACGTGGCCCAGGAGCCGAGTTAGACGGAGGGCTCCCGTTAGCAACCATTTGAACATTTACGAAGTATTTTTGGTGCCTTCGTAACATGTTACGAAGCTGTCAGAGGAGGTTGCCACCTACTACGAATACCCGGCAAAACCCTTACTGGTTGACCTGACCTGACCTGACCCGACCTGACCCGACCTGATCTAAATGCATGAAGACATCATCCATGATCATAACTAACATGATATTCGTGATCAGCACCCCGAAAAAACCATAGCCACCCTTTACGACGTTCTAACAGCCAACGTCCCGATTTTCCCGACTTTTGGGCCCATGACCTGACCTGGAAGGTCAGCCGATGACCTAGGACCTTAACCCTCGCCGACACAGGGGGGTTGATGCAACCCCCCTAAGGTTTTTCGCAAATAACTCGCGTAAAAAGCGGCCGATCGCGATGAAACTTTCAGTACCCTCGCATTGATCAATTTTACACCTACCCTGAAAATTTCATCACCCTGACCCCAATGACCTTTGCCCTGTGACCTCTTTTCCGTGACCATGTTTGGCCGAAATCGCGATTCGGCGTATGTCGGCTCGCATTAGCCGCGTGTTTGCAAGCTTTTCGTGGTTTCGAACGTTCAAACATGTGATTTGATGTTGCTCCCATACATAAGGGTGGGTGTCAAGGTCACCTGAAGGTCAGGTCAGGTCATTGACCTTTGGTGACCTCGGGTGACCTCGGTTCACTTTTTCGAGTTTTTTTCATGTTCAAGGCTAGTTTTTTAGCTGAATTCGAATTTAGCAGCCATTTGAACATTTACGAAGTAGTTTTGGTGCCTTCGTAACATGTTACGAAGCTCTCAGAGGCGGTTGACACGTAATACGAATACCCGTCACAACCCCTACCGGTTGACCTGACCTGACCTGACCCGACCTGGTCTAAATGCTTAAAACATCATCTCTGATCAAAACTAACACTATATTCGTGATCAGTACCCCGGAAAACCACATAGCAGCCACACTTTACGACTTTCTAACAGGTCCCGATTTTCCCGGATTTCGGGTCATTGACCTGACCTGGAAGGTCACCCGATGACCTAGGACCTTGAAATTGGGTATCATCGGCTTCCTCTCGTGACGGGGAACACGCTCGTTTTTTTTTCCGTGAAGCTCTAGCTTGATCAGGGGCCAAACGCGAGGGGGGGGGGGTCGTGCCGCCGAAGGACGCAATGGCCTGTGCCGGCGAGGGTTAAAATTGGGTATCATCGGCTTCCTCTCGTCACGGGCAACACGCTTGCTTTTTTCCGCGAAGCTCTAGCTCGATCAGGAGCGAAACGGCAAGGGAGGTCCAACGCCCCCCCCCCCCTCCTATACGTTCGCGGCTGGAAAAACACCAATACAGGGGATGGTTAAAGGCCGGCATCGGGTCTTCAGAATCCAGTGCGGGGCCCTCAGAGGCTAATATGGGCCTTTACAGGCCAGCATGGGGCCTGAGAGGTCAGTGTGGGACATTCAAAGACCGGCATTGTCCAGCAGGGTAGCGCACTACAAGGCCAAGGATGTATTACAAGTAGATTAAGGTCAATAAAAGCCGCATTTAGATCAAGAGGACGCGCCAAGAGTAAGCTGACCATGCCTCCTAAAAAGAGGCAGCGAGCATCACCTACCTATTCGATTTCTGGTTCAAGGAGCAATCATAGTAAGTTTAACTCTGCACATTTGCAGTCTTCTTAAAATTTTAAATGTATGTAGACTAGAGATGTCAATCGGATACCAACTTTTTGGTACCTTTACCGATACCAAACCGATACCAACTTGGTATTTGGTATTTTGATCCTAATGTTGTTGGTATTTTGTTGGTATTACGAATCCGCCTAATGTATAAGAGGATAGGAATTCGGTAAAAAGTTGGTATTTCCCTCATGTTCCCAAGTTGGTTTGGTTTCGGTATTTTTCATGGTTTTGGTTGACATTTGGTTTGGTATCGGTATCCTGATTTTCCGTTATTGACATCACTAATGTAGACAATAGGCATACCTTTAAGGTGAAATACACACGAAATACCATATCACACACGACAAACGTTAAACTATAAATGGCACAGTTGGTTGACTGTGAAAGTGACATAGGCCTTAAAGGGACTGTCCCACCTTTGCATTAGTTCTGAGTTGAGATAGCCAAGTTGGCGGCCAGGTTCAGAAACCACTATAATCCTGGTCGCAATATCCTCAGTTTCGTGGTGTTAAAGAAATTCGTTCCCTTCATTTGAAAAGTGGGCCTTCGCTAAGGCCCTATCTCTTAACTATTAACGGCCATTTGATGACGTCATCAGCCGTTTCACGCGTTCGACCTGTTTTACGAATAAGTTGAAATCGGCGCCGGGGAAATCTTGTTACTTGTTATCGTATGAGCCGCGTCATATTTGAGAGAAAATACCTATATTTGCTGCCAAATTTCCTCCACATTGACATGAAGTAAATCCTTCATTACGTCACGGATCCGATCTAAATGACGTCACGATGAAATATAAAAGTCGCAATATCTCAAAAAGTATACAATGAAAACGCGTAAAAATTGGTAAATTCCTTTTTAATGACCTCCTTACAAATTATTTATGTTTTTGATGTATTTAGCTTGATACTGATACTTGATATTGAGTTTGCAATACTTGTTAGTCGGGATTGAAAGGGAAGTGCCTAACCGCAGGTGTAGTGTATAGAATCACATGTAGCGTCTGCCAGAAAGGTGGAGAAGAAGTAACATATGTGGGCGAGACAAAACGGCCTATTAGGCTACGTTTTAATGAGCATGTCGTAAGCGCCAAGAACAAGACCCGAGACACACCCATTGGTGATCACTTTAGATCGGCTCACAGAGAATTAGAACTTCAAAGGGGTGAAATTCCTCTAACGGTGGAAATCATTCAAAAAACCGGCGACCATCCACACCGAAAGATAAGTGAGTCGCTACAAATCCGAAAGCTAAAGCCGCAACTGAATCGAAATGTATCATCGTGGTACATTATGTAGTTATCGGGTTTTATGTGCATGTACAATGTACATGAGTGAACGTTGAAAAGTAGATGAATGAATCGAATACGAAAACGAATTTAAAGTTAATTTTTGACCTATTAGGTTGTCTATGATCGTTTTTGTTGGGCCCATCTAACATATTCCTTAGAACTGTAGGTATATTGTGCTTTTTTATCACGCGAAGTTGTACAGAAACTGAAAAACTGGCAAAACTGTAACTGCATTGGTGTCTGTGTGTCTTTCGTGTCTGTGTTTAAACTGATATGTGATCAAGGCCCGTGGCCGAAAATTTGTATCAAGCTAAATACATCAAAAACATAAATAATTTGTAAGGAGGTCATTAAAAAGGAATTTACCAATCACCTACATGCCTTACATACAAAGTGCACTACAAGAATTAAAACGCGTAAAAACTTGCAGAATTCGTCACAATATCATGAGTAACATTTCCGAATCCTAAATGGTACTTTTTTGAAGGTGGGATAGTCCCTTTAACCCGCCCTCCCCCCCCCCAGTCGCAGGTGAAAATGGTTGCACCCCAACACAAGTGACTGGATCTGCCCTTGGGCAGGGGAGCGGCGAAAAATTTTGCCCACCCAGTGAAAAATCCTTAGAGGAGGCCCTGGGCTCCCCCCCCCCCCCCACCAGCACTCGACGGAAAGTTCATGCCACCAACACGGCGCGGGTTAATTGTTATGTTAGCTATCTCCTGTTGCTGTTGTAGCTGTGGAGTCAGCTCCTGTTGTAAGCTGTGGAGTCGTGGACCTGATCTCGAAGGAACTGGGCCTAGCATTGTCATATAGCAAACGTAAAAATGTGTAATAGGTTGTGCAAAAAATAGCATCTCTTTTATGAAATATTTTTGAAACCTTCAACATCATCCCCATTAGTGCCGAGCTCCCAACGACGACCATAAAAACGTCCCCATCCCGTCAGCGTGGGTTTATCATAAGGATGCTAAGATTTAAGTTCCAATCCGAAGCTGAAATGATGGAAAGAAAATTTACATTTTACATACCGTAAGGTGGGGCTATTTGAGACAGTGGGGCTATTTGAGACAGTATTTAAAATCGCTATGAAATGAAGAGCGTTTTAAATTTATGCTTTATTTTTGCTGAGGCGATTTACTGCTCGATTCCACACCTTCCTGAGCAAAATATCACATAAAAATCAAACGCTCTTCATTTTATAGCGATATTAAATACTGTCTCAAATAGCCCCACTGTCTCAAATAGCCCCACTTTACGGTACGAAACAGGCTGACACAACTAAATATTTCCTCTTTCACTCCCTCTCACTGATTTAACCATTACACTCTTTCTCATTTTACCCTCTCTGGTTTTCCTTCTCTGTCTCTTTTTCTCCTCCCGTCCTTATCTTCCTCTCGTCTCTTCTCTCTCTCTCTCTCTCTCCTCTCTCTCTCTCTCTCTCTCTCTC